>NC_137330.1:102318862-102966428 GCF_965287045.1 Carcharhinus amblyrhynchos
CTTCTAATGACAAGACACTCTCTGATTTGGCCAACTGCCTCTACCCTTCAAACTTGGTGAAAAGTGAAGTGATACTGGTTTGAAAATTGTTGCAATGAGATGGATGTTGTAGCCCTTAATGTTTGATGGCCAATCAACGATTTTGTGTTTTCAGTCATCTGTTCTTACTTAAGATGAATGTTTGACATTATGAGCGGACAAAGATTGACCCTGTTGGAGAGGGCAGACAATTAGATCTTAAGAGAGATGTCAACATTAATTACACCCAGCAAAAGTACTACTTTGTGTTCTGATTTCTGCACGTGGCATGACCCAAAGCTTTATAAATTCTGAAATGTGCCATGAAGTGTTTACAGCATCACCTCAGCAAAGGACCTTGTCATCTTTGAGCCTTGACAGCAACGTAATGAAATGCCAAGAGAATCAAAAATTAATCCTGAGCGTTGTTACTCTGTATATTCTGAATACATTGCATGTTATAAATAAATGTAAAGAAAAAAAACACATGCATTTAAATAGAACATAGAACATTACACCGCAGTACAGGCCCTTCAGCCCTCGATGTTGCGCCGACCAGTGGAACCAATCTAATGACCCTCTAACCTAAACTATTCCAATGTTATCCATATGCCTATCCACTGACCATTTGAACGCCCTTAAAGTTGGCGAGTCCACAACTGCTGCAGGCAGGGCATTCCGCGCCCTTACTATCCTCTGAGTAAAGAACCTACCTCTGACATCCGTCTTATAACTACCATCCCATAATTTAAAGCTATGTCCCCTTGTGTTAGCCATCACCATCCGAGGAAAAAGGCTCTCACTGTCCACCCTATCCAATTCTTTGATCATCCTGTATGCCTCAATTAGGTCACCTCGTAATCTTCTCTCTAATGAAAATAACCTCAAGTCCCTCAGCCTTTCCTCACAAGACCTTCCCAACATACCAGGCAACGTCCTGGTAAACTTCCTCTGCACCCTTTCCAATGCCTCCACATCCTTCTTATAATGCGGCGACCAGAACTGTACGCATTATTCCAAGTGCGGCCGCACCAGAGTTTTGTACAGTTGTAACATGACCTCACGGCTCCGAAATTCAATCCCTCTACCAATAAAAGCTAACACATCGTACGCCTTCTTAACAACCTTATCAACCTGGGTGCCAACTTTCAGCTATGCATATGTACCCCGAGATCTCTCTGCTTGTCAACACTACTAAGAGTCCTATATTCTGTACTCCTGTTACTCTTACCTTTTCACAATCACAACTTAAAAAAGCTTAAAAGTGCCTTACAGTCAATGAAGTAACATCACTGTTGTAACATAGGACATGTAGCAACTAATTTGTACACTACACAAACATCAACTTGATAATGACCAGATAATAGGTTTACTTCTGATGTTGATAGAGGAATAAATATTGGCCAGGACACCATGGATAACCATGGATCCTAGTTTTCTTCAAAAAATAGCGCTACAAGATTTTTTATGTCAAGCTCCACAGGTAATCGGGCCTCAGTTTAATGTCTCACCAGAAAGACTGCCAGAGCAGGATGCTAAACTACAGCTTAGGCTGAATCAGTGTTATGTACATATTTAACAGAATTTCCTTGCTCCTATTAATAAAACCTAGGATGCTTTATGCTTTATTAACTGTTCTTGCAACCTCTCCCACCACCTTCAATGATTATTGCACATTTCCACCAAGGTCCCTCTGCTCCTGAACCCCCTTTAGAGTTGTATCCTTCACTTTCTATTGTCCCTTCCTCCAAAAATGAATCACTTCACACTTCCCTGCATTAAATTTCATCAACAACAGAAACAGAAAATGCTGGAAAATCTCAGCAGGTCTGACAGCATCTGCAGAGAGAGAATAGAGCCAATGTTTTGAGTCTGGATGACCCTTCATCAGAGCTGAAATCATTAGAAATTTCATCTGCCCATTCCACCAGTCTATATCCTTTTGAAATTTGACACTATTCTCCTTGCTGTTGACAATGCTTCTAAGTTTTTTGCATGGGGATCTAAACATGAATTAACCCTGACTCTGTTTTTCTTCACTCAAACAATTTCATTTCCGTGTCATTATTTTCCCTTTTATTCTGTAAGTTCTAACTTTGCTTTAGAGTCTGTTATGTGGCCTTTTATCAAATGATTTTTGGAAGTCCCCATAGACAACATTGGCAGATTCATTCTCATCAACCCTCTCTGCTATCTCATCACAAATCCCCAGGAAGTTATTTCAAGACAATTTTTCCTTAGTAAATGCATGCTGGATGTCCCTATATTCATGAAAATGACTCCTAATTTTGCCCCAAATTATCATTTCTATCGTTCCTGGTCAGTAACGTTAACCTATCTGCACAGCAACCTGTTCACTGTAGCTGAGTTTGGGTTCCACTAGGGTCACTCAGCACCTGACATCATTCATTTTTAGTTCAAATATGGATAAAAGAGCTGAATGCCAGAGGTGAGGTAAGAGTGACTGCCCTTGATACCAAAGCAACATTTGACCAAGCAAGACATAAGAAACCCCAGCAAAACTTGAGCTAACAGCAAGCAGGAGAAAAACATTCCACTCATTGGAGTTATATCTATAACATAAGAAAAGATGCTTGTAGTTACTGGAAGTCAATCACCACCACTACAGAACATTGCTGCAGCATTCCTCAGGGTGGTGTTCCAAGACCAATCATCTTCAGCTGCTACATCAATGATCTTCCTGCCACCATAAGATGGAAAGATGTCCAAAGATGTGCAGCTTAGGCGGATTGGCCATTTGAAATAGCACTTGGTGCCCGAAGATGTGTAGGTTTGGGGGATTAGCTGGGTAAATACGCAGGGTTACAGGCTTGGGGTCTGCCTGCCTAAGATGTCCTGTTGGAAAGTTGGTGCAAACTTGATGAGCCAAATGGGGTTCTATGCTAAGGTCAGGAGTGAGGATGCTCACAGATGATTGCATAATGTTCAGTACCATTCACAACTCCCCCAATATGAAGCAGTCCATGTCCAAATTCAGCAAGACCTGGACAACGTTCAGGCTTGGGCTGATAAGTGACAAGAAACATTTGTGCCATGTAAGTGCCAGACAAAGACCATCTTCAACAAGAGAGAATCCAACCATTGCCCAATGATATTCAATGGCATTACCACTGCTGATGCCTGGAAAACTATCATCTTCCTGCAGGTTACCATTAAACTGAACAGGACTAATGATATAAATACTCTTGAATGTAAGAGCAGGTCAGAAACTAGCAATTCTGCAGTGAGTGCTAAGCAACTGAAGGCACTGCTACCAATTGTGAAGCAATTATTCTTAGGGATTGTAATAACATGGCTTCACGTTATAAAGGGTTTATAATCAATAATATGTACAATCAAAGGTCTGACAGAACTGCTATTCACACCTATTCTCCTTCCTGAGGGTCCTTTCCATTCCAGGACGCACACCCTTGCATCCCATTGATTTGGCTTCCTGCACTGCCTCTCCATAGGGTCTGGCCTGATCATGTGGCTCTCAAGGATCACCCTCTTGAAGGGGAGGCACAAGAGTTCAAAATTAGTTGAGCATAGATATCATAGAGGGTTGTGTGGCTAAGTACATTGATCAAATGTCTACTGTTCTTCATTAGCTATAAATGGCTTTGGGACATTCTGATGTCATGATTGATGATATATAAATGCAAGAACTCCTTTCTTTAGTTACTCTATATCAAGTATTGGAGTAGAAGGATCAATTTTTGAATGGGCTATCTGGAAATTTTTAAGGTGCAAGTGGATACCAAGAGCTGGATATTAAGTTGAGGATGAGTTGGAAGCAGTTGGATTGCTTTAAGTCTGGGAAACTCGGAGGAATGGGTTTCCCTCAGGTCATATGGAATTGTGTGCAGAGGTGAGGGGTGGGGGTGGTTAAGAGGTTGAAGGTCTAGAAGATATCTGATGAGCTGGGCAGGATGCTGTGGGGCGATGGGAGGCCTTGTGAGGAAAATCATAACTATCCATGAGAGAAGATCAGGAAGATCTGGGCAAGGAGATGGGAAGAGTCAGTGGGCTGGTTGGACATTAAAGCAAGTGAAGTATAGCCATCAGATAATGTACAATAATTGCTTCATTGTCCAACAGTCCTCGCTGTTGTTTAGTAACCCCGTTTCCCAAGGAACATTCAGCTAACAATGGCTAAATTTAAATGGTTAATTGTGAGCCTCATCACAAGATTAGAATTGCCAAACCATTTCCTGGGAGCAGATTGTCTGCCTGCACTCATCCAACATCCACTGAAACTTGACCTGGACCTGTTCGGATTGCGAGTCAGATTTCTAACACTTCAACCTGACCCAAACAGCCCATTCTTGGGGATTAACATTTCCCACCGCTGCTCCCCAGCCCCACACAGTCTGCTGTTCAAAAATACAGTTTAGCTTCAGTGTCTCATAACATGAAGGCATTTAGTGCTGAGACGATTTGAATTCTTTATAACTTTTTTCCAATAACCAAGAGAATCCCACCCTTGATTTACTTTTACATTACACTTTACCTGATGAAGGAGCAGCGCTCCGAAAGCTCATGATTTCAACCTGCTGTCATTTTGACCTCTCATCTTGTCTACCCCAGTCCAACACCAGTTGGTTCCACGTTGTACTTTTATATTGCCCTCTGGCAGTAAAAGGCAATTCTATGCATCGCATTTTGTGTAATTTGTACATTTAAACCATTTAATTATCAAGTTTTATCTTCCATTTCCAGAAGCCAGATCAAAAGAAACTTGTTTTAAAACTGAGACAACAATGAAACCAAAATATTTAGCACCTGAAAATAATCAAAACAGTTTTGGAAGGAAATACTTTAAGAAAATAATGAGCATTTCAAATTATCTTCAAAAATGGTGTAGGACAATTTGATGCTGTCATTAGCTGTGTTATTATCTGATTCCCTGATGCTTTATCCCTGTGAAATAAACTTGAATTGTCTTGCCAAAAGCAGCTGAAGCCATTCTGTAGCCTCATGCGGCTCATTGGTATGGCGAATACATGAAATATTCCCTGTGCCAGAAGGAAAGTTGGGAAATTTGTCACATCAGGCTCACACTTGCACAACCTCCTGCTGGTTACCACCTACAGTCCTCTGTCAGCTGATGAATCAGTGCTTCTCCTGTTGTGTATCACACTGAGTAAGATTAACACATGCTCAGTTGCAGGCAGCCATTGTTGAACTAACTTGATTTACACTTCCCCCAGCAGGCAGACAACAAGAGAGGGCAATCTAACAAGATGTTCAGATCTTGTAATAAATTACACTTCCATTTGAAAACCACTTGAGGGGAGGGGGGCTGTGGTGGCAGGGAAGCATCAAGGATAACATGTGCATAGAATATACACCAGATGAAGAACTTCAATGTTTATCACCCAGCCTCGTGACTGAGCTGACCGAGTCCTGAAGGATATCTCTGTGATACTCAGCTTGTGAAGTGGAGATGCCGCGTTGGACTGGGGTAAGCACAGTACGAAGTCTCACAACACCAGTTTAAAGTCCAACAGGTTTATTTGGCAGCACAAGCTTTCGGAGTGTCACTACGGTTGTCAAATAGGAGGCAGAGAGTGGGGGTCAATGGGTGCTATTCGGATTGGCGGATGGTGACTAGTGGAGTGCCCCAGGGGTCGGTGCTGGGGCCTCAGCTACTTACCATTTATATAGATGATCTGGAGGAGGGAACCGAGTGTATGGTGTCGAAATTTGCTGATGACACCAAGATTGGTGGAAAGGCAAATTGCGCGGAGGGTGTGGAGAGTCTGCAGAAGGATCTAGATAGGCTGGGCGAATGGGCCAGGAACTGGCAAATGGAATTTAATGTTGGCAAGTGCGAGGTGGTCCACTTTGGTAAGAATAATGGTAGGAAGGATTATTACTTACGTGGAGAAAAACTGCAGCAGGCGACGGTGCAGAGGGACCTCGGGGTCCTTGTGCATGAGTCGCAAAAACCCAGCTTGCAGGTGCAGCAGGTGATCAGGAAGGCGAATGGGATGCTGGCCTTCATAGTGAGGGGGATTGAATATAAAAGTAGGGAGGTCTTGCTGAGGCTATATAGGGCATTGGTGAGGCCGCAGCTGGAGCACTGTGTGCAGTTTTGGGCGCCGTACTTACGCAAGGATATTTTGGCCTTGGACGGAGTGCAGAGGAGGTTTACTAGGCTGATGCCGGAGTTGAAGGGGTTGAGCTATGAGGAGAGGCTGAATAAACTAGGCTTGTACTCGTTAGAGTTTAGAAGAATGAGGGGAGATCTCATTGAGATGTATAAGATGATGAATGGGATGGATAGGATAGAGGTGGAGAGACTCTTCCCGCTCAGAAAGGACAGTAGGACTAGGGGGCACAGCCTCAAAATAAAGGGGGGGGGTGGTTTAGAACGGAGTTGAGGAAGAACTTCTTCACTCAAAGGGTGGTGAATCTCTGGAATTCTCTGCCCGTTGAAGTGGTGGAGGCTACCTCACTAAATATTTTTAAGACGCGGGTTGATGGGTTTTTGATAAGAGAGGGGATTAGGGGTTATGGGGAGAGGGCGGGAATGTGGAACTGAGCCACGACAGATCAGCCATGATCTTACTGAATGGCGGGGCAGGCTCAAAGGGCCAGATGGCCTACTCTTGCTCCTATTTCTTATGTTCTTCTTCAGGTGAGTGAAGAGTTGTGTTCACAAACAGGGCATACGTAGACAGAGAGTCAATTTACAAGATAATAGTTGGAATGCGAGTCTTTACAGGTAATCAAGTCTTAGAGGCACAGACAATGTGAGTGAAGAGCTTGCAGCAGGAGGTCAGTGATCCAACACAATGGACAATTTACTTTTGTCCTCACCTATCTCCCTGTTGCTGATGTCTTTGTAATTGAGTTGATCCTTTAGTTGGCATGCAGGTCTTTGGGGAACAAAGGATTCTCATGAAGGTGCAGTGCTTCTTATCGACGAGTATCCAGGATATTAGTTCCCTGGTAGAATTGGAAGCTGGAACATTAGCTGCCTGAGAAGACTTTCAGCTATGATGGTTCACCTGTTTCACATGTTTCTGGTGTTTCAGAGGTTCCTTTGCTGGATCTGATTTCTTCAGGATATTTTATACTGTAGTCCCTGAAAGTTAGTTTCAGCCACATGACTACAGGGTTACAACTTCCATGTTCCAGTTCACCATGATGCAATAGCAGCTGACAATGATTGTTTCTGCTTCAACATGAGTTCATATATTCTCCTTTGTTCAATATTAGCACGCTGAGACCGACAGTCTGAAGATTTCATATTCCTCAAAGGCTGGTTCATCCTTAAACCATAAGATGTTTAAATCTCACAGGTGGCTGCAAAATATCCTTATTCAGGTCCATGTTGAATGTAATAACTTCAAAGGTGATTGGTTGTTACTTCAAGTTATGAAGGGTTTATCATCTATTAAATATGTACTAATGATGTACATATATAAACAAGAATATCTACACAACTATGATACATGTCTAGTCTCTCTTCTCCATGGCTCTAACTAAGGTTCCTCCCTGACCTGAGACATATATTTGTACAAAGAACACAAAAGATTAACATGCAAGTACGGCAAGCAATTCAAAAAGCAAATGGCAAATTAGCCTTTATTGCAAAGAGGTTATAGTAAAAAATAATTAAGCCTTGGTATAATTGCATGTGGATTTGGTGAGCCCGCACCTGGAATACTGGTATCCATATCTAAAGAAAGATATATTAGCATTAGAGGTAGTACAGCAAAGGTTCACCAGTTTGGTCCCTGACATGAGAGGATTATCCTATGATGACAGGCCCTGTCAACTGGATCAATATTTTCTGAAGAATGCCAGTGCCACCCTAATCATAAGATTTCAAAGTGTCTCATGATTTGAGTGAGGTTCCCTTCATGATTGAGGCCAGTTGAAATATGTTTCCGGGTTGAGACGGAGAGGAATCCAACCATTTGGTGGGTAATTGTGCCCTCAAATTTAAAAAGCATCAGGCTATGTATTTTGAAGTAGAAATATTTGACAGCTGCCATAGTGGAGTAGATTATCATAAGAGCAATTAAGGGACCTTCAAATAAACCCAGTGGCACTGGGGTTAATTGAGTTTTCACCCCTCCTTTGTATTGCACTGGATAAATGATCTGTCACAGCAAATACCGGCTGTTGCTGAACTGAGTGAGTTGGTTTATTGCTGGAAACACACTTGCGGTCCATTACATTTGTGATGCTGTCGTAAACACTTGGGCTAGGTGATATGATTAATCTGATATGATTGTCCAAATATATGGGATGAAATGAAATATCAGGACAAAAGCTCACACCTTTTTCTATTAGCTGATACCTGGGGATGTATTGGTTTAAGTACCAGAATGCTGTGGCTTAGCGCTTTAACGTACTGTTTTCATGCAGGCAAATTAATCTCTAAAAAAGTTAATTTAGTTGGATCTCTTGCCTGTTTTCGTGTTCTCTGCCAGAACTCCATGGAGACAGTGGGAACAAGCTGCTGTGTTTGGCGGCAGCATTTCCTACCCATGCACACAAGCCGGAAAAAAGATTCTGTTTTTGTAATGTGGATGAAAATCTGAGCCACGCAAAAATATTGATATTTGCTTTTATGTAGTGTTTTACCATTTTTAATTAACTCAAAGCACTTTACACAGTAGCTGTGACACGCATACACACAAGGGGTATTTTTACCATTGTTTGGTGTTCGTCTGTGCTTACAGTAAAATTGCTGGCGAATCTTTTGTCTGGGTGAATCTTGGGGGATTAGCAGTTAGGATGTGTGTTGTAAAGGAACATGGAAAGAGTAGGGTGGAGGGGTGAAGCAAGGATTTGGTGAAGGAAATCTGGGGTGGATTCTGGTAAGGAATAGAAATGATTAGTTTCTAAGATCTTTGAGCACCCTGAGATTTAACATTTGACATGTTAAGACAAATATAAACATTAAGACCCAAATCTCTAAACAGGTAGTTACACATCCATAAATGATTTGTTTTTTTAAAATTAAAACTGGATGTTTTATTTTTAGCCTGTTTCTCTTGTTACACAGATGAGTGGAATATATTGTTCTCCCAGTGGCCTGGCCAAGATTCCTTCCTTGGCCAATACCTTCAAAAACAAGTTAACTAGGCATTTGCCAGACTTGTTTTTGGAACGTAGATGTATGCAAATTGTTACATAACACCAATAACTACACTTGTAAAGTAATTTGGTTAATTGTGAAGAGGTTTTGCGATTTCTGAACATGTAATAAAATGCTACGTAAATGCACATCTTTTCCCGTCTTCCTCCCTGTTCTGTTTTCTGAAAATCAGATGGCCTTTCTCAGTTCTGCTTTGTAATGTGTTAAAAACCGATTTGTGAAGTGTGAAAATATGTATGCTGTATTTTTAAGTGTTTTCATTTTAAAATAAATGGACATTGGATTTGAATAGTGATATGAGTGCACATAATGGAAGTGAAATAAAATGTTATCCACATTAATGCTAATTTTATTTTATGTTTATTAAAGTCATATGTTAGCTTTCCAGCCAACATGACAATTGTATCACAACACCAACAAGAGATTTATTAGAATAAAATTCCCGTCAGTCTTTCCGTCTTGCACTCATCAGGGTAATGCGCAAGAAATTACTAATAGTAACGGGGGAACAATAATTTATCTTGCATGAGAAGAGAGTGCTGATTGGTTGGCAAATGAACTCTGGTGCAGGAGTTGCCATTGCATGAAACAGCATGAAACATGCTGAAACATGTTAACTACTGAAACAGCATGAAACAGTTAACTGTTCAGCTTTGTTTCATTTCAAAAGCTGGGCAGTTAACTGTTCCATGCTTCATTATCCATGGCAATGACTCCACCAATCAGAGTTCACTTGCCAACCAATCTGCATTCTCTTCTCTTGCAGTATGAATTGTTATTCTCTTATTACTGCTGGTAATTGCTGTTGAGCATCACTGAGATTTGAATTATCTATAATGACCTTTTTCTAAAAAAAAGTATGAAAATAAAGCTTGCATTTCAAGCTGATATATGGCATGGTGGCACAGTGTTTAGCATTACTGCTTCACAGTGCCAAGAACCCAGACTTGATTCCGGCCTTGGGTCACTGTGCAGAATCTGCACATTCTCTCTGTATCTGCATGGGTTTCCTCCAGTTTCCTCCCACAGTCTGAAAGATGTGATAGTTAGGTGCATTGACCATGCTAAATTCTCCCTCACTGTACCTGAACAAACGCCGGAGTGTGGTGACTAGGGGATTTTCACAGTAACTTCATTGCAGCATCAGTGTAAGCCTACTTCTGAACTAATAAATAAACTTTAAACCGAATTTTTTTAAATGGCTGAGACAGTCAGTTTGAGCTTTGAACACATCAAGTTTTGTATTTGACTTACCATCAGCACGGTGGGCAGAAGATGGGTCAAAGTATCTTGTGAACGGATTTGACAGAGAGTGAGGTTCTATTAATGCTCTTATCTGCCAGAATGATTATTCATTGCTTACACCAATATTTAATTATTTTCTGTCAGAATTTTGCAGAAAACACCATGAATGAACTCCTTGGCTGGTATGGCTATGATAAGGTGGAATTAAAAGAGGGGGAAGACATTGAGATTAAGAACTACCCTGTGGATGTTGAGGGCCGCCAACATGTTTCTGTGTTGAAAGGTAAAGAAAGCCTCTGTCTTGCATTATGTACGCTTTGTTCATCTTATATTGCATGTATTGGTTGACTGTTGACAGAAACTCTCGAGCTGTCGCTTGCCGTCTTTATGCAAAATTCACATATTTTATTGTCTCTCGAAGGATAAGTGCTTGCTTCGGATCTTTATCTGGAAGTTTATTTTTACTTCAATTGTAGCTTTAGTTCAACAGGAGACCTGGAATTTTTTAAGTGTTATTTCGTCTATAAACCTCAGATGATCTTAATCCTCATTATTAGTTGTGTCGTTTGTCTCCCAATTCTGCTTATATTATTTACACAGATAAAAGCAAAATACTGCGGATGCTGGAATCTGAAACAAAAGCAGAAAATGCTGAAAAAACTCAGCCAGTCTGAAAGTATCTGTGGGGAGAGAATAGAGCAAATGTTTCAAGTCTGGATGATACGTTGGCACTATTCTCTCTCCACAAATGCTGTCAGACCTGCTCAGTACTGCTGTTGTTGTGCAGTACGATATCAAATATCTTTTGGAAGTCCATGTACACCCAGCAACAAATGTAACATCATTGCCCTCATCAACTGTCTGAGTTTCCTCACCACAAAAAAATCAAGCAATTTGGTCAAACAAGAGTTGCCCTAACAAATCATTAATTAACCCGCATTTGCACATTTTGTCCTGAACTGTTGTTTCTATAATCTTCCCCACCATGAAGGGTAAGTTTGATTTCTTCTTCCCAAGTAGGGATTGAGGGATAATTTGAATGTATGAATTGATCGCTTGATTTGTGCCAGTGGGTCATGCCTTAATGGCCATTCCCTGTTCTTAAAAAAAAAAGAAAATCTGTTTTATACCTATTCGGCTTGGATCTTCCATGGAGTTGCAACAATCTTCAGACTGTCTCTCCACTCGAACTTTTCCCCACCTCGACACTGCTCCACATTTCTTGTTGGGTCTTCCAAAACTGGCTCCTCCAAAAATGCAGTGACCTTTGAGGAGCTCCATTCACAACGTTGTAGTGTTAAAGGGTATTTGAGACATCCCATCCATTTTATAGCATGAGTTACCTTATGGTAAGTTTAAATGCCCAGTGTGAATTTTAGTGAATGGTTGAGTGGATGAATAGATAGGGTGGTAGGTGGATGAGGTAGGTCAGTAGGGTGTATGAGGTAAGTGGTTAGATAGCAGATAGGCGTGGTGGTAGTCGGATCTAGGGCTAATCAGGTCAGGTCAGGTTAGGTTGGGAGGGGAAGGGGATGGGGAGTAGTCAGGTCTGGTCAGGGCGGGTAGTCAGGTTGGATTAGGGATAGTTGGAGGGGAGCTGGAGGGGTCAGGGGTTGGGAGGGCAGTGGGAACAGTTTGTAGTTAACCAGAATTGTGTGGGATTATTCAATCTAAGATTTTTTGATTAACTATTCAGGTAAATGCCACAGAATTGCCCAATATCCCTGACTCTAATCCAGACATTTTTGTGTGTGTGTGTGTGTGTGTGTGGTGGTGGTGGTGGTGGTGGTGGTGGTGGTGGTGGTGGTGGTGGTGGTGGTGGGGGGCGGGGGGGGGGGGGGGGGGGTGGGGTGGGAGGTGGGGAGGGTGGGGGGGGTGGGGAGGGTAGAGGTGGTGGGGGGGGTGGGGAGGGTAGAGGTGGTTGGGGGTCACAGTTTCAGAGAGCAGAGAAATTGCCTTTTTGAAGTTCAAACCTGCCAGGCAATTTCCATGGGATTCCCGCAGGGTCCCGAAGTGCATCTTGCGCTGCAGTCTGATCTTTGACTGAAGATGTTCATTCACCAGTTTAGGGAAAACACAACTCATTTAGTTACATGTTAAATTGTGTAGAGGATTACAGCCTTGTGGTTGAAATCAGTTCCTGAGATGACTCCGAGTCCAGAAGCCTGCACTTACCAGGGTGATCCCCACTCCAGCTCCCTGATTGGTCTCCCCAGATCAGCTGACCCTTATTCTGCAGATCGACCCTTAAAGGGACACTGACAGTCAGAGACTGGAAGATCTGGGCCACTGTCTCAATACCTGTTGGACTGTGACTGTTCGTAAAGAACCAGCATTCAGTGTGGTTCCATCTACTCAGGGCATGGTTTTTACTATTCCAAATGTTGCTTGTCTTAATTACCACAGACAATGTGCAGCTCATTTGCAGCCATTATATTTTAACACGGATGTTTAATTTGTTGTTTTACTACATCTCCCAGGATTATTCTGTGGATTAACGTATTGGTCTTTGTCATGAGTTTAGGTTTCTTTTAGAAAATGTTGTCATTGTGTCGGGGGGTTTTAAGAAGGACATATGAAGAGGAAAGCATGTAGCATCTTTAGACAAGAGCAGAGGATGCCAGAAAAATTCGTAGAATGCCTACTGTGCAGAACGAGGCCATTTGGCCCAATGGGTCTGCAACGACTTTCTGAAAGAGCATCCCACCCAAGCCTGCCCTACTGCTGTATCCCCACGCCATGGCCTGTCCACTTATCCTGCACACCTTTGGACTGGGGGAAGAAACCAGAGCATCTGGTAGAAACCCATGCAGACACGAGGAGAATGCACAAACTCCGCACAGACAGAGACCCAAGGCCAGAATTGAACCCGGGTATCTGGCACTGTGAGGCAGCAATGCTAACCGCTGTGCCACCGAGACATCCAGCTTCCCCCAGTATCTATCAGGAGAGAAGCACAGTCAACATTGAGTTCTTCGACTCCTCATCAGAACTAGCACCTTTAGAGTTTGTCTTTTTGTAAAACCCATCTACATGTCTGAGTAAGTGGAAGCCGCAGCAGCTGGCATATCTAAGGCCTTGAATGCTGTTGCAATATGATTTTCAGCTTGTTAATGAAACTTTGGTGAAAGCTTTATGCATATTAATTGTACCAATTAACCGTTTTGCCATTACAAATCCAATAAGGTGCCATGCCGGATGATGCATCTTTCAGTTCTGTTTGATCTAATGAATCACTTCAGGTACTCCGCAGTCACTAATGATCTACTAATAGGCTTCGAAAGAAATGCAGTTGTCAAGAATCCTGCTGTGCAGCTCTTAAGTTTATAAGCAGAGTTCCAATTCTCCCTTGTTGCTAATTATCTGTTCTTCATCTTGTGGTAGCCGTAAGATTATGGACAGAACGATACACAAAATGTTGAGTCTACCTTGCTTCTGCCACTATATAGATGTCAAACTCTGTTAAAGATTCAAAGAGATTAATATGCAGCTTGAAAATTGATAAGTAATTGTGACTGTTTTTCCAGTGGCCTCAGCAGTCATAAATTGCTATGGTTAACAATATGTGCATGCTTAGGTGAATCTTCCACTCAGATCAGGTTACCAGTGGGAAGGCAGTTTGAGTTTTGACTGACAGAGGCAGGAGGAAGTGACACTGGCACAGTGGTCAGCACTGCTGCCTCAAAGCTCCAGGGACTTGGGTTCAATTCCAGCCCTGGCTGACTGTGTAGAGTTTGCATGTTCTCCCTGTGTGTGTGGGTTTCCTCCAGGTACTCTGGTTTCCCCCCACAGTCCAAAGATGTGCAGGTTAGGTTGATTGGCCATGCTAAATTGCCCCTTAGTGTCCCAGAGTGTATAGGTTGGATGGATTAGCCATGGGAAATGCATGGGGTTGTGGATGGGGGGGTCTTGATAAGAGACTCTGTCAGAGAGTTGGTGCAGATTTGATGGCCCGATAGGCTTCTTCTGCACTGTAGAGATTCTATGAATATTTTATCTGGCACTGGACTGCTTCCTAGCTGGGGTGGGCACGAGGGCACAGATCAGCTCACAATGGGTGAAAATCAGGTGGGACTTCATTTCCCAGTTTCCAGGTAAGTGGCGGGGATGGGATTTTGGAAGGGTCTCACAAGGTTTAGAGTGAACTGGGGTGGCAGTTGGGCAGTTCTGGAGTTGGGGAGACTGGGCCTTTCCTTATGGGACCCAGATGAACAATACTGCCCTGCAAGGCCCTGCAAAGAAAGATTTAGATTATTCCTTCTGGAAACCATCAGCTGATGACTTTGTTCTCTCAGACCCAGTTAGAATTACTTTAACATAACACAGTGAGGCTCCTGCTTTAGGCAGATGCCTTATTCGCCTGTGCTGCTACATCACAAATTGTCACCATCTAAGCATTTATGTGACCTTCTTGTTTTTAACTTTCTACCTGGTCAGTTGACAGCTCGAGTTAAAAATCAACTAAATGCATGGACCAGGTTACGCATCACCTCCAAGACCATTCAAGCAGCAGAGATTCACAGTGTATAAAGCTGATTCATTTTCAAAATAGCTGTAAATATGTAACATTTACTCTTCCAGACACGATTCTTCAAGAAGCCTAAAAACAAAGTAAAATTACTATTTAAAAAAAACCTGTAACCTCAGTGGGAGGTGTGATGTTTATTTATTAGTCACATGTAGGCTTACATTAAAACTGCAGTGAAGTTACTGTGAAAATCCCCTAGATAAAACAAGTAAATTAGAAAGGAAAGATAAAACAAGTAAGTTAGGAATGAAAGCTTTAATTGTGAATTACGTGCAACTCATATAAAACAGAGCTTTTGAACGAACTGTTGAACATTTGCGTCTGATTTTGTTTGATGCAGCTTATGTCTCAATCTGGGTGATAGAATTGATGTGCTGTAGTATCATCTGATTTTAGCAATGAGAAAAGATGTTTTTGAAATTGTGCATAGCAACAGCTGTGTGATCACTCACAGCAGGCACACGCTTGGATCTATGCTGTGACATTGAGTGGCTTAGAAACAGAAGGATATGCTACATTGTGCCTCTGCAGCTGGTGATCTGTCTAACAATTGAGTTGTGAATCAGCAACCGATCCTTTGCTACTGTTTGAGGTTTGAGTGAAGTTGTGGTTTTGTGGAGAAGAATCTCAGTGGGACCACCAAAAATGACAGAATGTTACAATAATAAGATTGCACCCATGATCTCGTTGGAGTAAAAGCATGTTTCATCCTCCTTTGTTTAATTTCTGCCCCTCAATTGCTTTTGCAGAACAGGAATAAAAGTGACATTTTCCCATCCAACAATGATGAACTCAGATAGTGTCATGTGCATGACTTTCAAATCCTTGACTATTGGTTACCTTCTCTATCATCCAACTGCCGCTGTTGGACTAGGAAAGTAAATAGTGGGCTTGATGGGAACTGGTTGTTCTGCCTCAACTTGATGGCCGAGATTGTGTTCAGCTGCTTGGGAGCAGAAAGATTTACTGAGAGCTGAAAAGGCCCTCTACCACACTGACTGCGTTCAGCGTATGAAAAGCCCTGAGGTGGTCAGGATATAAGCAAAATGAGGATGTCAAGAGGCAAACTAAATTAGTGACTATTCTCAGGGAGTGATACTGGAGGAAGTGAGGCTGGGGAGTCAGTGGACAGGACCTCCTACTGTGGTTGACAGACGTTGAACTATGCTGGAAAGAGAACAGCTGACAAAAGACTGTTGCCAAGGTTGCTGCTATCCAGCTTGTTTTGTCAGGCGTGCCTGAATGAATGAGTTGGCAGGACTTCCGCTACATGGTCCAAGTCAGCTGATATCTATTTAAATATATTGAGAATTTTCTCCGAGAACTAAGAATACCAGAGCCAGAACATCTTAAGGCTTTTAATTGCTCTCGGCATAATTTCATCTAATGTTTGCTTATCAGCAATTAAACTTCTTCAAAGGGCATATAGCTGCTGTTGAGCTGAAGAATAAAATGTTATAACGTTCCTGTTGATTTAGCTAAGTGCAGTCTCTGCCTCTCCGTAAATCGGTTAGAAGATTTGTCGGTTATATTATAAAACAATTCAACTGCACATAATTTTTTCTGTCCCATCACATCACACTTCCTATGTTATTTTACTGGAGCTTTGAAAGCCTCTTCAGTTTCTACACCCAACACCTCTTTCACAAAGAACAGCATTCACCATGAGCCATGTCACAGAGCATCTGTCAGTCACCTATTTAATAACCCTGTAAATGGCAATATTGCTGTGTTCTTGGCTGTGCTGGGTATTGCATGTAAGTTCCTGAAGTGGTTAATTGTTGTTTTGTAGATAGCTAACAAATAAAGTAGAAATGCATTGAACACTTTAAACATCAAAGAGAGAGTTTCCCAGTCTGATGATTGTGTCATTGTTGCTTCAACTATTCAAAGTGAAAAAAATCTTTTTATTGACACATCCTAATGTTTGAATTATCTGGATTTTAGTTGGTTTGTTCCAATTGAAAGTTTTAAAAAGTGAAATCCTGTCCAATAGTTTTCTTTCCATTGGGAAGTATTCCTTTCTCTTTCAAATGTTATTGGTCTCTCCTGGGACTGTGACAAATTGGGAACTCATTTGCAGTCTCAAAGGTGAGATGGGAAAATGGGTAATCTTGAATTTCCCAGATTAACATGGCTACCTTTAATGTTCAGACCTATCTAGAGAGAACAAAATTATCTCTTGGTGCCTTGGGACAGTTAACAAAAGTTAATTTGAAAGCTGTGGCAGAGGAATTAAAGGTACGTGGCCCCTTGGATACAGGACCAACTGACATTATGGACAAAGACAGACAAACTCTCAAATTATCATGCAACAATCTCCTTTATTGCACTTTACCAAGTTACGAAAAATATCAAAGCTCGACTCCAAAAGATATCAAAACTTTGTTACACACTAAGGGTGGGATTTTCCAGCCCCGCTCATCCAAAGGCCAGAAAATCCTGCCCGAGGTCAGTAGACCTTTGCACGGTCCATGTCCCGCATGATATGATTTCCGTGGCGGGCGGGATGGGAGAATTCTGCCAAAAGTATCTAACCTCTGACCTACTTTGTTGTGTACAAAGTATCAAAAAGGTATTAAAACTTCATAAAAATATGACTTGGACTTTGATACTACCCATGATGAGGCAAGGTGATCAACCTTCCTCCTGATGGATTTTGTTCTGATGTCTCTGAATCCCAAGCCCAGAGTATTGCTGTTTCTTCTGCGGTGGTTGGTCCCAGGTTACTCTTCCTGAAATCCCTTTGCTGCTTCTTATTACAGCAAGCCTGCTGGGACTGATGTCATGTATTCACAGTGAGAAGTCTCAGAACACCAGGTTAAAGTCCAACAGCTTATTTGTAGTCATGAACTTTCGGAGTGCTGCTCCTTCATCAGATCAGTATCCATTCACCTGATGAAGGAACAGCACTCCGAAAGCTCGTGATTCCATGTAAACCTGTTGGACTTTAACCTGGTGTTGTGAGACTTCTTACTGTGTCCACCCCAGTCCAATGCTGGCATCTCCACGCCACAGGATGGACAATAAAAATCAATGTCTTCACAAATGCTCGGGGCGTGCTAGTTTTCTCAGGAGCGTGACACACAGCGTTCAATCACTGTATGTCCAAGGCATAGCACAGCCACTGTCCAACCAACACCTGTGTGATCAGCTCCACCGCCTGTTTTTCACTACCCATCCTGTTCTTTGCTGATACTGATTTAGCCATTTTTTAAATCATCAGGCTTTGCTAGTGTCTTTATGATACCCATCAGGCTACAGGTAGCCTTGAAATTAAGAGCTGAGAAAGCAGGGATATTGCAGTGGTGGCTCAGCACCTGAAGCTGAGGAAGAAAAGGGAAGTTTTACTAATATCGGGTCGAATTAGTAAAAATTGAGTTAGAAAAAGTGAATGAAATCGGAAAACGAAATTAATTATCAAAAGCAGGAAAGAGAATTGAAAAGAATCTTGAATTCAAAAGACAAAGAAGTGAAGGAAAATGCGAAAGCTTGAATTAGGTTTGGAAAAGGCTCAAAGCATGTGCATTGGGGGGGAAAAGTGAGGAAAGCACAGAGACAAGAACATGTATTTTTTATTTTGCAAAGAATATTTACTTTATACCTATATTTAATGCCATTTGTGAACATAAGAACTAGGAGCAGGAGTAGGCCGTCTGGCCCCTGGAGCCAGCTTCGCCATTCAATAAGATCATGGCTAATCTTTTTGTGGACTCAGCTCCGCTTACTCGCCCGCCCACCATAAGTGAAAGTTGCTACAAAACTGAAGTGGCCTAAAGAAAATGGTACTATATCCTTGCAGAGTGTTTTTGTAGGATAGTTTTGGAGATGTATTAATCTCTTTCAGAAGAGCAATCAGGTTACTATGATAGAGTAAAGAATGCTGTTCTCAATGCCTATGAATTAGTACCAGAAGCTGACAGAAATTAAGAATCTTGAAAAGAAAACCAAGTCAAACCTTTGTGGAATTTGTTGGAGGTATGAAAATGACATTTGATAGATTGTGTTATTCATAGAATCCCTACAGTGCAGAAGGCGGCCAATCAGCCCATCGAGCCTGCACTGACAACAATCCTATCCCGATAACCCCATGTATTTACTGGGCTATTCCTTCTGACGCTAGCTGTCAATATAGCATGATCGATCCACTTAACCCTCACATCTTTAGAGATTGATGAAGGTTCATTAATACTTTGAAAATGTGAGGGAAGTTTTAGTGGTGAAATATTTTAAAAATAGTATTCCCACTGCAATGAATGTCAAGTTTGTAAAATAAAGAATGCTGCAGAAATGGCAGGCAATTGTGAACTGATTCAAAACATACTCGTAACTGGCCCCAGTTTGGAAACTCTCAGAGAAACTGGAGAGAGAAAGGGTTTGATAATAAAAATTGATCTGTTTCTGGTGAGGAAGAAGACCAAGATGAAAAGATCAGTCCTCAGGTTGGTAAAGAAAAATTTTGGAGGCCACGTTCCATTCAAAGGGATGTGTAAAGGCTGCATGCAAATCCATGGCATTAGTACAGTTGCATGGTGTCCTGGAGCATACTTTTCTAGTGAGCAAGGTTTATGACAAGCTGCTAAGTTCTATATTTAATAATAAAGTAACATGAGGTGCAGGAAATTACATATGAACATACAAGTTACAGGCAGGAGTATAAGATCATGGCTGATCTGATTTGTAGCCTCAAATCCACATTCCTGCCTACACCAATAACTTTTCTTACTTACCAAGAATCTATCTGCTTGAAAAATATTCAGAGACTCTGCTTCAGCTGCTTTTGAGAAAGAGATGATCCAAAGATTTTCCGAGGGTAAAGTGTAACCAGTTTTGTTTGGTGAGGCAGGCAAGTTGGTAGAGATACAGGTGACATGAAGCTCGCTCAAGTGAGTTTGCTGAATAAAGGGGTATTGAAGCAGGATGTTTACCCTTTCTATTGCACCAATTAATTTAAAATGTGATTACATTAATAGTCTTGCTTTTGCCTGGTCATTCCTGATTTGCCTGTGGAATGAAATAGATTTCTTACTGGGAAACAGTTTGGCTGGGATGAGGTCTTACTGTCTCCAATGGTTTACGGAAAGTCTGCTGAGACTTCTGAAACTGAAATTTGACAGAGAAACTTGAGTAACTTGAAAAAGCAATTACTTCCTTTAAGCCTGATAAAATTAATGTTCCAGCAAGAAATGTGTTGAAAGAGTCAAAAACTTAGCCTAAGAGCTTAACAAAGACAAAGAACAAATAAAAGTACAGCACAGGAACAGGCCCTTCGGCCTTTCAAGCCTGCGCCAATAATGATACCTACCTAAAATAAAATTTTATGTACTTACAGAGGCCATACCCTTCCATTCCTATCCTACTCATGTATTCGTCTAATTGCCCCTTAAATGCCGCTATCGTATTGGCTCCCATCACCTTCCTGGGCAGTGCGTTCCAGACATTCACCACCCACCCTCTGTGTAAAATAAACTTGCCTCACATACCTCCTCTGAGCCTTTCCCCACGTCTCTTAAACCTATGTCCCTTTAAAAACTTGGGAATATCAGGCTAAGAAAGAACAATTAATGGCGTTGGAGAAGCTTCAAAACAGCTTGAATTAAAAATGCAGTGAAGGCATATGTGAGATATGGCAAAGCTGATAACGACAGTACTCACACTTAATGATGAGACAAAGGAAAGGCATGCTTTCATAGAAAAACTGAGTGTTAATGCTATGGAAATCCAAGAATGAATACACGCTCTTGAATGTAAATTAGAACTTCTGAAAAAGAAAATGAGAACTTTTACCAAAACTGAATTGGGTAAAACTTTTGTTCAGTAGAAACATTGGAAAAGATCAGAAAAACTTGTGAACTGAACAAAAATGACTATCAAATTCTCTTAGTTGTGCACCAAAATACTCTCAGCCATGTTCTTAAAGCAGTCAGAGAGAGTTTATTCGACAGAATATTATCCTGCCTTTGAACAGGGCATTGTCCTTCATAAGATTTCAGATGTTTGGTTGGTTAACTTTTTTTTCAGAGATTTGCATGTTAAAAAACCTGCACACCTGGAAGAAAATGAAGATCAGGTGTTGAAATCTGAGCAAAATCATTCAGAGTGTGTTTCAAAAAGTGAAAATTCTGAAACTAGCACTAGCGAAAGCCACGTTGGTAGCCTGGTGCCCTCTTCTGAAGAAAAGCAGGAGAACTGTCAAATTCAGAAATTAAGAAGCAGTACGATGAGGAATTTACAAACATACAATGTGGGAACAGAAGTAGACCTTATGGACTCTCTCCCTGCTCCATCATTTAATAGGATCATGGCTGATCAGTTTGTATGTTGAACTCCACATTTCTATCCACTGTTAATAATATCTGATTCTCTCACCCAACAAGAATCTATCTCTGCCTTATAGATATTCAGTAACTTTGCATCCATCACTTTCTGATGCAGGAAGTTCCAAAGATGCACAACTCTCAGAAAAAAAATTCTCCTCATTTCCATCCCAATGGGAAAGGACATTTCTTGAAAAAATTTAAAGGGAAGCAATCACCATAAAACAAACTGTTGTTTGCAAAAGCTTTGGGACTCGAGACCTCATGCAAGTTGAACTTGAAAACCTAATTGTCATGTTAAACCTTATAGTTTTGACAGTGAAAAATGGTAAAATATCACAGGTAAAAAGTTATCTGTAGAGAATGTAATAAGGTAATTGTTAGTGTTTATAATAATAAAATGTGTTGTATTTTGAAAAGATCTTTAAAAAAATCCTACTTATGTTGGACTTTTCCCTTTTGGAGATGGACATCTGAGACCTATGTGCTTTGGAAAACATGTATTTTCTTTTTCTGAATGTGACATTTGAAAGAAGGTATTTAAATATCATTGGGTTTCAAGAAATGTCCACGTTACCTGGAGTTGCCATGGGATAGACAGCTAAGAAACAAAATATAAATAGAAAGCTAATTGCAGTGAGGTAGGGTAGCCTGACTTTCTGTTTGGCAGTTTAGAAAGTGGGAATCTCTGTAAAGAGAAACCAAACTAAAATGAATGGAACAGTTTTCTACTTGGCAGTCTTCGAGCAAATCCTGGTATTACATAAGAAAATAAGAAATAGGTGCAGGAGTAGGCCATCTAGCCCTTTGAGCCTGCCCCGCCAGATTGTAATTGGAAAGGACCGAACATGAAGACAGGAGGAGCAAAGGATTGCGGTTGGGACAATATCCATTGCTGCCATTGGAGTTGTATCAGAGTCCACTGGGCTGCTTAAAGGGAAGTAACATCCATGTCAGGCTATGACTATCTCCAACAAGAGAGAATCTCACCATCGCCGCACTTACGCAAGGATATTTTGGCCTTGGAGGGAGTGCAGAGGAGGTTTACTAGGCTGATTCCGGAGTTGAGGGGGTTGAACTATGAGGAGAGGCTGAACAAACTAGGCTTGTACTCGTTAGAGTTTAGAAGAATGAGGGGAGATCTCATTGAGACATATAAGATGTTGAATGGGATGGATAGGATAGAGGTGGAGAGGCTCTTCCCGCTCAGAAAGGACAGTAGGACTAGAGGGCACAGCCTCAAGATAAAGGGGGGGCGGTTTAGAATGGAGTTGAGGAGGAACTTCTTCACTCAAAGGGTGGTGAATCTCTGGAATTCTCTGCCCGTTGAAGTGGTGGAGGCTGCCTCGCCAAATATATTTAAGACACGGGTTGATAGGTTTTTGATAGGCAAGGGGATTAAGGGTTATGGGGAGAGGGCGGGAATGTGGAACTGAGCCACGACAGATCAGCCATGACCTTATTGAATGGCGGGGCAGGCTTGAGGGGCTAGATGGCCTACTCCTGCTCCTATTTCTTATGTTCTTATCTCCCCTTGACATGGGCATTCCCATCACTGAATCCCCACTATCAACATCCTGGTGAGTTACCATTGACCAGAAACTGAACTGGACTAATAATATAAATACTGTGGCTGCAAGAGCAAATCAGTCCTGGGAATTCTGCAGACAGTAACTTACCTTCTGATTCCACAAAGCCTGTCCACTACTTACAAGGCAGAAGTAATGGAATACTCGCCACTTGCCTGGATGAGTGCATCTCCAACACTAGGTCTAAGTGGCCTTCTTGATTGGGACCCCATCTACAACCATAAACACTGACTCACTGCAGTACTGATGCACAGTGACAGCAGTATATACCATCTACAAGATGCCTTGCCACAACTCACCAAGGCTCCCTCAACAGCATCTTCCAAACCGACAACTTCTAGAAGGATAAGGGCAGAAAATGTATGGGAACACCACCACCTGCAGGTAACTCTGGAAGCCACATGCCTGACATGGAAATATATCACTGTTCCTTCTTTGTCTTTGGGTCAAAATTCTGCAACTCTCTCCAACAGTACTGTGGGTGTACCTAAACCACAGGGATGGCAGTGGCCCAAGAAGGTGGCTTACTGGCAATTAGGGATGGGTAATAAATGCTGGCTCAGCCAGTAACACCCACGTCCAGTGAAAGAATAAAAAAAATCCATGCCACCCTCCTGACATGACAAGTTCACACAAGCCACTCAGTGAACTGTCTGTTTATAACAAATCTGCTTTGGTCTGTCCTGAGGTTTCCACCAGGGCAGATGCAGAGAAACCACAAATGGAATTGATTCCATTGGGCTAATCAGAGGAAAATTATGCAGGTTCTTGCTGCCTTTTGTGCTATTGAGTAGATTTTGGGTGACAACAGAATTGGCCCAGCCTTTCAGCTTCCTGGCAGTGGCCATTGAGGCTCAAGTGTGAAGAATGGCCACTTTAATTGGTCTCTACAATCCTTTCTTACTGCATACCACTGAAAGGCATTGGAAGCTTTAGTAAGGAATAAGTGATGATGAAGTAATATAAATAGTACATGAGCATCAATTATAGTTTGTAGATCATTGATAAATGTGCCATATATATGATTCTGAGCCATGCAGACCTGAAAGAGCAAGGCTTAATCCAGTTTGTCAATCTCAGCAGCAATATTGGGTCCAAAATTGGCCAAGGGAGGGAAGGGGAGAGTAATATTTGACCAGAGTTGCAAATTTTTAAGCTGCTTCTGTGCTGATACCTCCTTCTTCAAATGCCAAAATGCTACACAACCAAACACAGTTTCTTTATCCTGGTGACCAAATCACAACAAAGCACAGTTGGCAAGTACCAAATTCAATCGAGTGTTAAATTAGGCAGGGTAAATTGGGCATCTTTTAACTCAAAGGTGCTCCAGTCATTTGAGGCGCATTTGAGCCTATAGATATAACTTTTCATTTCTTGTAATCTAAATTTAAAAGAAGCACTAGTATAAAAGTGACATTGGATTCTTGTAGCACATTTCCGGACTGCAGAGGCAATAGTCAACAATGTTACAATTTGTAATGGCAGTTACAATGAATGATTGTTTGAAGCAAGACAGTGAAGCCCCCAAATACATTCAGTAGGCACTACAAAAAGTAACCTCTTTCATCTCATGGATTGCAATGGTTAGTTAAATCCAGTGGATCTGACCATCTGATCTTTTAGAATTCATTGACTCCATCTTTTTTTTTTAATTAAGTGAAACTTGGGTGACAGTCATGACAGTGGTAAATAAAAGATTTTGTCTGTTATAAATTGAGTTGCTAGAAGTTAAGTATGAAACATCTACTGCCTAGCTGTGCTAAACATTTTGAATGGAACATGTAAAGATATAAGAAAAACCCAATGGAGACAGTGCAGTCAGTTTAAGCTCAGGGATTGAAAGTTTTTCAAAATCGATTACTTGGGAGAAAATTAACAGTCACTTTGATGAATATGGATTAACTAAGCAAAGCCAGTACAGATTTGATCATGTTTAACCAACTTGCTTGAGTTTTGCGCTGAGGTTACAGAGAATATCGATGAGGGTACTGCAGTTGATGTGGTATATGTGGATTTCTGAAAGGCATTTAAAGAAGAGCCACATAATAGGCTTAAGCCAGCCAAGTTGGTGCTCATGGAATGAAAGGGACATTGGCAGCATAGATACAAAATTGGCCAACTGACAGGAAACACAGAATAGTGGTGATGGCTATTCCTTGGACTCCCTTGGAGGGAGTTATACAGTGAAAAGTTACACAGAGATTGGTATTTTCACCACTACTTTTCTTAGATGTACAGGGCACAATTTCAAAGCATGCAGATTTACAAAACTTAGAAATACAGTAAACTGTCAGAAAGATAGCGATAAGAACAAAGAAAATTACAGCACAGGAACAGGCCCTTTGGCCCTCCAAGCCTGCACCGATCGTGCTACCCCCTACCCTTCTGGGGACCATATAAGAACATAAGAACATAAGAAATAGGAGCAGGAGTAGGCCATCTGGCCCTTCAAGCCTGCCCCGCCATTCAATAAGATCATGGCTGATCTGTCGTGGCTCAGTTCCACTTTCCCGCCCTCTCCCCATAACCCTTAATCCCCTCTCTTATCAAAAACCCATCAACCCGCTTCTTAAAAATATTTAGCGAGGCAGCCTCCACCACTTCAACGGGCAGAGAATTCCAGAGATTCACCACCCTTTGAGTGAAGAAGTTCCTCCTCAACTCCGTTCTGAACCGCCCCCCCTTTATCTTGAGGCTGTGCCCCCTAGTCCTACTGTCTTTTTTGAGCGGGAAGAGTCTTTCCACCTCTATCCTATCCATCCCATTCATCATCTTATACGTCTCAATGAGATCTCCCCTCATTCTTCTAAACTCTAACGAGTACAAGCCTAGTTTATTCAGCCTCTCCTCATAGCTCAACCCCCTCAACTCCGGTATCAGCCTAGTAAACCTCCTCTGCACTCCCTCCAGGGCCAAAATATCCTTGCGCAGGTGCGGCACCCAAAACTGCACACAGTACTCCAGCTGCGGCCTCACCAATGCCCTATACAGCTGCAGCAAGACCTCCCTACTTTTATATTCAATCCCCCTCGCTATGAAGGCCAGCATCCCATTCGCCTTCCTGACCACCTGCTGCACTTGCAGGCTGGGTTTTTGCGACTCATGCACAAGGACCCCGAGGTCCCTCTGCACCGTCGCCTGCTGCAGTTTTTCGCCACGTAAGTAATAGTCCTTCCTACCATTCTTCCTACCAAAGTGGACCACCTCACACTTGCCAACATTAAATTCCATATCCCTCTATTCCCATCCTATTCATGTACTTGTCAAGATACTCCTTAAAAGTCACTACCGTATCCCCTTCCACTACCTCTTCCAGCAGCAAGTTCCAGGCACCCATCACCCTTTGTGTAAAAAAAATCTGCCTTGTACATCTTCTTTAAACCTTGCACCTCACACCTTAAACCTGTGCCCCATAGTAATTGACTGTTCCACCCTGGGAAAAAACTTATGACTATCCACTCTGTTCATGCCTCATAATCTTGTAGACTTCTATCTGGCCGCCCCTCAACCTCCGTCGCTCTAGTGAGAACAAACCAAGTTTCTCCAACCTCTCCTCATAGTTAATGTCCTCCATACCAGGCAACATTTTGGTAAATCTTTCCTACATCCTTGCCAAAGCCTCCACATCCTTCTGGTAGTGTGGCGACCAGAATTGAACACTATATTCAAAGTGTGGCTTCACTAAGGTTCTATAAAGCTGCAACATGACTTGCCAATTTTTAAACTCAAGGCCCCAGCCAATGAAGGCAAGCATGCCGTATGCCTTCTGGACTACATTCTCCACCCGCATTGCCACTTTCAGTGACCTGTGTACCTGTACACCCAGATCCCTTTGCTTATCTATACTGTTAAGGGTTCTGTCATTTACTGTATATTTCTTATCTGTATTAGACCTTCCAAAATGCATTACCTCATTTATTTGGAGACTACGAGGAAACACAGTTTGATGTAATGGGGAGACACAATTGAGATAAAATTTAATGCAGAAAATTGTGCAATGATACATTTTGTTTGAAGAACAAGGAATATGTTCACAAATCATTCAATATGGCAGGCTAGTAGTTAAAAAGGTAAATGGGATCTACAAAACCATTGAATCCATAGAATCTCTACAGTGCAGAAGGAGACTGCACTGACTCTCTGAAAGACCATCTTACTATTCACAACCCATGAATTCATCGTAGCTAATCCATCTAACCTACACATCTTTGGACTTCATAAATGGTGGCATGGAGCCAGAGTTTTGTAAGAGTCCAGAATAATGAGTCTAGTACCAATTCTTGATACGGGTTCTTGAGTTCAATGAACTCACACACCTTATTTTCTCCTGGAGAAGCAAAGCTCAAGTTGAAGTCAGGGCCTCTTCCTCCCAGAGCAAGGCCCAAGTTGCGAATGGAGGACGGTGGCCAACAGGTTAGAAGGCCCACATCCACTCTGTGTGACATCAGTCTGGTGCTAATCATTACTGTTAGGACCCCCAATCCTCAACACCCCATCCACAGTGCCCCCTCCACAAGGACATCCACTTCATATCACCCATGTCTCCTCTAGACACACTCATCCAGTATCCACTGTGAACTCATGAATCCTTTCATAATACTGCAAAGTCTTAGAAATGCTCAGGAAATAAAAGAAAAATTCATTCAAACTCGACTGAGAAAAGTGCACCAGTTAAGGTCTCATAAATGTCAAACTTCCAGTTGAACAAAACTCTCTCCTTCTAAGCGCTCATAAATTTCAAAATCAACAGGCATTCAAAACCTCTTGAAAGCACTTAAATTCTGTCTGTGACAAGAACTAATGTGTCATTATACTACCTGTGACCAGTATGCTTTGTACTAAAATAAGTGTGTGTTTTCTTATCCTTTGGAGTGTGTAATCCAATTAAATAACACAGCAGCAAGCTTTTGAGAGTTTACACAAGTTATTTATTTTCTCAGTTACCCTGAATTAAATGCAGTCATGCACCCAAACACACAAAGATTGAAAATAGATAAAGATCATGCACTTTTACAAGTTAGCATTATTTTCAGTCTAAGATTTATGATCTCTGGTTTCCCACATGGCAGGCCTGCGGACTTTTGAATGGATTTGATGACAAAGTAGGAAATGGGAGTTTTGTAACACAAAGGCTTTATAGTAGGTTATCAGGTTTGTAGTCTGATAACTAGGAGATTCGTTCTCAGGCAAATTCTAAACTGGAGAAGGTTACAGGCTCTGGCTTCCTGATGTCTTGCAGTTTGTTTCTGAGCCTGGTTCATAGACTGGTTGCATTAAAGCTTTTGATGTCTTTGGGGAACAGCCTGCACATGGTTCCTAGTTGATCTTTTTAAATAGACAAAGAAAACATGGCTGTCTTCATGTGGCTTTTCATAAGTTCAAGATATTATGCAAAGAAGGCTTGGTACTCATGTTCGTTCCACATACTGCGTTGTGAATTAACACTTCTGAGACCCACCCAGTCTAGCTTAGATGAGAGGAAACAAAAGTGATACAAGGAGAGGTTGATAGGGGTCATTCACTTCCATTTGCCACAAATTAAGTTTCAATCTCCCTTTTGTCCAGTATGACATATGTAGAAAGGTGGTCAGTTAACTCTGAAGTCTTTTGTGTTGGCCCATCATTAAACAAAGAGATGTGTGAATGCCACAGGTGGCCATGGATGTCCATATTTAATTAGATACTTGATTGAGACTTGTAACTTTTGGCATTTGGGCTACAGACAGTTACATGATTTATAGCAGCCATTTTAACAGCTGGTTTGTGTCCAACTCTGAGAAGTTTTAATTGAAAGGTCATTATATGACATGCTGGTACTAGGCATGACAAACTGTTATCTGCTCGTAAAACTGAACCAAACCAGTAAAAAAACTGAGAAACAGAAAGCAGAAGTAGACCCTTCAAGCCTGCTCCACCATTTACCTTGATCATCAAATTCAATATCCTTCCCCCCATATCCCTTGATCCCTTCAGCACCAAGAGCTATATGAAATATAACACATAATTGTGTCCAAAAGTAAAAAAAATGAAAAACAAGCTGGCAGAGGGCAAGAGCGGGATGGAGTGGAGGGGGAGGATTTATGGTCTCAACTTGTTGAAATTAATATCAACTCCAGAATTGCCTACTTGAAAGTTGACCTAAGGCCCATCTCATTCTTCAATTCTGCACTTCATGGTCTTCTAGACTCAAGCTAGAGTTTAAGGTCTGAAATTGGTGAATTTGGTCAGACCAATTTTTCTGTACTTTTGCTTTTGATTATAGCTGTTCATTATACTGTTGCTCTGGACAGGTATTTTGTACCATGAAATCTTTAGTCAGTTAATGTCTCCCACCATCCACCCTATCACAGACTTTCTCTTTTGTTCTTCCTTCCTCGCTTTCAGTTGCTTAAAATCCCTTCAGTTTTGAAGAAAGGTCCTTGACATGAAAAGCTAAATATCTCTTGATGAACGTAAGAATTCGGAGCAAGAATAGCCGCCAGGTCCATTGAGCCACCTCTGCCACTTAAAAGATTATAGTTGATCTGATTGGAACCTCAACTCTGTATTTCCACCTCCCCTCAATAATCTTTCACCCCCTTGATCAAGAGTAATCTATCTACCTCTGCGTTCAAACTATTCAAAGACTCTGTTTCCATTGCCTTTTGAGGAAGAGAGGTCCAAAGACTCATGAACCCTGAAAAGAAAGAACTTTTCCTCATCTCTGTCTTAAATGGGTGATCCCTTATTTTTAAACAGTGACTCCTAGTTCTAGATTCTCACACAAGAGAAAACATTATTTTCACATCCATCTTGTCAAGACATCGCAGGATCTTATGGGCCCAATTTTACCATTAAATGTGGTAAAGTCGGGCCTGAGGCCATTAATGCGATCCGCGCCCGTGTCTGCGCAGATGCCCACTTTACCAAGGTCCAAAAATGGCTGCGATCTGATTTGTGTTCGAAATGGGCGCAACAGTTATTTAAATGCATTTAAATGCATTTGTATGCATTTAAATTCAATTCATGGACTTTATCAGCATTTCCCTCTTTACCATCGCGTTCACACATCCAGATTCGGCGCGAAACAAACATGCTCGGCAAAGGTCTGTTTCAGGTGCCCTCACTGCTGAAGAGGTAAGATCAGAGCTTTCAATAGCTCTCTGACTCAGATCGGTGGTGATGGGGAGAGGGAAGTGGGCCAGATCATTCTCTGGTAGGGGGAGGGTGGGAAAAGGGAGGCCCGATCATTTTCTGGTGTGGGGTGGGCAAAGAGGAGGCGGGTCAGATGTATCTCTGGCAGAGGGAGGGGGTGGGCTGGGGTGGGGGGAGGGCAAAGGGAGGCCAGATTGTTGTCTAGTGGGGGAGGGCGATCATTCCCTTGTTGGGGGGGGGGGAGGAGGAGGCAGACAGATGTATCTCTGATGGGGGGTGGGGAGGAGGAGGCCAGATTGTCGTTTGGTGGGCGGTGTGGGGAGAGAGAGGGCCAGATGGATCTCTGGTGGGGGTTGGGGCAGATGGATCACTAGTCGGGGTGGGGGTGCAGGCGGGGATGCAGGGGGGTCTGCTGCCACTCTGCGGGCGATCGATGGAGGGAAAGGGGGCAGAGGGTTGTGATCGGTCTGGTATCTGGGGGAGGTGTGTGGATAAGGGGAAAGTTATGTTGTAGGGGTGGGGGTGATGTCTGAGGGGGCCATCACTCCCGATTTTCACTCATGGGCCACTCTATCCGCTTTTTGCAGCCCAGGAGTAATGTGACAGCAGTGTGTTTTTCAAATTTTTTTCTAACTGCGCATGTGCTGTTCAGAGCTCTGATTGTTCAGGATGCATTAAGCCCCACCCACAGCGTGATTCAGACTTGCGATTTTTTTTTTCAGGCTAAGTATGTGTCGGGTCGCCTGAAAGCAGATTTCCAAGTTGGATCTGAATTGTGCCCAGATTCAGCGCTGAGAATGAAAATGGTAAAAGTGAGCTCTCACTCTTATAAACTCCAGCGGATACAAGAGTGGCCTGTCCAACCTCTCTCCACAAATGCTTCCAGACCTGCTGAATATTTCTAGCATTTTTTTTTGTTTATATTTCAGATGTTCAGGATTTTGCTTGTGTTTTAGAGAGGCTGGACTTACTCTCATAGAATCCCTACAGTGCAGAAAGAGGCCATTCGGCCCACCAAACCTGCACTGACAACAATCCTACCCAAGCCCTATCCATGTAACTGCATACATTTAGCCTGCTAATCCCCCTGACATATGGCGCAATTTACAACCCAGCTCACACATCTTTGGTGTGTGGGAGGAAACCAGAGCACCTGGAGGAAATCCATGCAGACATGGGGAGAATGTGCAAACTCCACGCAGACAGTGACCCGAGGCCAGAATTGAAGCCGGGTAAGAATTGAACTGAACATTTTAGACCCAACCTGTCATTTCGGACTCACAGATGTTGAGGGATCTGTCCTATATTAAGTTTAAGTTTATTTATTAATGTCACAAGTAGGCTTACGTTAACACTGCAATGAAGTTACTGTGAAAATCCCCTCGTCGCCGCCCTCCGGCACCTTAGAGAAGTTTGAGAGGAAATTTAATGGAGATTTTCAAAATTGTGAGTGACCTGACAGAGTATGTAAGGAAAACCATTCCCATTGGCATAAGTGTCTTGAGCTAAAGGATACAGATTTAAAATGATAGGCAAAAATATCAACAGTGATGTGAGGAAAATGTTTTCTTTACGTAGCAAATGGTCAGGAACTGAAATGTGCTTCTGATAGAGTGGTGGAGGCAGATTCAAATCATGGTTTTCAAAAGGAAATTGGATGATTATCTGCAGAGAAAGCATTTGCAATGCAATGGGGAAAGAGCGATTGGAACTAGCTGCTGGGGTTTTGACAATACGTTGTCTTTTCTGCGATGTAAGCATTCTATGATTCTATGGAAAGCACCTCCAAAATAATTGCAAACGGCACTTCTTTTTCTGAAGTGTTTTCTTCTCTTCCATTTGTTCATGTCCTGTGTTGGCTGTTTTCTCTTTAAACGAGAAAACAAGCTGAAAGGATAAGTGTGGAGTGACGAGAAAGATTAAGTCCCCACCCTCACTGATATAAGGTATCCTTAGTGGAAGTGCTAGGTGTCCTTACTGAGTCATTGACTGTGTGTTTACCTGTAGGACCTTTGTTTGCTGTCATAATGTACTGAACTAGACTGGCACACGCAGTGGCTGTTGGAATTTTGCTTAGAGAATTAGTGCAAAATCAGAAGAGTAGAATAGATTTCCATCGTAATTAGGTCAAACTGTCAGCCCAGTTGGTGGTTCGCTTCCAGCAGCAAGGCTGCCAGTTGAAGTGATGAGGCTGGTCTTTCAAACAAGGTAGTTATGGTCTGCTAATCTCAGTGGAACTATCTCTAACAGTGTATCTACACCACATGAACTGCAGCAGTTCAGGAAGGTGGCTTACCATCATCTTCTCGAGGGTAATTAGGAGTGGACTACAAAGGCTGGCTTTTCTGGTAACCCTCACATCTTATGAACAAATAAAAAGAGAATTTCTGTCTGAGTCAACATCACAAACTTTGCTGTTTCCGGGAGCTTGCTGTGTGTGACTTGACTGTTGCATTTCCTACATTAGGACAGTGACATCATTTGCAAAAGTTCCTTTTGTAAAACACTTTGTCATATCCTGTGGTGATGCAAGGCACTACAGAAATGCAAGACCCCCATCCTCGCAACCTAACAGCACATTTGTGAAACTCGAGCACAACAGAGGCCCAGGCTGAACCCAGTACTAATGTGGACAAATGATCATGAACCTGATGTCTGACAGTTTCTCCAATCCGGAGGTTATCACAACTTTTTTTTACTGACAAGCTGTTGACACATTTATAGGACATTCAGAGTTTTATTTTTCCCTTGAGGAGTGTTTGTCTCTGCAGCACATACACTAAAATTGATAATTGGTCCATTGGGATTGGAGAAGTACCTACAATACAAAATGCTTCCCTCCTTGTGCACTTCAGTCATGTGTTATGAAAAACAAAAAAAAACTTCCAGGTGATGGGTTAATTTAATTTCAGCAACATCACAAGAATCTTGCACTGAAGAGTAAATAAAGAATTTTTCAATAGGACATCATAGCATAGAAACGAAAGTAGGCCATTCAGTTCCTCAAGTTGGAATCTGTGAATGATGTAAGGGAACAATTGAGGGTTTGGAAAGAGACACACGTTAACTGTATATACAATAGCAGAATAGCATAGAAGTATTTAAGGGAAACTAGACAAGGATTTGAGGGAGAAGGGAATAGGTGGTTACAATGGTAGATTTAAGTAAGAAAAGTTGGGAGAAAGCTAGAAATGATGGCATGGACCAATTGGGCCAAATGGCCTGTTTCTGTGCCATATGTATTTTGTAATCTGTGTAATTATTTAATTTAAATCAGTGATAAATTTTTGTTAACCACAGTTACTAAAGGTGATGATTAAAAGTGGAGTTAGCTTACAGATCAGGCATGATCTCGTTGAATGTTGGAACAGACAGGAGGAGATAAATGCCTACTCCTGTTCCTATGGCCTGAGTTTCATGTGATTCTATTGGACATGCATTAGCCCCAGTAGAATGTAAAGTAGCACGAGAAAGTGGTGGCCTTGTGTCCTGATATCATTGCGCACCCTTGTGATATTTTGGTTGGTGGCGTGCAGGAGGCTTGGAAGTTTACCCGCTGACAATTAATGTTTGTTGAGGCAATTAAGTGTAAAGCAGCCAGAATTTCACATGGACCATGAAATTTTTAGCATGGGTAGGCGGCCATCCCATTTTTGCATTTTTCTCATCCGAAGGTGAGATGAAAGTGGGCTGAAGCATGGGCTGTGAATGTTGACAGGAGTTCAAGTGAGAGTTTGATGATGCTTTAGATTTGTGCTTTCAGACCTTTTGTTGTTTTCCTGAAATATTTGCTTTGTTAGCATTGTTCTGAGGGCTCTTGTTTTGGTACTTGGTGTGGAGAGAAGGTGCGATGGAGATATATCTGCCAGAGGCGCCTCCTATGGTGTGAATAGAAGGTCTTCAGGTCCTGGCTGGCTTATCTGAGGGAGGAAAACAATCAGTCAGTATTATAATTCATCACACAGTCAATGCCCATGCTAGGAGATGGGAATTGTCAGATCCCAATGGCAATATAGTGGCTTTGTGATTGCTGAATCACTGAGGACTCTTTCTCAGAAGCCGTTATGAGGGGTGAGGTGGCTCTACATTCTTTTCACACTGTGTGTCACTGGACTTTTATCTTCCTCTGAAATGCCAGCCTCTTCACGACGTGAGGGCCTTTTACCTTGCTCGCCCTCAAGCTTCGGGGCACCTACTTCATTGCTGATGAGAATTACCAGGCTGGCCATTGCAACACCAGTTGCTGATCGCTCAACATTATTGTGGTCTCGCTTCTCCTGTAGGTCCATTCGTTATTTAACTTTCCAGCTCCAACACCATACCATGCTCTTCCCCCCTTGTTAGAGTTCTTTGGATAACAACAATCTAAAGGCACTCAGTCAATTCTGACATGAACAGTGCTGGACACCATGCATCCAATGCAAGGTCTTAAATTACTTGTGCACAAGGAGAACCTCCTCCGTCCACAGAATGGCCGGAGCAGTTCTGAAGTTACAGAGAAACAGCTCAGCAGTTATAGCTAATTACAGAAAATTAGGAACAAGATATTTTTCACATCTTTCATTGACACACGTGTTTGCCAATTAAATCCTGACTTTTTGCCCTTCCTCATTCGATGAAAAATTGACTTCTGCTAATCTGGGATCTACCCCAAAATACTGAGAGAGGCAAGGGAGGAAATTGCTGGGGCTTGAGAGAAATCTTTCTATACTCACTGGCTACAGGGGAGGTCCCAGAGGATTGGAGAATAGTCAATGTTGTTCCTTTGTTTAAGAAGGTTAGCAAGAATAATCCAGGTAATTACAGGCTGGTGAACCTTACATCAGTGGGAGGGAAATTATTGGAGAAGATTCTTCAAGACAGGATTTATTCCTGCTTGGAAATAGGTGGATGTATTAGTAAGAGGCAACATGGTTTTGTGAAGGCGAGATCGTGTCTCCCGAGCTTGATCGAGTTTTTTGAAGAAGTGACGAAGATGTTTGATGAGGATAGGGCACTGAATGCTGTCTACATGGACTTCAGTAAGGCCTTTGACAAAGTCCCTCATGACAGACTGGTGCAGAAGGTGAAGTTTCATGGGATCAGAAGTGAGCTGGCAAAATTGGCTTGGTCAAAGAAGACAGAGGGTAGCAGTGAAAGGGTGCATTTCTGAATGGAGGCTGTGACAAGTGGCATTCCTCAGGGATCAGTGCTGGGACCTTTGCTGTTTGTAATATATATAAATGATTTGGAGGAAAATATAACTGGATTGATTAGTAAGTTTGCGGATGACACAAAGGTTGGTGGATTTGTGAATAGCAATGAGGACCATCAGAGGATACAGCAGGATATAGATCGGTTGGAGACTTGGGCAGAGAGTCGGCAGATGGAGTTTAATCTGGGCAAATGTGAGGTAATACATTTTGGAAGGTCTTATACAGATAGGAAATATACAGTAAATAGCAGAACCCTTAAGAATATTGATTGGCAAAAGGATCTGGCTGTACAGGCACACAGGTCACTAAAAGTGGCAATGCAGGTGGAGAAGATAATCAAGAAGGCATACGGCATGCTTGCCTTCATCGGCTGGGGTATTGAGTTTAAAAATTGGCAAGTCATGTTGCAGCTTTATAGAACCTTAGTTAGGCCACACTTTGAACATAGTGTTCAAGTCTGGTCACCACGCTACCAGAAGGATGTGGAAACTTGGAAAAAAAGATTTACCAGGATGTTGCCTGGTATGGAGCTATGAGAAGAGGTTGGAGAAACTTGGTTTGTTCTCACTGAAGCGACGGAGGTTGAGGGGAGACCTGATAGAAGTCTACAAGATTATGAGAGGCATGGACAGAATGGATAGTCAGAAACTTTTTCCCAGGGTGGAAGAGTCAATTACTAGGGGGCATAGGTTTAAGGTGTGAGAACAAGGTTTAAAGGAGATGTACGAGGCAGATGTTTTACACAGAGAGTAGTGGGTGCCTGGAACCTGTTGCTGGAGAAGGTAGTGGAAGCGGATATGGTATTGGTTTTTAAAGGGCACCTTGACGAGTACGTGAATAGGATGGGAAAAGAGGGATATGGTCCCCTGAAGGGTAATGGGGTTTTAGTTAAGTCGGGCAGCATGGTCAGCGCAGGCTTGGAGGGCCAAAGGGTCTGTTCCTGTGCTGTAATTTTCTTTGCTCTTTGTTCCTTCATTTGCATAGCATACCCCCATCTCTTGTCTTTGGTAATTGTTTGGGAAACAAATCTGGTCTTGCTCACCCTCTGGTGAAGGCCAAAAAGCAAAATGTTGTGAGACCTAAGCAGAATAGCGGAGACTGACTCATTTTGAAGGTCAGTAGCTGATAAACATTTTCCACTACTGTACAGAGAAAGCATGAAAATTTAATTTGAACACTTTAACTTCTGCACAATTTAACTTCCAAACTATGAAACTTCAATCTGAACATTTTAGCTTCCAGACCCACACTCCTGCCAACCATGTTGTTGTTCCTATCATCTTTGCACATCTGACCTTTAGATGGACCCAGGGGTTCCAATCTAATCTCCCAGCCTTAACAGGCACAGTATATATGCCGTCTGTTACTTCATTACTGCACCCCTGAGCAATGCTGAGGACATCCAAACTTCTGCACAATCCTTACCCTTGCCAAGGACAGAAGATCACTGAACCTTTGCAGTGTTGTATCCATATGCAGTGCACTACATCATGCCTGTTGACTTCAATGGAAAACCTCTGCCCTGGCTTTCTTGGTTTGATGCGGTTGTCTCCTCTTGCTATCCCGTCATATAAATATGTCTCGCCTGGCAATCACTGCCTCCACAAGACAGTTGTCAGAAAACCAGTTGGGGGTGGGCGGGGGTGTTCTGATGAATGCCCACGTGCATTGCCCTCCTGCCTGGTGTGTGCCCTGGGTGCTGCTACCATTGGTTGGAATTATTCAGTTATTCACGCCAGCAAGATCTTCTGGTCCCAGGGATGGTGCACCCCTGCCATGGGTTTCCAGCAGCAAGGGGAGCATTCAACAGGAAACCCCATTGGCAATGGCAGGACCAAGAATATTGCCACTGGCTAAAGGCCTCTGGGTTGCAGGAATGTCGGTTTGAGTGAGAAAATTAGTCATGATCATGTTGATTGGTGGAGCTGCAAGATGGGCCGTCTATTCCTCCTATTTCTTATTTCTTATGTATTTCCCTAGTTTTAATCTCTCAAATCTAATTGACACAAACTCAAAGAAACTCAGTTGCACAATTAGCTCACGCCTAGCTCAATGGCCTCATGCTCTGCGCAGTTTCTTCTAAAGTTGCCCCTTTGCATCCTGGAGAACAAAGAAACCCAGGTTCCTTTAGTATACTACCAAATGCTTCCTTAAACCACTTCTCCTACCATCCTTGAGCTGAATTGTATGGGCCACTAGTGAGTGGGGGAGCAAGGCCACCCAATCCCCCTACATTGCAATTTTATGGGCAGTGGGGAAGATGCCAAGTTGCTGGTCAATGAAAGTGGGTGGGAGTGTCTTTTGGCATTAAAATGTTGCAGCAAAAGAAGGAGGCCCTTTGGCCCACCTCGTCCGTGCCAGCCTGAGAACACCCAGGTGCCCTTTTTGATCCCTTCTTTCTCCCATAGCGCTGTGGCTGATTGCATTTATGTTGCAGATCCAAGTACTTTTTAAAATAGTTTAGGGTCTCTGCTTTCACCACCAACTCGGGCAACAAATTCCAGAACACACCATCCTCTGCATAAAAAGATTCTTCCTCATGTCCTGCCACTTATCCTGAATCTGTGCCCCCGGTTCTAGAATTCTCTGCCAAGGGAAACTTCTGGCCCCGGTGTCAATCAGAGGCACCTCCCCAAAGTTTTGCCTCCCACATCCATGATCTCTCTCTTGCCCCATCCAAATGCCCTCTGCTATCCCCTTGCTGGGGTCTGTCACCCCAATCACAGTGAGATCCCGCTGCGATGTAGTTGAATGAATGGGTATATTGCTATGACACAGGCAGTGCTGCTATTCATAAATGGCTTCTCAACAGTGCATCCATGCCTCATAACCATACTGCAATCTAAATAGTCTGCAGGTAGGGAGTCAACTGAACATCCTTGACCCTGCCACACAGAGAACACACATTGTGGGAAGGAGGTGTGTGAATGTGTGCGTGTGGGGAGGTGGGGAGGTTGGAGATGTTGATGATATGGCACACAAGCACCAGCAAACACAGCTTATGCTATGCCTCCTTGTGTGCAAAGTACGAATGCCACCCTCTTGGGCAGTACCAGCAGTGGCCACTGCTCCTTCTGGCACTGTGCAGAGCCGGCAGCTCTAATGGGGTGGGCCTTCCTGCTGGAGATAGACAGAACTCCTATCTCTCACTAATTCAAGAGCCATTGCCTAAAAAAATAAAGTGGGGCAAGCCCGTTAAGCAGAAGGTACGGTTACCCCCAACATTTATGTGGAGTGCAGAGAGCCTGCCATTAGTATAACCTGGGGTTGTCAGACTTTTTACATTAGTATAAGATCCAGCCCTTTGTCTCAAACAAGTGTTGAGTTCTTAAGGTTTAATTTATTGCCAAATTGGAGACCACAAATTTTTTGCTTCTTTCCTTTTGCCCACTTAAACCCTCTCTCAGACTTCTCCTAACTCTAAATCTGAATCACAGTCATTCTATAGTTTTCCCTATATCTCCAGCAGTCCTCCCCATACTATCCTGTCAATATGGCCCCAAAAGCCAGCTCTGCCATTCAGATCTTGGGCTTTAACTTGACTTTCCCGCATCCTTTCTTGGTTCCCTAGGAGACCAAAAGTCCTTCAACCCTGAATAAATTCAACAGCGCATCACCCACAACCCTCTGGAGAGAGGATTCCAAAGATTCGGAACTAACATCTAGTCTTGGGTGAGTCTCAACGTGCTCCAGCTAAATGTTTGGAAGACTGACATCATTGTCCCATTTTAATCCCCTTTGTTTTCCCTCCTTTGCACTCTCAAAATGTGGACAGTTTAGCACCTGCTAATAAACTGAGCAGATCTCTCAAACCTCATTGTCTTTTAAAGCCTGTTTTACTTACTGCCAGCATATCTCAAAGCAATCAGATTCTTAATCCACCTGCCTCATTGTTGCTATGAAATTTCTTTCAGGTGGAACAGTTTCTGCACATTGCTGGCTCCTTATCCACGTTGTGCCCCAGCTGATTCTGACCATTTCAAAGCAAGCTGCTCTTGTTACACCCAACATATGTTTCAGATTTTCCACCCTGTGCTTTTCACTACCTCTGTCTAATGCTTCTGGAAGCTTTATTGATTTTATCGCAATGGTTTTGAATCCACGTCCAATTAATAAGAGATTGTTCATGAGAATGAACAAACTTACACCCCTACAGATTAGACTTAGACTTAGTTCCTCTGGCCCCATGCAGGACAATAGGTAGTAAGACTTTGCCATTGGCCATCCTGCTTTTGGAGCTGCTCTTCAGATGTACTTCTTGCCATGTCTTCTTTGGACAGCTCATCATCATCTTCCATCCGGTGGTGTCCATACTACTGCTACTCTGGTGAAGCGTATGTTCAGGAGGCAAATTACGTGTCCTGCCAACCTCAGTAGCCTCTCCGTCACGGTGTCCTGCAGGCCTTTCTGCCCAGTCCTCTGTACCACTTCTTCACTGGTGAAGCTCTCTCCACGTGAGGCCCAGGATCACACATAGGTAATAGTGGTGAAAGATGTCCAAATTAGGTGACATGATTACCTGATCAGAATGCTTTCAATCTAAATCACCCATGTTTAAAGCACACTTTAAATTTTCTTCTTTAATACCTCATCTTTGTACAGGGATGTTAAATCTATAACCAGCAAAACCTGACTATTTTTAAAAATGGTGATGCATTCTGTCAAGAAAATAGCAAGTTTTTTTTCATTTGTTCTTGGGATATGGGCATCACTGGCTGGGCCAGCATTTATTGCCCATCCCTTGTTGCCCTTGGACGTTTAACAAGAATTAACCACATTGCTGTGGCCCTGGAGTCACATGTAGGCCAGACCAAGTAAGGACAGCAGATTTTCTTCCCTAAAGGACATTAGTGAACGAGATGGATTTTCCCCAACCAATTGTTTCATGGTCATCAGTTGATTCTTAATCCCAGATATTTTTTATTGAATTCAAATTCCACCAACTGCCGTGGGCAGAATTTGAACCCATGTCCCCAGAACATGAGCTAAGTTTCTGGATTAATAATCTAGTGATAATACCACTAGGCCACCACCTCCCTCTTAAAATAGCTCTGATAGAACACACGAAAGGTGACATGAATAAAGGAAACCTTAAGCTGTAAGTGTCACACATTCCTTCCATCAAATAGAAAAAAAATACATGAAAGCATAAAAGCAGATACAAATTGGAAAAAAAGAAACAAGTTCAATTTATTTTACAACTTTCAGTCCCTTGGCATAGCCCAATGCACTCCCTGAGTGCAGTCACTTTTATAAAGTAGGCAGTAACAACAGTCAATTTGTGCACAACATGGTTCCACGAATAGCATTGAGATAAGCTACCAGATGATCCCTAATGATATAGTTTAAGGGATAAATGTTGACCCGGATATTGGAAAAATGACCTTCTCCTCTTGAAATCATGCCATTTGAATTTTGTTGAAAATCTTCGCTTTTTAAATAATTACATCTTCAGGCCTCTACTCAGTACCCTTGAGTGTGTGCACCCCCCTCCCAACCCTTTCAACATGACACCACATTTATCCTTTGGTGATGGAAGGTCTGAAGCCCATTTTCCTGTAAAGTTTAATTTTGGCATCTTCTTTTCCAAACATACACTTCACTAGCTGGCAAAATATAACTACATTATTATCTGGTCTGCAACTTACCCTTAGACCTCAAAAGTTGATGTTTTTAGATTGGACAAGCAGCTGGTTAATACTTGTGGCACCAGCCTATGCAACCTCACCACAGTGAAGGTCCAGTTCCTCTCCTCACTATAATCTGTCTCACCAGGTGTGAGACAGTCATAGGAAATGACATTGCATGCATTACACTTGGGGCAGGTTTTACTCTGCCCCTTCAAGGTGGGTTCTGAAGTCGAGGGGGGTGGGAAGTGGTGGGGAGGATAGAGCATAAAATTGAATGGATGGGATTTCCATCAGGAATCTGCCTGTCCAAACCCAGATGCAATTTCACACTCTGGGTAGGGCCTCAGGCGGGAAAACTGCCCATTCATGTGCTAAGACCCTAAGGACATTGTTTCACCCAGTGTTTAGGCTGGCAGGTGCAGGTTGGGTGGGAAAGTGGCATTTGCACTTTTCCCCATCTTGAGTGGGAAGGGGATACCTCACTCTGAAATCCCCCGCAGAGTTGGCATACCTTTCCACTCTAGACAGTTGAAGCTCTGAGAGTCCCACTCGCCTAATCCCGCCCACACAGTTGCCCTCTCCCCTCCCCTCCCCCGTCAGATGTCCCCGATGCTCCTGACCCTGGGACTTTCCTTTTCAAAAGTCCCAGGTCTTCGTTCCAGGCAGAGCACAGCAGTAGCAATTCTGGCCACTGCAGTGCAGTGTCTGGCTGGGTTGAAGAGCCAACAGCTCTCATGGAGGGACTGAAGTTCTCCCTACTGCCAGTCAAATCTCAAGTGAGTGTTAAATGGCAGTGGGAATGAAAGTCAGCAGCTGCGTGTTAGGTGCTGAACATAGAACATAGAACATTACAGCGCAGAACAGGCCCTTCGGCCCACGATGTTGCGCCGACCAGTTACAGAAACAATGGCCCACTAGCCTATACCAATCCCTTTTCGTCCATAACCTATCCAGAGATCTCTTAAACGCCCCCAAACTAGACGCATTTACAACTGCAGCAGGCAGGGCATTCCAATCCCTCACCACCCGCTGGGTAAAGAACCTACCCCTGACATCCGTCCTGTAGCTAACCCCCCTTAATTTAAAGCCATGCCCCCTCGTGCTAGCTTTCTCCATCCGAGGAAAAAGGCTATCACTATCCACCCTATCTAAACCTCTAATCATCTTATATGTTTCAATAAGATCCCCTCTTAGCTGCCTTCTTTCCAACGAAAACAACCCTAAATCCCTCAGTCTCTCCTCATAGGACCTCCCCACCATACCAGGCAACATCCTAGTAAACCTCCTCTGCACCCTCTCCAACGCCTCCACATCCTTCTTGTAATGCGGGGACCAGAACTGCACACAGTACTCCAAGTGCGGCCGCACTAGAGTAGTGTACAGTTGCAACATTACACTGCGACTCCTAAATTCAATCCCCCTACCAATAAACGCCAAGACACCGTACGCCTTCTTAACAACCTTATCTACTTGATTCCCAACTTTCAGGGATCTATGTACACACACACCTAGATCCCTCTGTTCATCCACACTGACTCTCAGGATGGCAAGTACTGATCACTGACCATCTTTAACATTCTATCCCTGATGGTTCATGGAATGACCAAAACAATAAGTATCCAATCACAAAATCATGGAGTAGTTACAGCAAAGAGGGCCATTCAGCCAGGTATGTCTGTGCCAGCTCTTGAATGAGCAACTCACACCCACTCACCCACCTTTTCCCATTACCCTGGGAGGCACAGTGGTTAACACTGCTGCACCAGGAATCAAGATTCGATTCCCAATTTGGGTCACTGTGCGGAGTATAGAAGTTCTCCCCATGTCTGCGTGGGTTTCCTCCGGGTGCTCCAGTTTCCTCCCACAGTCTGAAAGATATGCTGGTTAGGTGCATTGGCCATGCTAAATTTTTCCTCAGTACGCCCGAACACGCGCTGGAGTGTATGCACTAGGGGATTTTCACAGTTACTTCGTTGGAATGTTAATGTAAGCCTACTTGTGACTAATAAATAAACTTAATTTGTTTTCTTTTTAGATAAATATCTAGATTCCATTAGTTATCTAGATCCTAGATTCAGTCATGGCTTTTTGAAAACCATAACTGGGTCTGCCTCCACTGCACACTCAGGCTGTGCATTCCAGATCTTAACTACTGATTATGTAAACATGTCTTCCCTCATGTTGTCATTGGTTCTTTTGCCAATCATTTTGTATAATTTGATATCCTTTTGTTCATGACTCTGCCTACTTTGTCCAGAATCCTCTTAATCTGAAGCAAAATACTGCAGACGCTGAAAATCTCAAATGAGAAAAGAAAATGTTGGAAATACTCAGCAGGTCAGGCAGCATATGTGGAGAGAAACAGAATTGACATTGAAAGTTGATGGCCTTTCATCACTGCTGATCCCGGTTAAGATGGTCAGTAAATTGCGCAAACCAACAATAGAGTTTACTTCTGGAGAGGGATAATTGAAAAATAATAAGTTATGCTTAATATGAATTGAATCTTGGTTAGTCCACACACGAAGTTCTGGTTGTCATATTATTCCAATATCCTGGACAGGGTACAAGGTACATTGACAAGGATGATAATAGATACACAAGGTTGTGGATATCAAGAAAGGATGAAGAAGTTGGATTTGTTTTTTCTCTTGGAAAGGGGTGGCTGAATATTTGTATATGTCTTTAAAGTTATGGAAGGTGTTGATAGAGTTGATGCAGAGCAAAACTAAACTCCATCAACATAAAATAGTCACTAAGAAATCAAATGGGAAATGGGAATCCAATGACTGCATTGACACTTCCCATTGCCTCGGGAAAGCAGCCAGCATAATCCAGGATCCCACGCACTCTGGACATTCTCTCTTCCATCTTTTTCCATCGAGTAAAATATACAAAAGTTTGAAAACATGTACCAACCAACTCGAGAACAGCTTCTTCCCTGGTACCATCAGACTTATGAATGGACCTATCATACATTAAGCTGATCTTTCTCCTCACCCTACTGGTAACTGCAACACCATATTCTGCACCCTCTCCTTTCCTTCTCCCCCGTGTACTCTATGAACAGTATGTTTTGTCTGTATCGCGCACAAGAAACAATGCTTTTCATTGTATCCCAATACATGTGACAATGCTAAATCAATTCAATTGAATCAGAAGAAAAATGGCGAGAATATGGAACTCACTACCTCTGACAACAGTTGAAGTGAATAAACTAAGCATGTGTGGGTGTAGGGGACAGAGGGTTATGCTGATGGAGTTATATGATCAGCATAAATGCCAAGATGGACTGCTTGGGCTCAATGGCCTGTTTCTGTATTCTAGGAAGTGTGTGCAGATAGCTCCTTCTGGCATTTTTGTGCAGACCTAGAGCACACAATCATCTTCAATTTGCAACTAAATAGCAGGAGATAGGAAATGGGGGCAAAATAAGCTTGAAGCAGCTAGAGAGTGCTATTGTGGGCAGCAGGGTGACGTAGTGGTTAGCACTGCTGCCTCACAGTGCCAGGGACCCATGTTCAATTCCAGCCTTGGGTCATTGTTTTTATGGAGTTTGCATGTTCTCCCTGTGCGTGCATTGGTTTCCTGTGGGTGCTCCGGTTTCTTCCCACAGTCTGAAAGGTGTGCTGATTAAGTGCATTGGCCATGCTAAATTCTCTCTCAATGTACCCAAACAGGCAATGAAGTGTGGCAATTAGGGGATTTTCACAGAAAATTAATTGCAGAGTTAATGTAAGTCAACTTGTGACACAAATAAACTTAAGCTTAAAACAAATGCATGCTTGCTGGTAATGAATGGAGGGGGCTTTACTTAATCTTCAGTGCTGACACTGGATGGCAAGGGCCTGTCTACTTCCCTGTACCACCTGGCATTCTTAAACTTGATGAGCAAACAAATTCATCACAACTATTAAACCACATCAAAAGTTTGAATATTTTAGTGGCACATGCCTTCTTGCTTTCTTGTATGCATCCTTTGTACTGATGGGCAAGATGTGTTATTAGATGGGGAAAGGGTGGATATCTGTTTCAGCACCATTAGCTGGGTAACAAATCTGGAGAACTGTACCTGAGTCACCAGCTGTGTGTTCTGTAGAATTGCCGATTCCACAGAGACTCCTGTACACTGCAGAGAAATGCGTCTGAATTATATACAGGGTAAGGAATAGTGAGTGAAACTGCAAACCATTGGGACTGCTGGCCTTCAGTTAAGCTTGTTGCTTGATTCCCAAATGACTACTGTTTCCAGAATCTATAATAATGTCCTGAATTTGTTAACGTCACTTCCAACAATATGATTTAATTATCTTCGAAATGCACTTGCTGGCATTTGCAGGGTGGTTTAAAAGGTATGTGGTGTTGTGTCTGTGTCTTTTCTGCAATTTTCCCCAATAAGAAAAGACCTGTGAAAATCACTGACCCTGCAAAAGATTTGGTGCTGTTTTCCTCTTAGCTTTGTGCAGATGTAATTTACATCCATTGTGTCATCAATCATTCCATTTGTGGAACATGTGGCCTGCCAGAGAACTCCCCAGTAATAGTCTGTTACATTTATAGGATACTGTTGGCAGTACCTACATTTGGCATAATGTAACATAAAGGAGGAATAAAACCCTGACCTTATTACAATTGCAGACCTGACTTTTCGTGGGTTTTCAACATCAGAGCCCATAAGTCCTCCAACAAGGACAATCAGGAATTATGACATGTTCTGATAAAAAACTGACTTCTGGTGATTTTATTTTTTGAGATGACTTGATACCAGTCACCATTTTTTTTTGCTATGAATGCTTCTCTAAGTTCTGATTAACTTTTCTTATTCACTTAACACTGTAACACTGTCAGTGGGACTAATTACTCATTCACAGCTGGCATAGGCCTGATGGGAGGAATGGCCTCCTTCTGTGCTGTATTTATTTATTACAAAGAACAAAGAACAGTACAGCACAGGAACAGGCCCTTCGGCCCTCCAAGCATGCGCTGATCATGTTTATCTATTCAGACCAACCACTTACATCCCTCTATTCTCCATTTGTTCACATGTCTATCAAGTTAAGTTTTAAACGTGGCTAACGTGCCTGCCTCAACCACCTCACATGGCAGTGCATTCCAAGCCCCCACCACCCTCTGTGTAAAAAAAAAACTTGCCCTGCACATCTCCATTGAACATTTCCCCCCTTATCTTGAACTTGTGCCCCTTTAATTGTCATTTCTGCTCTGGGAAAAAGCTTCCAACTGTTCACCCTATCTGTACCTCTCATAACTTTATAAACTTCTGTCAGGTCGCCCCTCATCTCTGTCTTTCCAGTAGAATAATCCCAGTTTATTCAATCTCTCTTCATAGCTAATACCCTCCATACCAGGCAACACCCTGGTAAACCTTTTCTGTACTCTCTCCAAAGCCCCCACATGTAGTGAGGTGACCAGGATTGGACACAGTATTTCAAATATGGCCTAACCAGCATTTTATACAACTGCAACATAAGTTGCGAGCGTTTATACTCAGTGTCCTGTCCGATGAAGGCAAGCATGCCATATGCTTTCTTTTCCACCTGCGCTGCCACTTTTATGGATCTGTGAACCTGTACTCTCAGATCTCTTTGTGTATCTACGCTCCTGATAGTTCTGCCATTTATTTGATAACTCCCACCTGAATTGGTTGTATCAAAGTGCATCACCTCACATTTGTCTGGATTAAGTTCCAACTATCATTTCTCCGCCCAATTTTCCAGCCTATCTATATCCTGCTGATAATCTATATCCTCTATATCCTATATCTATACCCTCTGATAATCTTCATCACTATCCGCAACTCTGCCAATCTGAGTATCACCTGCAAACTTGCTATTCAGATCAGCTACATTTTCTTCCAAATCATTTATATACTACAAACAGCAAAAGTGCCACAGATAGACTTACTTTAATACTGCAATGAAGTTACTGTGACAATCCACTAGTTGCCACGCTCCAGCACCTGTTCGGGTAGAATCATAGAATCCTCCAGTGCCGAAGGAGGCCATTTGGACCATCAAGACTATCCCCTGGACCCCATGTATGTACCCTAGCTAGTCCCCCTGGCACAGAGGGAGAACTTAGCATAGCCAATTCACCTAACCCACATATCTTTGGACTGTGGGAGGAAACTGGAGCACCCAGAGGAAACCCATGCAGATATGGGGAGAATGTGCAGCCTCTGCACAGACGGTGACCCAAGGTGGGAATTGAACTTTGGTCCCTGGCACTGTGAAGCAGCAATGCTAACCACTGCGCCACCGTGCCAACTGTCATCTTGCAACTCTAATATCTCATCGTTTAAATGGGAAAATTATGGCAAAGCACAAGTCCAAAGTATTTAAATTATCTGTGAAAACTGGCATTAAATTGAAGCCATTCTGTGGCAAAAATTAGAAGCGCAGACTGAATATCTACAAAGCCGATTCTATTGCTCTTGTACAAAACTCCAACATGTGAATGACTTCCTGAAACTGTTTATCCTGCATCAACTGCTTCCTTCCTCTTCCAGCTTGGAAGGACAAAATCTGCAATTGTGCTGCTCATTGTTTTTAACCATTTGTCAAGGAGACTCAGTTCAACCACTCAGTTTTAATCTTCAGCTGAAGCCCTGCTGGTAGTAAATGTTGTGGTGCAGTGCTTTTCTGCAGCCTCTCTAATGGCTTCACATCTTCCTAAAATATGTTGCCCAGAATTGGACACATTGGACACATTGGGCGGGAGTTTACAGCCTTGCCCGACCAGAGATCGGAAAATCCTGCCCAAGGTTAACGGATGTTTCCATTTTCTGCCCCTGGCCCATTCCGAATCCGTGGCTGGCAGGGTTGTAGAATTACGGCGATTATCCTTTAGTGCCCAAAAATCTATCAATCTCAGCCTAAATATACTCAAATACTGAACCCCTGGAATAGCTGATTCCAAAGATTGAAAATGTGCTGGATGAAGAAATTCAATCTCCCCTCAGTATTAAGTGGATAACGCCTTATCCATGGCTCATGATAACTAGCTCTAAACGCTCCAGCTGAGGAAAGCATTCTCCCCATTAAGGCCCTGAAGACTTTTGATTGTTTCATAATCACCCCTCATTCCTGTAAACTTCACAGAATGTACCTGAATCTGTTTGAAATGAAACACCAGATGTGATTGGTTTAAAGCAAGCCACAAAAACTCATGGGTAAGTAAGTGGAGTTATTAGCTTCCGATCTATACTGTCAGCTGTAGATTAGCACTCATTACTTCTTCAGTGAGAATATCATAATATCATAAAAGCATAATGTGCTCATCAGTCGTTCAGAGCACATTGATTGCCAACATCTGTCACTGCTATTTACTTGTCCCCTTTCTATTCCCCAGGGCTCAGGAAGGTTCCAGGCCCAATCACTGGTCTGCACTCAGTTAGGTGCTGCAGTTGACCATGGTAGCTCCCAGAGAAAGCTCCCACTTCAGATTGCGAGGGGTTTCCAGTCCCCTGCTGGAATTGCATGTGTATGCAGGGTGGTTGAAGACAGATTCTACTCACCTGTGATGCTCCTGTAGTCAAATAGATTCAGTCGAATAGACCGGAGTGATTCTGTCTGATTGCCTGTGGCAAAAGACCCCACATTAATTAGTCAACATGTTCAGGAGAAGGGCAGAAAGTTGGCGAAGTAATGGTCTGGCTTTTGCTGGAATGGGACTTTTCATGGTGTACGCTGTTAATTCGATTCTCCTCCTCTCACCCCTAAACTCTCACGTTAGTCAAGGTTTCAGCTGATAATGGTACAGCGAGGGTAACAAGGTAGCTGGGGCCTTGGTGAACAATGAGATCCACAGTCTCTCATCTGTTTTTTATTCATTCGGGAGGCACTGCTGGTTGGCCAGCATTTATTGTCCAACCCTAGTTGCCCTTGAGAAGGTGATGGTGAGCTGCCTTCTTGAATTGCTGCAGTCCACGTGCTGTGAATTGACCCACAATACCGTTAGGGGAGGGAATTCCAGGATTTTGACCCAGTGCCTGTGAAGGAATGGTGATATATTTCTGGATAGCGAGTAGCTTGGAGGGAACTTGCAGTTGGTGGTGTTCCCATGTATTTGCTGCCCTTATCCTTCTGATGGAAGTGGTCGTGGGTTTGGAAGGTGCTGTCTGAGGATCTTTGGTGAATTGCTATTTTGTAGATAGTACACACTCCTGCTGAGCACTGGTGAAACAATGAGATTGAAGGGAAAGATTCAGAGGAATGGCTAAAAGAAAGTGAATGTCTTGTAAAAATGACTTGCATGAAGGGATTGTTGCCCTCGCTGCACCATTATCAACTGACACCTTCACTAACATGTGGCACCGCATATTTGAGTTTACGGGTGAGAGGAGGAGAATCAAATTAACAGTGTACACCATGAAAAGTCCCACTCCAGCAAAAGCCAGACCATTACTTCACCAACTTTCTGCCCTTCTCCTGAACATGTTGACTAATTAATGTGGGGTTTTTTGGGAAGGGACGGTCACCAGATTTGCCAATGAAACTGTTGTGAGATATTCAGCTGCTTTCGAACTTTGTTACCTTTAAGTGACCAGATGAAAAATTTCAGTTTTTAAATCGTCCTTTATTACTTCAACCGCAACAAGGGATCTGATACGCCAGCTGGTGGCTCAGCCAAAATCCCTGAATAAAGCATTACACAGACGGTTATACTTTCAGGTTTGGTTACAAGTAACTAGTATATACCAATCAGAAATTTATGTTTGTTCAGAAGTTATCTATATCAACTCACAACTAACAGTGTTACTTAAGGTGTAACATGTAAGGTGTAACACATGTTGGCCAGTTACAACTTGTGAACATCTACCTACTTGTAATATCACCAAGCACTTATTTCTCTCGATTTATCTATTATCTTCCCGACATGATTATGTTAGCCATATGTCTAACCAGTGATATGTTAACTCCTCATATTCATTGTCTTTTGTCAGAACAGACACTGACGAGCTGCAGTTGTGCATTATTCAATGGTTTTGTGTGTTGGTTGTGTGACTGAAGCCTCCCGTGTAACTGGGACTTTTATGGTTATTGACACTTATCTGGGTCTGCTTTAATCAGGACCTATGGTTTCCTCATGGTTTTCCCTGTGGGACTGAGTTTAGCAGCTTACAGCTTTTGTGATTTTTTTTAAAGTAATGTGATTATTAACCCTTTCAACACAAAGTTAGATCAGAAAGTAAGTTGTGAAGGAGACATAAGATCTGCAGAGGAGTGTGTTTAATAATAAAATTTATTTACATGGATGTAATTTAGGTTTTCACCCATTATGAGCATGGCTGGCGTGGGCGGTGAAAAGAGGAAATTGCGATCTCACTGGTGAGATTCATGGTTTTTGGGTTTCACCAGACCTTGAGTCTCTACACTGACTTCACAGACTGAGTGTGTGGACTCCAGATCACCACAGTACTATACTTTGATTTCCAAATGGCATTCAATAAGGTGCCATGTAAAAGCTAAGAGCTCTTGGAATTGGGGGATGATATGTTGGGCAGTATGTGACACAGTGGTTAGCACTACTGCCTCATAGCGCATGGACCCAGGTTCAATTCTAGCCTCAGGTCACTGTATGTGTGGAGTTTGCACATTCTCCCTGTGTCTGCATGGGTTTCTTCTGGTTTCCTCCCACAGTCCAGAGATGTGCGGTTAGGTTGATTGGCTATGGTATATTGACCATGAGGGATTAGCAGGGTAAATGTACTGGGTTACAGGAATAGGGCCTGGGGGGATTGTGGTCAGTATTGACTTGATGGGCTGAATGGCCTTCTTCTGGACTATAAGGATTCTATGATTCTATATTCAAGAGGATTGACCATATGATATTGGAGCAGAATTAGGCCATTCATTGTCTACTCTGCCATTCAGTCATGGCTGATAAGTTTCTCAAACCCATTCTCCTGCTTTCACCTCGTAACCCTTGATACCTTTACCAATCAAGAACCTATCTATCTCTGTCTAAATTGGACTCAATGAACAGGCTTCCACAGCCTTCTGTGGCAATGAATTCAATAGATTCACCACCCTCTGGTTGAAGAAGTTCCTCCTCAACTCAGTTCTAAAGAGTCGTCCCTTCACTCTGAGACTGTGCCATTAGGTCTTAGTCTCCCCTACTAATGGAAACATCTCCCCCAGATCCAGAGTCTTCAGATGCTTCTCATACCTTAAATTTTGCTCTTTTGGGATCATTCTCATGAACCTCCTCTGGACCAAGGCCTTCCTTACATACGGGGCCCAAAATTGCTTGCAATATTCTAAATCTGGTCTCCCCAGAGCCTTATAAAGCCTCAGCAGTACATGCCTGTGGCTTTTGTATTCTCATCCATTGGTTAAAGGAAGCAAAGATTAGGTTTAAATGAGGCTTTTTCAAGTTGGCAGGCTGTGACTAGTGAAATGCCGCTGGCATCAGTGTTGGGCTATTTCAATCTATATTCATGTTATAACATGCTACTGTGCAGAGGAACCTGAGGGTCCTTGTGCATGAATTGCACAAACTCAATCTGTAGGTGCAGCAGGTGACCAAGAAGGTGAATGGAATGTTGGCCTTAATCGCGAGGGGGATAGAATATAAAAGCAGGGAGGTCTTGCTGCAACAAGGCACTGGTGAGGCCGCAACTGGTGTACTGTGTGCAGTTTTGGTCCCCTTATTTGCGAAAGGACATATTGGCCTTGGAGGGAGTACAGAGAAGGCTCACCAGGTTGATACCGGAGATGAGGGGATTAGTTTATGAGAGATTGAGTAGATTAGAACATAAGACCATAAGAAATAGGAGCTGGAGTAGGCCATCTAGCCCTTTGAGCCTGCCCCGCCAATCAATAAGATCATGGCTGATCTAAAGTGGATCAACTCCACTTTCCCGCTTTCTCCCCATAACCCTTAATTCCCCTGTCTATCAGAGTAGATTGGGCCTGTATTCATTGGAGTTTAGAAGGCTGAGGGGTGATCTTATAGACATATAAGATAATGAAGGGGCTAGATAGGGTAGAGGCAGAGAGATTCTTTCCACTTAGAAAGGAAACAAGAACTAGAGGACACAGCCTCAAAATAAGGGGGGTCAGTTTAGAACAGAGTTGAGGAGGAACTTCTTCTCTCAGAGGGTAATGAATCTCTGAAATTCTCTGCCCATTGAAGCAGTGGAAGCTACTTTTTTAAATATGTTTAAGTCACAGGTAGGTAGATTTCTGATCGATAAGGGAATTAAGGGTTATGGGGAGCAGGTGGGTTAGTTGAACTGAACCACTTTTAGATCAGCCATGACCTTATTGAGTGGTGGGGCAGGCTCAAAGGGCTAGATGGCCTACTCCTGCTCCTATTTCTTATGTTCATGAATTAGATGAAGAGGCAGGGTGAAATGTATCTAAATTTGTTGATGAAACACAGCTTGTGGGAATATAAGAAGTGAGGAAGACAGTGAGACTGCAAAGAATATTGCACAGCATTTTCTGGCTGTCTCCCTGGTGCCATGGGTCCCCTGGCAACGGAGGATATGAACAACAGGAAACTCCATTGATAGCAGCAGGACGAGAAGCATAAGCCGCGGGGAGTGGGTGTGTGGAAATATCATCTGTAGACAGCTTCAATAAGTGGACAACAAGGTTGCAGATGATGGGGAACTGTATAGTTATTCACTTCAGTCAAAAGAATAGAAAAGCAGAATACTTTTTAAAAGGTGCGAAATTTGTAAATGTTGATGCTGAGGGAGACTTGGGTGCACTCATACAAGAAATGAAACACATTAACATGAAGGTACAACAAACTATTAAGAAGCTAAATGGCATGTTGGCCTTTGTTGAAAGAGGATTGCAGTACAAGAGTAAAGAGGTCTTGCTCCAGTGTGCAAGGCTTTGGTGAGCAAGCACGGAGGGTACTATGAAATTTTGGCCTCCGATGCAAATATAGCCTTCCTTAAATATGGAGTCAATACAGTGAACGTTCAGTAGATTGGTTCCTGATATAAGAGTATTACCCTACAATGAGAGGCTGTGCTGAGTTGAAACAAATCGGAGGTGATCTCGATGAAACTTCCAAGGTAAGGAAGGGCTCCGCACGTTAGGTACGAAGAAGTTGTTTTCCCTGGCTGAGGAATCTGGAACAAGGGAACACCCACCGTTTGAGGATAAGGGTTAAGTCCCGCATCACCCTGAACAAGATTACCATTCCTTTAGTGTTTTTGGGTCAAAATTCTGGAACTTCCTAACAGTAGTTGTATCACAATATGTGGACTGCAACAGTTCAAGAAGGTGGAAGGGGGCAATTAGGGTTGGGCAATAAATTGTGGTGTTATCAAGACTCATTCGAATAGTGAATAAATATACTGCTATGTACCAAGAGGTGAGGTGACTGGCTTTCCCATGTTGTGTGCCATCAATTTAATATCAGCAGATCTCTCCATCCAAAATTTCTGCACTGCAGTGGATATATCGATATTATTGGTGTGTGACTGTTAGCTGACCCTGAATGCTGTTAGGTTTTCCGTGCAGGGTTACTGGGGTCAGTTGGCTCTGTTTGATGGATGGCTGCTTTGTGATGCAGAATGCTGCCAACAGCATGGATTCAATTCCCGTACCTTCTGAGGTTATTTGTGAAGACCCTGCCTTCTCAACCTTGCTCCTTGTCTGGGGTGTGGTGATCCTCAGGTTAAATCTTCACAAGTCACTGACTTTGGTCATCTGGGACTATGGTGACTTTACCTTTACCTCTATTGTTATAACACTGCATCATTAAGAGGCACCACAACACAGTTGGTTATTTCAACAGTCTTGATTTTTTTTTAGATGAAAAATAAAGATGCTGGCTTGCTGTTTGCTCGCTTAATATTTTCTGAGATTCTGGAACTCATTCTGATAACAAGAATTGTTGAATCTGTAATACTACAGGGAAAAAGAGAAAGAAATTGCAAATATTGGCTGTTATATCACAACCTCGGGATGCCCTATGCACATTGCAGCATTAAGGGGAGGCATTGGTACAGTGGTATTGCTACTTGACTTGTAATCAAGGGACCCAGGTTAATGCTCTGGGGACCCAGGTTCAAATCTCACCATGGCAGATTGTGAAACTTGAATTCTGGAATTAAAAGTTTAATGATGACCATGAAACCATTGTTGATTGTTTTAAAAAACCCCCTGGTTCATTAATGTCCTTTAGAGAAGGAAATCTACTAGCCTTAGCTGGTCTGGCCAAATGTGACTCCAGAGCCACAGCAATGTGGTTGATTCTTAAGGGCAATCATGAATGGGCAATAAATGCTGACCCAGCCAGTAATGTCCATGTCCCATGACGAATAAAAAGAAGAAAAGTACTTTAAAATTAGAGCCATTTTTCTAATCTAGGGAACAATGAAGAGAGACTGACTCACTGCTCTATACATTTGTTATTCAACACTCCAACACTTATGGGATTCATATTTTGACCCTCAGAATTTAATTTGAATTTTAAAGGTTCATTCGTTTTTGCCACATTAGTCTGTAAGAAGGAATTATTAAAGCAAGAGTGTCAAAAGTAACTTTTCCATTGCATATTCCCAGCACTCCACAATTTTGTTTGCAGACTGGGTGAGTTCAGTTACAGAAAGCTCTTGAACGTTTCTTCATCAAGATAGAAAGCGTAACTGATTTATTATATTACTCAATCTGCATATTAATAGATAAAATGAGAATCTAAAAAAGATGATTGAGTCGAGCTCCGCATAATGGTTGGGCTCTGGCACAATGCTCGGTAATGTTACTTTAAAGGAAAACTGAAACTCTGACAAAGGGTTATCTCAAGTAAAAACTTCGGCTCTCTCTCAACGGATGCTATCAGGCCTGCTGAGATTTTCCAACATTCTTCTGCTTTTGTTTCAGATTCCAGCATCCGTAGTATTTTGCTTTTATCTGATAAACTTGTGTTTGTTAACTTGTGGCATAGTTTAGCATTTAGTTTAGTAGGTCGTGATGGCCGAGTGGAATTCTCACTAGACTATGAATCCAGAAACTCAGATAATGTTCTGGGGACCTGGATTCAAATCCTGCCACGGCAGCTGGTGGAATTTAAATTCAATTAAAAAAATATATACCTGGAATTAAGAATCTTATGATGACCATGAAACTATTGCTGATTGTTGAAAAACCCATCTGGTTCACTGATATCCTCTAGGAAAGGAAGTCTGCCTTCTTTACCTGGTCTGGCCTGCATGTGACTCCAGAGCCACAGCAATGTAGTTGACTTTTATATGCCCTCTGAAATGGTCTAGTAAGCCACTCAGTTCAAGGGTAATTAGAGATGGGCAACAAATGCTGGCCCAATCAGTGACGCCCACATCCCATGAATGAATAAAAAGAGTATTTGTGCCCTGCTATAACGAGTGCCTGAAACACTCACTTATACTTGGTTCCAGACAGTGCTGCACTGAGAGAAGGGAATACTTGGAAGCAGTAGTATTTACTGATGCCATCCTTCTCTTACAGTTCCCAGTAATTTCAGCTATTGAATTAAAATAATATAAAACTGAGTGAAGACTAAGAGGTCATTTATCAATTCAAATGTCCTATAATAAAACACTCAGTAAAATTATTCTGTCAAATAAAATCTAAGCTGCTGGTGGAGCAGCTGACTAGTTCCATAGAGGCAACTTCAGTTGAAATTCACAGTTGATAATTGGTCCTTGAACATGTTATAAATGTTTAATAATGGTTTTTTATTTTCCTTCCATGTTATTTGTAGAAAACTCCTTGCCAAAACTAAAATTATCTGAAGACAGTGTTATTACTTCGCCATCGAACTCCAATTCAAGCTTTCCAGGAATGACTGCAGGAAACGGGCTCTCGGAAACACCAGCTGGATCAAAGGATCATGGGAATGTCCCCATCATTGTACCATTGATCCCACCACCCATGCTGAAACCACCAACAGGTAAGGGTCTTAATTATACCTGTACAGAGGGGAGATGAGAAAACACTGAACCAAGATGTGGAGATGCCAGTGTTGGACAGGGGTGGACGAGATGAGAGATCACACGACATCAGGTATATTTGAAATCACAAGCATTCAGAGCACTGCTCCTTCGTCAAGTGAAGTGACTTCACCTTTTGAAAGAGCTGTGCTCTGAAAGCTTGTGATTTCAAATAAACCTGGTGGACTATAACTTGGCGTCGTGCGACACTGAACCAGGTTCTAGATGTGCTGTTAGGGTTTGTTGTAAGAGAGACACTGATTGCTGTGCAACATACGCAGCTTTATAGTGAAATATTACAACATGGTCAGGTGTATCCATATATGTATTTGATGCGGATGATTTGGTAGCAAAGATGATTTTTCTTTTAAATTTGGAACTCTTATTAAGAGAAATGGTCAACAATATTGCTACATGCAGGACTTTGGGGTCTGGTTGTCAATCGCCCCCTTACCCCACCACTGCCCTCCAGATTGCCTTTAGGGCTCCAAAAATAGAGACAAATCCACAACATGCTGCTACAAGCAATCTGAGAGGAAACATCAGTTGGGCCATTTCTTTAAAATTGTGTATTTTCAAAAAAAAGTCTTTGAAACAATAAATCTTTGAAACATAACTCCCACACTCCAAAGATGTGCGGGTTTGGTTGATTGGCCATGCTAAGAAATTGCTCCTTAGTGTCCAGGGATGCATAGGTTAGAGGGATTAGTGGGTATAATATGTAGGGATATGGGGGTAGGGCCTGAGTGGGATTGTGTTTGGTGCAGACTTGATGGGCCGAAGGACCTCCTTCTGCACAGTAGAGTTCTATGATTCTATGAATATGGTCATTTTGAATACAAATATCTGCAATAGAGCTGTTTGAGTCAAAATTTACCTGGTTGGATCATGAAGAGTCTAATTGTCTTCTGAATGGCTTGAGAAGGTGAGAACCACAGGTGTGGACACATTGGGAGTTCAGTGGCAGCTATCTGGGGCAGGGTGGCAAGAGGCAGGTGTTCATGCGGTGGCACCTCCAGGAATGTGTCCGACTTCAGTTGGTAACACTACCCCAAGGGATAGGTGCATGTTTGTGCACAGCTTTTAACTTTGAAGGCTAATTTTGGAAATTAATGAACACAGACAGCAGCACTAAGAAAATGTCAGCCAATGGATCGAGAGCAGCAGTGGATGTGGCATTCATTGCTTCTCCCTCCCCACTCTCCCAATGCACATTGACCCAACCATTCCCTTCCCCACCCCAAATCCCACAACCACCCCTCAGTTGTTGGCAGCTGTGAACTTTGAAAAGCAGGTAAGTATGTGGGAGGTGTGGGGGAGGACAGGATTTTCTTGTTATGTGAATGAGCTCAAATGGATCTCACTGTCTCTTTGTTGTGTGAAGACTGTACAAGTATCGGGAATTGGATTGATTTATAATAAACTGTTTCTCAATCCTGATAGCCCACCCACGAATGCTGCAGGTGGAGGGTCTTGGAGAGGACACAGACAGACACACATTCACGTGCATGCGTGCACTCACAAGCTCACACACACATGCACATACACACACAGACACACATATATACACAGACACATAGACACGTGTGCACATGGTGTCAAGCGATTAGCTTATCCAGGTTTATCCACAAGGAAGCTGATAATGTTAGCTGATATGTCGTACATCTCCTGCATCTTGAAGGGTTTGTAGAGGAGATGAGGGCAGAACTATTTTTAAATAGCTTTGTGTTTATTTTTCAATTCAGAAGGCTGGTGCACAAAATTGTCCCACCTGACAGGGTGATCACTAATGGATGTGATTACAGTTTCTAACCACTGTTGCACAAGCATTTAACCAAGGTTTTAGAACAGGATGCGCTCTCTTAAGTAGATCTGATGATTACTTGGAAATTGCAAGAAACTAAGGCAATCTCCAGGTAACACTAGCTAGAAATAAAGCAATTGAGATATCGTGGAAAAAAATATAAATTCAGTATCAATATGAAATGTGACATAAGGGAGCACTCCAGAAAATGATGGGAATCTGTGCCATCTGCAGGATTTCCAGTCTAGAGTTGTAGTCAACAAGGATGGGAAATGTTTTGGCAGCAAAGATAAAAGATCTCTTCTGGACTGAGATGGTCAGCTTGTTTCAGCACCTGAGAGTGATGGGCTGGGCATGATGAGAAACCTTTCCTTCATTTTAAGTATAGGATCAAATGGGACAGCTATCAGCATGGTAAAGAAGTAAGAGAGAATGGATTGAAATGGCAGTAGTGGGAAGATGCACTTTATGCTCTACCCTGATGTATACTGTGCTGATGTGGGTATGCCGGCGTTGGACTGGCGTAAACACAGTAAAAAGTCTGACAACACCAGGTTTTAGTCCAACCAATTTATTTGATAATACTCACAAGCTTTCGAGGTTTCCCTCTTCGTCAGGTGAGTGGAGAGTTCTGGCCTCAGACAGAGCATATAAAGCACAGCCATACCTCTCTCTGGTAATTGTCTGAGGCTGACCCAGATGATGGATATTAGCCTGAAATGAGCCTCCAGCCACATATCACTTCTTCACCAAGACCACATATTTCCACTTTTTATATGCTCTGTCTGAGGCCAGAACTCTCCATTCACCTGACGAAGAGGGAAACCTCGAAAGCTTGTGAGTATTATCAAATAAATCGGTTGGACTAAAACCTGGTGTTGTCAGACTTTTTACTGTGTATACTGTGCTACCAGCTGTGTCTGCTTTGGCTTACTACCAGCACTTTATCAGTAGATCAAGGTTAACATCCAGCACTGGATGAGCAGAACTTCTCTCCAACAAAATGTTGTCTTCATGTCCTGCTGCAGATTCAGTTTCTGAGCCACCACCGCCATACCTCTCTCTGGTAATTGTCTGAGGCTGACCCAGATGATGGATATTAGCCTGAAATGAGCCTCCAGCCACATATCACTTCTTCACCAAGACTACATATTTCCACTTTTTCATACCACCCAACTTGTCTCTGCCTCGCCTCATGTGCTTACACTTCCATCATATCTTTGTTGCCCTGAGACTTGATTATTCAATTTTTTTATTCATTTGTGGGACATGGGCATTGCTGGCTGGCGAGCATTTATTGTCCATTGCTAAATGCCCTTGGAGGGCAGTTGAGAGTCAACCACATTGCTGCGGCTCTGGATTCACATGTAGGCCAGACTATGTAATGATGGCAGATTTCCTTTCCTAAAGGACATTAGTGAACCAGATGGGTTTTTCCGACAATCGACAATGGTTTCATGATCATCAGTAGATCTTTAATTCCAGATTTATTGAATTCAAATTCTACCATCTGCTGTGGTGGGATTCGAACGCAGATCCCCAGAACATTAGCTGAGTTTCTGGATTCATAGTCTAGCAATAATGCCACTAGGCCATCACCTCCCCGTAATGCTCACTGTACCGGCCTCCCATCTTCCAGTTAAAATAAACCTGAGTTCATCCAAAACTCAACTTCCCATTGCTATGATCCCTGAATTAAAATAACCAAATTGACTAAATTAAGAAATTACCAACAAGATTTCACTCTTTGTGCTTCAACGTAAATCAGAATTCATGTCAATGAAACATGAATTAAGTGGCAAATTACAGTCAATACAAACTGTAAATTATTTATGGAACAGCAAAGACTATTTCATGAGATTACAAGCATTCGCATCACTTCCCACACAAATGTAGCACCATGTGCAATTTCGCAGTCTTTCTGACTCAATCAAGTATGTCAAGACCTCTCACTTTTCTCACCCAATAGATTGGGACCTCGAATCACCTCAGACTTTTGTATCTTTTTCCTGATAGAAGATAGTGGAAGAGCGTATGTCCAGGGTGCATGGTGTAATAAGTCTTCAGAGGCAGAAGTCCCTTCACCAAAATCCCTTTATTTACAAACTCTAACAGCAGTACACAGAGTCTATCTCCAGGGGTGTCACTCCCGGTTAAGTACAAGGCAAAGACTTCCTGATTGGCCATCAATTGGATCCTTACTCAGGGAGTTCATACTCCAATAGGTCAACCCAAATGGCCTGAGTGAAGTCATTACACATGGGGGTCCTTAATTATGCTGGCTGCTTTTCCGAGGCAGCGGGAAGTGTAGACAGAGTGACTGGATGGGAGGCTGATTTGGACTAGGCTTCGTTCACAACCCTTTGTAGTTTCTTGAGGTCTTGGTAAAAGCAGGAACCATACCAAGCTGCTACACAACCAGAAAGAATGCTTTCTGTGGTGCATCTATAAACGTCAGTAGAATCGTAGCGGACATGCCAAATTTCCTTAGTCTCCTGAGAAAGTAGAAGCATTGATGGGCTTTCTTAACTGTTGCATTGGTGTGGAGGGAGGTCATTGGTGATCTGGACAACTAGAAACTTGAAACTCTCACTGTTGATGTAGACAGGACCATGTTCTCCACTATGGTTCCTGAAGTTGATGATTTATCTCCTTCATTTTACTGACATTAGGGGAGAAATTATCGTCGTTGCACCAATTCACCAGATTCTCTGTCTCTTCTGTACTCATCTCAAAATTGTTTGAGACCCGATCCACTATGGTGGTGTCATCAGCAAACTCGAAAATGGATTTGGAGGGCAATTTGGCCACACAGTCGTAGATGTATAAGGACTATAGTAAGGGGCTAAAGACACAGATTTGCAGGGCATCGATGTTGAGGATGTTTGCGGAGGAGGTGTTTTTGCCTATTCTTACTGATTGTGGTCAGTGGGTTAGGAAGTTCAGGATTAAGTCGCAGAGGGAAGAGTGGAGCCCTAGGCCTAGGAGTTTAGAGATGGGTTTTGTAGGAATAATGATGTTGAAAGCTGAACTGTAGTCAATTATTAGGAATCTGACATAAGTGTCTCCATTATGCAGATGTTCCAGGGTTAAGTGTACGGCCAGAGAGATGGCAGCTGCTGTAGACCTGTTGCAGTGATAGGTGAAACATAGTGGTTCCTGCAATAGGGGTGCCGCTCCTTTGAAATTTCCTGAAGACTGTCCTGCAGAACTTCCTTAGTTAAGTTCATGATACTTTTGATGGCACAGGTTCACCAGAGACTCCTTTAGCTGACTCCTTTAATAAACCCAGTTAAATAATTTGGTTTGCTCTGGCAAAACTGAAGCATAGCAGTGGATTGTCTAATTCATAGTGCCCACTCTAATTCTGTCTTCAGCTATCTGTTCCTTTTCACTGTTACATGCACAGCTCATCGTAAATGTGCCATTTTTGTTCTTCCCCCATTGCAGCAACCTTATTCCTGGGCACCTGCGTTCTCTTTATTACCGTCCTTCCTATTGGAAGTTCTTCAAGGTCAGGTGCTGCCAGTTCACATAAACCGGTGTTTCTTATTATTCAAGAAAATGTCAAAAGAGCTTGACAGCAGCATCATCAAACAAGATCTCTCAAATGGAAATATTAGGACAGATGACTAAAAGAACATAAGAACATAAGAAATAGGAGCAGGAGTAGGCCATCTAGCCCTTCGAGCCTGCCCCGCCATTCAATAAGATCATGGCTGATCTGTCGTGGCTCGGTTCCACATTCCCGCCCTCTCCCCATAACCCTTAATCCCCTCTCTTATCAAGAACCCATCAACCCGCGTCTTAAAAATATTTAGCGAGGTAGCCTCCAGCACTTCAACGGGCAGAGAATTCTAGAGATTCACCACCCTTTGAGTGAAGAAGTTCCTCCTCAACTCCGTTCTAAACTGCCCCCCCTTTATCTTGAGGCTGTGCCCCCTAGTCCTACTGTCCTTTCTGAGCGGGAAGAGTCTCTCCACCTCTATCCTATCCATCCCATTCATCATCTTATACGTCTCAATGAGATCTCCCCTCATTCTTCTAAACTCTAATGAGTACAAGCCTAGTTTATTCAGCCTCTCCTCATAGTTCAACCCCCTCAACTCCGGCATCAGCCTAGTAAACCTCCTCTGCACTCCCTCCAAGGCCAAAATATCCTTGCGTAAGTACGGCGCCCAAAACTGCACACAGTACTCCAGCTGCGGCCTCACCAATGCCCTATACAGCCGCAGCAAGACCTCCCTACTTTTATATTCAATCCCCCTCGCTATGAAGGCCAGCATCCCATTAGCCTTCCTGACCACCTGCTGCACCTGCAAGCTGGGTTTTTGCGACTCATGCACAAGGACCCCAAGGTCCCTCTGCACCGTCGCCTGCAGCAGTTTTTCGCCACGTAAGTAATAATCCTTCCTACCATTATTCCTACCAAAGTGGACCACCTCGCACTTGCCAACATTAAATTCCATTCGCTAATTCCTGGCCCATTCGCCCAGCCTATCTGGATCCTTCTGTAGACTCTCCACACCCTCCGCACAATTTGCCTTTCCTCCAATCTTGGTGTCATCAGCAAATTTCGACACCCTACACTTGGTTCCCTCCAGATCATAGCTTGTTCAAAGAAATAGTTTTGAGTAACCGTCTTAAAGGAGAAGAGGAGAGGCAGGGGTGGCTATTGCAGAGTTCAGGGCCTAAGCAGCTGAAAGCACGGCTGTCAGTGGTGGAACATTTAAAATCAGGGATGCATAGGAAGCTAGAATTGGAGGACTGCAGATATTTCTGAGGTTTAAAGCGCTAGAAGAAACCATAGAGCTAAGGAGGGCCATGGTGAAGGGAATTTTTAAAACCAAAGCATTACTCAATGGGGAGCTGATGTCAATCAGCAAGCACATGGGGGGTTGGTGAATGGGACTTGGTGTGAGTTAGGATGCAGTACAAAGACCTGGATGCAGTACTGTAAGGGACATTTGTAATTTTTTTCAGAAGTTTGTGCAACCTGGAATTGCTTTTAAAAAAATTCAGAAAGACTTAAGAGTTTGCATCAGTTGTGAAGAGATGGATTGTAATTTTACCATGTTAAAGGTGCCAAATGAATGCACATTGTTGTTGTAAGTTCCTACAGATTGGAGGGGAGCCAATGTAACCCCACTATTTAAAAAAGGAGGTAGAGAGAAAACAGAAAATTATAGACCAGTCAACCTGACATTGTTAGTGGAAATTTTCTAGAGTCCATTTTCAAAGGTTTTATGCCAGAGCACTTGGTAAACAGTAGTAAAGTCAGACAATCAGCATGGATTTACAAAAGAAAAATCATGCTTGACAAATGTATTAGAATTCTTTGAGGATGTAATTAGAAAGGTTGATGAAGGGGAATCAGTGGATGTGATTTATTTACACTTTCAGAAGGCTTTTGACTAAGTCCCATGTAAGGGATTAGCGTGTAAAATTAAAGGGTATGGGTTTGGAAGTAGCGTATTGAGATGGATAAAAAACTGGTTGGTAGACAGGAAACAAAGAGTAGGAATAAATGAGTATTTTCCAAATAGTAGGCCATGACTAGTGGGGTACCATAAGGATTGGTGCTAGGACGCCAGTTATTAACAATATATATCAATGATTTAGATGAGAGAACTAAATGTAATACCTCCAAATATGCAGATTAAGAAGGGGGAACTGAGGAGGATGCAAAGATCCTTCAGTCTGGTTTGGATAAGCTGACTGAGTGGGCAGATGTAGGCAGATGCAGTATAATGTTGATAAATGTGAGGTTATTCACTTTGATAGCAAAAACTGGAAGGCAGATTATTATCTGGTTATAAATCAAGAGAGAACATAGAACATTACACCGCAGTACAGGCCCTTCGGCCCTTGATGTTGCGCTGACCAGTGGAACCAATCTAATGACCCTCTAACCTAAACTATTCCAATGTTATCCATATGCCTATCCACTGACCATTTGAACGCCCTTAAAGTTGGCGAGTCCACAACTGCTGCAGGCAGGGCATTCCACGACCTTACTACCCTCTGAGTAAAGAACCTACCTCTGACATCCGACCTATAATTACCACCCCTTAACTTAAATCTATGTCCCCTTGTGTTAGTCATCACCATCCGAGGTGAAAGGCTCTCACTGTCCACCCTATCCAATCCTTTGATCATCTTGTATGCCTCAATCAGGTCACCTCGTAACCTTCTTCTCTCCAATGAAAATAACTTCAAGTCCCTCAGCCTTTCCTCATAAGACCTTCTCACCATACCAGGCAACATCCTGGTAAACCTCCTCTGCACCCTTTCCAATGTCTCCACATCTTTCTTATAATGCGGCGACCGGAACTGTACGCAATACTCCAAGTGCGGCCGCACCAGAGTTTTATACAGTTGTAACATGACCTCACGGCTCCGAAATTCAATCCCTCTACCAATAAAAGCTAACACATCATACGCCTTCTTAACAACCTTATCAACCTGGGTGCCAACTTTCAGGGAGCTATGCACATGTACCCCGAGATCGCTCTGCTCGTCAACACTACTAAGAGTCTTTCCATTAGCCCTATATTCTGTACTCCTGTTACTCTTACTAAAGTGAATCACCTCATACTTTTCCGTATTAAACTCCAGCTGCCACCTCTCGGCCCAGCTCTGCAGCTTATCTATGTCCCTCTGCAAACTGTAACATCCATCCTCACTGTCTACAACTCCTCCAACTTTGGTGTCGTCAGCAAATTTACTAATTCATCCTTCTACACCCTCATCTAGGTCATTTATAAAAATGACAAACAGCAGCGGCCCCAAAACAGATCCTTGAGGTACACCACTTGTAACTGAACTCCAGGTTGAATATCTCCCATCAACCACCACCCTCTGTCTTCTATCAGCTAGCCAATTCCTGATCCAAACTGCTAAATCACCCTCAATCCCATGCATCGGCATTTTCTGCAATAGCCTACCATGGGGAACCTTATCAAACGCTTTGCTAAAATCCATATACACCATGTCAACTGCCTTACCCGTATCCACCTCTTTTTAAAAACTCGATAAGGTTTGTGAGGCACGACCTACCCTTCACAAAACCGTGTTGACTATCCCTAATCAATTTATTTCCCTCTAGATGAGTATAAATCCTATCCCTTATAATTCTTTCCAAAACTTTGCCCACAACAGAAGTAAGGCTCACTGGTCTATAATTCCCAGGATGGTCTCTACTCCCCTTCTTGAACAAGGGGACAACATTTGCAATCCTCCAGTCTTCTGGCACTATACCTGAAGCCAATGACGACATGAAGATCAAAGCCAAAGGCTCTGCAATCTCCTCCCTAGCCCCCCAGAGAATCCTAGGGTAAATCCCATCCGGTCCAGGGGACTTATCTATTTTCACACTCTCAAGAATTGCCAACACCGCCTCAATCCCGTCTAGTCTACTATCTGGTATCGCAGTATTCTCTTCGACTACACTGACTTTTTCCTGCGTGAATACTGACAAAAAATACTCATTCAGTGCCTCTCCTATCTCTTCAAGGATATTTTGGCCTTGAAGGGAGTGCAGAGGAGGTTTACTAGGCTGATACTGGAATTGAGGGGGTTGAACTATGAGGAGAGGCTGAATAAACTAGGCTTGTACTCGTTAGAGTTTAGAAGAATGAGGGGAGATCTCATTAAGACATATAAGATGATAAATGGGATGGATAGGATAGAGGTGGAGAGGCTCTTCCTGCTCAGAAAGGACAGTAGGACTAGAGGGCACAGCCTCAAGATAAGGGGGGGGGGTGCGGTTTAGAACGGAGTTGAGGAAGAACTTCTTCACTCAAAGGGTGGTGAATGTCTGGAATTCTCTGCCCGTTGAAGTGGTGGAGGCTGCCTCGCTAAATATATTTAAGACGCGGGTTGATAGGTTTTTGATAGGCAAGGGGATTAAGGGTTATGGGGAGAGGGCGGGAATGTGGAACTGAGCCACGACAGATCAGCCATGATCTTATTGAATGGCGGGGCAGGCTCGAGGGGCTAGATCACCTACTCCTGCTCCTATTTCTTATGTTCTGGTGCTAGAACAAAAAATATAAATTGCACTAATATATACTTGACAGGAAATTGCCTGTTTAAGAACGTGTTCAAGGTTGAAATCTCGCTGTTGGATTTGGTTGACTCATAAGAACATAAGAAATAGTAGCAGGAGTAGGCCATCTAGGCCTTCGAGCCTGCTCCGCTATTCAATAAGACCATGGCTGATCTGAAGTGGATCAGTTCCACTTTCCCGCTTTCTCCCCATAACCCTTAATTCCCTTGTCTGTCAAAAACAGATGGCCTACTCCTGCTCCTATTTCTTATGTTCAGGCTCCACGCACAACTTCCCACTGCTGTCTCTGACTGGCCCTAACCTTGCCCTAACCAATCTTTTATTCTTGACATACCTGTAGAAAGCTTTAGGATTTTCCTTGATCCTATCCGCCAGAGTCTTCTTAACTCTCTCTTTAGCTCCTTCCTGGCTAATTTATAACTCTCCAGTGCCCTAACTGAGCCTTCCCGTCTCATCTTTACATAAGCCTCCTTCCTCTTCACCAGAGATTCAACTTCCTTAGTACACCACGATTCCCTCGCTCGACCACTTCCTCCCTGCCTGACAGGTACATATTTATCAAGGACTCGCAGTAGCTGCTCCTTGAATAAACTCCACATTTCAGATGTCCCCAGCCCCTGCAATTTCCTACTCCACCCTATGTATCCTAAATCTCGCCTAATCACCTCATAATTACCTTTCCCTCAGCTATAACTTCTGCCCTTCGCTATATGCCTATCCCTTTCCATCAGTAAGGTAAATGTAACCGAATTGTAGTCACTATCACCAAAGTGCTCACCTACCTTCAAGTCTAACACCTGGTCTGGTTCGTTACCCAGTACCAAATCCAATGTAGCCTCACCTCTTGTTGGCCTATCTACATACTGTGTCATGAAACCTTCCTGCACACATTGGACAAAAACTGACCCCTCTAACGTGCTTGAACTATAGCTTTTCCAATCGATATTTGTAAAGTTAAAGTCCCCCATAACAACTACCCTGTTACTTTCACACCTATCCAGGATCATCTTTGCAATCCTTTCCTCTACATCTCTGGAACTTTTTGGAGGCCTATAAAAAAACTCCCAACAGTGTGATCTCTCCTTTCCTGTTTCTAATCTCAGTCCATACTACCTCAATAGACAGGTCCACATCAAGCGTCCTTTCTGCCACCGTAATACTGTCCTTGACTAACAATGCCACGCCTCCCCCTCTCCTACCACCTTCTCTGCTCTGATTGAAACACCTGAACCCCGAAACCTGCAACAACCATTCCTGTCCCTGCTCTATCCGTGTCTCTGAAATGGCCACAACATCAAAGTCCCAGGCACCAATCCAGGCTGCAAGTTCGTCCACCTTATTGTGTATGCTCCTCGCATTAAAGTATACGCACTTCAAACCACCCTCCCGCCTGCCAATACACTGCTGTGACCTAGAAACCTTATCCATGACCTCCCTATTCTCATCCTCCTGTACATTAGAGCTACAATTCAGGTTCCCATCCCCCCTCTGAATCAGTTTAAACCCCCCTGAATAGCATTGGCAAATTTTCCCCCCAAAAGGAGCATGGGCAATGAGACCTGGGTGTTTTTGTACACCAGTTCCTGAAGATAAGCATGCAGGTGCAACAGGCAGTAAAGAAGGCAAATGTTATGTTGGCCTTCATAGTGAGAAGATTCAAATACAGGAGCAAGGAAGTCATGCTGCAACCCCAGTCCAACACCGGCATCTCCATATCATGCTGCAATTATACAAGCTCATGTTGAGGCCACACCAAGAAAGTTGTGCGCAGTTTTGGTCTCTTTATCTGAGGAAAGGTGTTCTTGTTACAGAGAAATTGCAGCAAAAAATTACTAGAGTGATTCCTGTGATGGTGGGACTGACATATGAGGAGGGATTGAGTCAGTTAGGATTATATTTGCTGAATTCAGGAGAATGAAAGGGGTCTCATAGAAACCTATGAAATTCATTCAGAACTAGACAGGGTAGATGCAGGAAGAATGTTCCCGATGGTGGGGGTCCCCAGAACCAGGAGTAATAATCTAAGGATAAGGGCTAAACCTTTTAGGACTGAGATGAGGAAAGATTTCTTCATCCAGAGCGTGGTGAGTCTGTGGAATTCAATACCACAGAAAGCAGTTCAGGCCAAAACATTGTATGTTTCAAGGAAGAGTTAGATATAGTTCTTGGGGTGAAGGGGATCAAAGAGAAAGGAGAGGGGGAGGCGGGATCAGAGTTGGATGAACAACCATGATCATAATGAATGAAGGAAATGTTTGAAGGGCTGAAAGGGATTCATGAAGGGGAAGTCGTGTTTAACGAATTTACTGGATTTTTATGAAGATGTGACTAGTGCGGTAGACAGAGGGGAACCGGTGGATGTGGTGTTTTTAGATTTCCAGAAGGCGTTTGATAAGGTGCCTCACAAAACGTTGCTGCAGAAGGTTAGGGTAGGTGTTAGCGTGGATTGAGGATTGGTTATCTAACAGGAAGCAGAGAGTTGGAATCAGTGGGTGCTTTTCTGGTTGGCAGTTGGTGACTAGTGGAGTGCCGCAGGGATCGGTGCTGGGGCCTCAACTGTTTACCATATACACAGACGATCTGGAGGAGGGGGCTGAGTGTAGGGTAACAAAATTTGCTGATGACACGAAGATGAGTGGAAAAGCAAATTGCGTGGAGGACGTGGAAAGTCTGCAGAGAGATCTGGATAGGCTGAGTGAGTGGGCGAGGACCTGGCAAATGGAGTATATCGTTAGCAAATGTGAGTTTATCCACTTTGGTAGAAATAATAGTAGGAAGGAATATTATTTAAAGGGTGAAAAGTTGCAGCATGCTACGGTGCAGAGGGACCTGGGTGGGGGTCCTTGTGCACGAATTGCAAAAACTCAGTCTGCAGGTGCAGCAGGTGATCAAGAAGGCGAATGGAATGTTGGCCTTTATCTTGAGGGGGATAGAATATAAAAGCAGGGAGGTCTTGCTGCAACTGTGCAAGGCACTGGTGAAGCTGCAACTGGAATACTGTGTGCAGTTTTGGTCCCTTTATTTGCGTAAGGATATATTGACCTTGGAGTGAGTACAGAGAAGGTTCACCAGGCTGATACCGGAGATGAGGGGGTTAGCTTATGAGAAGAGATTAAATAGGGCCTGTACTTGTTGAAATTTAGAAGGCTGTGGGGGGATCTTATAGATAATGAAGGGGCTAAATAGGGTAGAAGTTGAGAGATTCTTTCTGCTCAGAAAGGAAACCAGAACTAGAGGGCACAGCCTCAAAGTAAGGTGGGGAGGGGAGCCGCAGTTTAGAACAGAGTTGAGAAGGAACTTCTGCACTCAAAGGGTGGTGAATCTGTGGAATTCTCTGCCTATTGAAGTAGTGGAGGCTACCTTGCAGAATATGTTTAAGTCACGGGCAGATCGATTTCTGATAGACAAGGGAACTAAGGGTTATGGGGAGAAGGCGGGAAAGTGGAACTGATCCACTTCAGATCAGCCATGATCTTGTTGAATGGTGGGGCAGGCTTGAAGGGCTAGATGGCCTACTCCTGCTCCTTTTTCTTATGTCCTTATGAATGGCCTCTTCCGGCTCCTATTTTCTATGTTTCTAAATGTACATTGCATGGGAACTCTCCACTTGTAAATCCCTATTTCCTAGTGGGACAGTGGGAACCTCCTTTTGTAACACAAAACAAATCCAGATAAACGAGGTTTTAAATAATACATATGAAGACTACATATTTCATATACCAAACATAAACTGCTTATTACTTAGTGGGGAATAGCTGAATAATGAACAATGCTGCCCGGTGTGGGAAAAACACCAGGGAGTTTTGAAAAGCAGATAATTGCATTTTATGCTGAACCTTCAGATGCATTGCTGTATTTGTGAATTGCGTGTCAGGACACATTTTATTCAGAAGGAAATGCAAGCATATTGAGTTGCTCTGTTAATGCAGTAGAATTCAGTAATAAATACCCTGCAAGAGGTTTAGGTGGCAGTTGTATTTGATTGCTTGTGGGGCATTCTGTAAATTGTGTTATAAAATGCTGCTCATTAGACTAGACTAATGCCGGTTGTCGCTAATATGCTGACGACTGTATGTCTATCAACAAAACATTTAAAACCTTTCAGTTTCTGTCAAATTTTGTTGTTTTCAAACCCTCAATGACTTACTGAAAGCCCATGCCTTCCAGAATGATAAAATTCATTATGTGATTTACACAAACTACTGGTATTTCCATAATTGATGATGAATGATTTATAAAGTATTAGATCATGTTTATGATATAATTTTGGATCAAATGTTAAGATGTGTTATGGTATGGTCTGCAAACTGAAGTGTAATCCTGTCCACAGTAATCTCAAAACAATTTTTTATTTGCTTCTCCAAAAAAAAACCCCATGTAGAGTCACTAATAGGCTTCGAGTAGGGTGAGGAATGCTACAAGGGGCAAATTGTGTCATTACTATATAACATTAACACAATTAGTCCTTAGGCTAGTTACTTCAGATTTAATCAGTAGTCAGGGACAGGAGGGTATGGCTATGAACGAGATAGATATGGGGATCCAAAAGGTAGCAATCCAGGGGTCTTTTTCCTTGCACTGGTCCAACAATTTTGATGCCCTATTAGGTTATGTGAACAAGAGCAGGGACTGGAGGGAAATAAACTGGCCACAGTAATATGGTACAGTGAGCCATTCAAGTGGGGGCAGTAAAAAGGAATATAGTTCTAGTAGGGGTTGTATAGTTAGGGGGTAGATAGTGCTCTCTACAGCCATGAGTTCTGAAGGCTGTGTTGCTTGCCAGGTGAGAGGGTGAAGGCTATCAATAGGGGGCCTCTTCTCCAAAATCACTGATGATCATCTTGGTGATAAAAGCCACTGCAACTTGACATTGAGAGATCCTCTGGAGCTATACTAGCTGTGTTAACAAATTGTAGAGAGAAGACACTGGATCAATGTGTTTATTCCAGTCTTGACTCTTAGCAGTCTTTGATTTGATGGGGGATTGGAGATTCAAATCATCTCCTCCGTAAGTAACAACAAAAACTGAAGACAGTAAAACCTGGCCAGGAAGTGGTTGAAGTATGGGATAATGTGGTCATTCAAGGCCTGAAAATTTGTTTTGCTAACACAAATTGGGATATCTTTGTGCAGGATGAAGACATAAATAGAAGCACAGATACCATCAATAATTGTATCATCTTCTGTGAACAGCTTCATATCCAAACTAAAGCCATTAAAGTTTATTTATTAATGTCACAAGTAGGCTTACATTAACACTGCAGTGAAGTTACTGTGAAAATCATCTAGTCTGGTGCCTGAGGGTACACAGAGAGAATTTACTTCGGTGATGGTAGAGTTCGCCTCTACTATAACTGACGGCAGCCAATTCCACTCATTCACTATCCTCTGAGTGAAAAACTTATCCCTGACATCTCCTCTGTTTCTGCTCCCCAGCACCTTAAACCCTGTGTCCTCTCGTAGCGAGGACACAGGTTTAAGTTACTGTAAAATACCATAGTCGTCATAATCCGGCGCCTGTTTGGGTACGCTGAGGGAGAATTTAGCATGGCCAGTGCACCTTATCACGTTATTTTTTGAACTGTGGGAGGAAATCGGAGCACCTGGAGGAAACCCATGCAGACACAGGAAGAACATGCAGCCTCCACATGGGCAATGACCCAAGCCGGGAACAGAACCCAGGTCCCTCGCACTATGAGGCAGAGTGCTAATCACTGTGCCACCGTGCTGCCCCACTGAATTTGATGATCAACCATGATCAAAATGAATGGCAGAGCAGGCTTCAATGGCCTACTCCTGCTTCTATTTCCTATGTTTCTATGTTAAGACGAATAATTCCAAAGATGCATGGAAGTATACGCCTTCACATTGATTAAAAAAAATCACTTTTTGTCCACAGATAATCCTCGTGATGTTGCAAATGAATTGATCAGATTTTGTAGCTGGTTTGAAAATGATGAATTTGAGGAAGTTGTGATTTTGCAGCTGGCTTGACTTTGTGAATTAGAAGAGTCTCGTATTAACTATCGAAAAGTGGGAGGTAGAGAAGCAGTTCAAGCAGATGACTCCACAGAAAAAACCCAGACCTGATCAGTGGAAAATTGTTAAGGAATGTGCTCATCAACTGACAGTTTCTTCCTCTCTATACTTCTAGTTATCTTTTGATTACGCATACTGTTTCTTGCCGTTTGAATCCAACCATCATCCTTCCGGCTGCTAAAGTCACAGCCTGCTGAGCTGAATAAGCAACCAGCTGCTCTTACATCAATAGTCATGAATGTTTCAAGCACATTGTGTCAATGCATCTTTTAGATCCAATTGTTCCACATATTGATCAGTCTGATAAGTCAGTGGACAATGCTGTTCTGATCTTTGCTCTTTTGATCCAACAGTACATGGATTGATTAGGCAACCATGTTTGTACTATGTTTGTTGATTTCTCTTCAGCTTTCAATATCCTGCAATGATCCAAGCTTATTGAAAAATTTTAAAATCTTGATGTCAATTCTATTATCTTATTTTGGATTAGTGATTTCCTTCCCAACACGACCCAATGGGTGTTAGACTCTGATCAAATCCTAGAGATTATGTCAATGAATACTGGATCTCCTCAGGGCTAAGTATTTTCACCTTTACTTTATATCCTCTTCATGGATGATTGTCACTCTCGATTGTTGCTGTTGAAGAATTCTCTAGATGTGTCGAGATGTGTCGAGTATAGGGCTAACGGGAGGACTTTGAATAGTGTGGATGAACAGAGGGATCTAGGTGTGTGTGTACATAGATCCCTGAAAGTTGGGAATCAAGTAGATAAGGTTGTTAAGAAGGCGTACGGTGTCTTGGCGTTTATTGGTAGGGGGATTGAATTTAGGAGTCGCAGTGTAATGTTGCAACTGTACACTACTCTAGTGCGGCCGCACTTGGAGTACTGTGTGCAGTTCTGGTCCCCGCATTACAAGAAGGATGTGGAGGCGTTGGAGAGGGTGCAGAGGAGGTTTACTAGGATGTTGCCTGGTATGGTGGGGAGGTCCTACGAGGAGAGACTGAGGGATTTAGGGTTGTTTTCGTTGGAAAGAAGGCGGCTAAGAGGGGATCTTATTGAAACATATAAGATGATTAGAGGTTTAGATAGGGTGGATAGTGATAGCCTTTTTCCTCGGATGGAGAAAGCTAGCACGAGGGGGCATGGCTTTAAATTAAGGGGGGGTAGCTACAGGACGGATGTCAGGGGTAGGTTCTTTACCCAGCGGGTGGTGAGGGATTGGAATGCCCTGCCTGCTGCGGTTGTAAATGCGTCTAGTTTGGGGGCGTTTAAGAGATCTCTGGATAGGTTTATGGACGAAAAGGGATTGGTATAGGCTAGTGGGTCATTGTTTTTGTAGCTGGTCGGCGCAACATCGTGGGCCGAAGGGCCTGTTCTGCGCTGTAATGTTCTATGTTCTATGTTCTGACGAAAGTTGAGTGTGCCAAGAGCAATGAGAATTGTCAGTTTCTGTATTACTGCTGATTGCATTTAGGGAAAAGGCGACAGTACTGGAGATGCAGATGAATCAGTTCCTGAACTTGTTTCTGTCTTTCACTGCAAGAATGTTTAATACAAGCTGGATGTAGGGCTGAGGATATGCACTCATTGTGGGATTCATTGATCAATTATTTTAATGCATTGGAATAGTTGCTAATGCATATTTTAATTAAAGATGAACCTCTGTGAGGGAGAGAGGGATGGGGTCTTTATGGAGAGGTCAGAGGGGAATGGAGCACTCGCAGGGCAACCAGCTTTCCACCGGCCAAGGGAACGACTAGTTTTCAACAGTCCCAAAGCACAGTTGACTACCTACCAATCTAAAGCTTTCCATCCTGGAAAATGAGACTAAAGGCTGACAAGTCCCCAGGTCCTGATGGCCTGCATCCTCAGATATTAAACAAAGTGGATGCAGAGATGCTGAATGCATTGATTGAAATTGCTCACAAGTTCCCTGAATTTGGAAATGTCCCAGTGGATTGCACAACTGCACAGGTAGCACTAAGGAGGGAAACAGAGAGCAGGAAATTATAGGCTAGTTAGGCTAACATTTTTATTGAGAAAATACTTGAATTCATTATTAAGGAAGTAATAGCAAGGTGTTTCAAAAATCACAATCCAATCAGGCAGAGTCAGTGTGGTTTTATGAAAGAGAAATCTTGGTTGAAAAAATTATTAATGTCCTTTGAAGATAAAATAAGCATGGTGGATGAAGGAGAATCAAAAGATGTGTATTTGGATTTAAAAAGCATTTGATAAACCGCAGCAAAAACATTAACCCTAACACCAGGCGCTCTTATCATGTTGACTGAAATATAAGCATGGTTGAAGGATTAGCTAACAGGAACCAGAGAATTGAGGTAAATGGGTCATTTTCAGATTGGTGAACTGTACCTAATCAAGTGCCATAGGAATTAGTGCTGTGGTCTCAACTATTTACAAACTGTATTAATGACTTGAATGAAGGGATAAAATGTATTGCAGTTAAATTTGTTGATAATACAAAATTAGGCAGGAAAGCAAGTTGTGTGGAGGATACAGGATCTGCAAAAGGACATTGATAAGTTGTTCAATATAGGAAATATGAAAAAGCTGCATATTATTTAAATGGAAAGAGACTACAGAACGTAAGGTACAGAGGAATCTGAGTGTCCTTGTATCTGAACCACACAAAGTTAGCATGTGAGTATAGCAAGTAATTAGGAAGGCAAATAGAATATTGGCCCTCATTGGTTGCTTAACCTGTTGTTCAAAGTTTTTGGGCACAATAAGAAGTCTCACACACCAGATCAAAGTCAATAGGTTTATTTGGAATCACGAGCATTTGGAGTGCTGCTCCTTCATCAGGTGTGCCCACCCCAGTCCAATGCAAACATCTCCACATCAAATTTGTTGAAATGCTTTGCCTTTCCAGGGTAATTTGAGCTGTTTCACAGTGCCAGTATACAGCGGCTACACGAGTGGTATTTTCCACTGAAAGGATGCTTCCGTCAATTTAAAAAGGTATTCTGCCTACTACACAACTAAGCAACCTTGTGTGTGGATTTAGTGCTAGTGTAATGCCAGGTATGTAGAACTCTATCCCAACAAATGCCTGATCAAATCAAACAGCATGTTCCTTCAGTGGTTCATAAGAGGCAGAGTACAGACTGTTCTCAATCCATCCAATCCAACCCAACCCACTGCTTGTCAAGGCCAGCACAAATTGTACACCATTGGATGCAATTCTACAATTGAGCGGCATTGCTGAATAATCATGAACACAATAATACTAAGTGCACTAACAACAAAATCAAGCTCATAGCATTGTTGCTTCTAGTAAGCATAATACGTTCATGTGAAAAGATCCAGTTTCTGCAAACTAAAGGAATACGTTCAAGCCTTGTACATTATTTGAATTAGCCCAAAGCCTAGGGAGCCTACAGTTTCTGTTGCCTTCTCCGTGGCAATATCTTGGCCAAGCAGAGTCAACTTGCCAACCAATCAATACCCTGTTCTACTGTTATAAAAATTGTTGTGCTTATTTGGAATTTGGTATACTTGCATTTGTCTTGATGAGTGCAGGATGAAAAGCTTTGGTAACATGTCTCTCTTTTCAGTAATATTCAAGCTCTGTACTAGCAAATCAGGACGTATGATGAAACTTATATGATAAACTTGAATATTGTGTTACCCTGTATTCTAAATAATATAAAAGTTCGATGTGGATTTGTGGTCACTTTGGCAGTCAATCTTTAGAGGGAGGCGACGGCCTAGCGGCATTATTGCTAGACTATTAATCCAAGAGCTTAGCTAACATTCTGGGGTGGGGACTCAGGTTCGAATCCTACCATGGCAGATGGTAGAATTTGAATTCAATAAAAAATATCATTTTTTACCAGATACCAATAACATTGTCGATTGTTGGTAAAACCCATCTGGTCCACAAATGCCTTTTAGGGAAGGAAATCTGGTCTGGCCTACATGTGACTCTGGAGAAGTGTCGTTGACTCTCAACCGCTCCCCAATAAATGTTGGCCAACCATTAATGCCCGTGTCCCATGAATGAATTTTTAAAAAGTTACATCGCTTACTACATTTCTGCTGCATTTCTTGACTGCGTGTTGCTCAGAACATACAAATGAAGATTTGGTTTGTGAGAAAGCTATTGAAACTTGCCACTTTCTAAAAATTTAGACTTTCCATTTAGAACATTTCTAACTCTTCATACAGTGATCCAGTATTGAGTGTATTAGTTACATTATGAGGAATGAAATAAATATTTTCTCTGGGAAACTGAGTGCTACATCAGAATAAGATTTTGTGTGCGAGTAATTTGAAATGTGTTCTTAACCTCCTGCCATGGAAAATTATTGCATTTACTGGAGGAATCTCTTTGTGGTCAATCACATTTCTTATCTTGGATGTAGGAGGCCAGAGGACAAGAAGGGGAAGTGACCAGTTTTATTAAACTTCCTTGATGTGAAAATGAGGGATGATTGTTCAACTTTTAATGCAGAAGATAAAAATGTTTTTAAATCCAATATTTGCTGGGTATCTGATTCATTTGGCAATGGCCCTGTCTCTGGGAATATAATCACAATATTTTTACAATTATATGAGTATGTGGGTGATCCCAACATCTTTTCTCTCCCTCTCCCTGAGTTTCCCAATGTTTGTTTTGTTTTTAATCACTACATGCTCACATCCATCAAAACCTCAAGTTGCTTATCAAACTTTTTCTCTCTTCATATCCATTCTCATTCTCCTCCCTTCAATTTATTCAGTCTCTTCACCAATAACATTTCGTTTAGTTCAGTTTATTTATTAGTGTCACAAGTAGGCTTACATTAACACCGCAATGAAGTTACTGTGAAAACCCCCTATTCGCCACACTCCAGTGCCTGCTCAGGTACACTGAGGGAGAGTTTAGCATGACCAAAGCACCTAACCAGCGTGTCTCTCGGATTGTGGGAGGAAACTGGAGCACTCGGGGGAGACACAGGCAGATACGGGGAAAACATGCAGACTCAGCACCAAGACAGATTCCCTTGCTGGTAGGATGTTAATGAACCAGCTTATTACAAACTGGTCATTTGTTCTGGTGTCAATTCACAATTACCATATTAATTGGAGTGAATGTGAACACCCCAAACCTGTGGGTTCGGGACAGGGAGTTCAGGTCAGATGCTAAAATCTAATGCACAAACTTAACATATTTCCAACTTTTTGGGTTCAGTAGAGGTGGGACTACAGGTGCTGGGTAAGAGGCAAGTTAAATGTTTTCCTGAGGTTTGCAGCCTCTGATTTAACTGCATTCCCAGCCCCTGTGAAACAGAGTGGCCAGGACAGCTCTGGGGAGAAGTTAAATGCCTTCATAGTGCTAGCCGGGCACCAGAAGTCACCAAAGTTCTTCCCCACCTTCCCCAGCTCTTTAAGCTTTCCAGACCCCCTGTCATCAGACGGTGTCTCCATATAATCCCCTGGGTCTGAAATAGGATGACTGCCCTCCCTCTTAAAGCTTCAAAGAAACAGGGAAATCAAGATGTTCAGAACTTTAACATATCTCACAGTGATGTTCATCATGAGAGAATAATGTAACACAAGTATTAAGTGCGACACACAAAGTGTACTGGATACAGTGCAAAGATAAATATGCAGAGTTGGTCTTGGAAAGTTTTTGGAATCATAGAAAGGCGTATAAAAGGTTCAGAGAGCTAAGAGATGTTAAGGATCTAGAGGAGTATAAGGCTTATAGAAAGGAGCTTAAAAAGGAAATTAAGAGAGCCAGAAGGGGACATGAGAAGGCCTTGGCGGGTAAAATTAAAGAGAATACCAAGGCGTTCTACAAATATGTGAAGAGTAAAAGGATGAGAAAAGAAGGGATAGGACCTATAAAAGGTGAAGGGGGAAAAGTCTGTGTGGAACCAGAAGAAATGGCAGAGGTGCTTAATGAGTACTTTGCCTCGGTATTCACGGTGGAAAGTGATCTGGGAGGTTATACTACAGGTTTGCAGCAGACTGAAAAGATTGAGTATGTGGATATTAAGAAAGAGGATGTGTTGGAACTTTTAAATTCTATCAAGATAGATAAGCTGCCGGGACTGGATGGGATGTACCCCAGGTTACTGTGGGAGGTGAGGGAAGTGATTGCAGAGACCCTGGCGATAATCTTTGCATCATCGATGGAGACGGGAGAGGTTTTGGAGGATTGCGGATGTGGTTCCTATTTTCAAGAAAGGGAACAGAGATAGCCCGGGAAATTACCGACCGGTGAGCCTGACCTCAGTGGTTGGTAAGTTGATGGAGAGGATTCTGAGGGACAAGATTTATGAGCATTTAGAGAAGTTTAGAATGATCAGGAATAGTCAGCATGGCTTTGTCAAGGGCAGGTCGTGCTTTACGAGCCTAGTTGAGTTCTTTGAAAATGTGACTGAACACATTGACGAAGGAAGAGCGGCGGACATGGTTTACATGGACTTCAGCAAGGCATTTGATAAGGTCCCCCATGCAAGACTTCTTGAGAAGGTGAGAGGGCATGATTTCCAAGGGGCTTTGGCCTTGTGGATCCAGAACTGGCTTGCCTGCAGAAGGCAGAGAGTGGTTGTGGATGGGTCTTTTTCTGCATGGAGGTCGATCACCAGTGGAGTGCCCCAGGGATCTGTTCTAGGACCCTTGCTGTTTGTCATTTTCATAAATGACCTGGATGAGGAAGTGGACGGAAGGGTTAGTAAGTTCACCGACGATACGAAGGTTGGTGGTGTTGTGGATAGTCTGGAGGGATGTCAGAAGTTGCAGCGCGACATAGATAGGATGCAAGACTGGGCGGAGAAGTGGCAGATGGACTTCAACGCGGATAAATGTGTAGTGGTCCATTTTGGCAGGACCAACGGGATGCAGGAGTACAATATCAAGGGTAGGAGTCTTAGCTGGGTTGAAGAGCAGAAGGATCTTGGGGTCCGGGTCCATAGGACTCTTAAAACGGCCTCGCAGGTGAAGGATGTGGTCAAGAAGGCATATGGTGTACTGGCCTTCATTAATCGAGGGATTGAGTTTAGGAGTTGGGAGGTAATGCTGCAACTTTATAAGACCCTTGTCAGACCCCACTTGGAGTACTGTGCACAGTTCTGGTTGCCTCACTACAGGAAGGATGTGGAAGCTATTGAAAGGGCGCAAAGGAGATTTACAAGGATGTTGTCTGGATTGGGAGGCATGCCTTATGAAGATAATTTGAGGGAGCTGGGACTCTTCTCCCTGGAGAGACGAAGGTTGAGAGGCGACCTGATAGAGGTTTATAAAATGTTGAGAGGAATAGATAGGGTGGATTCTCGGAGGCTATTTCCCAGGGCTGAAATGGTTCTTACAAGAGGACACAGGTTTAAGGTGCTGGAAAGCAAGTACAGAGGAGATGTTAGGGGTAAGTTTTTCACTCAGAGGGTGGTGAGTGAGTGGAATCGGCTACCGTCGGTGGTGGTAGAGGCGAACTCGCTGGGGTCTTTTAAAAGACTTCTGGATGAGTATGTGGGATCTAATGGCATTGGGAGTCACAGATAGTTCTATGGCTTGGTAGGCGTAGATGTGATTGGCGCAACTTGTGGGCCAAAGGGCCTGTTTGTGCTGTAGTGTTCTATGTTAAATCCTACAAAGAAGAAGGGTGCCATTCGGCCCATCGAGCCTGCACCAACAATGATCCTCCACCCGGATCCTATCCCTGTAACCACACATTTACCTTGTTAATCCCCCTGACACTAAAGGGCAATTTAACATATCCGATCCACTTGACCTGCACATCTTTGAACTGTGGGAGGAAACCAGAGCACCGGAGGAAACCCACGCAGACATGGAGAGAATGTGCAAAATTCACGCAGACAATGACCCAAGGCTGGAATTGAACCTGGGTCCCTGGCTCTCTGAGGCAGCAGTCCTAACCACTGTGCCGCCCCAGTGAAATGCATTAGGTGGAGGGAGTCACAGAGCAATTGGCAGGAATATGCGTAATTCTGAATTTTATTTGCTCAGCCCTGGTGTTTTTTAACAAATTCTGACAGTTGGAGATTAACACAGAACTCTTTTCCGAGTACTGCAATGGTTGAACCAGTATTGTAAGTCGTGTTGTATCGTGCCTCGTTATTTTTGACCTGTCCTTCTGCCCTGGAGCAGGGTGAGCATCAGGTAGAGTTCCAATGTGAATGACATTCAGATTGATCATGATATCACCACATGGCAACCGACATTGCACCAAATGGATCTAAATTTCACTGAAACGGTGGCTTCACTGAGATCAGTTGTCTGGGATGTAAGAAATATCCCCGTCTAGCTGTCTCTCAACACTCCAGAATAGGCTCAATGTTGTGGTATTAAATTTTGTTTGAAAAAGATACAGTTTAAAAATCGTCCGGGGTCATTGACACACCGCAAGGAAAGGTGACTTTGGTTGTCTATAAACTTAGTGCATGGCCAGGAGTGGAGGGCAGTCCATTGCAACAAACTATTCCCCCTGAAGTTTGAGCTGATGTTGCTGACATTGGGCTCTGCACTTATTATGCTGCACAGTAGTTATTTAAACAATATAAGTTGTCCAAGTCAGGATCAAACATCTTCCAGCACAATGTGAAGCACCTGATGGGAGGGGATTATTTTACAAATCTTTTCTTGCATCTTGAAATGATTCAATCCGATATTTAAACTACCAGTATCTTCCTTCCTATAAATCATAAAATTGAGGTGACAAATGTGAGGATTTTAAACATAATGGTAGCACCTTCCCCAGATTTTCAGTGCTTTGTGGGAAGTGATGCATGTGCAATAAGGGTAGAGCACAGCTTTGGAAAGACCCGCAGACTTCAGATGCAATTAATGCACATATAGAATGATAGAGTCAAGTGGTTCTTTAGGAAAGGAGGCCATGTAACACTTGGGGCTCTTCCCACCACCGTAGTCCCTTGTTACCTTAGCACAAAGTCAGTACTTGTAGAGGAGATATGCCTCACTGTTGAAACTCTGAATCCTTCTTGTATACATGATGTGTCATTGTGTCACAGGATTAACCATGGCCCTTTCGTATATTTTTACTTTCTTTATTCCTTCATGGATGTGGGTGTCACTGGCAATCCGTTTTTGCTAGGCCATTTTCAGAGGGCATTTAAGAGCCAACCATGTTGCTATGTGCCTGGAGTCACATATAGGCCAAGCCAGATAAGGCCAGCAGATTTTGTTCTCTAAAGGATATTAATGAACTGAATGGGTTTTTAATGGCAATTGGTATTGATTTCATGGTCATCATTAGCCTCTTAATTCTGGATTTTATTTATTGAATTCAAATTTCACTATTTGCTGTGGTGGGATTGAAATCCACCATATTACCCAGCATTACCTTGGGTCACTGGATTACAAGTGTAGTGACAATATACCACTATGCCATCACTTCCCCTTAACTGAATATTTATAATTTCCCACAACATGCTCTTGTCTGCTTCAACAGATGGAATAAACACCACTCTCTTAGAACATTGTGTTCATGCTACAACTTGTGGGTGAATTTATGTTTTGCTCAGAGGCTGGGAATCCTGTGGTGAGTAACTCACTTCCTGAACCACCCCCCCCCCCCCCCCCCGGCCCTCCTCCCCAAAAGCTTGTCCGCAATCTATAAAGCACAAGTCAGGAGGAGTGTGTTGGAATACTCTGCAGTTGCCTGGAAGTGTACAGCTCTAATAGCACTAGAGAAGATCGACACCATTCAGACAAAGCAGCCTACTTGACTGGTACCCCATCCACAATATTCACTCCTTCCACCATCAATGCACAGTTGCAGCAATGTCTACCGTCTACAAGATAGACTGCAGGAACTCACCAAGGCTTCTTAGGCAAACCCACAACCACCACCATCCAGAAGGACAAGGGCTGCAGACATTGGGGAACACCACCATCTGGAAGTTTCCCTCCAAGTCACCATCCTGACTTAGAATTAAATCACCATTCCTTCAGAGTCAAAATCCTGGAATTCCCTCCCTAACAGCACTGTGGGTGTACCTACACAACAGGTGCAGTGATTTAAGAAGGCAGTTCACCACCATATTCTGAAGGACAGCTACAGACAGGCAATAAATGCTGGCCTAGACAATGTTGCTCACATCCCAAATAGAAAAAAATTATGAAAAATGATTGTATAAAAGCAGAAGAGAATAGCAGGTAACTGACAGTAAATATGTTTGACTGGCACAATTGCCGACTGTTGTAAAAACATAAGAACATAAGAAATAGGAGCAGGAGTAGGCCATCTAGCCCTTCGAGCCTGCCCCGCCATTCAATAAGATCATGGCTGATCTGTCGTGGCCCAGTTCCACTTTCCCGCCCTCTCCCCATAACCCTTAATCCCCTCTCTTATCAAAAACCCATCAACCCGCGTCTTAAAAATATTTAGCGAGGCAGCCTCCACCACTTCAACCGGCAGAGAATTCCAGAGATTCACCACTCTTTGAGTGGAGAAGTTCCTCCTCAACTCCGTTCTAAACCGCCCCCCCTTTATCTTGAGGCTGTGTCCCCTAGTCCTACTGTCCTTTCTGAGCGGGAAGAGTCTCTCCACCTCTATCCTATCCATCCCATTCATCATCTTATATGTCTCAATGAGATCTCCCCTCATTCTTCTAAACTCTAACGAGTACAAGCCTAGTTTATTCAGCCTCTCCTCATAGCTCAACCCCCTCAACTCCGGCATCAGCCTAGTAAACCTCCTCTGCACTCCCTCCAAGGCCAAAATATCCTTGCGTAAGTGCGGCGACCAAAACTGCACACAATACTCCAGCTGCGGCCTCACCAGTGCCCTATACAGCTGCAGCAAGACCTCCCTACTTTTATATTCAATCCCCCTCGCTATGAAGGCCAGCATCCCGTTAGCCTTCCTGACCACCTGCTGCACCTGCAGGCTGGGTTTTTGCGACTCATGCACAAGGACCCCGAGGTCCCTCTGCACCGTCGCCTGCTGCGGTTTTTCGCCACATAAGTAATAATCCTTCCTACCATTATTCCGACCAAAGTGGACCACCTCGCACTTGCCAACATTAAATTCCATTCGCTAGTTCCTGGCCCATTCGCCCAGCCTATCTAGATCCTTCTGCAGACTCTCCACACCCTCCGTGCAATTTGCCGTTCCACCAATCTTGGTGTCATCAGCAAATTTCGACACCATACACTCGGTTCCCTCCTCCAGATCATACAACAGACTACCTGGTGGCTTGTAACATGACCGAGAGGCTATCACTTCAAAATGAAACAAGGAATTAAAATTTCCAAGACCATTCTAGGATATAGGATAATATTGTGCATATTGGGGAAAGCATGGGCATGATGCTCATTACTTCTTTATCTGTTATGAAATACAAGCAATCTAGTTTGAATAACAAACAGCCTTTCTTTGTTGTCATGTAATCAGCATATTAATATTTCTTGCCACTTGAGCAGATGAAGTGAGAGATGTTCATACCAGCTGTCCAGTGACTGAATGAACACATTCAGAATTTCAACTAGCTTCAAATTATTTGCGTCAATTCAGCAACCAAAATGTTGTTTTCCCACCAAAACTTCCATTCATTAGCACTCCAGGTGTTTAACAGATGATTTTGATTCACAGCTATTGACAATGAGAGAAACCAGGTAGGAGAGATGGCCCCCCTAGTGCTCTAGGGAGCTTGGTACATTGGTTAGTTATATAGTGTTAATATGATGGCATCCAAAATCCTCACCTTAATAGCTAGCTTTTGGAGGCAGACTTAGGTAAGGTGCTAATTAATGAGATCTTGCAAGTAAATAAGCCCAAAACTGGAAATGTTTATCTGGAATATTCACAACAAATTAATATCATGCAATAAACTTGGCCAAATTTTCCAGGAAGGCTCTAAATCAATAAATTAATTTGTAACTTTGTACTTCTCATCTTCAACGAGTTAGTTTACATGTGGAAAGTAATGGCTTTAGTGGGTTGCTGAGTATGTTATTGGAGGTGACTTCAATACGGGGTGTCAGCATCAATGCCTTGGAAGGATTCCATTTCACTCTTGTCCCAATTGCACTGAGTTTCACATCTCAGCCACGCTGCTGAGGGAAGCCCAGAATTTGCCAAGTGAAAACCGAATGGGAGTCTAGATGGCATTAGGCTATTATGGGTCTACCAGGAGCAATCCAAGAAGAGCTTGTTATGGTCTGGGAAGAGATTTCTTGTCCTGTGTTTGGACACAAGAAATACATGGCCATCTATATAAAGAATTCCACTGTTCAATCATTATATCATTAACATATCAGCATAGAAAACTGTTTGCCTTATGTCGTATTTAAATAATGTGAAATACATTTCCTGTACAATAATAAGGAAACAAGCTGCTTTGTAAAAATATTGGCAATATAAATCACTGGCATCTTTATTGCCCTGGCGTGTAACTTGACTCCATCCCTATAATGCTCAGTATATTTTGTGGCATATAATATTAAAGTTTTTAAATTTGAAAGAAGTATAAGTAATATTATGAAGTCAAACAAATATCTGGCAATGCATCTAAACTTGTAATTTAATTCTGGCATTCAACTGTTGTGGTTTTGCATCAGAATGGTTTTCATTCCCAATGACTGCGCGGCATCGCAGGGGTTGCCTGTGCTTCAGCTAACCCTCTGTTTGTAACAGCAGCTCCTGCAGCCTCGTTCAACTCACTTCTGGATCAATCCACCTAGGTTGCACATATCCCTCAGCAGCAACTTATCCTGGAGAGAGAAAAGAAACAATAAACTTGTGTTGTTGCCTGCACATCTGTCACTCATGTTGAATCACAAACTCGAAGACAACCATTTCTCGCTGAACCAGAGAGCAAGAGGTCAGGAATCTGGAATAACAATTGAAAATGTAGGGGCAGTGTCAGTAAGAAACAATGGACCATTTGTCAGAATTGAAGCTGTCCCTATTTTTCTTTCTCTCTCTCTCTCTCTCTTTTGCCTTCTCCACATAGGCTACTGGCCCTGATGAGTGTTTTCATGGTTTTGAAAGACTTTTATTTAACTGGCACCATTTCAACCAGCAGTATGTCTTAAAGTGCTTTGCCACCAATGAAGTACTTTTGAAGTCTAGTCACTTGTAAAGTGGGGAACGGGCAAGCAATTTGCACTTGCCAAGGTCTCAAAAATAGCAGTGTGTTAATGGCAAGGTAGAGGGTCTTGTGGTACGGTGGTAGCATCCCAATATCTGGAACAGAAGCTCCACCTTCAGCACTTGATAGCCACAGAAGATGTGCTCATAAAGTGGCCATGCAGGTTAATTATCGGCCTGCAAATTCTTCCAATACACCTGATGACAGGTGGTAAAAGCAAGAGAGTTTCTTGGTCAGCTATTCTGCAAAAGGCAATGGTTGACCACTCAATACTTTGCCAAACAAATTACGGACCAATCCAATGGATGTCCATGGTGACCAATACCCTCTTGGAGTATAGTACCTGAAGGAGGAAGAATGCCCAGATATACTGCGCTTCACTTGTCAATATCGATGAGAGAGATTGTTCATCTGGGGAATGCAGCCAGAGCCATGGCACCAGAGATGGCTCAAAAGTGCAGGCAGATAAAAGGGAGACTGGAAGAGAAATTATGATAAGGTGATCCAAGAGTAGGGGAATACATATGCTTTTGTGTGGCCACAGATGTGATGGTGAGTGGGATTTTCTGGCCTTGCTTGCTCCAAAACCGGAAAATCCTGCCCAAGATCAATGGACTTCTGCATGGTCCGTGTCTCATCTTCTACGATTCCTGTGGTAGGCTGGACAAGAAAATTCTGCCCAGCGTGTTGCTTCCTTGGTGTGAGGGTCAAAATATCACTGCGTGGCTGCAGTGCAGTCTTGAGGGATAGGGTCGGGCCAGCAGTCATAGTCCACAACACCACAACTGACACCAACAGAAAGAGGGATGTAGTCCTGCAGTCTCAATTTAAGGATGTTGTAAAAATCAGCCTGTTTTAACCCTTGTACGGTGGACAAATAACTTTGAGTAGACGTCTTATTAGTACAAACAATATTTATTTAAACCCACACAATCAATAATCACCCACCCGACCAACAATAAGTTATCTTACAGAAAATACTAGAATTCAAGTACAATACAAGACCTTGACTTAACTGTGTGTGACTGACAAATACCCAAACAGATACTGGCCTTTATCTGTATGCTGGTCTTGGTAGTTGTCTGCGTAGTTTGGTCCTTTGCTCTGGTCTGGCATTCTGGCTGTAGTCTCTCTTTCTTCCTTCTTGGGTGTGGTGGCTCTCCTCTTGCTGGCGATGTTCACCATTGTTGTAGCTCGTTCGTGGGGTCAGAGAGAGAGAGAGATTCCTGGTTGTGCAGCATCCTTTATACCCCATTCGGTTTCACGCCCTTTTTTTGGCCATTGCCAATCAATCGATCAGGACTTGATCACCCTGATCGATAAGAGTCCAATCAGGTGCTACCACACTGATCTCTGGGTGTGTCCCTGGCGGCCATGCCTGTAGGTGTTGTAGGCACATAGGCCACATACCTTCCTCCTAAATAAGGATTCACGGTGCCTTTACGTCTGGCACACAACCCAGTGTGATCAGAAAGTCTCTTTCATCCTGGAGATGGCCCATATCCTGTGTATTCACTCATCAGGGTTGCAGCCTGTTTGTCTCTGTCTTTAAACTGCAGCCTGTCGGTTTAGTTTCTTGCCCGGTTATCCCAGAGTGCTTTACAAAACGCCATTTTAGATGGCCTGTTTGGCTACATTCCCCCCTTTGATCCTGAACGCAAAGCGTGATGGATCACAAATTCAGGACCAGTATCTGTCAGGAATTCCCCAGTCACTCAACAGTCAAGCAAGGCCCAGGTATTGACATGTACAGTAATAATGCATCCCTACAACATATTCCGGAGGCTACAGACAACAACAGTCTACAATACAAATATAAACAACCACATATTCTAAACCCCATTATTACAATAAACTAGTTACCCACAAATACAGACAATCAGATATTCCAAACACCAAACAAATAAATTAATTATAAACCAACACTTAAACAAACATTAGAATAAAGTATTCACATATCTGAGACACATTTTGGTAGTAGAATTTCTAATGGCTCATTAATATAAATGGTAAAATGGCAGCCTTCCTATAAACATTGTTCTACTGAATTAGAGGAGGCCATGATTCAAGGGCGAGCCCTACATTCTGCCTCCGGGTCATCCTCTTTTTCCATCGGCTGAATTGGATTGTGAGGATGATCAGATATACTAGGGTAAACAAAATTAATACTACAGCCAGGTGTGACATTAAGCGAACAAATGGATGGATTTGGATGTTTGATCCCCAGTTCCAAAGGTCATCCCACCAAGTGGTGACTTTGATTTCCTTAATCCTCTTTTTTACCTCTTGGGTCTGCTGTACTACTTTGGTGAAGGTTCTGTGGGCTGTAGCCAATTTTGCCCGAATCAGGTTCAATTCCTCCGGCAGGAGGTTTAAGCTTGTATCATATTTCTCATGGTACTCCCCTAGAGTCTGTCGGAGCTCGTCAGTGGCATGCACATCTATCCTCTCCCTCTTATGAATGTCTATTAGTTGAATGAGGCCCACTCTGGCTGGTATGTATTTTCCTGCTTCTGGTGGGATGAACCACATATATCCAGGGTATCGTAGGCTGCTCTCCTGGTCTTTGGTTGAGGTGGTGTCTGTGGTTCGGTCTGAGACGAGGAGTCCCAGATAGCAGAGAAGTATGTTGTTCATTCTAGGGGAGATCAAGGTAGCACCTGTTAATTCTTCTTAATATCTGATTCTCTTTCCAATTTCATTACAAGAATGTCGTATGACTCCCCCCCAACTTTTTCCAAAAGAAAAACAAAGAAATAAGTAATAAAGGCCCAATAGTGTCATACGAAGGGTTGGTTGGCAATCAGTGTTTAATGGGGTTGAGTGGGGTGAGGAATTTGCAGAACGTGAAAATAAAATTTCAATTGGGTGATGCATGGAGTGGACGGATAAAGCTATTTACAATCTGGACTGTGATGTCCTGGTTCTTCCTGAGTGAAGGGACCTTACTTGGGCAGGCTTTGGCTGCCAGGTACCATCCCTGGTAGTGAGCGCCGGGTCAAACGGTTCTGGGAGTCCTGGTACCAGGGGTGCCATGGGGGTAAGGTTTGCGGGTTCCCCATCCTTTTCGTCGGGGTGCCCGGGCCATGGTTTTATTCCTGAAGCTCTGTAAATTGGAACGGGGACCGTGGGTGTATCTGTTGGTCCTGGGGATACTGGGTGGGGGTTGTAGCTGCTTGTCGGGCCGGTCCTGCGAGGGACATGGGTTGGGGTCCATCGTCGGAACCTCTGAGATGGTCGTGTGGGGTAGTTGGGTGGTGCCCTACAGTCCCGGGCAAAATGGTTGGGTTGCCCACAGGTGTAACACTGTACTTGTGGGCGTGGGCCTCTGGGCTCAGCTCTATATCGTTCTCGGTGTCGGGGGTTGGGCCTATGTTCTGTGTGGCCTCGTGGTCCCCTGTGTCGGCGAGCAGCAGGGTTGTATGGGTGTGCAGGGTTTGCTGGTCTTCTGAAATTTGGTGCCCTACAATCTCGGGCAAAGTGTCCCGACTGCCCACAATTAAAACATGTCCCTCTATCTCTCCCTGGGGCTGCTGTGTAAGGTAGACGTATACCTCTCTGGTATTGGTGATTCCCTCTACCTTTGTTTCTCCATACTGGACCCTGACGAGCCCTCATCGGAAGCATTTTTGCCTCCTTTTCTGGCCGTGACGTTGGGGCTCCCTGAACTTCCTGTTCCCAGATTCGAGCTAAGCGTCGGAGAACCCACGCTTCATTGTGTGTGGTTTCTGCAGGGTCAAAATTAGCACAGGCTTTCTTGCCTTCCTCTGTAGCATGCGACACTAATGTCCTAGCCCATTTGGATGAATCAGCTTCATTTAATCTAGTCCGATCTAATTCCCCATATACTCCTGTGAAGTGGATCCACAAACGACTGGCAAAGGCAGTCGGATGTTCCCCTTTCCTCTGTCTGCATTTATTTAACCCATCTACAGGATCCCCTTTATTAAATCCTATCGCAGTCAATATCGCTTCCTTAATTTCGTTTAATGTTCCTTCCCCAACATTTTGAGGGGCTGGCAAGGCAGACCGTACAGACTTGCTTAAGCACATGACTATCAGCTTCACCTCCTCTCTCTCATCTAGCCCATGCATTATCTTTTGCTGCCTAACATCCTCAAAGAAACTGTAGGGGTCCGCCGATGGCTCAAAAGTTGTGATTTTATTTGCAATCTCAGCCAATTGTGCCACTGTAAATGGAGTCGTGTATGTAACAGCTGAGTCCTGACCCCCTCCTGTCCGACGTTCAGTCGTCACAGGGTACATCGGTACTGGAGGTAAATCTGGGGGTGCCGTGGGTATGACCTCCCCTGGGAAAGATGGTGGTGGACCCCAACCCTCGGTTTGCATAACATAAAGTCTAGCATTCTCCTTTAACTCTCCCCAGTCTGCACTCGCTATCCCCTTTTCCTCTTCTGTCCCGAAGGCACACATAAATCCATTTTGAACTGATAATAGGGATTCCAGCCTTGAGATTTCTCGTTGGCATTTTGAGTGGTCAGCAGTTGCCTGTCTCTGTTCTTTACTGGCTTGATGTAGAGCTTTTATAGCAGCCTGCAGATCAGTGCACTTAGCTTCCAATCGTGCTACTGCCTGCTCAGCTTCGTCTCTGGCCAAGACAGCACGCTGGGCATCTTGGTAGGCTCTCTCATACTGGGTTTGGAAATTGCCCAGATGTAATAAATTTGCCTGGGTAGTTCGCCTTAATTCATCTATCTGTCTGTCCTTTTCAGCTTTTATCTGTTCTATCCTCTCCTGCTGCTGTTCCTTTAGTCTCTTGATCTCCTCCTCCTTTTCCACCTGTGCCTGTTTTGATTCCTCCAGTGCCTTACGTATCTCTCCGTCCTTTTCGGCTTTTATCTGTTCTATCCTCTCCTGCTGCTGTTCCTTTAGTTTCTTAATCTCCTCCTCCTTTTTCACCTGTGCCTGTTTTGATTCCTCCAGTTCCTTACGAACTGTGTTTAACTCCTTTTCTGTACCTAGCAGCTGTCCGAAGCAGCTCACAATAGCAATCTGTTTCTCATATTTGTTTGCCTGTTTTCCCTGAACTTTCCTTAGATCATCCCAATACTTCTGCCCCAGGGATCCCGGTCCCGTCTCAGTATTGGCACAAGATTCTGCCCATAGGGGCCACCCTTTCTTCTTAATATATTCCCTGATTTTTTTTTCCCATATGGGACACTTCTCTGCCATTCTATATTTAATGACAAGGGGTAGGGAGGCGATCGGACTGCGGGTACGGCTTTACGCTATGTTCCGGTCCTAATCCCTCTGGGTTCTAATACAAACCTACAGAGTTTACCCTATCCTCCTTGTTAGTAACAATACATGCACAATAAACAATTTCCCGAAAGCAATTATTTGTCCAATAAGGAGTTCACACCTGTTGGCTCTGAGTTTTAAATAACCATTCAATTTAAAGTCTGTGGGGTTCGATATCGGAGCAACAAAGTTACTTCTTATCGATGCCCACCCAGGGACGCCAAATGTTGTAAAAATCAGCCTGTTTTAACCCTTGTACGGTGGACAAATAACTTTGAGTAGACGTCTTATTAGTACAAACAATATTTATTTAAACCCACACAATCAATAATCACCCACCCGACCAACAATAAGTTATCTTACAGAAAATACTAGAATTCAAGTACAATACAAGACCTTGACTTAACTGTGTGTGACTGACAAATACCCAAACAGATACTGGCCTTTATCTGTATGCTGGTCTTGGTAGTTGTCTGCGTAGTTTGGTCCTTTGCTCTGGTCTGGCATTCTGGCTGTAGTCTCTCTTTCTTCCTTCTTGGGTGTGGTGGCTCTCCTCTTGCTGGCGATGTTCACCATTGTTGTAGCTCGTTCGTGGGGTCAGAGAGAGAGAGAGATTCCTGGTTGTGCAGCATCCTTTATACCCCGTTCGGTTTCACGCCCTTTTTTTGGCCATTGCCAATCAATCGATCAGGACTTGATCACCCTGATCGATAAGAGTCCAATCAGGTGCTACCACACTGATCTCTGGGTGTGTCCCTGGCGGCCATGCCTGTAGGTGTTGTAGGCACATAGGCCACATACCTTCCTCCTAAATAAGGATTCACGGTGCCTTTACGTCTGGCACACAACCCAGTGTGATCAGAAAGTCTCTTTCATCCTGGAGATGGCCCATATCCTGTGTATTCACTCATCAGGGTTGCAGCCTGTTTGTCTCTGTCTTTAAACTGCAGCCTGTCGGTTTAGTTTCTTGCCCGGTTATCCCAGAGTGCTTTACAAAACGCCATTTTAGATGGCCTGTTTGGCTACAAGGAGCTAGGTGGAAAATTAGCAAGCAGAAGCTCAAAAATAGCAATCTCTGGATAATAGTGCCACATGCAAGTGAGTGCAGAAATAGGAGAAAACTGATGGAAGTGTGACAGGAATGATGTTGCAGGAGACAGGGCTTTTGATTCCTGAGACATCAAGACTAGTTCTGGGGGAGATGAGACCAGTATCAGCTGAACATTTTGTATTTAAGTAGAGCTGAGCGTGATTTCCTTGCATTTAGCTGGTGCTATTGGAGAAGGTTCAAACTGACTTGGCAGGAATGTGGAACTGAGATTAAAATGAGATCAGCCATGATCTTATGGAATGGTCGGGCAGGCTCAAAGGGCCAAGTGACATACTTCTGCTCCTAATTTGTGTTCTCGTGTAATTTTGTTTTTTTACGTCCACATGAGCAGGCAGATAAGACGTACTCTAATAATAGCCCATCTTAAATACACCACCTCTGACAATGCAGCACTGAGAAATGGCCAACATTAATTCTTGTGTTGTCTAAAATGAGGCTATCTACTGACTTTTCTTCATGTGGGCATCATTGGCCCATCTCTAATTTTCTGAAGAGGGTGGTAGTGTGCCATTTTCTTGAACTGCTGCAGTTGCTGAAGTGTAGGTACACCCATGGTGCTGTTAGGAAGCGAGTTTCAGAATTTTTGAATCCAAGACAGTGAAGAAACAGCAATATAGTTCCAAGTCAGCGTTGTGTTCAGATTGGACGGGAACCTCCAGATGGTGGTGTTCCCATGCATCTGCTGCTCTTGTCCTTGTTGGGAGAGGTTGTGGATTTGAAAGGAGCCTTGGTGAGATCCTGCAGTGGGTCGTGTAGATGGAGCACACTGCAGCTGCTCAGTATGAGTGGTGGAGTGAGTGAAAGTTAATGGGTATAATGCCAATCAACCCTGCTTTGTCCTGGATGGTTTTGAGCTTCTTGTGCAATGTTGGAGCTGCACTCATCCAGGCAAGTGGAGAGTACTCCATCACACTCCTGACTTGTGTCTTGTAGAGACGGTGGGGAGGCTTTGGGGAAGTCAGGACGTGAGTTATTCTCCACAGAATGCCCACCCTCTGACCAGGGATTTTAATGACAGTATTTATGTGGCTGGTCCAGTTTAGTTTCGGGTCATTGGTAACCCACAGGATGTTGATAATAGGGGATTCAGCAGTGGTAATGCCATGGGATGTTATGGGGAGATGGTTGGATTCTCTCATGTTGTAGATGGTCATTGCAAGTTACTTGTGTGGCATGATTGTTATTTGTCACCTATCATCCCAAGTCTGAATATTGTCCAAAGTTTGTTGCATTTGGACATAGATTGCTTTTGCATCTGGAGAATTGTGAATGGTACTGTCATCATCAACGAATATCCCCACTTATGACGTTATGATTGAGGGAAGATTGTTGATGAAACTGCTGGAGATGGTTGGATGCAGGATACTACCCTGAAGAACTCTTGTAGTGATGCCCTAGATCTGAAGTGATTAACCTCCAACAACCACAACCATCTTCCTTTGTGCTAGCTATGAGTCCAACCAGCGAAGTGTTTCCCATTGATATCAATTTTGCTCGGGTTCCTTCATGCTACTGCCCAGAATCAGAGCAGGCAAGGGGTCTAACAACGGAAATCTCCACTGACCTTGGGTGGGAATTTCCAGTCTCGTCCGAGTGAAGCCGTAAAATCCTGCCCTCCATGTTTTGTCCTCAGCCTGATCAGCAAAAGTACATTAGTACATATGGAAGAGTTTCTCACCTATGTTGTTAGGGATGTGGTATTCCAGTGAATGTCTATGATTGTGAATAAATTCTCACCATCCTTCCTCATCTGTGTAATCAATGTTGAAATGCACTGTTGTGTTCTGATTAACGGTGCTTCTCCACAATCATTAGGAGGCCTGAAACACTCACCTGAATGACATGTGGCTTTTAAACCTTGGCTTAATTTCTTCCCATCATATCATTAATCCCATGTGGATAGCAAAAGTGGTTCCTATGAGCATCCCTTTTAATAGCTTTTTTACCCTGCTGTCTCTACCACTTAACACTCTACACTAGCATCTTGTATTATTAGAGTCCGTGGGTGAGTTTATATATTTATTTTACATTTTTTAAGCAGTTGCAGTTGCTAAATACAACACAAATTTCTGCATAATTTTGTTAGCTTGCTATCTGTCCCTGGAATAAAATTTATATTAAATTTTACTTTGATGTTGGAAAGGATTTTGTGACTGCTAGATGTGTGGTCACCTGCTTCTGCCCTGGTCTTGCTCTCCAATCAGTTTCCTGCTACCCACTAGTCGAGGAACAGCACTAAGACATGATTTTGAATTTTTGTTCCAGAGCACAGGTCTGGATGCTGGTCTAATTTTGTCTTTAGGACACCAGAGTGGCTGTGGCAGGACCCTGGAAGAGATTTCTGAGGAGACAAGCAATTGACAAGCTGCCTTTTGGGAGCTCCAGCAATTAAAGATGGAGGACAGGCTCAGTAGCAGGGAGTGCCTGGGGTTCTGCTCCCACTGGGAGCATTGTGCATGGCTGCTGCAGACAGAGAAGGTGTCTCAAAATGGAAATGCTCTCTGAACACATTTCATAGAACTGTCAAATCATACAGTGCAGAAGAGGCCCTTCAGCAATCGAGTCTGCACTGACAAGTGAGAAACACCTGACCCCCCACAACTGCATCGTGCCAGCACTTGGCCCATACCCCTGAATGTTATGACATGCCAAGTGCTCATCCAGGTACTTTTTAAAGGAGGCAGCCCGCCTCTATCACCCTTCCTGGCAGCGCATTCCAGACCATCACCGCCCTGTGGGTAAAAAAAATTTCCTCACATCCCCCTTAAACCTCCTGCCCCTCACCTTGAATCTATGTCCCCTTGTGACTGACCCTTCAACTAAGGGGAGCAGTTGCTCCTTATCCATTTATCCATGTCTCTCACAATTTTGTACACACCTCGATCAGGTTGCCCCTCAGTCTTCTCTGCTCCAAAGAAAACAACCCAAGCCTTACAACCTCTCTTCATAACTTAAATGGTCCATCCCAGGCAACACCCTGGTGAATCTCCTCTGCACCCCCTCCAGTGCAATCACACACTTCCTATAATGTGACGACCAGAATTGTACACTGTATACTAGCTGTGGCCTCACCAAAATTCTATACAACTCCAACATGACTTCCCTGCTTTTGTAATCTGTGTCTTGATTAATAACGGAAAGTATCCCATATGTCTTTTTCACCACCCTACTTACATGCCCTTCTGCCTTCAGAGATCTGTGGATGAAGACTCCAAAGTCCCTTTGTTCCTCAGAACTTTCAAATGAACCACATCCACTGACTTCCCCTCACCAACTCAACTAGCTACATACTTGAAGAACTCCAGTAGACTTGTCAAGCATGATTTCCGTTTCATAAATTCATGCTGACTCTGTCCAATCTGCCACTGTTTTCCAAGTGTTTTGCTATAAAACACCTCCCACTTTTCGGGGTTAAATTGCAACTGCCACTGATGTGCCCATTTGATCATCCCATTTATATCTTGCAAACAGAAATACTCAACCTTACTGTTAACCACTTGGCCAATCTTTGCATCATCCACAAAGTTACTAATCCTAATCCCCACTGTCGTTTCTATCAATGATGAACAATAGGGGACCCAGTACAGAACCCTGTGGCACACCGCTGGACACTGGCTTCCAGCCATTAAAGCAACCTTCTGTCATCAACCTCTGTCGCCTACAACTGAGCCAATTTTGAATCCACTTGATCAAATTACCCTATATTCCATGTAGGTTTGTCTTGATTATAAGTCTCCCATATGGGACCTTATCAAAAGCTTTGCTGAAATCCATATAAATTACATCAATTGCACTACCCTCATCTGCACACCTGATCAGCTTCTCAAAATAACTCAATCAAATTTGTTAGGCATGACCTCCATCTGACGAAGCCATGCTGACTATCCCTGATCAAGCTTTGCCTGTTCAAGTGACGATAAATGCTCTCCTTCAGAAGTTTCCCCAATAGTTTCCCTACCACTGATGAGAGACACACTGGTCTGTAGTTCCCTGGTTTATCTCTGCAATCCTTCTTAAATAGCAGAACCACATTAGCTGTTCTCCAGTCATCTGGCACCTCCCCTGTGGCCAGAAAAGAATTAAAAATTTAGGTGAAATCCCCTGCAGTTTCCTTCCTTGCTTCCAACAAAAGCCTGGGACAAATTCATCCAGACCTGGTACACTTTTTTGTACACTTTTAAGCCTGCCAACACCTCCAATACTTTGTCCTTCCCTTTGTCACTTTTCTCAAGAATGTCGCAGGTCCCTCTCTGAATTCTATGCTTTCATCCTCATTCTCTTGGATGAAGATGGATGTGAAGTATCCGTTCAACACTCTGTCAATATCGTCTGACTCTGCCCACAGATTGCCCCCTTGATCCATAATGGGACCTAATCTTTTCCCGCTTATCCTCTTCCCTTTGATATACTTACAGAATATCTTGAAATTTTCCCTACTTTTATCAGCTGCAGCTTTCTCATATCTCCTCTTTTACTCTCCTAGTTCCTTTCTTAAGTTCCACCCTGTACTTTCTGTACTTCATAGAACATTAACATTACAGCACAGAAACAGGCCTTTTGGCCCTTCTTGGCTATGCTGAACCATTTTTCTGCCTAGTCCCATTGACCTGCACCTCGACCATATCCCTGCACACCCCTCTCATCCATGTACCTGTCCAAGTTTTTCTTAAATGTTAAAAATGAGCCCGCATTCACCACTTTATCCGGCAGCTCATTGCACACTCCCACCACTCTCTGTGTGAAGAAGCCCCCCCCAATATTCCCTTTAAACTTTTCCCCTTCACCCTTAACCCATGTCCTTTAGTTTTTTTCTCCCCTAGCCTCAATGGAAAAAGCCTGCTTGCATTCACTCTATCTATACCCATCATAATTTTATACACCTTTATCAAATCTCCCCTCATTCTTCTATGCTCCAGGGAATAAAATCCTAACCTATTCAACCTTTCTGTGTAACTCAGTTTCCCAAGTCCCGGCAATATCCTTAGAACATAAGAACATAAGAAATAGGAGCAGGAGTAGGCCATCTAGCCCTTCGAGCCTGCCCCGCCATTCAATAAGATCATGGCTGATCTGTCGTGGCTCAGTTCCACATTCCCGCCCTCTCCCCATAACCCTTAATCCCCTTGCTTATCAAAAACCCATCAACCTGCGTCTTAAAAATATTTAGCGAGGCAGCTCACTACTACCTCTGCTGATTTGCTCCTCTTGTTCCTGCTAAAAGCCTCTCTTTTCCTTCTCACCTTCACTGGCATGCTGATGGGAGGCTATATTCAACCAACCATCTACTGGGTTGGCCTCTGAGGGGCATCTGTTCCATCTGGAAAGTTCCAGATGATGCATGAATGGTGCTCATAAAAGCACTTTAATTGCCTTACTTAGCTAGTTGCTGCATGATTAGTCTTCACCCCACCCTGCCCCTCCTCCATCCCATGATTCCACCCCCCCCCCCCCGCCTCTCCCGCCCACAGCCTACACCAAAGTAAACCAGTGGCAGAAAGGTGCCAGCGGAGTCCAATTCTAATAAAATCCAATTCCTGATGTTGTCTTTGCTACTAAACCTGACAGATTAAATTAAGTGAATAAAGCTTAGTTCTGGTTATTCTGACTCCTGTCCTGACAATGACAATTAAGGAGAGTGGTAGGGGAAGGGGGTACTACAAAATTGATAGTGGGCTAATGCAGTTAATTTGACATACATTGTAGATTATGTTGCACCATTTGGCAGCATGATACTGCATAGAGATTACAGTAGAATGGGTCTGAGCCAAGGAAGATGGGTCTATTACCCACGGTATCTCAAGATATTGGATGTCCGTTGTATCATTTTAATGGCTCTGTCATATTTCACCTTTGAATTGTTTTTCACTTCAATTTTTAAAATCTTTCTCCTTTGTGCTCCTGATCTTTGCTTCCCTGTTCATTTTCCGATGTAGTGTCACAATCATAACGAATCCATATATACATACAAAGAAACATATGAATTAGGAGCAGAAGTAGGCCACTCGGCCTCTGGAACATGTTCTACCATTTATGAGATCATGGCTGATCTAACTCGAGCCAGAACATGCCCCTATCTACAACAAAGGGGACGAAGTAGAAAGGGTTGAAAGCTTTAAGTTTTTAGGTGTCCAGATCACCAACAACCTGTCTTGGTCCCCCCATGCTGACACTATAGTTAAGAAAGACCACCAACGCCTCTACTTTCTCAGAAGACTAAGGAAATTTGGCATGTCAGCTGCGACTCTCACCAACTTTTACAGCTGCACCATGGAAAGCATTCTTTCTGGTTGTATCACAGCTTGGTATGGCTTCTGCTCTGTCCAAGACGGCAAGGAACTACAAAAGATCGTGAATGTAGCCCAATCCATCTTGCAAACTGGCCTCCCATCCATTGAATGCACTTCCCACTGCCTCGGCAAACTAGCCAGCATAATTAAGGACCCCATACACCCCCGAGATTCTCTCTTCCATTTCTTGAATGGGATGGATAGGATAGAGGTGGAGAGGCTCTTCCCGCTCAGAAAGGATAGTAGGACTAGGGGACACAGCCTCAAGATAAAAGGGGGACAGTTTAGAACAGAGTTGAGGAGGAACTTCTTCACTCAAAGGGTGGTGAATCTCTGGAATTCTCTGCCCGTTGAAGTGGTGGAGGCTGCTTCGCTAAATATTTTTAAGACGCGGGTTGATGGGTTTTTGATAAGAGAGGGGATTAAGGGTTATGGGGAGAGGGCGGGAATGTGGAACTGAGCCACGACAGATCAGCCATGATCTTATTGAATGGCGGGGCAGGCTCGAAGGGCTAGATGGCCTACTCCTGCTCCTATTTCTTATGTTCTTATGTTCTAAAAAGATACAAAAGTCTGAGATCATGTACCAATCGACTGAAGAACAGCTTCTTCCCTGCTGCTGGCAGACTTCTGAATTGACTTACCATGCATTAAATTGATCTTTCTCTACACCCTAGCTATGATAATAACATTACTTTCTGCACTCTCTCATTTCCTTCTCTGTGAACGGTATGTTTTGTCTGTGTAGCACGCAAAAACAATACTTTTCACTGTATGTTAATAATGGTGACAATAATAAATCATATTTATTGGTGGCATTGTGGACAGTTAAGAAAGTTACCTCTGATTGCAATGGAATCTTGATCAATTGGGCCAGTGGGCTGACAAATGGCAGATGGAATTAATTTTACATAAATGCAAGGTGATGCATTTTGGTAGATTGAACCAGGGTAGGACTTACTCAGTTAATAGTAGGGCGTTGGGGAGAGTTACAGAACAAAGAGATCCAGGGATACATGTTCATAGTTCCTTGAAAATGGAGTCACAGGTGGACAGAGTGGTGAAGAAGGCATTCAGCATGCTTGGTTTCATCAGTCAGAACACTGAATACAGGAGTTGGGATGTCTTATTGAAGTTGTACATTGGTAAGACATTGGTAAGGCCACACTTGGAATACTATGTACAGTTCTGGTCACTCTAAATTAGAAAGAGTACAGAAAAGATGTACTAGGATGCTACTAGACTTGATGGTTTGAGTTATAAGGAGAGGCTGAATAGACTGGGGCTTTTTTCTCTGGAGCGCAGAAGGCTGAGGGGTGATCTTATAATGGTCTATAAAATAATGAGGGGCACAGATCAGCTACATAGTCAATATCTTTTCCCAAAGGTAGGAGAGTCTAAAACTAGAGGACATAGGTTTAAGTTGAGAGGGGAGAGATACAAAAGTGTCCAGAGGGGCAATTTTTTCATACAGTGGGTGGTGAGTGTCTGGAACAAGCTGCCTGAGGTAGTAATAGACTCAGGTGCAATTTTGGCTTTTAAAAAGCATTTAGACAGTTGGATAAAATGGGTATGGAGGGATATGGGCCAAATGTGGGCAATTGGGATTAGCATGGGGTATATAAAAAAGGGCGGCATGGACAAGTTGGGCCGAAGGGCCTGTTTCCATGCTGTAAACATCTATGATCCTGTGACTCTAAATCAAATGAAATCAAATCATTCCCACATATCCCTATAAACTTTCACCACCTTTCTTATCAAGAATCTGACTGTATTAAAAATAGTCAAAGACTCTGCTTCCACTGCCTTTTGAGAAAGAGAGTTAGTTCCAAAGACTCATGATCCTTTAAGGGGAAAAAAGTTCCCTCATCCCTAAATAGGTGACCCCTTATTTAAAGCAGTGACCCCTAGTTCTACATATGGGGCAAGATTTTCCGACCAAGCTCGCCCCGAAACGTGAAAATCCTGCCCGAGGTAATGGACCTTTCCATGGTCTGTCTCTCGCCAATAACGATTCTCGTGGCAGGTGGAACAGGAAAATTGGCGTCATGACACTTAGTTTTCCTGGATATTGTACCTTCCTTGCACACGTGGATTAACTATCTTCACGTATTCATGAGTGAGAGTGAATCAAGACAAAATATGGAAACAAATCTGCACAGTTTAAATTTACTCTTGCACGTTGCTAATGATTGCTGGGGGCTGTAAATAAAGCAACAATCCAACATCTGGATTCAGATGGCAAGAAGAAATCACTTGAGATTCATTTGAAGCTTATAATGTTTGCGAGCTTTCCATTGATTTCCTGTCTTGAACTTCACTGAGAGGAATCTATTAAGTTTTATGTTCTATATAACTCTAACTCCTGCCTACAGTCTTAGGGCTTTTAAAATCCAGGTTCAATGTAGCCTAATCATTATTTCCCAATTTATCTGATCTTTCTTGCAACACAGGCCTGAGCCTTTTTCCAGAAATGAAGCGATTACCAAAAACATTATACCACCAGCCTTGACATTTGCATAACTGCTTCAGACACATTTTTATCTTTTGTTGTTTTGGAATGTACATAAGGGACACTTATTTTTCATCAGATTTTTAAAATGAGACTAGTTTAACTAATTCAGTGTAATTCTCCTTTCGCTAATCTGTAGGTACTTTGCTGTGCCCAAATAGATGTGATTGGTCACTTAACAGGAAAATTTCCTACATTCATCAGTGACTGCACTTACTTTAAAAGGTGTATCATACTTGGATAGGGATTGATTAGCTAACAGGAAGCAAAAAGAAGGAATAAGTGGATCTTTTTCAGGTTGGCAAGATGTGACAGGAGGAGTGTCCCAGGCATCAGCATTGGTGGGACTTCAACTATTCAATATCTACAGCAATGACTTGGACGAAGGGATGAATTGTATCATTGCTAAAGTTGATATAAAGATAGGTAGGAAATTACGCATGGCACAGTGGTTAGCACTGCTGTCTCAAAGCACCCAGGACCCAGATTCGATTCCTGGCTTTGGTCATTGTGCGAAGTTGCACATTCCCCTGTGTCTGTGTCGGTTTCCTCTGGGTGCTCTGGTTTCCTCCCACCGTCCGAAAGATGTGCTGGTTAGTTGCATTGGCCATGTTAAATTCTATCTCAGTGTACTCAAATAGGTGCTGGATTGTGGCAACTAGGGGATTTTCATAGTAACGTCATTGCAGTGTTAATGTAAGCCTAATGTGACAATAATAAATTAAACTGAAATTAAGTCATGAAGACAACATACAGTGTCGGCAAAGAGGTACAGAAAAGTTAAATGAGTGGGCAACTAGAGGATAGCGAGGGAAAATGTGAACTTGGTCACTTTAGCAGGAGGAATAGAAAAACATGGAGAGAGATTGCAAAACACTGAGGTACAAAGGGATCCAGGTGTCCTGGTACATGATCAGATGAAGATAGTATGCAGGTACAGCAAGTGATTAGGAATATAAATAGAATGTGGTCATTTATTGCAAGGAGAATGGTCAATAACAGTATGGACTTGATTACTCTTTAATATAACCATTAGCACTCCTTGTCCTGCATCCATGACATCCTTGTCAAATCTCTTCTTAGCTCCTCCTTGACGTCTATTTCACTCCACCCCCTCGCAACAATATAAAACAAATATAAATATTTCTACTTCTATTCAGCTCTAAAGAAGAATCATCGAGACTTGAAACATTAACTCTGTTTCTTTTTCCACAGATGCTGCCAGGCTTGCTGAGATTTTTCCAGCATTTTCTGTTTTTATTTCAGATTTCCAGCATCTGCAGTATTTTGCTTTTGTAAAAGTAGGGATGTTTCACTACAGTTGTACAGTGTTGGCGAGACCACATGTGGAGAACTATGGACAGTTTTGGTCTTATTTAATAAAAGGATGTGAATTAGAAGCAGTTCAGAGAAGGTTTACGACTGACATTGACTCCTATCTGGGATAGTGGGCGCATTTTATCTTATGACGAAAGTTGGACACCTCCTGTATCAACTGGAGGTTTAGAAGATTGAGAGGGGACTTGGCAGGATGGATGCGGAAAGGATGTTTCCCCTTTTAGGAGAAACAAGAACTAGGGGACCCAGTTTAAAAATAAAGAGTCTCACATTTAAAATGGAGGTGAGAATTTTTTTCTCTCTGAGGGTCAAGAATCTTTGAAACCTTTTGTCCCCAAGAGGGTGGAAGCAGGGCAATTGAAGAAAGCCCTAATTAGATTGTTGACTAACGAGGGAGTTGAAATTTAGCTGTCAGAATGTGGAGCTGAGGCCATAATCAGATTAGCCATGATCTTACTGAATGGTGGAGCAGTGTCAAGGATCTGGATCACCTACTCCTGCTCCTAATTCATACATTCATAAATCTGCGTGTTCATATTGGCTCTGTTACCTTTGAGACATCCTGTGGATTTGAATGGTTCTCTGCAAATGCAAATTTTTTTTCTCTATCAGCTTTGGATAATCACATGACTGGTGAGAGATTATTACGCAGCACTAAGGTAATTGATATTGTTGTGACAATTTTATACAATGCATAACAACAGTAGATCTGTTGACTCTCATCCCAGCTGGAACAATTTCTTATTCCCTAGACTGCAGCATGAGACACAGTCGTGTCTTCTACTTCTCCAAGTGTACACATGTATTTAGATTTGTCATGTATTTAGATGTAGGGCGGGATTTCACCTCCGTGCCATGTTTTCCAGCAGTGGAGGTGGCTTGTCATTTCCCGCCAGCAGGATCTTCCAGTTTTGCCAATGATTACAGCGTTTTACGTGGCTCGCTTATCTCACTGCCGGGGGTAACCTTCAGTGGGACTGTAAAGCATGTTATTGTACATTAGAAGTATTTTTTTGTTTGTGTCCTATACAATGTATCACAAGGAACAAGGCATTGTTGTCTGCACAGAAATAGTCAATCAGGCTGACTTTGTAAGCTGTAAATATAGAATTTACAAATTCTTAGAAACTCTCAGCATTGAAGGAGACTATTTGGCACATTATATCTGTGTTGTCTCATGGAAAGAACAGTTGTGCTTCGTATTTTTGTCAGTTCCTCATTGTCGAGTACCTGCCAAGTCCCTTTTTAAATTATCAGCTTCCTCCACTTCTGATGGAGCATTTTAGATTCTAACAGTTATCTTCATCTCCCCTTCAGGCCTTTAGCAAATTATTATTGATCTATGTCCCCTTGTTATTGATCCAAGGGGAACAGTTTATCTATCAAGACCTCTCATCAGCTTAAAAATTTCTATTAGGTGACCTCTTAACCTCTATGTTCCAAGGAAAGCAAGCCTAATGTTTCCAACCTCTCCTCAACACTGAAATCCGTCAACCCTGGTAACATCCTGGGTAAATACCATGTACCTTGTCTAAGACCTTCACCCTTTGCCTGAAGTGTGGTGCCTAGAATTTTCCACAGTATCCAGCTGAGGCTTAACTAGTAACCTACAAGACTTCAGAAATCTCTTGTGATTTCATATTCCATGCCTTTATTGATAAATTCAAAGCACTTTATCAGCTTGCACTGCCACCTTTAAGGATTTGATACCAAGGTCTTTCCGTTCAATTACACTTTCTGAAGTGGTGTTATTTATAATGCAGTAAACTTTGTGTTAGCCAGCACTTTCGCAACTGGAACCTTCTACTAACCTGAATTTCCAATATTCGCCTCACATGAATTGTCACTTTACCAACCAGAAACAGTTCCAAAGTTATCTGGAAATCCTACCTGTGCACTATATTATTTTATATTTTAATTTATATTTTAATGAACCTTTGAAGATTAGGAGTAAAAAAAACTGCTCTTTACTTCTTGAGTACTTGCATGTTAGTTCATGCGACAAGTGTTGAGCTATATTCTTTTGACAAATGAAGTTCTGTGTTAATGGGTATTTCTGATTAACTACGTTAACCAGAGGGTGTAGTGTGATTCCCGAATTGGAATACTGTAAGTAGAGTTGATTTGGGGCCAGTTCGCTTAAAGACAGCTGGAACTGTTGAGGAGCAATGTTGAGATATGTCATAGAACCATAGAATCCTTACAGTGCAGAAAGAGGCCATTCAGCCCATAGAGTCTGCACCAACTCTCTGACAGAACATCTTACCATCAAGGATTGGAGTGGGATCTTGATCAATTGGGTCACTGGCTGATGAACTATCAAATTAATCTCAATTGAAGTTATCCTTTAATAACTTTAATAAGTTTAATAAGTCCTTTAATAATTGGAGTTTAATTTAGATAATTGCGAGGTGATGCATTTTGGTAGTTCCAATCAGGGCAGGACTTACTCAGTTAATGGTAGCGCATTGGAGAGTGTCATAGAACAAAGAAATCTAGGCGTACAGGTTCATAGTTCCTTGAAAATGGAGTCACAGGTGGACAGAGTAGTGAAGATGGCATTCAGCATGCTTGTTTTCATTGGTCAGAACATTGAATACAGGAGTTGGGATGTCTTGTTTAAGTTGTATAAGACATTGGTAAGGCCAAGGTATAGTTTGAGTCATCCTATTATAGAAAGGATGTCATTAAACTAGAAAGAGTGCAAAAAAGATTTACTCGGATGTTACTGGGACTTGATGGTTTGAGTTATAAGAAGAAGCTGGATAGACTGGTACTTTTTTCCCTGGAGAGTAAGAGGCTTAGGCGTGGTCTTATAGAGGTCTATAATAATGAGGGGCATAGACAAGATAGATAGTTAATATCTTTTCCCAAAGGTTGGAAAGTCAAAACTAGAGGGCATAAGTTTAAGGTGAGAGGGGAGAGATACAAAAGGGTCCAGGGGGCAATTTTTTCACACATAGGATGGTGAGTGTCTGGAACAAGCTGCCAGAGATAGTAGTAGAGTCGGATACAATTTTGTTTTTTAAAAAGCATTTAGACAGTTACATGGATAAAATGGGTATAGAGGAATATGGGCCAAACATGGGCAATTGGGACTAGCTTAGTGCTTAAAAGCAAAGGGGCAGCATGGACAAGTTGAACTGAAGTGCCTGTTTCCATGCTGTAAACTTCTATGACTCTATGACAATTTAGCATGGCCAGTTAACCTAACCTTTGGACTGCAGGAGGAAACTGGAGGAAACCCATGCAGACATGGGGAGAATGTGCATATTCCACACAGACAGTTACCAAAGGTCAGAACTGAACCTGGATCCCTGGCATTGTGAGATAGCAGTGCTAACTACTGTGCCGTTTGATAGCACTTTTGTTTCACCCAGGGAACATCATGAAAGGATATTAACATTTCCAAAAATTAGGGGATGAACAACTTGTGTGGATGGCGGTCACATAAACTGGTTTAAATGGTCTCACTCTTGCCTTAGGATTTGCTGAAATACTGTGAGTCCTGTCTGTTTTCATTTGTTTTGGGGTCAGTGATAGTGATGGTGGGTCATCACCTTGAACAACTGCAGTCCTTATGGTGATGTGCTAAGTGAGATCTTTTAAAATCTTGATCCAGCAACAATGAAGGAACAGAGGTACATGTCCCCTAGTGAGTGATCATAGAATCCCTGCAGTGCAGAAGGAGACCAATCGCCCATCAAGTCTGCACCTACCACAGTCCCACCCAGAACCCTATCCCCGTAATGCCATGCATTTACTATAGCTGATCCCCCTGACACAAAGGGGCAATTTAACTTGGCCAATCCATTTAACCCACACATCTTTGGAGTATAGGAGGAAACCGGAGCACCCAGAAGAAACTCATGCAGACAGGGGGAGAACGTACAAACTCCACACAGGCAGTGACCTGATGTGCGAATCGAACCCAGTTACTGGCGTGATCTGCATGGAAGTAAGTGGAAATATTATTTGCAGTTCAGTTGTTGCTGATAATCCAGATCAGAGGTGATGTGCATCAGGATTTTGCATTGTTTTTAATATTTATTATGTGCAAAGAATCTTGTGAGAGTAAAAGCAATAAGATTTGTAAGTCTCTGTGGAGAAGACAGCAGAGGAGATAGCAACTGACAGATAAAGTTAGCTTAGCTTTTCAGATTGACTCTTCCTAAACTGCTGTCTGACTGGTTGTCCACTTCTAACATTTTCCATTTTTATTTCTGACTCACAACCTGTGCTTCTTATACCTCTTTAACACTGCTGTATGAAAATAAAATTCCTAGCATGTTCAGCACAACTTTGTGGGCCGAAGGGCCTGTATTGTGCTGTAGTTTTTCTATGTTTCCTATGACATAAAAAAATCTCAACTAACTTGAGCGTTAAAAGTGACAAGAATTTCAGAGCGTGTTGGTCAGTGCAGGATTTTAAAAAAGGTTAATCCAGTGGAATGTTGCCATATGTACTAATGCAGTTGTCTTAATCCTGTTCATGTCTGAATCTATAGAATGGGTATTTAGTCCAATGGGCTAATCTATTAAGGTTCCATGCAGGATGCGACCTGATGTATTTTGTGTTCCACTGTATTAATCCTTTCAAGGGTTTATTTGCTTCCCCCTATGTTTATTTTGATTCAGTCCTAAAATATTCGTAGAAGCTGTTTGCTATAATCACCAGTTTCAAGAGAAATGTGTGTTTTTGTTTAGTTCCTTCCATAAAAATCCCTCGTTATATTGTGATCGTCTCTCCACATGAAATTTAGTCTGTATCATCAAAACAGGAGTTCAGAAGGCTGATCACACTAAAGCTTCTTCTCCAGAACCATCTCTGGAAACGGCTCAGGCAATGATGCACCACATGGTAGCATTTCCTTTTTTCTTATTTGTAATTGTGCTATTTTTGTGACAATTGAAAAACAAAATAGTAATACAATCTCGAACCCAATTGATTTGGTATGGTTTTAATACAAAGTACAAGTTTAGCATTATTGGGGCAACTCCATAGAATCCCGACAGTGCAGAAAGAGGCCCTTTTGGCTCATCAAATCTGCACTGACCCTCTGAAAGAGTATCCCACCGAAGCCCTCCCCTTCACCCTATACCATAACCTTGCACATGGCTAATCGTGTGCAGGGTTATCCACGGCAAATCCACCTAACCTATACATCTTTGGATATTAAAGGGCAATTTAGCATGGCCAATCCACCTAACCTGCCCATCTTTGGAGGATAGGAAGAAACAGGAGCACCTGAAGGAGACCCACGCAGACATTGGGAGAATGTGCAAACTCCACACAGACAGTGACCTAAGGCAGGAATTGAACCTGGGTCCCTGGTAACCACTGCGTCAACATGCCGCCCTCATTCTAGTGGGTCAGCTATTATCCGGTTTGTGATGTTGGGAAGGGGAGGGGGAAAAGATGTGCTTCTGCTTGACTCTAATGGATAATAATTATAGTTTAAACCCGGACGGCTGCTGATGGCTGCCTTTGAAGAATAATACTTCGGTGAAGTGCTTTTAAAAGATTTTAAACTGGAAGCAAATAACATCAGGCCTTTATATCTTCCCACACACCACGAACTGTCAACGCTTAGGTAACAGATTATGTGTACATTTCTGGCTGGCTCTTGTGTTCTGCATTGCACCTGCCTCTCTCTCTTATATTTATAGGTGGTTCAAAAAAGGGGGATCATTATCTATAAATTGATAAACAGTTTAGTTAATGTTATAGAAGATAGGATGTTTAGGAAATGTTAAGTGGAATGACTATTTGAATGTAATATGTACAGGGACAGTAAAACGCAATACATTAATTGTCAGTGGAACAGCCAGGCTATTCTCTTGACCTAGGATAGAATGCCCCAAAATGTTCACTCATTCCGTCAAATGTGCGGTTGCGTAGAAGTATGCAAGTATGGTGACTAGTGACTAGTCACTAGTGACTAGTGGACTAGTGGAGTGCCCCAGGGGTCGGTGCTGGGGCCTCAGCTATTTACCATTTATATAGATGATCTGGAGGAGGGAACCGAGTGTATGGTGTCGAAATTTGCTGATGACACCAAGATTGGTGGAACGGCAAATTGTGCGGAGGGTGTGGAGAGTCTGCAGAAGGATCTAGATAGGCTGGGCGAATGGGCCAGGAACTGGCAAATGGAATTTACTGTTGGCAAATGTGAGGTTGTCCACTTTGGTAGGAATAATGGTAGGAAGGACTATTACTTAGGTGGCGAAAAACTGCAGCGTGCGACGGTGCGGAGGGACATCGGGGTCCTTGTGCATGAGTCACAAAAACCCAGCCTGCAGGTGCAGCAGGTGGTCAGGAAGGCGAATGGGATGCTGGCCTTCATAGCGAGGGGGATTGAATATAAAAGTAGGGAGGTCTTGCTGCAGCTGTATAGGGCACTGGTGAGGCCGCAGCTGGAGTACTGTGTGCAATTTTGGTCGCCGCACTTACGCAAGGATATTTTGGCCTTGGAGGGAGTGCAGAGGAGGTTTACTAGGCTGATGCCGGAGTTGAGGAGGTTGAGCTATGAGGAGAGGCTGAATAAACTAGGCTTGTACTCGTTAGAGTTTAGAAGAATGAGGGGAGATCTCATTGAGACATATAAGATGTTGAATGGGATGGATAGGATAGAGGTGGAGAGGCTCTTCCCGCTCAGAAAGGACAGTAGGACTAGGGGGCACAGCCTCAAGATAAAGTGGGGGCAGTTTAGAACGGAGTTGAGGAGGAACTTCTTCACTCAAAGGGTGGTGAATCTCTGGAATTCTCTGCCCATTGAAGTGGTGGAGGCTGCCTCGCTCAATATTTTTAAGACGCGGGTTGATAGGTTTTTGATAGGCAAGGGGATTAAGGGTTATGGGGAGAGGGCGGGAATGTGGAACTGAGCCACGACAGATCAGCCATGATCTTATTGAATGGCGGGGCAGGCTCGAGGGGCTAGATGGCCTACTCCTGCTCCTATTTCTTATGTTCTGGTGCTAGAACAAAAAATATAAATTGCACTAATATATACTAGACAGGAAATTGCCTGTTTAAGAACGTGTTCAAGGTTGAAATCTCGCTGTTGGATTTGGTTGACTCATAAGAACATAAGAAATAGTAGCAGGAGTAGGCCATCTAGGCCTTCGAGCCTGCTCCGCCATTCAATAAGACCATGGCTGATCTGAAGTGGATCAGTTCCACTTTCCCGCTTTCTCCCCATAACCCTTAATTCCCTTGTCTGTCAAAAACCTATCTACCCGTGACTTAAATATATTTAGCAAGGTAGTCTCCACCACTTCCACGGGCAGAGAATTCCAGAGATTCACCACCCTTTGAGTGAAAAAGTTCCTCCTCAACTCCGATCTAAAGTGCCTCCCCCCACCCCCATCTTGAGGCTGTGCCCTCTAGTCCTGCTGTCCTTTCTGAGCAGGAAGAATCTCTCTACCTCTACCCTATCCATCCCTTTCATAAGAACATAAGAAATAGGAGGAGTAGGCCATCTAGCCCCTCGAGCCTGCCCCACCATTCAATAAGATCATGGCTGATCTGTCGTGGCTCAGTTCCACATTCCCGCCCTCTCCCCATAACCCTTAATCCCCTTGCCTATCAAAAACCTATCAACCCGCGTCTTAAAAATATTGAGCGAGGCAGCCTCCACCACTTCAACGGGCAGAGAATTCCAGAGATTCACCACCCTTTGAGTGAAGAAGTTCCTCCTCAACTCCATTCTAAACCGTCCCCCCTTTATCTTGAGGCTGTGCCATCTAGTCCTACTGTCCTTTCTGAGCGGGAAGAGCCTCTCCACCTCTATCCTGTCCATCCCATTCAACATCTTATACGTCTCAATGAGATCTCCCCTCATTCTTCTAAACGCTAACGAGTACAGGCCTAGTTCATTATCTTATACGTCTCTATAAGATCCCCCCTCATCCTTCTAAACTCCAACGAGTACAGACCCAGTCTATTTAGCCTCTCTTCATAGTCCAACCCCCTCATCTCCGGTATCAGCTAGTGAACCTCCTCTGCACTCCCTCCAAGGCCAAATTATCCTTGCGCAAGTGCAGCGACCAAAACTGCACACAGTACTCCAGCTGCGGCCTCACCAGTACCTTGTACAGTTGCAGCAAGACCTCCCTACTTTTATATTCTATCCCCCTCGCTATAAAGGCTAGCATTCCATTCACCTTCTTGATCACCTGCTGCACCTGCAGACTGGGTTTTTGAGACTCATGCACAAGGACCCCCAGGTCCCTCTGCATCGTAGCATGCTGCAGCTTTTCGCTCTTTAAATAGTAATCCCTCCTACTATTATTTCTGCCAAAGTGGATAAGCTCACACTTGCTAACATTGTACTCCATCTGCCAGGTCCTCGCCCACTCACTTAGCCTATCCAGATCCCTCTGCAGATTTTCCACACCCTCCACGCAATTTGCTTTACCACTCATCTTCGTGTCATCAGCAAACTTCGTCACCCTACACTCAGCCCCCTCCTCTAGATCATCTATATAAATGGTAAATAGCTGAGGCCCCAGCACCGATCCCTGTGGCACTCTGCTAGTCACCAACCGCCAATCAGAATAGCACCCATTGATACCAACTCTCTGCTTCCAATTAGACAAACCAATCTTCTATCCATGCTAACACCTTACCCCCAACTCCATGCACCCTAACCTTCTGTAACAACCTTTATGAGGCACCTTATCAAACACCTTTTGAAAATCTAAAAACACCACATCTACCGGTTCCCCTCTGTCTACCGCACTAGTCACATCCTCCTAGAAATCCAATAAATTTGTCAAACATAACTTCCCCTTAATGAATCCGTGCTGCGTCTGCTGTATCAAACCATTCTTTTCTAGGTGCCTCGCTATTTCTTCTTTGATGACGGATTCAAGTTTTTTTTAACTACAGACGTTAAACTAACCTATTCACATTGAATCACATAAAGGGACAAGACTATACAAGCTGGTGAATCAAATGACGAGGATAGAATAATTTGTAGGTTGATGGATGAATATTGGCCAGATTACCAGGGGAACACTGCCATGGGATTCTTTACATCAGTCCAAGAGAGCAGACAAGGTCTTACTTCACCATCTTATCTGAAAGCCGGTAATTCTGACTAAGTAACACACCCACAGTATAGCAGTGTTGTATCTGCCTAGACTTTGTCTTCTGAACTCAGGCTTGGTGCCTTGAACCCATAACATTTAGACTCTGAGGTTAGAATAAAACTGCTATACTGAAGCTGACACTTTGAATCTGTAGAATCCCTGAAGTGCAGAAGGAAGCCATTCGGCCCATCAAATCCACACTGACTGTCCCAAAGTGCATCTTACCCAGGCCCACCCCCTTTCCCCATCGCCATAACTCCATGCATGGCTAATTCACCTCACCTGCACATCTTTGGACTGTGGGAGGAAACCAGAGCACCTGGAGGAAACCCACGCTGACTTGGGGAGAATGTGCAAACTCCACATGGACAGTGACCCAAAGCTGGAATTGAACCTGGATCTCTGGCGCTGTTTTGGCAGCAGTGCCAGCCACTGTGTCACCATGCCACCCGTGGATATTCCAGCCCTGCCCAACACTGGGATCGTCTGCTCCCACTGAAAGCCAATAGGTTTTGACCGGGCCCATTCTTCCATGGGGGTCCTGCCACTACGGGACAAGAAAATCTCAGCTTCTTTCACAGAGTTGACAAAGGCATGTTGAACAGAATTGCCTCCTTTTATGCTGTTAGATTCTTAGATACTGGGGAACTAAGAAGAATCAATCAGAAGGAAAAGATTTATGTCCCTGAAGTGTGATGTGAACTCACAGCCCTGTGAATCAAGAGATAAAGTCAATACCTATTGCGACTGCAGCAGTAAAGGATCTACATCCAACATAAGACCATAATGTACAGGAGCAGAATTAGGCCATTCGACCCATTGAGTCTTCTCCACCATTCAGTCATGACTGATAAGATTCCCAAGCCCATTCTCCCACCTTTTCCCCTTAACTTTTGATTCCCTCATCAATCAATCACCTATCTATCGCTGTCTAAAATATATTCAATAGACTGGCCTCCACAGCCCTCTGGCTGAAGAAATTCTCCATATCTTAGTTCTAAAGGGTCATTCCTTTATTCTGAGGCTTCTCAGATGCTAACAGGCCTGCTCTGCATTTTCAACATTTTCTATTTTTATTTCTAATTTCCAGTATTTACAGCCTTTCCTTTTTTTTGCTGCACCATCAGATGAGCTTTGCCACTGACTAGTATCAGGGAAGTGTGAAAGGTCTTAGTTAATGAGATGTTTTGTCTGTTTAAAACAGCTGGAGGTGATAGATAGAAAGAAATCGAGCAATAGGATTGTAAGGGCTGCAAGGAATCCTCGGATTTATAAAGACCATGTTTTAGCTGAAAACTGTACCCACTTTGCGCCAAAATTGCAATTTCTATTTTTGATAGCAGGCCTGCAGTCTGTGAACTCATGATGGAATATATTTCTTCTACAGTACCTCCACTGTGACAGAGTCCATGCTGTTTAATTGTAACCACCTGGGTAAGGCAAATGAATTGCTGTTAAGCAGCTGTTTGACTAAAAGAAGGGATTGTTTTGGGAACGGAACTATTTTACATACATCAGGAATACCCATTACCTACATGATTGCTCTCCATTTCTGTGCTTTGCTGATTAGCCATCTGATCTTACATAAGGTGGGAATTATGAGAAAGGGGAGCAATTACATTCGTTAGCTCAAGTATTTGAATGGGGATTATAACAATGGCTTTGGGATGAAATGTTATTTTTGCCTCCAGCTCTTTCCAGCATGTACTTATTAGAAAATATTAATTTGCACAAGTGACAGTTGATGTGTGTGTGTGTATCTTAACAGATTTTATATATGTGTTAACAGATTATGTCTGCTCGATATATACTAATATATTACATGTGTTTATATGTGCGTTAATGTATTGTGCCTGTGTGTGTTTTCTCTGGATGCTTTTACATGGCATGGTGGTACAGTGGTTAGTACTGCTCCCTCTCAGCACCAGGGACCCCGGGTTCGATTCCCAGCTTGGGTCACTATCTGTGTAGAGTCTGCACATTCTCCCCGTGTCTGTGTGGGTTTCCTCCGGGTGATCTAGTTTCCTCCCACAGTCCGAAAGCCGTGCTGGTTAGGTGCATTGGCCATGCTAACATTCTCCCTTGATGTACCCAAACAGAGTGCAGCGACTTGGGGATTTTCACAGTAATTTTATTACTGTGCTATTCGGATTGGCGGATGGTGACTAGTGGAGTGCCCCAGGGGTCGGTGCTGGGGCCTCAGCTTTTTACCATTTATATAGATGATCTGGAGGAGGGAACCGAGTGCAGGGTGTCGAAATTTGCTGATGACACCAAGATTGGGGGAACGGCAAATTGTGCGGAGGGTGTGGAGAGTCTGCAGAAGGATCTAGATAGGCTGGGCGAATGGGCCAGGAAATGGCAAATGGAATTTAATGTTGGCAAGTGTGAGGTGGTCCACTTTGGCAGGAATAATGGTAGGAAGGACTATTACTTATGTGGCGAAAAACTGCAGCAGGCGACGGTGCAGAGGGACCTTGGGGTCCTTGTGCATGAGTCGCAAAAACCCAGCTTGCAGGTGCAGCAGGTGGTCAGGAAGGCGAATGGGATGCTGGCCTTCATAGCGAGGGGGATTGAATATAAAAGTAGGGAGGTCTTGCTGCAGCTGTATAGGGCATTGGTGAGGCCGCAGCTGGAGTACTGTGTGCAGTTTTGGGCGCCGCACCTGCGCAAAGATATTTTGGCCTTGGAGGGAGTGCAGAGGAGGTTTACTAGGCTGATACCGGAGTTGAGGGGGTTGAGCTATGAGGAGAGGCTGAATAAACTAGGCTTGTACTCGTTAGAGTTTAGAAGAATGAGGGGAGATCTCATTGAGACGTATAAGATGATGAATGGGATGGATAGGATAGAGGTGGAGAGACTCTTCCCGCTCAAAAAAGACAGTAGGACTAGGGGGCACAGCCTCAAGATAAAGGGGGGGCAGTTTAGAACGGAGTTGAGGAGGAACTTCTTCACTCAAAGGGTGGTGAATCTCTGGAATTCTCTGCCCGTTGAAGTGGTGGAGGCTGCCTTGCTAAATATTTTTAAGACGCGGGTTGATGGGTTTTTGATAAGAGAGGGGATTAAGGGTTATGGGGAGAGGGCGGGAAAGTGGAACTGAGCCACGACAGATCAGCCATGATCTTATTGAATGGCGGGGCAGGCTCGAAGGGCTAGATGGCCTACTCCTGCTCCTATTTCTTATGTTCTTATGTGTGGCAATGTAAGCCTATTTGTGACACTATTAAATAAACTAAAAACTTTAAATGTGCAAAATATTCCTCAGACTACAGGCTTGCTATTAAATATGGAAATTGCTATTTGACTCTTAAATGGAGACAGCTTTCAGCTAAAAACTGGTCTTTATAAATTCTCACAAGTCTTGCAGTTCTATAATCCTATTGCTAGGTTTTTTTTATCTAGCACCTCTGGTTGTATTTAAGTCAAAATACCTTGTCAGCCAAGACAAGACCTTTCACATTGCTCCACTCCTAATGAGCAGCAAAACTCATCTCAGGATGCAGAGTAATAGACTGTAGCCCAAACTTTCTGGTTGTTGACGCCGGCAAGATCTTTGGATCCCGCCGATAGTTTCCCCAGCAGCAAGGGGCACATTCAACAGGAGATTTTGTTGGCGACTGCGGGACCAGAGGATCTCGCCGTGGCGGGCTGTGCAGAAAATTCCATTAGAAATCAGAAATACGACTGGAAAATGTTGGAAATACAGAGCAGGCCTGTCAGCGTCTGAAAAGAGGGAAGGCAGGTTAACATGTTGAGTGTAGGTGCTTGGCTGCAGCTGGTGCAATATTTATACCTCGGTGTCATATGGCCAAGGCTGCAATCTGACCAACTCAGCCTAACTAAGCAGGCTGTTGAAAAAGCTTCTATTGAAACACTGGCCCAGGTCTTAATAACAGAGCCAATGATTAATAGATTGTCATTACATTTGTAAATTCCATCAGCTTGACACTGCTGCGCATTTTCTCTGGTGGTCCTCCGAGCACGGCTTTTTTAAAATTTTCCATTAACGGGATGTTAGGCTAGGCCAGCCTTTGTTGCCCATCCGTAATTGCACCTGAGAAGGTGGTGGTGAGCTGCTTTCTTTAACCACTGCTGTCCACATGGTGTTGATACACTCTCAGTGCTATTAGGGAGGGAGTTCCAGGATTTTGGTCCAGTGAGCAGTCAAGGAATGGCAATATAGTTCCAAGTCAGGATGTTACCTCTCTTGTGCTTTGTAGGTGTTGGACAAGCTGTGAGGTGTCAGGAGGTGAGTTATTCACTGCAGATTTTAAGGAGTCTGAACTGCTCTTGTAGCCCCAATATTTATGTTGCTAGTCCAGTTCAATTTCATGGCAATGGATGTTGATAGTGTTGGATTCAAATGTGATAAAAGCACTCAACGTCATGGGGAGATGGCTATTGCTAGGCACTCCTGTGGCAAGAAGGTTGCTACTGCTTATCAGCCTAAGCCTGAATGTTGTCCAAGTCTTGCTGCCTTAATTGCCAACCTCAATTGAATGCAATGCTGCCCACAGGACTTTCCCACGAGGACTTAATTGGGTAGAGATGGGAAAGCGTGATCATTGTGACTGCCATCCTTCCACTGGATTATATACGCCTCATCACCAAACCTACCATGCAGAACCCTTTCAAATTCTACTCTCTGTTTTGTCAATCCATGCCAATATATTACTCCGAACCCCATGAGCTTTGTCTTCTGTGGTGACCTTTTAGGTGGCACCTTATCAAATCTGTTGGAAAATGGAATTGAGTATAGTTATGGTGACAGTGATAATTCTGTTCTCCATGGAATAGAATCGTTAATGTGCTTCAGCTGTGCAGTTGCGCTATACTTTAAGCATGATGATGAATGGTACTGCTCAGCAAAAAATTGCACAGTACAATTTATCTCAAATCCCTTCTGCAGAGGAGGGTCCTCATCTCCCAACTCCTCACGTCTGCTTTTCTCTAAAAGAAAAGTGCTTCATTCAGCAGTTCAAGCAGGAAGGGGTCAAGTTGACCCATTGAGAATTATCACTTCCATTGCAGAACCAGAATTTTGGCATTTTCTCTTTGATTTTGAGTCTGCTGCTCAATCACACGGTGCAGAAGAGGCTCTTCAGCTGATCGAGTCTGCACTGATAGGTGAGAAAAATCTGACCTCCCATCTAATCCCATTTACCAGCACTTGGCCCAGAGCCTTGAACATTATGGCGCGTCAGGTGTCATTGGTCAGGTCACTCGCATCAACGTTGCCTTTTTCCGTAGCTTTGAACAAGTTATAGTAGCTCTGTCACGTTAGGAAGATCAAATAACTGAAGTTCTGAGCATCTTGATGCATCATCTGAACACATACCAAAGCTGCTTTTGTTATCCAGTTACCTGAGCGAGTTCACTTCAGCAAATGGTCAGCATGCAGCTCATGATTTTCTGATTGTTAAAATCAGTGAATGGAAAATTCAAAACTGCATCCTGGCAAATCTCCTAAATGTCACTACCTGCAAGCTCTGCCTCCCACTGGGTGTGCCTGATTGCAGAATCCTCATGGATTGGAATCCCATTGACTGAATTGGTAATTTTTTCCATCAAGGCTTGTGTGTTGAGAGCCCACATAGACAAAGTAGGATGAAAAGAGAATAGTGAGAATGATGTGTCAACAAATTCAACACAGGCCAATATACGTTCACCTTTAACAACCCACACATTGTTCAGTGGCGGGGTGGGGAGGGTGGTACAGTAAGAGAGGGGATAGAATGGACTTGAAATTGGTATGACACTATAAAAAACATTTAATTGTAAGTATGTGGTCAAATCATTTATTGACTGCTGTTCAACATGGATTCTGAATGCAGCTTGTTGGAAATCTGCACACAGTGAATTGACTACAGCTGCTGACTACAGCAGTGGATGCATGATTTGATGCGGCACTATCTACCATAATGCATTAAAATGCCAGCATTAAATACTTAACTCTTCTCGATATCCCAAGCTTTATCATTGTTTAAATAGGGGCAGCACGGTGGTACAGTGGTCAGCACTGCTGCCTCAGAGCTCCAAGGACCTGGTTTTGATTCCTGGCTTTGATCACTGTCTGTGTGGCGTTTGCATGTTCTCCCCATGTCTGCATGGCTTTCCTCTGGTGCTCCAGTTTTCTCCCACAATCCAAACATTTGTAGGTTAGGTGCATTGGCCATGCTAAATTGCCCCTTAGTGTTCTGGGATGCCTAGGTTAGAGGGATTAATGGGGCAAATATGTGGGATTACGAGGATAAGGTCTGGGGGTGGGATTGTTGTCAGTGCAGACATGATGAGCCAAATAGCCTCCTTCTGCACTGTAGCATTTCTATAAGCAATGATTTCTATCATCCTTGTTTTGCTTAATCATTCACAAATCATTTTCATGTGCAGATTGTTAATTCCATTAATAGTAAATGGTGAAGGAATAAATCTGAAGTTTGCCTTTTATCTGAAGCAAGTTTATTCTCAGAACAGCTCAGCACAGTAACAGCCTCCTCTGCTTCCCCACTCCCAGCTGTGTCATTTATGCTGTCTTGGGGGTTGAGCCAATGGTCATCACCTGACTTTAACCATGCACCTGGCTGAACAATGTAATTGCCAAAGGATGCAATTTTGGAACTATGATGCTGATACATTGACACATATCTTGGTGGGAATGATGGAAAAAAAACATACATCCTTTACCAGTAATTTCCAGCATCAAATGTCTATTTTCACATTTTGATCATACCAATTGTCTTCTATAATTCTCTCTCATGGTCTGCTCCACCATTCAATACAATCACGGCTGATCATCCACTTCAACACCCTTTTCTCCAGTGTCCCCATATTCCTTTAGGTCATTGGTATTTAGAATTTTGTCAATCTCACCTCATTCTACAACTGCCGCACACATAGAATGTGAATTTTGTACCATAGGTGTTACTAAGACAAGAACTGACACCTTGGGTTTTGAAGAAATAAAAGGGTGAGAAAAAGAGGGTGGATGGAAGAAGTGATTAAACCAAGATGCTTTGTTCATCATGGTTAATGGTCAAATTCAATGAGCTAATTGGTCTTCTCCTGCATATTAATTTTGTATGTTCATATATTGCTTCACAAATAGGTCACTTTCACATGCACCTCCTTCAGTCTGATCTATTGCATTCGCTGCTCCCAATGTGGTCTATCCTACATTGGAGAGACCAAGCATAGACCAGGTGACCACTTTTCTGAGCACATTTGGTCCATCAGCAGGCAGGACCCAGACCTCCCTGTTGCCTGCCACCTCAACACAACACCTTGCTCTCTTGTCCACATGTCCGTCCTTGGCTTTTTGCAATGTTCTAGCGAACCCTGGTGCAAACTGGAGGAACAGACCTCATCTCCTGATTGGGCACTTTACAGCCTTCTGGACTGAACTTCAGAGCATGAACCCTTCCCTCCACTTACCCCATTTCCATTTATTTTTTTCTCATTCTGTTTCTTCTTTTCATCCCGTTTATCCATTTTTATCATCCTTTTTTCTCTCTTCCATTTTTCCACTTCTCCGTCCCTGCTCTCCTCCTTGTCCACCCCACCTACCCACCCCTCAGCCCAACTGTCTTAACCACCTGTACCTCTGTTCTGCCATTCACACATTCTGATCTCATAATAGACACTTCTAGCACCTTTCCAAGCTGACTTTATCCTCATTTACATTCCCTTTATCCTTTTATAGCTCCCCCCCTCCGCACAACCCTCATAGTATAAATCATGTCAGATTTTCTTTGTCCTCAGCTCTGATGAAGGGTCATCCAGACTCGAAACATTGGCTCTATTCTCTCTCCGCAGATGCTGTCAGACCCGCTAAGATTTTCCAACAGTTTCTGTTTGAGTCCCTTTCACATATGGGGTGTAATGATATAATGCAGTATTGTCACACATAAAGGGAGACAGCTTTCATTTCTATAGCATCCTTCTTATTATCAGGATGTCTCAAAGTGCTTTACCGGCAATGAAGGGCAAACAAAGTGTAGTCACTGTTATAAAGTAGGAAACGTGGCAGTTAATTTTCACAAAGTGATCGGGAATGAGTTATTGACCTGATAATCTATTTGAGTAATGTTGGTTGAGAGATAAATGTTAGCCAGGATACCAGGGGAAATTCACATGCACATCTTCATACAGCGCTGTGGATTTCTTTAGGCACACCTGCGAGAGCTATCTTGGGACCTTGGTTTAATGCAGCACCTCTAATAACACAGTAGTCTCGATAATAAACTTCTGTAATAAACGCCTCAATAAAGCCTAGATGTGTAAAAGCTCAAGTGCCTAAAAGTGTATTGTAAGAAATTCTTCCTTCTACTATTTATTCAAACTCATTTGAAATAAATGGACCAATGACTTTGGTAGTCTATGGACTTACGAATATATTGAAATAGTCATATGCTAATGTTCTCAACATGATTTCAGTCAGTTGAATTTTTAACTTGGATAATTTGTGACTCAAAAGGCAGTGTTATATTTCACCCTATGTAGATATTTTATATAGGAATTTTGTAGTCATTAATTTTCCCTATACTGTACATTTCAGAAGCTTATGTACAGCCAATGAAATATTGCTTTAGTGATCTAAAGTGATTCTGTAAATTATTATTGAATGGGATATATTACAAGATTCTGCTTCTTGTCCTCACTGGAATGTTGTTTTGACATTATGTTAGCACCAAACAGCTCAGTTCTTCTCATTTCCAGAATAACCCGGCCCTAAAAGTTGAATGAGAGCTCGTTGCCTACATCAAAATTGTTTTAAAAAAACATGTATACTGCGACCCCGCCAGTCCAGAATTCTTGGGATCATGAAGCATCCAGATTTTGAAATTTTCTGGAATATAGAATAACAGTAGAACCACATAATCACAAACAAATGCTTGAACCAGAAAACACTTTAGTTATAAATAACTAGGGAGGCAGTGACATTAGTGGTATTGTCATTGGACAACTAATCTAGAGACCCAGATTCAAATCCCACCACAGCGGTTGATAAAATTTGCATTTCATAAAAATCTAAAAACACATTTGTTTCACTAACCTCCTTTAGGGAAATTTACCACCTTTACTTGGTCTGGCCCATATGTCACTCCAGATCCATAGCAATGTGGTTGACTCTTAAATGTCCTTTGAAATGGCCTAGCAAGTCACTCAGTTCAAGGACAATTAGGGAAGGGCAAAAAAGTGCTGGCCAAACAGTGACACCCTCATCCCATAAAATAATTTTTAAAAAATTACCCAAAGCATGCAACAATGATAAAACATTATAAAGCAGTAATGAAAATGTTTCACATATCCAAATTATGTATCTTATGTTTCTGCTCCCTAAATACTGTACTAAAATGATGCTGAGAGTTTTTTGGATCTGCTCAAAAAATATCAGAAAGCTGTATTTCTAAAAAAAAAAGCTTTCCAAATTGTAGAGGTTACAGTGCATGTGTTATGATTCAGAATGGTTGCAGAGAGTTTCTGCAAGAATAGAGTCAATTGGATTGGGCTAGTCAGTCCGTACGGATGGTGCTTTTCCTCATGATGTTTTGCATGTTTTTTCTGTGTTTCAGATGATGAAATGATAAATGTGCAGATAGTTTGTGCATGGTGCCAGAAGCTGGGAATTAAGCGTTACTCCCTCAGCATGGGAAGTGAGGTGAAAAGTTTCTGCAGTGAGAAGTGCTTTGCAGCTTGCAGACGGGCTTATTTCAAGCGTAATAAGGTAAGAGGCCATACATTTGAGCAGTGAGATGGTAACAACAATTGACATTCACATCACACAATTCTCAGACAACCCATAGCTCATCAATGCAGATCATTTTTTGATAAGAGGAATGCAAAATGTATCATGATCATAATCAACGCTTTGAGGACTGCAACTGTAATTCTGCACTAGATTTAAAAAGTTTGGGGTATTTTTATTTCCATGTTTTCTGCTATTTCTTTCTGTCCTCCCGTTTCATTGATGGGGGTTTGCTTACCACCAAGCTTGGAGAATTTGAATGATGTGAGCTGGTTTGGAAGGACGAAGGTGGACAATGTAAGTCTTTACCCATCCTCTCCATTCTCAAACTCCTTGCTCCGGCTCTCTGGTAGAGCTTGGCTTGTGAAGGGGAGAAGTACTGCTTCGCAATGGGGACAGCAAGCCCTGGGTATTCAATGTCATTATCTTCCAGTCAGCAGGCAAGCATTGGAGTAGGTGAGCTGGCAAAATGTCCAGTGTTTCACTTTGGGTGAATGAGGGCTGTGTATTAAGGAACGTTTTACGGTTCTGTACATTGTTGAAATTTTACTTCATTTAGAATTGGAATTTGACAATTACGCTTGTACACATTTGTAACAAAGAAATTTGCGAGGTTGTAAAGGATACTCATTGCTCAAAGGAGTTAAATGTCAATTCGTGAATTCACACTTCAGAGTCTGATAAACAACAGAGCATCAATCTTGTGTTCATTATTATTTGTCTGAAATAGCATCTGTTTAAAGTACCCTGCTCAATGAGCTACTGGTTTCAAATAGTGGAACTATCTTTCATAGCTCTCAAAGTCTGCGAGGAAATCCCACTAAAGCAGTTGGTGGCTCCATCTTTGTATGAGATCCAATGTATAAAAAAGAGGAGGAAAACACACAGTTTATTTATACAAGATTAATACAAGTGGAGGCAATGCAATAAGTAAGTTATTGATTCCAGTTTTAATTCCACTCATGAGGATTTCCAAAAAGCAATAATTGTGCAGTGACCTTGCAGTAAATGTGACATTTGTGCAATCTCACAAAAAATAGCAAATAGTGATAGGTATGAACGCATTTGAAATTCTGTCAAGTCAATCCTGATTTCACCACTTCCTTTTGGGTTCAAATAGGTTAAATTATCTTGCCCGTGATCATCAATGAGCCTCTGTTTGGTACAGTAACCAAATTGGCAGACCCAAGATTCCAGTACTGCAGAAATAAACTTGAACAGAAACAGGATTTTGTCTTTAAACATAAAAATGCTATGACAGTCAACTGCATTCTGTTAAACTTTACATGGCAAATGTTGATCTAGGTAGGAATTGCAGCTTCAAGGATTATTGTGGTTGTGGATTATGGAAAAGTGTCCAGATACTGGGTTTATCACCAGGAAAGGAGGACGAATTCACTTAGTGAATAGTCTCCTGGTTCAGCTGGCATCTTGCTAAAAGGTATTTGTCTTGACTTGCGGTAGTGTTATAACAGTGGTTCTTTGCTCTCAGGTATATATGTCAGTGGCTGCGATGGAAGTGTGAATCCTTTGTTCTGGGGCTTTTTGACGGTTCATTGCTGAATTGGAAAATATAATCTGTCATTTCCTTTTAACATGATGACACGGCTTTGTCATGTAGATGTTTTCTTTCTTCAATGCATGCACCCTGTATCTTGCTATTTTCATTGTTTATATATTGTTTCAAAGAATGTGGCAGCTGTCTTTGTAAACAGAGGGAGGTGGCCTGTAATACCTTTTGGCTTCAGGGAATTCTTCTTGTGACCTGATACTGTTGCTGAATGAGAACGTTATCAGTGAAAGAGTGCAGTGCTTCTTAAGAGTGTTGCAAGCAGTGACAGGTTGGCACGCATCTGCTTTTCTCCCTTATTTGTGTATCACAGCATTTAGCTCAAACGGACTGAAAATAATCACTTTTAAAAGACCACATTACTGAAAATATGTTTATTTCTCTGATTTGCAAAATTATTGGACTCGGTCATTTATTGGACTAGGTCATTACAAAACTATTTGGCAAATGATATTCCACCTGTAGCAGAGATAAATTAGAAATGCATCTGAATAACGAAATGATGCCAGTGGCTTGTGGAAATCAGATTGGACAGCATTTGGCTTGACACCTTTAGCACCTTTTTCAGCCTTTATCGTCACCATTTACATTTCCTTTGTCCCAATACAGCCCCCATCCCTTCCCTCTGACTGTAAACCTTGACTAGTTTCTTTGCTTTCAGCTCTGACCAAGGGTCGTCCAGACTCAAAACGTTGGCTCCATTTTCTCTCCACAGGTGCTGTCAGACTTGCTGAGTTTCTCCAGCATTTTCTGTTTTTGTCTCAGCTTGACATGGTTCAATGAGAAGGGCCTCAACTGGGATTTTGGGTTCATGTCACACTACCTGTGATACCCATGACTTGCTTGGGTTTGCAAAATCTCACTAACTGTCCTGGCCAGAGACAATTCACACTTCTTTAACCTGCGTTTAACCCTCTCTCCACTTGCATTGTTTGTACCTGTGAAGACTTGATTACCTGTAAAGACTTGCATTCCAACCATTATCTTGTAAATTGAGTTTGTGCCTTTATATGCCCTGTTTATGAACACAACTCTTCACTCACCTGAAGAAGGAGCGAGACTCCGAAAGCTTGTGCTACCAAATAAATGAGTTGGACTTTAATCTGGTGTTGTGAGACTTCTTATTGTGCCTACCCAAGTCTAAAGTTGGCATCTCCACATCAATTGAGCCACGCAGTTCTTTTTGAGCTGAATATTTAAGATTCTAATTTGTAGTCATCTTTAATTTTTTAAATATACTGATTATGTATTTTAGAAAGATATTTACCACCTGTAGGCGCTGGGGAAGACCTGGCATACCCTCGCTCTCCAGCACTGCAAAGCTCTTGTCTGGTTCCTATGTGTTCAAACTGAGTGACATGTTCACATATTAATAGAGGAGCCAATGTCTGAAAGCAAGTCGGGCTGTGTGGGCAGTGCAGCAAGAACTACTGCTCATTTACAAAGCACTTCAAATACCATGCATGGCAGCATTTCTGCTTTTCCTATATTGTGCTGTAAACAATACTGTTAATTCGAGATGTTGTGAGCTTTCAGAGGGTTGATTGAGTGGCAGGGCTACGGTGAAAGCTTCCAGTGCCATTTTGTTCTATTGTACTATGTGCTGAGGCATTAAAGTTCCCGTTGGAGATCTACTTACTCCATTCTGTAAAATGTTTTCTTTAGATTGATATCAGCAAACAACTAGAATCAAAATGTTGGAGCATCAGTCTATCTTCTACAAACGTCCTGAAATACAGTAAAATGTAGCATATAAACCTCAGGTTATATAAATTTAACCAGTGGATCAGTATAAAAGTCATGGTTACTTTCAGTACATTGGACATTATTGCAGCAATAACACCGTCAAGCACATCAGTTAGTGCGAAAGGGGATAGGAATTTTCTTGAAGGGATGGAACTGCTGAAGGCTGCGGAAAAGTGGCAGAAAAGTGAGATTATACAAGATGCATGGGCTAGATTTCCTGGCCACGTTCACAGTGAATTCAAATCCCGTTATGGTCAGAAACTCCTGTGAGAGGGCCAGAGTGGGAGTTGTGAGGGAGAGATCTCAGAATGTTATTTTCACCTCCCCCTGCCTGCAACATCATCAGGTTTACACCTCATTACGATGGATTAATACGCATTTAAATATTCAAAAGTGGCTTAACGCTGTACGTCAGTGACAACCACCCCCTGCCCCACCCACCTCCATCACCACCTTGGGGAGAGAATCCCTCTTGGCTTCCAAAAATGTAAACCATTTGTGATGACTACACCAGGGGTAGGGAGGTCAGTGTACCCCCTGGGTGGTCAGGAACATGGCAAAGCAGTGGCCTGGCAGCAGTACAGTGTCCTGGCACCCTGTCAATGCCAGCAGGCAGGGCTTCTAGGCAATGCCACAGCATGGGTTTGCTCATGTTGGGGGTGGGGTTGGCACGCCAATGCCTGATGTCGGCAGTGGGGTGAGGGTGGGTGGTGGCTGATATCGATGAATAGGGATGGGGGATCTTTAACATCAATTTGAGATCAGTGTGTTGTTTTTAAAGGGTGCTGTGTGGAGCCAGTCTTGTGGCATCTTTAGATCCCACCTCTTACAATGACAGTGCAAAACACTTAAACACTTAAAATGGCAAAATGTCATGAGATCTGGGGAGAAAGACTCTGGTTTTCCTTCAGAACCTGGCATTTGCCATTTTTTGGGGAAAGCACCGCCCATAGTCTTCTCTAATTCTTTGCTGTGTCATAACCCCTTGTGCAGTGTTTGCTTGCCCCTCTTTGTCTCTCCACCCTTTCATACTACTACAATACAAGAGCCACATTATAATGCAGCTTTTTTTCAACAGTTCTGAAACAATACTATAAAGCCTCTTTAATGTCTCTTTCATGTCTTTGAATATCCCCACTGGCAGTATGAGAAACAGTGGAACAAAGTGGACCACGTCTTACTGAAGTCAGTGGAAAGTAACAATGTAAGTGGATAAGGAAAAACAAAGGGAAGCATCAGCAAACGGTTTGTTTTCTTTCTGATTTGTAACTCTCAGTAAGTTGTTTGAGTGCCAAAGAATCAAAACATTCTGCATTCAAACCCATGGAAGCAGCAACATTAACCATAGCTGTGCCACTTAAAAATAAATCCTGGAATCAGGTTACTGAAAATATTGAAGCTGTTGAATTTGTGTTGACTGGATGTGATTTTTGTGGTCAGTCTGTTTAATGCTGACATTAGCAGTAAAAAGGAAATAAAACGGTCTCAGTCCTCAAATGATGGTTCGTGGAAGTTTGCATTGAAAGAAAATAGGATTTTGAAGATGCCTTGGCAGTCAGTATCTTAAAATGTCTTTTGGTGGGTACTCGTAAGTACAGTAATGTAGACAGGTGCAGACCTGGGTGCTCCTGTGGTTGCATTAAGCACAGCTGCTGTAATGCTAGGATGTGTTGTCTCTAAGTTGCATTTAACACAGTCGGCCATTAGTATTAAGGAAGCAGTTGCCAGCAGAGACCAGTTAGACACATGATTTTAGTTAATTAAAACAACTTCAGCACCTGCTATCTTGTTTTATTTTTGACAAGTTTTTTAACAAACTCCGCACCACCATCTAATTCTTACGGAAATGCTGTGTTATGTTCTGATTTTAAATGAGCTAAAGGGACTGTTAGCTGCAGAGCCTGGACCGGGCTGTCATTTCCCAGTCACGCAGCATAAGAACATAAGAACATAAGAAATAGGAGCAGGAGTAGGCCATCTAGCCCTTCAAGCCTGCCCCGCCATTCAGTAAGATCATGGCTGATCTGTCGTGGCTCAGTTCCACATTCCCGCCCCCTCCCCATAACCCTTAATCCCCTCGCTTATCAAAAACCCATCAACCCGCGTCTTAAAAATATTTAGTGAGGTAGCCTCCACCACTTCAACGGGCAGAGAATTCCAGAGATTCACCACCCTTTGAGTGAAGAAGTTCCTCCTCAACTCCGTTCTAAACCGCCCCCCTTTATCTTGAGGCTGTGCCCCCTAGTCCTACTGTCCTTTCTGAGCGGGAAGAGTCTCTCCACCTCTATCCTATCCATCCCATTCGTCATCTTATACGTCCCAATGAGATCTCCCCTCATTCTTCTAAACTCTAACGAGGTAGGAAGAATGGTAGGAAGGACTATTACTTACGGGGCGAAAAACTGCAGCAGGCGACGGTGCAGAGGGACCTCGGGGTCCTTGTGCATGAGTCGCAAAAACCCAGATTGCAGGTGCAGCAGGTGGTCAGGAAGGCGAATGGGATGCTGGCCTTCATAGCGAGGGGGATTGAATATAAAAGTAGGGAGGTCTTGCTGCAGCTGTATAGGGCATTGGTGAGGCCGCAGCTGGAGTACTGTGTGCAGTTTTGGGCGCCGCACCTGCGCAAGGATATTTTGGCCCTGGAGGGAGTGCAGAGGAGGTTTACTAGGCTGATACCGGAGTTGAGGGGATTGAGCTATGAGGAGAGGCTGAATAAACTAGGCTTGTACTCGTTAGAGTTTAGAAGAATGAGGGGAGATCTCATTGAGACGTATAAGATGATGAATGGGATGGATAGGATAGAGGTGGAGAGACTCTTCCCGCTCAAAAAAGACAGTAGGACTAGGGGGCACAGCCTCAAGATAAAGGGGAGGCGGTTTAGAACGGAGTTGAGGAGGAACTTCTTCACTCAAAGGGTGGTGAATCTCTGGAATTCTCTGCCCGTTGAAGTGGTGGAGGCTGCCTCGCTAAATATTTTTAAGAAGCGGGTTGATGGGTTCTTGATAAGAGAGGGGATTAAGGGTTATGGGGAGAGGGCGGGAAAGTGGAACTGAGCCACAACAGATCAGCCATGATCTTATTGAATGGCGGGGCAGGCTCGAAGGGCTAGATGGCCTACTCCTGCTCCTATTTCTTATGTTCTTATGTTCTTATGTACAAGCCTAGTTTATTCAGCCTCTCCTCATAGCTCAACCCCCTCAACTCTGGCATCAGCCTAGTAAACCTCTGCACTCCCTCCAAGGCCAAAATATCCTTGCGTAAGTACGGCGCCCAAAAACTGCACACAGTACTCCAGCTGCGGCCTCACCAATGCCCTATACAGCCGCAGCAAGACCTCCCTACTTTTATATTCAATCCCCCTCGCTATGAAGGCCAGCATCCCATTCGCCTTCCTGATCACCTGCTGCACCTGCAAGCTGGGTTTTTGCGACTCATGCACAAGGACCCCAAGGTCCCTCTGCACCGTCGCCTGCTGCAGTTTTTCGCCACGTAAGTGATAATCCTTCCTACCATTATTCCTACCAAAGTGGACCACCTCGCACTTGCCAACATTAAATTCCATTTGCCATTTCCTGGCCCATTCACCCAGCCTATCTAGATCCTTCTGTAGACTCTCCACACCCTCCGCACAATTTGCCTTTCCTCCAATCTTGGTGTCATCAGCAAATTTCGACACCCTACACTCGGTTCCCTCCTCCAGATCATGTTAGGCTTCTCTTTCTCCCTCGTGGTCTTGGCACACCTGTAGCCAGTTTGTTTATTTGTTATCAAGAATAGTACCTTTCCAGCAGGACAGGTTTCAAGTTTTTCTCATTTAAGGCCTATCGGGCATTCTCTATCTCCAGCCTTCCATCTAAAATCTGTATCTCTTCACCTCCTAGCCAAGCAGAGCCTTGGGAGGGGGAAGATCTCATTACTGGAAGGATAGGCTGGCTTATTCTTACCAAACTTACTGTGGAAAGGCAGTGATATTATAACCAGATTTGACTGCTTTGTCAGCTAAAATATAATGTTAATAAGTTAGTTAGAAATTATAGAAAAATAAATCAAATCAACCCATGCTCTCATCTGCGCCTGATTAAATTGGTCAGTTGTTAAGTGTCCACATCAGGGTTTTTTGTCAGCTGATATCACAAACTTCTTGGAATTCAATGGACAAGTGTTTTACAAACTTAAAAGTATGGTGCACTGTGTAACACAAGCTTTACACATGTGCCCTGAGTGTGGTTATCACACAGACATTTCCACTATCAGTGGTAATGAAACAGTATTAGGCGACTTGATTGGCAGTTGAACCCTGTCTGACCCCACATCATATCAAGTTTTCAGTCTCATGTCATAGAATCCCTACACGAGGCCATTCAACCCATCAAGACTGTACCAACCACTAACCAACTCAGGCCCTATTCCTGTAACCCCACGTATTTATCCTGCTAATCCCCCTGACACTAGGGTCGATTTAGCACAGCCAATCAACCTAACCCACACATCTTTGGATCTTGGGAGGAAACCGGAGCACCCGGAAGAAACCCACGCAGATATGGGAAGAATGTGCAAACTCCACACAGACCGTGACCGAGGCTGGAATTGAACCCGGGTCCCTGCCGCCGTGAGATAGCAGTGCTAACCACTGCGCTATTCTGCCACTTTTGTTAACTTTTCCAATAAAAACCTTGGGCTAAGCTTTCCTCTGTACGCTTATAGCAGCAAAATGCACAGAGGGAACTTGAAGGAAGAACCCTCCACCAACCCATCCTCAAGCACCTGATCCTAATCCATATTCTTCATTGGCCAACACAGCTTGGATTTTGAAGAGGGTGGAAGGGAAGGGTACATTTCTAAAATCATCGTTGCTTAACTTTGTCTATTCAGTTTCTTGGGATTCCTGTGATTTTCAAGTTGTTTATGATTGCAATTTTTAAAAAGCTGGTTGCTTTATAATGGGAAGCAGACTGCCACTAAAGAAATTTAAACAAAATACCTTTCAAAGGATATTTTAAAGAATTGAAGAAGGAATGAGACAAGATGGTTTCACAATTTAAATGGCAGTTTTTCAAAAAAGCAATCAGTGCAGCTTCAGTATTCCGATTCACTCGATATCATCTAATTTAATGCAGTTCCTACATTTTTCTGAGTTTGAGTCAGAGAGCTGTCTATTCACTTGGTCCCTAAAGGTTAACACTGCATGAAATAACCATTTTTATCCCTGATGTTTTGCTATGTCAGAATGTGCAAGGTTTTACTTTTAGTAAAAAAATGAGTTAAGATATCATGTTCCTAGTTTAATCTTCCATATGGATTACTTGTGGTGTTTTTTAATTGGATATTGACTGCTTAGTGTTCGGATGCAAATAACATGAGATGTCAGAAGAGGTTTTCTTCTATGCTAATGTTGATATGGGGAGACCATAAAACCAGTGAACCTACTCAGCCACCTGCTCAAATATTTGTGCAGCTAGACTGGCGTCAGCCAATTCTCCAAATAACCGATAATTATCTCAGAAATGGGTCTTTTCTGTTGAACACTTAAATCCATGACTAGACAACCTTACAAAACTAAAATAAAATGGGGAGATTGGAAGTGATTTTATTATTTGTTTATTGGCACAAGTAGGCTTGCATTAACACTGCAAGGAAGCTACTATGAAAATCCCCTAGTCGCTACAGTCCAACACCTGTCAGGGTACGCTGAGGGAGAATTTAGCATGGCCAATGCACCTAACCAGCACATCTTTCAAACTGTGGGGGGAAACCGGAGCACCCAGAGAAAACCCACGCAGACATGGGGGAATGTACAGACTCCACACAGACACTGACCTAAGCCAGGAATCATACCCAGGTCCCTTGTGCTGTGAGGCAGCAGTGCTAGCCACTGTGCCACCGTGCTGCTGGCATTTAATAATTCATCGCTCTTAGGCAGCTAATTGGTACAGGAAAACAATGCTGTTCCTTGCTAAGTTTCCAAGCTGTAAACCTGGGATGCTGAAATTCGCCATACTATTCCAAGTAATAAGGCTACTTGCATCTCAGTAAGATTATTACAAAACTATGCAGGTAGACAGTTTCAATGTGCTAGTAGTGATCTTAGTCCTTCCATCCAGAAACATTCAATGGTGCTTCACATTGTAGTGTCTTATAAATGACTCTCAAGTTTTGCCTTCAATGCTTCACTTAGAAGTCCATTCAATCTCATGATTTTTTGTTGCATAAAATCAAGCGTCCCAACATCAGACCTAAATTGGCCTTGTCTGAGTTTAAAAGGGACCTGAGGGCCAACTTCTTCATGCAGAGGATATTCCATATAAGGCAGCTTATATGGAATAAGCTGCCAGAGAAAGTGGTCGAGGCAAGTACAATAGCAACGCTTAAAAAGCATTTGGATAAGTACATGGGTGGGAAAGGATGAACGGGATATGGGCCAAATACAGGCAATTGGGACTAGCTGGGAGGGCACCATGGTTGGCATGGACTGGGGGGCCGAAGGGCCTATTTCTGTGCAGTATTGCTCTCTGAATCTATGGGCAGAATTTTACGGTGTCGCTCGGGTGACACCAAAAATTCCCGCCCAAGGTCAACAGAGATTTCTGCGTCAATTCCGTGGCGGGTGAGGTGGTTGAGCTCTGGCCGATGACTGAACTCACCCTGCTCTTTTTTTCACAATAGTGAGAGAAATCTTGAGCCCACATTCGCCATCTGTGAGGTTGCCGACAGGGGCTCAAGATCCAGAAGTCGCAGTTCACACAAAATTCTTTGCATGCGTTGACAAGTATTTCAATATTATTAACCCACCCGCTCTGCTGTATCTGTATCACTGATCATATTCTGAAACCTTGCTGATGCGATGTCATGTCGACGTGGTTTATAACAGATTCACACAGACATGATCCTGTCATTGGGGTCTCCCCTGGGATGTAAAGGTAAGTATAGCCTCCAGGGTCCAAAGGACATAGCCAGGTAGTGCCCTGGCAATGCCCCTGGCTCTGCCCTTTAGCACAGGTTGACATTCTAGCAGTGCCAACCTCTGCCAATGTGCAGGCCCCAATGGGAGCCACATTGTGGGGGGGGGGGGGGTTAATGCAGCTGTGGTTGTGGACCACGAGTGGTCCTACTAGCAGGGGGATACTGGCTGCTGGCAATGGCCATTGCAGGGGTGGGGGGGGGGAGGAATGCTGGCAGTGGCCGTTATGGCAGGGAGAGTTGATGCCAGCTTCAACAATTGGGGGAACAGACAATGGTTGCAAAGGAGGATGGGGAATGGGCTGACGATCACTGGGGATTGGGGGGAGGGAAGGTCGTGCTGTTTTGACTGGGGGTAGGGAGGGGAAACCCTTAGGCCTCAGTAGTAGGGTGGGGGGGGATGTTTATTGCAGCTCTGATCAGGGCATCCTTTAAAGATGGTACCCCGATCTCTGAGCAGCTGCGCTTTGCTGGCATGTCCCATCCTTCTGTATGACTGCATGAAACACTCTCCCTTAATTTTTTTTTTGGCAGAGTGTGGTAGAATCTGGAGAGCAAACCGAGTGGTTTCTCTCCAGAGAAATTCACTGTTTTTTTTTCACCAGAAACAACTGTGCCAATTTTGGTAAGGTTTTGGCCTTTGTTTAATGTACCCAACCTTTCCACAAATATTTCATCCTCATACCTCCATTCTATAATACTGGAGATCAACCTCGTAATTCTTTTCTGTGCTGCCTCTAATGTTTGGATGTAGTCACTTTTGTATCATTGACCAGAATATTAGGCATTCTTCTCAACGTGTGGCCTGATCACAGCATTGTGCAGTTCGATTATGAATTTCCTTAACTTTCTGTCTTCTTGTTTATGTTTACCTCATCTACTTTTTAGACTATTCTTTTTATTTTTCGAAAACTAAACTATTAAATCTTATTGATTTGGAGGCAGGCCATCTTGTGAGGAAGACAGAGTTTGGTTTTAATCAGCTGGCAGGCAAATTTAACCAATCAAAAGCTAGATGCTTGAAGATTGACATAACTATGTCTCAACAGAGCAATGAGTGAACTCACCAGGAACCAGAGAACCTGATCCTGACTGAACAAGTGAACTCGCAAGATTTGAAGAGTTGATCCTAATGGAAAACAGGATGTTAGTCTGTCTTGTATTGGTTAGGGCTCAGCAGTTTTAGTTAGGAACATCTGGCATTGCCTGTAAAGGGAATCAGAAATTAGAGCCTGATAATTTGCCATACTGTTGTTTTAACTGTTAACAAATTTTCTTGGTTGAAATATTGTACTTCTCCAGATGACTGCATCTTCTCTGCAAATTTTAACCCTTTGAGTACTGAGTATCCTTTGCAGCTTACAAAATCCAATTCGCATTTGTGTTTTACAGCATCTTACCATTCCCCACCCCCCCACCAAAAAAAAATTCTGTAAATTCCTAATGCACTGAATTGGAAGAATGTTGGCAACTGTGGGATGTTTTCTTAATCCAAGGTAAACCAAGATATTACAACCTTAAGGTTTTTTCTCTTCTTAATTGTTTCCATTGGTGCAGAAATGTTACTGCAGTCCTCAAAGAGTTAAAGAGAAGGTCTCTGTTTCCCACTGGCATGTTGCTATTGGCATAGAAATCTAGCAACAGAGATCTTACACTTGAATTTGAACTACGTAGTTGGATCATAACTTGCAATTGGAGCTTTTCAGTGTTGGTTACAGAATTTCTAGGTTGCCCATTTCATTCAAGTTGCCTCCATCAGGTTGATAAAATAGCATAATCTCACCCCATTTCACATTGTTAGAGTTAAGTTAATGTCTGCAGGACTGTGGTTCACAACTGTCAAAGCTTAATAAGTTAAAACTCCTTTGTTCAAAAGCAGCCAAGCCTCCTGATAAATTTCTACCTTTTACTGAAGAAGTAAAGTACCCCATTCAGTATAAATTCTGTTCTGTATAAATATTGCAGTGCTCATTTTAAAAATAGGAGCCAAAATAAAAATAGTTGAGACAGTGTTGGTGACCTCTTGGTTTTATAGATTTCATATACCAACCTATTGGATGAAATTATACAGAACTCCAACTCCAACAGAAAATCCAACTATTCACACCGATACTAAAGGCTTCAATGCACCAGACACATTAGAGAACCGTGGGTGTCTTTTGGCTTGTTATTTGTTCCAAGTTCCTCCCACTCACGTCCATTCTATTATTTTGTTTGGAAGGGGATGATTGCAACAGTAATTCTACTTTAGTCCCTCTGCCTGACCTCTCCCGCCTCTCTGCTGCTCTACCCCTGTTATTGCCCCTTCTCTCTCCTTGTTCCCCTCTGTCCATCGTTTTTTTGTGTGTATGTGTATCTTCCTCTTTCTGTACCTGTCTCTCCTTGCTGTCCATCTCTCTCCCTCTCCCCCCCACCCTTTTCTCTCCTATTTTCCATATGTTTATCTTTTACTTTATGGATTTATCTTTGTGCGTATCTGTTTGTCTCTCCTTAGCCATCCTTTATTTTTCCTCTCTAAATCATGCTTTTTGACTCTATTTGTATGTTATCCTGTAAGTGTGTGTGTGTGTGTGTGTGAATTTCTTTGTATACCTGTCTGTCTCTCATTTAACTCTCAGTTTCTGCCCCCTCCCCACTTCCTCTTCATATTTTTTCCTGTCTATCTATCAGTCTTTTTCCCCTCTTAGCATGTCTGTCTTTTTTTTCATTTTCCCACACTTGCATTCCCATGCAACCAGGGTGTCCTGAAACTGGAGTATGTCGACATAAAGTTAGATTGAGAGAATCAATTGAGACTGAGGTTGGCTCACTGTACTTCCTGCTGCCTATGTCCAACTCTGTGTGGCTGCTGTATTTACCTGCATTTATTTGCATTCTTTATATCCCCAGTGCTCAAAAACCTACACCACATAGCCCCAAAAATAAATGTCATCTTGGATGGAGAGTGCTTACAGAAATCTATTCAGAGCCAGTCATTTTATTCCTTGTGACTTAAACATCTTAATTCATCCTGACCATGTTATTTTCAGCCAGTTTGCTGATTATCATTTGATACAGACTGTTAACACAATGTCACCACACATCCACACTGACAGAATGGGATGTGACATCCACACTGATAACCTCCATCAGTCAGGAGCATAAAAACATTTCAAATTGAATCACATCACCCCACCCCATTAACCAGGGGCAGGACTTTTCAGCCGCGCTCACCCCGAAACTGGAAAATCCCACCCACCCAAATTCAACGGACATTTCCATGGTCCAATACCCATTGCGGGTGGGACAGGAAGATTCCACCCATATGTATCAACTGTCTTGAGGGCTGAGTCTTTTTTTTAAAACACCTGTAATCTCGTTTTGATTTGAGAAGTCAGTAAGCCTCATTTTGAGGTTCTAGTGATGGGAGTTAGTGTACAGACCTGTCAATGAGATTGCAGCCTTATAATTTGCCTCCAGGTATATATTTATACCAAACAATCCCGATCTGTAACCATCGAGAAGTCAGCCACTCTTGTTCAGAATTGGAATCCCATTAACTGTTAGTGCAAAAACAGGGATATTTTCTTAAAGTATATATTTTAGGGCCTGGAACTAAAATATTGTAAATGTACTTTGCATGTTTCTGTCCTGGGCCCTCGGCTATGCCAAAGCCTGTCCCGATAACTTTGCCTCTCCCCCCTTTGGCACTGGTAACTTTACTGAGACGATGAGTTTTAAAGTCGCAGTGCTCTCCTTTCCCTGGTGTGTAAAAGGTTATCAGCGGGCCTTGAAATTAAATAACAGTTCATTCAGTTTTTATCTGAGACAGTGTACTGAGCAGATGACTATGAAAGCTATTGGTTACTGCGCTGACTGGTGACCTCCACCATGTTTCGGAGGCCGGGTGAAAGTAAGGAGCCAGTACTTTGTACTCTGTCACTATCAAAATTAAGGTGACTGTGTGCTTGGGAATAGAGCTGAAGGTTGTAACCGTGCACAGAGCATATAGTTAGTTCTTAATTTTACAACTGTTTTGTCAACAGACCTAAGCAATATGACTGTAATGTGGAAATGCTTTTCACCAAAATTCATCCGATTTGCAGAATTCCGGCTTGGGTACCCATGGCCTATGATGTTCTGGTTTTCCATTCGGCCATTGAATGGACATGCTTGTGGCCATGGAATAAAGCAGGAATATTACCTGGAAAGGCTGATCGTACACTCAGATATCCAGCTGGCAGAATTCCTGTCAGTGCGACAGCTTAAGTCTGCCTCACTCTCAGCACCAGAAAGGAGCATTGTAAGGTGCAAACTTGGCGAGATAAAATCCTAATAAAAAATCGGCTTTTTAAAAAATGATGTACCTTACATACTGATGTATGTGTGCTTCTTTGTTGAGTTTTTTTCTTACTGGTTGGATGTATATATTTTTACTGCTTTTTTATCCCTAAAAATTAGCAGTGTCAGTTATAATGAATGGAAGAGGCCAGAAGTGTTCTTACCTCTTGACTCTCATTCCTAGTCACTGCTTTCAAGGTAGCAACTTTGTCAGGTGGGCAGCAAATGGCAACATTGGAACAGGATTTTAAATTGAAGCAAAAGTTTTTGAGTAGCTAACAAAAGGTTAAATGTGAGGGTATTGGGAACAGAGAAACCACAGTCCTTGCATTTACTCCCATATTTAACAGAGTGTTAGAGTTAACTTTCCTAGCATCCAATTGAGATCCTATTTTGGGGGAAAAAAAGCCCTTGGCCATGAAACTAGATTCACCGTTGAGGTAAGACCATAAAAACCTACCTTAAATTATTTAAATAAATTCTCATGACATGTAAGCACCTTTATAATAGCTACTGTGACCTTAGTTATAGTGAATAAAAGCAACTTTCTATACACAAGTAGATCAAGTGGTACAACTTTCATCACAAGTTGTCTGTGCTATGCAACATGCAATTGCAGCAGCAAAAAAAAGATTCAGTATTGAATTTGTCAATAATTTACAGGTTTTCACAATGAAGAGATGAATTGGTGTGAGTATTACTCCTCTGTGTATGTGAATAGATAGAATCCCGAGCTTTCACCATTGAATATATTACTCGGCTGAACACATGCTCCAAGTCAGTTGTGAATTGGTAATGTCAGGCCACATGGGGCTTTTTTTTTCTTCATATGTGACAGTTACAAGTGAATGTTGTATTTGTGAACATTTGATGAAGTTTCTGTATTTTTACCTTGTATTTATATCATTTCATGTGATGCGGCCAGAGTATGCCATTTACTTCGGAAGGTTGGCCGTTTGAAAATAGCCCCGGGTCCCATCGTGTTCAACAGGTGATATTTAATGATCACTTTCATAATATAGAAATAGTGTTAAGTATTTTAAAAATGTGACTGAACATTTATTTATCTAGTCATTAATGTGAAAGAAAAATCTCGTGCAGGATGTTCTTAAAACAAGCCTCTGCCTAAATTGAAATATCTGTGATTCTCAATGAAAATGGTTAACAAATGCATCACATGGCTTGTGGACGAACTTAACATGACCAGAACATTCCAGGTATGATCCCTGGCCTGAGTTGAGTTAGCTGTATCCAGCTGAGTTGGAAGTATATGTGCCTGGGTCCTTGTGCTGCAGTGAGACAGAATCAGCCAGGATCTCATTGTCCAGTGGGCACTGATGAATGATGGTGATCAGATGACAATAAGACCTGCCTTGGCTGTGATGCCCACCAACATGGATTGTCTCATCTGACACGCAATGCAGAGATACTTGGATAAAATGCCAGAATGTAGCTTGTACCTGTGGAAACCAGTGGATAATAAGTGTCACTTTCAGGAGAAGGGAAGGAACAGTAAATCAGAAATAGAAATATATGGTCACATCTTACTTCAGCATCCAATTGATTTAATAGTTCGAGTACAGTCTGTTAACTGAATTGGGGAAAAGTTTAGACTGGGTTGACTTTTTTAATGGAAATTCCACATCATTTAATTTTAGTGTCGTTACCCTTCTTCATTTTGCCCTTCCTTCCTCAACATTAGATACTAGAACTGACGTTAGGCAGGTATTCACCACATCCAATCTTGTGCCAGTAACCTCAGGAGATATAGGATACCTATTCTTTTTCAGTTACACGATTGATACCAAGTAATTAATGATAAATCTTTATTTGCATTCCTATTGACTTCTGAACATGTTCAGGGAATCTATTGTATTTGTTAGGTTAGTTATTTGACAAGGCGCTTATGAATGTATCAGAGAATGTCATTTACTTTTGATGTAGTGTAATCAGTTGTAAGCTGTAAGCAGTTCTGACTGTGAAACCCTTTGAAAAGGGATTTGTCTGGCATTATTACATGTGTCTTTATTAACTGACAGAAACAAGAACAACTGGATTCACACACCACTGAGTTTTGAGAGTTGCTGCCAAGGCTTGATGGCAAGTCTTGTGGTGGGATATTTCCTCAATGGGAGGGGAAATGGGAGAGAGGACTGGCATTAGTTATCTCATTTTTACATGAAAACTACCTTCCTTCAACCGCCCTTGCCCCATCTGCCAGCTGATTGAGTAACACTAATGGTTGACAAGTGGTCAAAATAGTGAGGGACAAGAAAAAGTAGTGATATAAAATCTAATTCCTTTTGGTTAATACTTTATTATTTATTCAGTCTGACGCAGAAGAAAATGTTTGGAAATGTATATCACTGGATACTTGTGCATTTTTTGTTCCCAGCCTCCTGACACAGTTTTAAGTCTAAATTCTGGCCACCCTCTCTGTCTTTTTCCACCACATTCTGGCTTATTTAGTGCAATGAAATTGGTGGCAGAGAGCCAGGAAGTCATCATATTTATGGAATGGAATGAGTATAATTATGTGCGTACCATATGTGAATGAGGCAGCTAACCAGTGATCTTCCGGATGATGAGAGGGACTCAACAGGGATTAGGTGAAATGATTATAGGAACAAGTGCAAATGTCAGCTAAGTGAACATGCTAATGAGCTTGTCACTGCTGAGTCTCCCCTCATGTGACTCCCATCTTCTGATCTTCACTCCAAATTAACATGCAAGTCAGGGGTACAAAACTGAGGTTTCTTTTTTAAAACAAGTTTTTCATCCACTGTTCTGCTCTGTGATTCCTCAAACCCTTCTACTGTAATTATATTTTAAGATATTCTTGTCCACAGCTGTAACAGCGGCATAAAGCTACCACCCACAACAGATTTAAATATACATGTCTTTTTTTGAAACCGATTTATCCTTTGAAACTTACAAACCCACCCAGCAGCTGTTCTGGGGAAAAACTCGGATTAACTGTTCAGGCTCAGAAAGACCTTGCTGGATCACAAGGGCCCTCCTTTGGGTGAGTTGAGGTTAATCTGTCTGTGTGGTTTCTCCAGCTGTTCCAGAGGTTTGGGGAGGTGACCAGCTTCAAAGATTTTGGCAAATGCGTGGGTTTCCTCCGGGTGCTCCAGTTTCCTCCCACAGTCCAAAGATGCGCAGGTTAGGTGGATTGGCCATGCTAAATTGTCTCTTAATGCCAGGCAGACTAGCAGGGTAAATACATGGGGTGATGGGGAAGGGCCTGGGTGGGACTGTGGTCAGTGCACACTCAATGGGCTAAATGGCCACTTTCGCACTGTAGAGATCCTATGATTCTACAATTCTAAACGTCACCAGGAGCAGCTGCTGGGAGAATATATGAATATTCTGGGGTGAATCCCCCTTCTATTATCCTCACCTGCCAGTCATCCCAGCCCACCCTTCTTCCCTCTATTCCTCACATTGAAAAATGACTCCTTATTACCTGGCATGTCTCCACAATAATTGGAGTGTATGAGAAGTCAAAGCAATATCAGCCCATCAGCTTCATTTGCTTTATTGCTTTGTTTCCAAGTCTCTCAATAAGATATTTTCTGTAATTACACAATAAAAGAATGGGATTATAAATGTTGTATATTGAACATAAGATTGTTAGAATGCTTGGAGAGTAATTAGCCACTTGTTCCCCAGCTGCAAGCTGGCGTACAATGCACCTTTATCATGGACGCTACCAAGCCCTTTTAATCCCCTGAGATAAAACTGCACATCAAAGTTACCTGATCTCCAAGGGTAATTGAGCAAAACTCTGCAATATCCATTTTTTTCAAAGTGCAATGCTGTTCAGGGATGACATTCTACTCTCTTCGCCTGCACCCCACAATCTCACTAATCCAGCAGCACAGGAACTGTTGCACTGTGTGAAACTTTGGCTTATAGAATTTACGAACCTGGGAATCAGTGTCTTGTATTTTTCTTTTGGTGAAATAAATTCTGTTGTATTAGTCTCTCCATGTAACTGAAGCTCTCAAGCTCCTGGTCTCCTTATTGCTCCTCCCTCAGACCATTACAGAATATCAATGTCCTTTAGATGGCAGGACACCAAAACTGTGTACAATATTCCAAGTGTCACCCAGCAATGGAATAACTTGTTTCAACTTGTAATGAAACGTTCTTCAGCTGCATATTCATAGTCCACTAGCTTTGTTGACAGTAGCTTCAGAGTGACTTTATAAGTGGACAACAAAAACATCCAAACTCTTCCCTTGTTTCACTTATGCTGATCAACATCCTTCATTGCAATGCACATAATTTCTGTTCCAGTTCCTCGCATTACATTCACTTGTATTGAAATTCATTGCTTCTCCCATCAAGTTAGTTGGGCTGAATCAGTATTATCCATCTCATATTCACTTATCATTTAAACAAAGCGTGATGCCAGTATATAAGGAAAACTCCTTAATATTCTTTACAAACAGTTTGAGCCATTCATGCAAATCTTGAAGCAAGCCAAAATTTTCAATAATTTTGAATTAGCTGTGGTCATGACTTTCTTTTTCAAATTTATTTTCAGGCCCTATTAATGTATTCTCTAAACCTTAAGTCTGCATACATTTCTGTATGAACGGTGTGCTTTGTCTGATTAGCATGCAAGAAACAATATTTTTCGCTGTATGCTAATATATGTGACAATAACAAATCAGATCAAATCAAAATTTCCATCTGTATCGCTGGACCTTGGGGTGTCATTTCTTTTTAACGACATCTCATCAATTTTTTATTTTGGATTCCTATGTCCACATTTACTGTGGCCTTTGCCAAGCAATTTCACTTTGCTAATTGTACAATCTGGCATTTGGCTTCTTTGAATTCCCTAAGAATGCATTCTGAAATATATTTAATTGTTTTCTTTTCTTAAGTAATATATCTGATATCCTAAAATACTAAATATAAAATTATTTTTACAATAATTAAATCAATCCATTTCATTCATGTAAGAGTTTTATTGGGAGAGAATGGGAGGGAGAGAGGAATGAGAGTAAGAAGGGGAAGAGGGTATAATTATCATGCATAGATAATTTTGTGTTATAAAGGTGAACACAAAATAAAGTGGAGGCATAAAAATAGGACAGAATTTGAAACTTTAAAATGCTGATTGAGTTACATACCTATGCCATTTAGTTCACTTATCCCCAGCCTCTAACCCTGCCTCACCTGAAGACCACACCTGACCCTGATTCTCCAAGCTTAATGCATTAGAAAATCAACTATTAATCTAATAAAAATGTCAAGCCCAATGCTCACTTCCTCTCAACTATTTCTATCAGGGATTTGTGTCTGCACATTTATAATGGAAACTGCTCATGTAAATCTCTTACAGTGTAATTACCTTCTTCCCCCAGTGGAGTTACTGTAGTGCCATATTTGGCAAAAAAGTATAATTACTTTTTTGGCAGTTTCCATTACAAATATGGATATAACTTATAATAACAAATATGAAAAAAAGACTGAATTAAATCTACTTGCCCTGGTGAAATTATCCCCTGGCCTTCACTGACAAATTACATTTTGTCTTTGCTCCCATTGTGTAGTGCCCACTGGTGAATAATTAGTATATAGCCAATGTTTCATGTCTTGAGTGTGGATGCTACGGTTTACTATATATCACTTAACCACTCTGATGTGGGTAAATTAGCATAATTTGAGAGCTGCTGAGAAAGGGCTGTTGTACTGCTTTTCCACTTTTGAAATGGGAAGAAATTTTTCAAACTTGATTCCAGTGACTCGCAAAATATCGCAACTGCAAATGAAACGGAAATGGTGCTAGAGAATTTTAACAAAAAGGCAGCCCATTGTTATGGTTTAAAAACAGCTCTACTAAACATAATGTAATGGTCAACAGAAACCCTGCCCATTAGAAACTTAAAAGCTTCATGAAGAAGATAGAGAACAATTAACTCTTTGAAATCGGCAACTATACGTTGGTTGCTTAGTGGCAAAATAAACCAAACTGAACCGTGATTCTTATTAAACGTAACCTTTAACATAGATGAATGCCTAGAGACACTGTTACTGACTCAATGTTCTGAGAGTCAATGCATTGCTCCCACTTGGGTTAGATGTTCTCAGTAAATCCACTCTTTTGGACATGGGGTGTTCCCAAACAATGAAAGAAGATTCAACATTCAACAAACAACCAATGTAAACACTCTAAGCTGTCTTTCAAAGTGGCTGATCATTTGCACCAAACTTTAGGCAACTAGGAATTGGTAATAAACACCAGCCTTGACACCCATATTCCATAAATTATTACGTTTAAAAAGCTCACTGAATTACATTCTCAATTTTCTAACCTGCTATGCTTTTTATCTTGACCAAATTTGATTAGAAGCTCATCAATCTATGTTTAGTAGCAATGATAGTCAGATACAAGGCCTCAATTTTCCTCATCGCTGTTCCCAATCTTTTCTCAAAAAGGGCAGAGGAAGAATTGGAACCAGTTGTCTGTCACCGGGAAACATGCTGTTCACAAACCTCTGGTTTTCTGATATCTGTACCTGACTTTGTCTGAAGAGGGAGCAGTAATAGTCATTGCATACAGACGAATGTGAGAAACCTCCGAGATTAAATATCTCACCAGTTGCAGTTTAGGTTAAAATGCTGGTAGGTGTCAGACTTTGTTTGATAACATTGCTGTGAAACACTTTGGGATGTTTTTACTACATTAAAGGTATTTAAAAGATATTTATATAAACCAAATTGTTGCCTGGCTCATATTTGCCACATTATGGCCAATTCCATTCTCTCTCCAAGGGTGGCCAGACTGCTGCTTGGGATGACACTGTGATTACAACCACGGCGTTGCATTAAGAACTCATTCATGAGATGCAATCTTCAGATAAATGTCCCTCCAGCAAATAAATTAGTTTTAAAAATCTACCATTTGTCATCAGATGTTGTCCAAATAACAATTCTACCTCATTGTTTGGGGGAAGCTGGGATCAGGATATTAAATTTGATGATCATCCATGATCAAAATGAATGGTGGAGATAGTTTGAAGGGTCGAATGGCCTACTCCTGCTTCTAGTTCCTATGTTTCTAAGAGCCGTTTCTTAGGAGATTTAACTGTGGCTTCTCCCCATCTCTCAAAATATGATGCAGCAAGCTTTTTTGCAGAGTTTTTAAAAATTCATTCATAGGACATGGGCATCATTGGTTGGCCAGCATTTATTGGCCTTTTTCTGGCAGTTTCTGTTATTCCATGTATTTCAGACACTCAGCTCTTGCTGTGTTTCACCTTTAGCTGTTGCAGAAATGTGCAGGGAAAAGCTGACTGGTCTTAATATTTCACACTATCATCCACATATCTTGGAATTCCAAAAGGTTAAACCTTCCAAAAAAATGTTCTGACATGTTCCTGTGTACCCACTCCTCTTTTAAGCAAACATTAAAAGTTATCTTTACCTAAAAAAAAACCTGACTTGTAATATACAAACACCACTTAACGCAGTCCAAAGAGAACTCCAACCATTGCCCCTATTCCTTAACGATATAACATTTGCAGATTTTGTGCTCCATTTTACATCCTTTCAAAGAGCAGGCCTGTTTTCTCTCATTTCCTCTGAGTTTATTTTTGGTTTTGCACCTACCCATTTATTTATTTGTCTGTATAATCCTGTCTAGCTGCTGCATGTTTTTGTATGGCTGATAAACGTTGTGACAGTTTTGTGCGTATCGGTTTGCTCAACAAATCAGCTACAATAATGAAAGAAGCAAAATACTTTGGATGCTGGAATCTGAAACAAGAACAGAGGATGCTGGAAAAACTCAGATGCTGTCAGACCTGCTATCAGGAGAGAAATAGATTCAATGTTTCGAGTCCATAGATGCTTTATCAGAACTGAAAGGAGGGAGAATGTGTTCAACCTATAGAAACTACAACAAAATCATAGAATCCCTACAGTGCAGAAAGAGGCCATTCAGCCCATCGAGTCTGCACCGGCTATCTCTGATAGAGTAGCTTACCCACGCCCTTCCCCCCATCCTATCCCTGTAATCCCACACACTTACCCTGGCTAATCCATCCAACTGACACATCTTTGGTCTGTGGGAGGAAACCGGAGCATCTGGAGGAAAGTCATGCAGAGAAGCAGGGGGGGAGCTGTGCAAACTCCACACAGACAGTCACCCAAGGCACTTTGAGGCAGCAGTGCTAACCATGATGCCAAAGGTAGGAACGTTGAGACCAAAAGATAGAGGGCCGAATGTGAAATGGAGGGAGGGTGTTTTATATTGAGGCAACGTATGTTTGGAATATTTTTAAAAATGAAAGAAGGGTTAAGATGGAGGAGAAAAGTCAAAATCTAAGGTTGCTAAACTCAACACTGAGTCCCGGGTTCGCAAAGTGCCCAACCGGAAGATGAGGCTCTGCTCCTCCAACTTCTACCAGGCTTCACTGGAGCATTGCAGCGGTAATGTGGAGATGCTGGTGTTGGACTGGGGTAAACACAGTAAGAAACCTCTCAGTACCAGTTAAAGTTCAATAAGTTTATTTGTCAGGCCTGACGGGGGAACAGCCAATTCCGAGGGCTAGTGGCGTTTGCTACTAATAAACCTGTGGACTTTAACCTAGTGTTGTGAGACTTCTTACTGCATTGCAGCAGGCCAAGGATGGATATGTGGGCATGAGAGCAAGGTGCTGCCAACCTAGCAGTACCAATCTGGGTTGGGCCCTCTGAGAAGAATTCTCCTTATGTTTATTGGGGAAGGTTGATACCTGTAAGTCAGTGGTGATGAGAGGGCATCTCCCTGATGCCTGCGATGAGGAAGCTATGTCCCGATGTTGGCATTGTGGTGGGGCGGGGGGGTGGGTGGCTGAGAGGAGAGTCTCCGATGCTTCTGAGGGTTTCCTAACGTTTACCTGGGGAGAGTGCCCCCAATCCCCGCCCTGCCAGAGTGACGGAGCAAACCGCGCCCACTGATTTCTTTTTACCCTGGGAGGCTCAAGATCTGGATGCCGTGCATTTGGGGAGTTACACACTGGGTTTCAGTCTGAGCTTGACGCTTTGAAAAACTTCTGGGGAGGTAACAATATCAAAATGGTGCAGACAGTAATCACTAAATTTGGAAAAGTATATTTACTGAAACTTGATGCCGGTCAGTATGAGGAAAGCAGATGCTGAGAAATGGAAGATTACTTTAGATCAAATGGTCATATCAAATCGTACAGACCAGGGGCAACCTGGATTAGACGTGAGGCCCTCTTTTCTGAGGCACATGTCACTGGGTGTGGTTAACAGTAATTTTATCCCAGTGTGTTTATTGCAAACTCCCAAAGAACGCTCCATCTACAGGATCTTCCCAGATACTGTCATTTTGTAGTCCTGTTAACTGCAATTGCCAAGTACTAACTTATGTCAATACACCGATAACATATTAAATTGGATCAAGACTAGCCAAACTCATCTTATGTAGGGTTCTTAAAGCTAGCAAAGAAAAGTGACTTCAATCAATACAATAGTTTTGCTAAAAATAACCTGCATAAAATATCCACTTCTCTTTGGAGCAGATCTTTGAATAGTATGTTCTATGGTCAGTGTAGAAATTTCAGAAGGGATGCATGGGCTAGTGCATCTATGATGGATGAGATGCGTATTAACAATCTGTGCAATCATTGTATACTCTGTCAGGATATTGTGTGGTGATATGAGAAGATGCTTTGAAATGGGGTTAATTCCGGTAATGGCGTTTACTGCACAAGTTTCAATTAAATGCAATTCAAATTGTAATCTAGTACTTCAACAGATGAAGCTTTCTGTTTCATAGAAACTATTTTTCATATTTTATGGAATTAGGCAATAACATTGCTGTTCTTGCGCAGTATTTGTCAGGGATGAGAACAAAGGATTCATGAATTCACATTGGTCCCATAAAGAAAAATTTGCATTTATAAAAAAAGACTTGCTTTTCATGACAACTAAACATCTTCACAAGTAACAAAATATTTTGAAGAGCAGTCACTGTTATAATGTTGGAAATGCAGCAGCAAATTCTACACAAAGTAAGCTCATAAGAAGAACATAAGAACATAAGAAATAGGAGCAGGAGTAGGCCATCCAGGCCTTCGAGCCTGCCCCGCCATTCAATAAGATCATGGCTGATCTGTCGCTGCTCAGTTCCACTTTCCCGCCCTCTCCCCATAACCCTTAATCCCCTCTCCTATCAAAAACCCATCAACCCGCGTCTTAAAAATATTTAGCGAGGCAGCCTCCACCACTTCAACGGGCAGAGAATTCCAGAGATTCACCACCCTTTGAGTGAAGAAGTTCCTCCTCAACTCCGTTCTAAACCGCCTCCCCTTTTATCTTGAGGCTGTGCCCCCTAGTCCTATTGTCTTTTTTGAGCGGGAAGAGTCTTTCCACCTCTATCCTATCCATCCCATTCATCATCTTATACGTCTCAATGAGATCTCCTCTCATTCTTCTAAACTCTAACGAGTACAAGCCCAGTTTATTCAGCCTCTCCTCATAGCTCAACCCCCTCAACTCCGGTATCAGCCTAGTAAACCTCCTCTGCACTCCCTCCAAGGCCAAAATATCTTTGCACAGGTGCGGCGCCCAAAAATGCACACAGTACTCCAGTTGCGGCCTCACCAATGCCCTATACAGCTGCAGCAAGACCTCCCTACTTTTATATTCAATCCCCTTCGCTATGAAGGCCAGCATCCCATTCGCCTTCCTGACCACCTGCTGCACCTGCAAGCTGGGTTTTTGCGACTCATGCACAAGGACCCCGAGGTCCCTCTGCACCGTCGCCTGCTGCAGTTTTTCGCCACATAAGTAATAGTCCTTCCTACCATTCTTCCTACCAAAGTGGACCACCTCACACTTGCCAACATTAAATTCCATTTGCCATTTCCTGGCCCATTCACCCAGCCTATCTATATCCTTCTGCAGACTCTCCACACCCTCCTCACGATTTGCCGTTCCCCCAATCTTGGTGTCATCAGCAAATTTTGACACTCTACATTCGGTTCCCTCCTCCAGATCATCTATATAAATGGTAAAAAGCTGAGGCCCCAGCACCGACCCCTGGGGCACTCCACTAGTCACCATCTGCCAATCCGAATAGCACCCGTTGACCCCCACTCTCTGCCTCCTATTTGACAACCAATCCTCTATCCACGCTAACACCCTACCCCCAACTCCATGTCCCTCGACCTTCTGCAATAACCTCTTGTGAGGCACTTTGTCAAACGCCTTCTGAAAATCTAGAAAGACCACATCCACCGGCTCTCCTCTATCCACCGCCCTAGACACATCCTCATAGAACTCCAGTAAATTTGTCAGACACGACTTCCCTTTAATGAAACCGTGCTGTGTCTGCTCTATCAAGCAATTCCCTTCAAGATGCCTCGCAATTTCCTCCTTAATGACAGATTCTAACATTTTACCTACCACAGACGTTAAACTAACCGGCCTATAATTCCCCGCCTTTTGCCTGGCACCCTTCTTAAACAACGGCGTAACATTAGCCGTTTTCCAATCATCCGGCACTTCCCCGGAATCCAGCGACGTTTGGAAAATAACCACCAAGGCATCCACTATCACCTCCGCCATTTCTTTCAGAACCCTCGGATGCATTCCATCCGGTCCTGGGGACTTGTCCACAATCAGCTCCTCCAGTCTGTCGAGCACCGCCTTTCTAGTAACAGTAATGTCATTAAGACCCTCCAGTCCTACCACCTTTCCATCGCTAACACCCGGCAAATTATTCACGTCCTCCTCCGTGAAGACAGAAACAAAAAAGTTATTCAAGACCTTCGCCATATCCCCATCCCCTACCACTAGGTCCCCTTTCTCATCCTCTAAAGGACCAACATTCACCCTAGCCAGCCTCTTCCTTTTTATATATTTATAAAAACTCTTGCTATCCTTTTTTATATTAAGCGCTAGCCCAGCTTCATAGTTTCTCCTACCCTTCCTTATCAACTTCTTTGTCAATCTTTGTTGACATTTAAACCTCTCCCAATCCTCTTCTCGCCCACTACTCTTAGCTACTCTAAATTCCTCCGCTTTTAGTTTAACACTTTCCTTCACCTCCTTCGTTATCCATGGCTTATTACCTCTCCTCCTACTATCCTTTTTGACCATTGGAATAAATTTCCGTTGAGCACCAAGAAAGATCTCCTTAAAGATCCTCCACTGCTCCTCAACAGACCCTCCCTCCAATGCGCTTTCCCAGTCCACATTCGCCAATTCTTCTCTCATCCTACCGTATTCCCCTCTATTCAAACAAAGGACGCGTGTCCGGGAACCCACTTTCTCCTCCTCCATCTGCACCAGAAACTCCACCATACAATGATCACTCTCCCCAAGAGGATCCTTCACCACAAGGTCCCTAATTCTACCCGCTTCATTACATAGCACCAGATCCAAGATAGCTCGCTCCCTCGTCGGCTCCAACACACACTGTTCGAGGAAACTATCCCGGCAGCATTCCAAGAACTCTTCCTCGAGCCCCCCACGTCCAACATGGGTCGACCAATCAATATGCAGATTGAAATCCCCCATAACTACGGCCGTCCCATTCCTGCACGCTGCACTTATTTGCGTGTTAACAGCCCGCCCCATCTCCAGATCATTATTCGGGGGCCTATAGACGACACCCACCAGCGTCTTCCTCCCTTTGCTGTTCCTAATCTCCACCCACAACGATTCCACCCTCTGCTCCTTGGCTCCAATATCATCCCTTGCTACCACCGTGATGCTATCCTTAATCAGCAGAGCTACGCCCGCCACTTTTCCCTCCTGCCTATCCTTCCTAAACACTTGATAGCCCTGTACATTCAGTTCCCAGTCCCTGTCACCCTGCAGCCACGTCTCTGTAATGGCCACCAGATCGTATCCATTTGTGTCGATCTGCGCCATCAGCTCATCCACTTTATTCCAAATGCTTCGTGCATTCAGATAAAGTGCTTTCATCCCAGCCTTCACCTGGACCCTATTTGCCGCAACGCCACCAACTATACTCACGCCCCCTACTCCCTCTATTATTGGGACATCCTCAGTGTCAATACCCTTCACCCCACTATCCCCAATCACTACTACGTTCCTTTTCCCTTTCTCTTTGCCTATGTCCTGCTGCAGCACTGTACCGTGTGCAGCTTGCTCACCAACCTCACCTGCCTCATTCTCGTCCAGCCTGGAAGCAAGAACCTCAAACCTGTTATGCAGATTAAGAGGCTGAGGCCTCCGCTCCTCACCCCCCTTCCTCCTCCCAGCAGCCCCCTCTTGTCCCTGACCCTTAGTGTTAGCCAGTCTAGGGGGGGTGGATGTCACTTGCACCCCATTGACAATGGCACCCTCTCTCCCCCTGATGAGCCTCAGTGTCTGTAGCTCAGAGGCCAGCTCATTTACCCTGAGCTGGAGCTCCTCTAGCAACCTGCACTTACTGCAGACATGGTCACTGGGATGAACCCTAGGGTCCACCAGTTCCCACATCATACAGAAACCACACATCACATGCCCCTCCATTATTCACTGTAGTAGTTTTGAAAAAATTTTTTTGTTTTTTTTGTTTTTCAAACGAACTCACCTGGCCTTTTTTTCCTTCCAGCCCTTTTTGATATTAAGCCCTAGTAGCTCACTCTGCTTCCCACTCACTCCGCTGCCCGCTCAGACGCTGCCCGCTGTCTACACCAGGCCTCCTTTTAAACCTGGCGCTGATTTAAAGCTGATGGCCCACAACTGCCTGCTAACCACTCCCTCAGAATTCTTAAAGCAGTAAATACAATAAATAAATGCTTTAAACAGTTCTACAAAGAACAAAGTGCTTTAAACTTATTTTAAACAGGTTTTTAACAGGTAAAGTCTTAGCTCTCTCTCTGCTCCTTCACTCGTCTGCTCCAGCAAACAATGGAAGGCTCCCATAAACAGCAATGTGATAATGATCAGATCATCACAGATGTTAATTGAGGGATAGCTATTGGTCAGGCACAGTGGTTAACACTGCTGCCTCCCAGTGCCAGGGACCCAGGTTCAATTCTGACTTCGGGTCACTATCTGTGTGGAGTTTACACGTTCTCTCCGTGTCTGTATGGGTCTCCTCCAGGTGCTCCGATTTCCTCCCACACTCCAAAGATGTGCGGGTTAGGTGGTTTGGCCATGTTAAATTGCCCCTTAGCATTAGGGGGACTAGCAGGGTAAATATGTGGGGTTATAGGGCCTGGGTGGGATTGTGGTTGATACAAACTCAATGGGCTGAATGACCTCCTTCTGCACTGTAGGGATTCTACAATTCTAACTCCTATGTTCTCCTTCAAAATAGGGTATAGAACCTTTTATTTTATATGGATCTGAGAACAGTCTTTGGTCTAAGTCTGAGCTGAAAGACAGTACCTCTGAAAGTGCAGCACTCCTTCAGTACTGGAGTGCTGGCCTTGAGTCTCTGAAGTGAGAGCCCAGAACACTCTGTCTTGGAGGCAAGGGTGCTACAAATTAAGTCACGCCTGACTCAGTCAGCTAGCTAAGGCACAGTCTCATCTATATGTTGGCTGTTGTCCATCAAAAGTCAACACTAACATTGCAGTCCTCATTGAACTAGCAAATGATGTGCGTGGCCCAGTCTCAGTGAGTACAGCTGTGAGTGGGTGACTATATTAAATACAGACTGTGTTGCGTTCTTAATAGGAAAATAAAATACTGAAGAAGCTGAAAATCTGAAATTAAAAAATCTTGCAAATTCTCCTAACCTGGCCAGCTCCATTGCCGGCATAGGCATACCATAGCCGTTCAGAATTTTCATAGAGTGGGGCAAACTTTCAAAGAGTTGTGGTTCACAGCATCGATGAGATCCACCTCATGTCTACAATGCCAGAATATTCTCTTTGCCAAGTCTTATTATGTACATTTAAAGTTTATTTATTAGTCACAAGTACTAATCACAAGTATTAGTCACAATTAGCAGATATCCCAAAATTTCATTGGCCTGCTGAAACACCTGAGCCCCTAGGAGCTCATTGCTGATTGACAGCTCTGCCTGTCTGATCTATGCTGTCAATTTCACAATGTTTATTTATTTCAGCCAGACCATTCAAGAGTGAAATTAGGAAACACATACATACAGACAGAGTGATAAAAGTTTGGATCTCTCTTCCACAAAAGACAATTGTTGCTAGGTTAATTGTTCATTTAAAATCTGAAATTGCTGGATTTTTGTTCATCAAAGGTATCGAGGGATAGAGGAAAAAGATGGGCAACTGGAGGTAGATTGGGAATTGGTCATGATCTCATTGTATACCTTATCAGGCTTGATTAGTGAAATTGACTTATTCTATTTAAGGCTGCATAGTGGTTAGCACTGATGCCTCACAGAACCAAGGACCCAGGTTCTATTCTGGTCCAGGTGACTGTCTGTGTGAAATTTGCATGTTCTCCCCGTGTCTGTGTGGGTTTCCTTTGGGTGCTTTGGTTTCCTCCCACACTCCAAAAATGTGCAGGTTAGATAGATTGGTCATGCTAAATTGCTCATTAATGTCTGGGTATCAGCAGAGTAAATACGTGGGGCTATGGGGATAAGTACTGGGTGAGATTGTTGTTGGTGTAGGTTTAATGGGCCTAATGGCCTCCTTCCATACTGTAGGGATTCTATGATTCTGTATGCAGATCTGTAATATTCCAGTTATAAGAAAACCTATGTAGTGTTGACTTTCATTGGGAGATCACTAATGAAGATGTGACACATTGCTTTAGCCAGTTCATCTTATTGTACAAATAGATCATCAAGATGTAAGAAAGGTCAGTATAAATAGAGTGCTGCAGGTCAATTGGATACATAGTTGTTTGGGAACGTATAAAAATCAAGACAGTAGTGGGTTAAAAGATGCATCAGCCCATTAAATGCTTTTAAGGCAAGGATAAATAATTTTTGAACAGTGAAGGAATTGAGTTCACAAAAAGATCAGCCATGATCTTATTGAATGGTGCAGCAGGCTCAAAGGGCCAGATGGCCTACTCCTGCTCCTAGTTCTTATGTTCTTATTAGCCTTGAAAACCGAGAACTGTGCGATTTGTTTTTTAGGGTGGTTTATTTAGATTCCTCCAGACTGTCCATAGGCCTATTTGGCATTGATTGTTAAACCTCTAACAATAATTTGCAGGAGACCAGAAGTCAATCTTTTACTCAGTTTAGTCAAATATTGCAAATGTATAGCTCCTCACTCTACTTACCAACCTTATGTCGTCCACCAAGCCTGCTCCACCATTCAGTAAGATGATGCCTGACTGGATTGGGCTTTAACTCCACGTTCCTGCCTCCCAACCTTTGACTTTCATTTTGATCAAAAATCAGTTCTGATAATAAAACGATGGTTAGCTGTCTCATTCTCCAGCCATAACTGCTGATTGAAATTTATCAATGGCAACAAGTAACTGCAGACGACAGCAGATCAAAAGTCTGTTCTGAAATTTATCAATGACAGCAAGTTATAGCTTTGAGAAAACTTTATTTTTTCTTACGTAATAGAAAACCTGTCTCCTTGATCCTGACTCCAGTTGGTGAAGTGCTTTCTTAGCTTAAGGGGTCAACTGGCATTTTACACCCATGTGTCACTGTGATTGACAGGCAACCGTTCTGACCGTGAGGATATTTGTGCTGGAAGGAAGCTGCCAGGATGGATTCGGGGGACCAGCCACTAACGGGCTCTGTCTGCTAAATTGCCCTGGGGAGGTTGACTATGTGTGCCAAGCATACTAATCAGCTTGTCTGCACTTTAGATTCCACGTTGTCTCCTAGTTTCAAAGAATTACAACTGACACAGTATAGTTGACTTGTCCCCTTCTGTATCGTTTCTCCAAACTGGGCATTTAACAGGCCCTCCTCTCCTTTGCGCATTTTTTAACATTGTGTTTTCCAATCATGGATGTTGGTTGACTGCTTGCTACTGTTACACTGCTCAATGTGCACCACCACCCAGCCAACCCACCCTCCCCAGTCTGTATAGGATATTCCTTTTCCAACAAGCTGTAGCTATATTCGCGGGAATATTTGTAAAGTTTTCCCTGGCGACAGACAAAATGAATGAGGGTTCCAGGAAGTGCCATTTGACCTATCCAGTTGGTTATCTGCTCACTTTGAAAAACAATGGCCGCAAACCATTCTAATCTAATCTCCTGCCAGTAATGGCAGAGTTTCTTGGAATGCCACTTTAGTTTTAATTAGAGCTGGAATATCACAATGTTGGCCAAGCTCCAAGGTGGTAGCACTTGCTTCCTCCTGACTCTACATGATGCACTTATTCAGCTTTCCCTCTGTATTGGGGGGTAATTTAACTCTCTGCTGATGTTGCCTCTTGGGCTGAGGTGTCGTTTTCAGACAGCCACTTTATTGAAACTATAAATTGCAAAAAGCTGGAACAATCAGTTATCAGCTGTTCTTCTGTGGCTCGGAAGAAACTGCTGGAAAAGCCGAGAAGAGGACCAGGATGTATGATTTTAGTCAGGCGTTAGCACAAAAGAAGCACATAATTGGATCCCATTCAACGTCAGAGCAGTTTGTTGAAATGTTTTTAGGGGAGGAGAAGAAAAAGCATTGATTTTAGAGCACCGATCATTCAACAAGAAGAATTAACTCGAGGAAAACCTGATTGCTGATGATAAAAGTGATGAATGTGGGTGGGAGTGGTATAGTGGGTAGATACGATCTATTCACCTCAGTGTCGGTATTTGAATTCAGTCATGACTGATGGGATTGTTGTATTGAGTGAAATGAGTTTGAGGATTCTCAGCCCAGTTCCTAACGTTTGTAAACCATAACAGCATCAATAATTTACAGAGCTGTTCTCAGCAGTGGCTGAGTTCACAGCACAATAAGTGGTTCTCCTCTGAAGTCTTAAAGTTTATTCATTAGTGTCACACATAGGCTTACATTAACAATGTGATGAAGTTACTGTGAAAATCCCCTTGTCACCACACTCAGGCACCTGTTTGGCTACACTGAGGGAGAATTTTTAGCACGGCCAATGCACCTAACCAGCATGTCTTTCAGACTGTGGGAGGTAACCAGAGCACCCAGAGGAAACCCACGCAGCAACGGCGAGAATGTGCAGAGTCTGCACAGACTGTCACCCAAGCCGGAAATCGAACCTAGGTCCCTGGCACTGTGAAGCAGCTGTGCTAACCACTTTGCATCCAGATGCAAAGGAGACTGGGGACCTTCTGGGAATTCTGTTCATCACCATTTCCTGATCAGTTCATTTGTCCCACTATAGACCATAGGCCAGATTGCCATTTCAGGCTACTCTGACTCTGACCATAATTCTGAACTTTCCATTGATACTTTGAGCCGATGTGTCCGGCTGTCATGGTTTAACTTGCAGCAATATTCTGGATCATCCATTTACCTCCTGCTTGCCACCTTCCACACCTTTTCTGTTGCCTCCATTCAAGGCTAAAAACCCAAGCTTTTCCTATCTTTGCTACAAACTGAATCCTTGGAGACTGAAAAATCAGGCTTGTTCCTCTTCTCTTACTTGAGAAAGGATATACTGGCACTGGAGGGGCTGAGTAGGAGATTCACTAGGTCGATTCCGGAATTGAGAGGGTTGGCTTATGAGAAGAGATTGAATAGACTGGGACTCTACTCTTAGAATCACAGAATCCCTACAGTACACAAGGAGGCCATCCAGCCCATCGAGTCTGTACTGACCACAATCCCACCTAGGCCACATTCCCTTTGGAATTTAGAAGAAACATATAAAATAATGAAGGGAATAGATAAGAAAGAAGCAGGGAGGGTGTTTCCACTGGCAGATGAAACTAGAACCAGGGGCCATAGTCTCAAAATAAGTGGAAGCAGATTTAGGACTGAGTTGAGGAGGAACTTCTTCACCCAAAGGGTTGTGAATCTGTGGAATTCCCTGCCCAGTGAAGCAGTTGAGGCTACCTCATTGAATGTTTTTAAGGCAAAGATAGATTTTTGAACAGGAAAGGAATTAAGGGTTATGGTGAGCAGATGGGTAAGTGGAGCTGAGTCCATGAAAATATCAGCCATGATCTTTTTGAATGGTGGAGCAGGATTGAGGGGCCAGATGGTCCACTCCTGCTCTTATTTCTTATGTTCTCTGCGTTCCCATCAGGATTTGAAGGACCTGAAGAAAACAAAAATCCAGTGAGCTTAATAATTTCCACACAGCTTGCAAACAAAAAGTGAAAACCTACAAAGTTGTGAATCTGAAACAAATGAATCGAAGGAACAGTGAACCAATCCTTTGAGAAACTGCTTTCCAGGATTTTGACCCATAAGCAATACAAGAAAGGACAGCTTTGTGTTTGAAGGTGCTCAAAACTGGGCAACCTAATAGTTCTTCTCTCACTTTCCATTGATCAGTGCTATAGCAAAGCCAAGATGTAAACAGAATACAATATCTTACATTTATATAGCATCATTCACAACTTCAGAAACTCCCGAAGTGCTTGGCAACCAATGGAATATCAATGGAACAGTTGGGACATCTTGTTAAAGTTGTGCAAGACATTGGTAAGGCCACACTTGGAATACTATGTACAGTTCTGGTCACCCTATTATAGAAAGGATAGTATTAAACTAGAAAGAGTGCAGAAAAGATTTACTAGGATGCTGCCCGGATTTGATGGTTTAAGTTATAAGGAGAGGCTGGATAGACTGGACTTTTCTCACTGGGGCGTAGAAGGCTGAGGGATGATCTTATAGAGGTCTATAAAATAATGAGGGGCATAAATCAGCTAGTTAGTCAGTATCTTTTCCCAAAGGTAGGGGGCCTAAAACTAGAGGACATAGGTTTAAGGTGAGAGGGGAGAGATACAAAAGTGTCCAGAGGGGCAATTGTTTTCACATAGAGGGTGCTGAATGTCTGGAACAAATTGCCAGAGGTAGTAGTAGAGTTGGGTACAGTTTTACCTTTTAAAAAGCATTTAGACAATTACATGGGTCAGATGGATATTGAGGGATATGGGCCAAATGCGGGCAACTGGGACTAGCTTCGGAGTTTAAAAAAAGGGCAACATGGACAAGTTGGGCTGAAGGGCCTGTTTCCATGCTGTAAACCTCTATGACTCTATGACAAGGGTAGCAGACACGTGGGAATACCACATGGGAGTTCCATCCAAGCCTTGGGATTGCTTGTTGGTGCAGACTCACTGGACTGAATCCTTCTGTACTGTAGGGATTCTATGATGATGATTCTATCAGGCCACTCACCATCTGGTTTGGAAACATATCGCCGTTCCTTCATGGTTACTGGGACAAAATCTTGGAATTCCCTCCCTGTCAGTATTGTAGATATAACTATACCTCAGGGATTGCAGCAGTTCAAGAAGGCAGCTCACCTTCAGAAGAGCAGTTAGGGATTGGCAATAAATGCTGGCCTCACCAGCGATGCCCACATCCTTTGAACTAAAGAAGAAGAGCAGTTACATCCATCCCCTGTCTTCTCTCCATGTCAGTAAGAAGTCTGACAACACCAGGTTTAAGTCCAACCGATTTATTTGATAGTAAACTCACAACCTTTCGGGGTTTGCCCCTTTGTCAGGTGAATGGAGAGATCTGGCCTCAGACAGAGCATATAACAGCACAGACAGTTTACTGATTAGAATGATTACTCAGTAAGCTGTAAACTGTCTATGCTGTTATATGCTCTGTCTGAGGCCAGAACTCTTCATTCACCTGACGAAGGGGCAAACCCTGAAAGCTTGTGAATTTACTATCAAATAAATCGGTTGGACTTAAACCTGGTGTTGTCGGACTTCTTACTGTGTTTACCCCAGTCCAACGTCGGCATCTCCACATCATGACTTCTCTCCATGTCAACAGTTGCACCTCCAAATAACGGGATTGGATGAAGAGTTCGATCTCCGTTTTGTCCTTCTACAAATCAAGACTTTCATGCTATCAGTTCTGAATTCTGCATAGATTAGCACCTGTTTCCTAACTTATGCCATTGCTTAAATTCTTACGAATATATTTTGAGTGTATTGCATTACTTATGTTCCTTATTTGTTCGTTAAGCCTCATTTACTTTGACTCCTGGTCTAGCTCTGAGGTGTGAGTATTTTTGGGCTGGGAAAGAACTGTGTCAAATGTGGAAAAAAATGTAATGGTTAAGTAGGAGGTAAATTGTTGTGGGTATTAAGAGATAATGTAACTGTTTGCTCTGGCTTGCTAGTCAGCCTTTGCCTAGCAAAGACGTTGTTTCACTATTGAAACAGAGCTTAAAACAAACAAGTCAGAGGAAGATGTATGATTTTATTTGGCAATGAGTGTAAATTTTTCCTTTTAGCCAACAAAGTTAGAATGTGCTGTTTCACAAATTTAAAATTTTGTGAGGTTTTGGGGAAGTTTACTCTGCTATCTATTTGTGTGATAATGCAACCCTGGTATGTAACAGTAGTACCCCCTTGTGACCTGAACTGGATATTTATGTTATTCGCACATGTGCTTCCTCAGTTTCACTGAAGTTGGACTGAGCTAACACTTTGCTGGACGCAGCTAGACGCGAATCGATAAGCTGCTTTATTTCACAGTAAGACGAGTCTACACAACAGAAGTCAAACTGCAATAACTTATCTTTGTACAATAAAAAAAGCATGTCGGTGTATCGTCTTACTTAACTTTAAAAAGATGACTTTTAACTGTTCCTCTAGCACTTCTGACCTTATAGCCTCTGTGAAAGTTTCTCATTGTTTCTTCTCCGAAAACATGTTTGCAGCTCCCTATTTCTAAAAGCCCCTGTGCTCCGATTTCTATCTTTTAATCTCATGCAGTCCACATTCAGAAAATAGGATCAGCAACTTTCTGATGCACTGTATGTTTTTTGGTTGTCGGAACAGGAAAAGCATACTTGCTTATTTCTGAATTTATCAGGAGCAGACCAACATCAAAAAGAGCTTGTTTGTTTTCTTTCTCAAAAAAACAACTGGGTCTGAATACACTGGCTGTTAATTTTCCCTGGAAACTAAGACTTAACAGTATTTTTTTCCAGCCATTTTGTTAGGCGTTCTATCTATTTGCCACGAGAGAATGCTTGTGAAAATTCTAGACAATTCTTGTCTTTAAGAATCCAACATTAAATATAATTTTGTTTTTATTTTTTGGGGAAAAAGTATCATTACACTATTTAACTGATAACTATACCTTGTAATAAAGGCATTGCAATGTTTCTGCTGAAACAAAATGAAAAATGTCAACTTGGTAACAGTTTCACTTCTCAGTGACAAAGTTACAAATTCTAGTTCCACTTTACATTTGAATATCACACTTCCATACTGAAGGAATGCCACGTTGCTGGTGGTGACATCGATCTGAGACTCTGCCCAACTATTCAGATGCACTTTAAAGTTTCTGTTTGAAGAAGAACTGGGAGTAATATCTCTGCCCCATCCAATGTTTCCTCCTCAACATTTGCTTTGATACTATATGGTGGAGTTTATGACTTCAGATTTAAGTCTAAACAAGTCATTTACAGCAACTAAACATTTTGAGACTCACTTGATAGTCACAAAGAAGGTGATATTACAACCAATACATACAGTTAATTTTTTTTTAAAGAAGCTTGCATTGAAACTGCCAGAAGAAATGGTCTGGAAGTAAGGCACATTGAATTGAGGCATTCAAGAGGGCATTAGATGATTATTTGTGTAAAAACAATGTGTAGGGGTATGGGGAAAAGGCAACCGAATGCACTAAGTCATTTGGAGAGCCAGTGCAGACACACTGGGACAAATGGCCTCCTTCCGCACTGTAACAATTCTGGTGATTCTGTGAAAAAAGTCTGTCTTGTCTGGTAATAAGTGAATAATGAATAGAACATAATTTTGCTCAGAATAGAATAATCTTGCCAAACTGCCTGCAATTTTGCTGGTTACGGGCTGGGAAGAGGGAAAGATTGGAGAAAGTGGAAACTAAATGCCACAGGACTTTTAACAGCAAAGAAAAACAACCCATAGCAAACCAATTTATTTTTAAACAGTTCCGCACTGTGAATTGGATGAGATACAATATATAAAGTACTTAAGAGTCATTTGAGAAATTTAAAGTTACTCTCTCGGTGTCAACTGCCAGCCGTGGTTTTGCATCTAATAGTACTGTGAATTATTGAAGAAGGCTCATTCAGAAATGATATCCAGGACTAGGACAGCTAAGGACATTTTGAATGGTAAGGTTGGCAAAGAGTGTGCTCAACCTTCAAGAATCAACATGGCACCCTTCCCTAAAAATTGTGGTGCAGCAGAGGATTATTATACCAATTTGAATTTATCATTCACAAGATTTGTCATTTGCACTCCAAAGCACTCCTCAGCAGTCAACAATGGGAAGTTAACAGAGATTGCTAGCAGTGGTCAGTGTATAGTGACAACCCTGCCTGATTACCCTTTTACCCAAAACCACCCTCCGGAGAAGGTGAAGTAAGCAATTACACAGTAACACGATGGCACAATGGTTAGCACTGCTGCCTCACAGTGCCAGGGACCTGCGTTCGATTCCTGGCTTAGGTCGCTCACTGTATGGAGTCTGCACCTTCTCCCCATAAATGTGTGAGTTTCCTCCGGGTGCTGTAATTTCCTCCCACAGCCCAAAAGCTGTGCTGGTTAGGTGCATTGGCCATGCTAAATTCTCCCTCAGTGTACCCATATGGGTACCAGAGTGTGGCGACTGGGGATTTTCACAGTAACTTCTTTACAGCGTTAATGTGAGCCTACTTGTGACACTAATAAATAAACTTTAAACTTTAAGACTGTTTTCTTGCAGTTAGGGAGACAGCTCAGTTTTCTATCTATACCACTTGGTGATCAGCAGACAAGCAGTGGCACCTCCCTTCCAGCTAAATTCCAACTAAACCTGCTCGATAAATGTCAGTCAATATCCCTGAGTTGTGGAAATGTACTGCTGTCCCTATTGTTGCAATATTCATAAATTATGGGGGGGCAATCAGGCCAGAATTTGTCAAAGTATCAGGCTCAGGCAGAAAACTAGCTTATAAACTCTCCGGATCCACAGACCAGTTTCCTCTCCAGATTTTAAGTCTCTTTAAAGAAAAGAATGAGTGGGTGTGGGTGTGGGTTTACGGTGTTACTCAGGCGGGCAGGTACTCTTGAGGCCGGCATCAGGCTCCACAGAGATCAGGGCGCCATCTTTAAAGGGCACCCAATCAGAAATAATAAACTCCCCCCGCTCCCCGATCATCATGGAGGTGTCAGGGGCTGTCCTCTACCCGTGGCAATCATCGCCAGCATGTCAACTTAACAGTCCTGACCCCCACTCACTCAGTGATGGCTCTTCTTCCCCCCACCCCCAACACACACAAATGAACAACTCGCACCTCTTCTCCCTCCCCCTTCATGATGTCCCACTAGGGTCTGGCACAGGCACTGCACCCTGGCACAGGTTGGCTGAATTCACCAGCAGAATGAATGGTAACATCTCAAGAAACCAGACAAAAATTTTCCATCTCTCACCCAATCTCACTGGCATAACAAGCTGGTATGATCGCCCCCAGTGACTCCAATTGTTACTTTGGACAAAATTGTGTGGCTCAGTCTTAATTCACCCTTAACTCTCTGAGCAAGACACCAGCTTTGGGAGTGAGTGCCACCTGCCATGGGGATCTGTACCTCACACCTTCTAAAGTTTCACACTTTGAGAACAGAGAATAAAATTAGGGGCAGGGGGAAAGCAAGGATATAAAAACATTGAATTTATTTCACAGTTCTTGCCTTGTAGCATTTTTGTTTATCTAAATTGTAAATGCATTATTACATAAACCAGGGTAGCATTTCTGGAGCTTGGAAGGCTAAGGGGTGAATTGATTGAAATTTTCAATATGTCAAAGGGTACAGATAGGATACATGGGGAAAAACTATTTCTGCTGGTTGGGGAGTTGAGGACTAAGGGACATAGTCTAGAAATTTGAGCCAGACCTTTTAAGAGTGGAACACATACATATTTGACAGAATGATAAAAGTTTGGACCTCTCATCCTTGAAAGACATTTGATGCTTGGTTAATTGTTCATTTTAAATCTGAAATTGATTTTTCTTTAACAAAGTTAACAAGGAATAGAGGGAAAAGGTTGCTAAATAGTATTAAATTATACATTTACCATGAACTAATTGGCTGAACAGGCTTGATTAGTAAATTTGACTTATTCCTGTTTAAGGCTGCATGGTGGCACAGTGGTTAGCACTGTTGCCTCACAGTGCCAGGTTCGATTCCCAGCTTGGGTCACTGTCTGTGCAGAGTCTGCATGCTCTCCCCATGCCTGTGTGGGTTTCCTCTGGGTACTCCGCTTTCCTCCCATAGTCCAAAAGATGTGCTGGTCAGGTGCATTGGCCATGCTAAATTCTCCCTTAATGTATCCAAACAGGTGCTGGAGTGTGGCAACTAGGGGATTTTCACAGTAACTAAATTGCAGTGTTAATGTAAGCCTACTTGTGACATTAATAAATATACTTCTGTTTTTCTTTGTTTCATTGAGTCATTCAAATTCAAAGAGAGACCTTTGTACACTTCATTCAAAAAACAAGATTCTTATTAAACAAATCAGTTTGTTAAAAATTTCACTTTATGTGTAATATCATTCACATTACATTATACATCCTTGTTTGCATTGGTAGTTCACTAAGTGATAACCAATTAGTCTGTATTCAAACAAGCCATTATAGATAATTGAGTTAAAGTGAAATATCGACATTTGGTTCAGATTAATATTCCATCTTTTATAGTGTAAAACTGACATTTGACCCAACAGAAAGGAATTATTTTTGCGCTGACATGCTGATCACAGCTCTGCTGTAAATCCTTGGCAGAAATCAAATCCCACAACTCAAACTTACTGTAGCCCTGAGAATCTGGATTGTAAATTATAACTGATGTGAATTCCAGTCCTCACGAACCTTCTCGTCAGATCTGAATTGAAATGACTGGCAGTGTAATAGTTTATTGAGCCACTGGAATTTTTGCAATCACCTATCCTATCTGTAGCAATAGCAATGGTTGACTTAAAAATCTTCTTTTTCTTTTGCTTCTCAAACCCAGGAAAACTTGAACTCTTTTCATATTAAAATTATTCATGTTTTATGAACAAGATACTTAGTATCCTGTGTTGCTGCTTTGTAAGTAATAATCCACAATTTGCCTCTAAATGGAAATCTGTTTATTTTAATTTTGGTTTATCAGACAGCTTTTATTGAAAAAGCATTTTAACGTATTCATACAACACAGTATTTGATGTTCTGCAGTAAAAATGTGTTACCCAAAAATTGTGTAATTTGTCCATGATATTCACACAAATAATTCTTTAAGAAATATTAATTTGCTTTTTTCTCGCTAATTGAAATTTCTGTTGTCCAAAATGAACATAGATTCATAGAATTCCTACAGTGCAAAGGAGGCCATTAGGCCCATCAAGTCTCCACCAATTCTCCATCAGAGCATCCCACTCAGAAACCCACGTATTTATCCCGCCATTTCCCCCTGACCTAAGACACAAAGAGGTAATTTAGCATGGACAGTCCATCTAACCAGCACATCTTTGGACTGTGGGAGGAAACCAGATCTCCCAAAGGAAACCCACGCAGATACGGAGAGAACATGCAAACTCCATACAGACAGTGACACGAGGCCAGAATTGAACCAGGGTCCCTGGCGCTGTGAGACAGCAGTGCTAACCACTGTGCTGCCCACAAAGTGAAAAAGATAAACATTAAATATTACACAGTGGATGGTAAAAATAATCCACGTACGTGCCTTTTGTGTCTTTTAATGCCTTTGTTAAACTTTTAATTGAAGGCCTCGATGTCTCTTCGAACTTATGCTCAGAACTGTAACTCAGCTGAATTCAGATTGTACAGTAGATGTAAACTCTACTCATATTCCTTGAGGCATCAGCCCTCTATATTGGGGGAATGATCAGATGAGAGGAGAGCTTTGATGACCACATTTGCCCATGACCCCCCCCACTCAAAATATTCCTTCCACTGAGACAATACCTCCCTTCCCTGCCACAACACAGCCCACCATCCAGCATCTCCCAGCAGAAAGGAAAGGAAAAGGACACATTTAGAAGAAGACAGAGTTAAAAGCAAAGAAAATTTTAAAAGGAGAGGAAGCAACAGAGGCAAGGCAGTGAGAAGGAGAGGAGCACTAGAGACAGGTAAGAGAGGGTCTCCAACTTATCACACACAAAGCCACAGGAGATTGACAAATAATTAAACAAAGACAAAATTAATTGAAACATGGTTATTATAAGCAAATTACGCTGTGGGATTCCAGCATGTCAACACTATATACATTGGGCTTCAAAGTCTCTGAACCCGTACTTCAATGGTACATTGTAATAGTCTCAAACATCTATAGATTTTGATGCTGATTCTGTTGTAAGTGACAGAACTATAACTGGGATGGGTGGGATATGGCTCTATCAGTGCTATAGAGTCCCCACCTCCTTCTGCCACCAGCAAGTCAGACTTGCACTATTAGTGGAACCCAGAGATTTGGGAGCCACCAAAGAATGACAAATCAAATATTTCCTCCTAATCCTCAGGGAGCTCATGATAGTGGGTTTAGAAGTGGTTGCTTTCTTCAACACTGGCTAGTTTTGTCTTGCTTCCTGCTGGTCCTGCATTGAACTTGTATCAGCTTTCAATGAGGGAATGTTTCCTTGGGCCTAGTGGAGGTATTTTTGATGGGATTCACAAGAAAGTATTCAACACTTGTTGCCAAAACTTACCTGGGAAGAGGAAGAGGAGAGAATGGTAAAACACAAATGGGTGGAGGATTTGTCCACTAATCCCCACCTAAATAGAATTTGTTACACAGCTTAAACAGGGCAAAAACCCAATGGATCAGACGTTGCCACAAAATTTCCCATGTCAGCATTTCTCCCAGGATCTGTTGTTCTAAAATGTGCCCATCTCTCTGCTACTACCATTTATTTTAGACTGGAAATTGCTATTGCTAAAACTACAAGAAATACTAGGTGGTATTAATTAATTGAAGTTGAATTCCACCAGTTGCAATGGGATTTGAACCTGTGTCCCCAGAGCATTGTCTCTGGATTATCAGTCCAGTGACATTACCATTAAGCCACCAGCTCCCCAGGGAAATTTGAAGGCTATTAATTTTTACTTCGCCACATTTGCTTTGCTTTTCCTTTTTAGGGTCTTTTGCATCTCTGTGCAGGTCATTCAACATTACCCACACTTTTTCCCTTGCAGACTGGTCCATGTTACAAGATACGTTTTCCCCCTCAACTGTTTGATGTATGGAATACTAAATAAGTTCCATGTGGGGCAATATTAACAACTGCCATGTTTATTCAGGTTTCACTGTTCATTTACTGCTATTACACTTTTCTCAATAGAATTGTACAAACACAAACACTAAATTTATTATCTCTCTAAGACAATCGTTCTCACTCAAAATAATTCATTAGCAATTTTTCAATTCCACTCAACCATCTCAAGACGATGAATTTCAGTCCGTCACCATAACCGTTGTGTTCTGTGGACATCCCAAAATTAGTTCCACTGCCCAATGTGATTAGCAGAAAACACCCTCCATGTAGAACCATGTTGGATATACTAACAAACAAAAGCTTCACTGAAATTACAAGCTATACACTTTCCAAATCCTCAACTAGCTTTACTTGCATATCTAGTTACTGAGGAACGCTATCAAATTAGAGGAAAATCATTAATGTTTGACAGTACTGAATCTCCCCATAGCTTCAGTAAGGATATAAACTGAGTGTGAACAGATATTGTCAAATAAACAAATTACTTCTGCAGATACTTTTTTTCAGTGGGGAACTCAGACTCTAACGAGTTTAAAGTAAATTTAAAGTTCATTTATTAGTCACAAGTAAGGCTTACATTAACACTGCAATGAAGTTACTGTTTGCTGTTTCCACTCCAGGTTAAGATCTAAAGGTAATGTTTTGTAATGTACCAGATTATAAATATCATACTGTTGGCTGATAACCCGAGTTGAAATCTCTGCGTTCTTTTATTTCTTTTCTATAGTTACTAACAGTTTTTCAGTAATGACGGATTTACAAACAAACATTTCATTGTTTTAAGGCCAAAGTTGGAAAGAGCCTCTCAATAACAAAATCCATCAAAGTGAAAACTGCACATAGATATAGCATCATCAGCCACTCAGTAGCTCTACACTGCTGCTGAGATTTTATAAAAATAGTTTTACCCTTTCTGATACCTTGTCGCTTTCCAATTATTATTTCCTGCGGGTGGCAACAGTTGAGCAAGTGGCTTCGTCATTTGAGAACCTTGATGCCATGTGTCAATTACCTGTTTTGATCCAAAGGAAAGAGGTTAGAGAGAGGCGAGGCAGTAGCACAGCCCAGCCGTTCCTCACCTGATGCCCCTAACCTGCATTTTCTTTCTATGGATGATGATCAGGAACAGAAACCCTGATTGTTATTTCCCGTCCTTAGCCCAAGAATCGAGGATCCCCCAGCATCGCTCGACTGACTCAGCATGGAACAGAGGTTGAACTTGGGAGCGTTCTGGTTTGTATGGCTCAGCACCACACTAGACACTGCATTTACCTTTTTTATAAAACAAAATATGCTCTGTTTTACAAAATATAACTTGAAACAAGCATTTAAAACCATTCTAAAGAGCAGAGTAGAATGAGCTCACCCTGACGTAAGCGCTAACACATACTGATTAAAGACACAGTTGCACGCAGACAGGACTTTATATAGTGCGTTACAACATAGCACATAGATTCTGCACAAACTAACTCAACAATAAGTTTTTATTTATTTAAATACAATCCAACAATTTGTAGTTTTAATGCTATTTTGAAACTGTAAAGGGTTCATTGCATTTGTCATTAAAACCTTTTTTCTTTTCTTTTTTTAGGATAGAATAAAAGACACAACAGTAAGAATACTTTTTTATTATTATAATAGCAAATAATTAACCTTTTAATTTCCTTTTAATTCTGCTTTAAAACTGCACATTAATTCCCTGATTGTACCAACCTGTCAATCATCTGCAGCACTGATATCACAATAGCCTCTTCCCTTTTCAGTCAGTGTATTTTCAGCTCCACTTCAATTGTCATTAACATGCTTTCCATATATAATTTCATGCAATATATAAACATATGTGTAACAAAATATTACTGTAGATGAGGGAGCATGAATAATGAAAGTGTAATTTAATCTTGAGCTCAGATGGCATCTGCAAACTGCTCGAGTTTTTCCTTTACTGTTTATGTTATCTGGATGTGGAGATGCCGGCTTTGGACTGGGATGGGCACATTAAGAAGGCTCAGGTTAAAGTCCAGGAGGTTTGTTTGGAATCATGAGCTTAGGGAGTGCTGCTCCTTCCTCAGGTGAGTGACCTTCACAAGCTCGTGATTACAAATAAGCCTGTTGGACTTTAACCTGGTGTTGCGAGATTTTTTACTATGTTGTCTGGAGCTAGTAATTCCTAATATTTGACCTGTCTGACATTTTCTAGGGTTTTTTAAAAAAAATCTATGCCTTGCTTAACAGTTTTCCTTAAATAAACACATTTATTGGGAAAAGTGATTTTTTTTGAAAATCTTGTTGATTGTGATTATTACATGGCAAAACTATGGAAGCTGGTTTTTGTTTGTATTTGGGTGTTGTTGGTGGTTATGGACTGTTGTAAGAGAGAACAGGATTTTAACTTGCTAGATCTGGAGTTAGTGACTGAAGTCACATTATCACAGCACTTGAAGTGACTTGCCTCCAAGCTGATGGCAGTTTTTCAAATATTTTTTGGGCAATGCAAGGCATGTCTTCTGACACCATTAATCGTATAAATTATCCCTCAATGTATGATGAACCTAATACATTCTGGCTGAGCTTTTGAGCCTCAGGTGCCTTGGTGCTTCTTGAGATTGTCCTTTGGAATTGGAAATGATCCTCTGGCTTGGCTTGAGATTCCATAACAGTTTATAGTATACAGCATATGGCAATGTTGAAGTGGTATTGGCAATGTGAAAGTGATGCTTGCAAGAGACACCACTGATTGTGGCTGTTGATAATTCACATGGGAAACATGAAGCCATTATGCGTGACATACCCAACTGCTTGGATGGCATTATTTTAATGATAATCGATGAATGACCAATATGTTGATGGAAATTTAATAGAAGTACAAAATTCCATTTTTTCCAAATGTCACATTGACTGTAGAGTGAGCACCAAATCTGGAAGAGAGTCATAAAAGAAACATTTTGGCTCAGCGAGTTATTTGGAGACATGGCATTGTGTGGCCAGAATGTTACTTTATTGAAACCCAATGAACAACTGAACTCCATAATAACAAGTTTTTGCAAACAAGACCCCCTCTCGTTCTGCCTAACATATAAGTTGAGGAGACATTTTCCATTGCTCTTGAATAGCTCTCCGGCAAACTACTGGAACAGAGTCGGTGTCATCTTATTGCCCACAGAAAGATTATGACTAGCAGGGATAAATATATTTTAGTCAATTACCTGACAACTGATTGATGCCTTTGTTAACCAACACAGGTCAAAAACAGTCTTACTAAAACCTAACAGGCTATGTCCAGTCAATGCTGGAAACTCTACAGAGAAAGTTTTGATGTCAGTGCTACATCTCTGAATCAAACATTGTAATGTTCAGAAAGATACATAAGCAGCATTGTCCTATTTTTTGGCAGAGTGGCACAGCGGGCAGGAAAAATAGTGTTAAAATAACTGGGCCTGCCAATTGCTTTCCCCAGGATTTTGTTCAGTTCATAGCTGAAAAAAGCCCATCCTGTGGGCAGCTAAGGTTTTAAACATCAGGGCATGCTTTAAAAAATAAAAGACAACCAGCACCCCCCCCTCCCCACTCCGCTCGTGGAACACCAGCCTGCACCCCCACAACCCAAAAAACACACACAACACTGCTTGGCACTGCCCCGTGGCTAAGCATGACCCTCTCTCCCCTAAGTGATGGGTTCACCTGAACTCCTTTGGCGGGTTTTGCTCATCATTTGCATTCCATGGGAGACTTGTTGTGATTCACGCTGATGTGAATAGATTATATAATGGGTGAGGATTATCAGATGTAGAGACCAGATAATCAGATGTTAATGTATTGTAATGGGGATCCCGACTTTGAATGCCAGGAATGTCAGGATTCCCATTACTTCATTGACAGAAGATGGGGTTAATCAGCGCCAGTGTAAATTGTGTTTTGGGCCTCCCATGGGATTTTCTGCTCCCGTCGCCAATCCCACCCACCAAAAATGGGAGGGTAAAATCCCCATCATAGTGAATTTAAGAGTTGCAATGGCTATTTGGGCAGCTGTGTCACAATGGTTAGCACTGCTTTCTCACAGCACCAAAGACTCAGGTTCATTTCCCAGCTTGGGTCACTATCTGTGCAGAGTTTACATGTTCTTCTCGTGTCTGTGTGGGTTTCCTCTGGTTGCTCCAGTTTCCTTCCACGTTCGGAAAGGCGTGCTGGTTAGGTGCATTGACCATGCTAAATTCTCCCTCAGTGTACTTGAACAGGTGCCGGAGTGTGGAGACTAGAGAATTTTCACAGTAACCTCATTGCAATATTAATGTAAGCTGTCTTGTGACAATAATAAATAAACTGAAAACTAAGCTATTTATGGTTGGAATTCCCTTTTGCTTGTTCTCACCCTGCTCCTTTCCATTAACCTCTCTAACCTGAATCCAGTGTAACCATATCCTTAGTAATTTATTTCTGATAGTCATTGATACATCACTTCCCAGGTAGATGGCTCTGTGAGTGGTATCCACCCAGACAGTATAGGACAGTAAATAGTATTCTGGAATTAAGCCAATAAATAAGGTAATTTCCTCTGTGAAGAAAGATTTTTCCCCTTTTTTTCTGAAATCATTCTAGATGATTGAGTCTTGCTTAATAGTATTTATATCTCGCAAAATATTTAATTTATAGCTTTTTTAACAAAGCTGGTATTTCTATCTCTAACAGGTACCTGAGGTAACTGTAGCTTGGCATCTTTCCCAGAAATAAATGGTACTATGGTACCTTTTACAACGTACTTCAAAAAGTCTTTTAGTTGAATCTAAAATCTTCTATTACTTTAAGAAAACAATAACTATACGAAAAGCACAGCATTTGCCGATCTATCTGTTTATCTATCTATCCATCTATATATTTATCTCCATTTCTCTCTCCCTCTCTCTAGCTACTCTCTCTTTATTTTCCTCTCTCTAACTACCTCTCTCTTTATTTTCCTCTCTCTAGCTATCTCTTCCACTCCCATATTGAAAACTTACACATTTTTGCACATCCTGGCATGCTTTTGTCATGCATTTTGTGTTCATTTTTTCTCATTTCAAAATCTTACGTCTACATTTATGATGTTTTTTTCTTAAATGAATCTGGTGGCACAGTGTTTAGCACTGTTGCCTTATATCGCCAGGGACCCAGGCTCAATTCTGGGTCTGTGTAAGTTTCTTCCCGGTGCTCTGGTTTTCTCCCACAATAAAAAGTCTGACAACACCAGGTTTTAGTCCAACCTATTTATTTGATAACATACTCACAAGCTTTCGAGGGGACTGCCTCTTCGTCAGGCAGTCCCCTCGAAAGCTTGTGAGTATATTATCAAATAAATAGGTTGGACTAAAACCTGGTGTTGTCAGACTTTTTACTGTGTTTACGCCAGTCCAACGCCGGCATACCCACATCATTTCTCCCACAATCCAGTGATATGCAGGTTAGGTGGATTGGCCATGTTAAACTGCCCCTTAGTGTCCCAAGATGTGTAAGTTAGGGAGATTAGTTATGGGAAATGTGACGGGGTTACAGGGATAGCTCACGGGGGTGGGCCTCTGGAATATGCTCTGTCAGAGAGTCAGTGCAGACTTGATGGGCCGGATGGCTTCTTATGCACTGTGGGGTTCTATGCCACTGACCATGCAATGTGCTAACCAGTTCCCAAAATCACTGAAAACCACACTGTGATTTTCTTTTATCTGCTCACCGCTTTAAGCAAGTGAACTTTCCAAACTAAAGTTGGCCACAAACTGAAAACAACACACATACCTTGACCAACATGATTAAGGTTATCCATTGAATTGCTTTTTATGCTTTCTCTGCCTTCATTAAAGGTTTAACTTTTCAACAAACTAAGTTTATTTTGCCTGGAGCTGTAACATTTTGAGCTGCATCAGCAACATTCACTCAGTTGCACTGATGCAATATTTTCTTTTACTTTGAAGGTGAAAGGAAGACTAAAAGTTCAATCTTCCAAAAGTAAGTTAGTTGGATTTAGAAGCCAATTGATTGTCTCATCTGATTGCTGACAGTTCTAAAACTAAACCGTCAACAATAATTGCTTCTATCTATGAAACAGAGATTCCATTTGTAATACCTGTAAGACCAGGGGAAAAAAAGAAATCGAGAAGGCAGGCAGTTTCTTTAATTATTCTAATTTGATTTTTTTTGGAAAGAAATTTCAAAGGTTCATCCACGCTTCCTTTAAAGAAAGTTTTAAAATAATGTTTGGATGGGGTAGGAGAGGAAGCAAACACTTTGAGGAGGATCTCTGACCGCTTATCTTTCACTCTGGAAATAAATAAGTGAGAGGAGGGTGTAAGATTGGAAAGTTAAGGGTGAAGCTAGTGTCAAAAGGGAAAAAAGAGAATGTTGCGCAGATAGTTCATGGGAGAAAGGGTAAATGAAGGAAGAACTTACATTTCATGATCTCAGGATAGCTCAAAGTTCGTTACAATCAGTTCCGTATTCCTGAAGTTGAGTCGCTGTTGTAATAGAAAGGAATAGTGATGAGAGTCGGGAGTCCATTGGAAGGGAAGTAATTTGTGGGAAGGCAAAGAGGTGGGAGATGCAAGGAGCTAGAGGTGGAGGAGAAGAGTAAGTGATTGGGGATGGGATGGAAACTGCTGATGACCAGATTTTTCCCACAACACTCACCCCATTGTAGCCTGCAATCATTGATGGCTTATCTCCTGTCACACTGCATCATCCCACCACCTACTCCCTGAAAGGAAAAGAGAAAAAGACAAAGAGAACAGAAGAAGCAAAAAGAAGAGTTAAGAGAAAGCAAGAAAGAGGGAAGGATAGGCAGAAAGGGGAGAGGAACATGAAGACTTCAGAAGCTGTTAAGAGAGTGACCATATTCTTTGACCTACCATGTACCAAGGGAATTTGGCTCGTGTTATTTGAAATCCTAAATAGGATGCAACTTTCTATCATGTTGACAGATTCGTGTCAACTTTTCCCATCATCAGTTGAGATGTCAGTATTTCCTGTTCATGTTTGCTATGTCAAAATGCAATTACTGGTTTTGGTTTTTGGTTGGGTTTGTGGAGAAAATTCCTGAAGTCTTTCTCTAAACTTTGTCACCATATTTTTCTTTTTTTTTGAGGTAAGAAGTAGGTAAGTCATCTTAATATGTTTTCCCTTTGATCATTTTAAATTATCTGGTTTTTGCAGGCCACAAATCATTGAGTCTCAGATCCCATCCCACCCCAGCATAGCCTCCTCTTCCATCACTCACTGAGTTTATTCTTACAATGCTTCACTGTTCCCTTTACTCTGCACTTGGCCACATGTCTTTCTCACGGGCTTCTTCCCAATGTCTCACCTTCCATTGCTATCTTTCCCCTCACCATCATCACCCTTTGACTCCTGTTTTTTCTTTTTCCTCCATTGGTGGGATGCTATAATTTCAACATGACCGGTTTACACGGGTAGTTTCAAGTATCAATGTGGAAATAGCCAGAAGATACTTGAAGAGTTACATATCTTTTTCCTGTTCCCTCCTTTTATTAATTCTTTGGCAACATGGATGTAGAAATTCTGCTTTTTGTCATTTGGATTTGTGGAAGCTACACAGTTCCAGTGATGGTTGCAGCTGCACAGTGAGTGACAACAGAAAGTAACTATAATGAGCACTATGAGTGGCACAAGTGACTGATGACAGCCTATTGATCCCGTGACTGGGAAATGAGAATTCTAAATACTAGGCACTGGAGAAAAAGCAAATTACTTTCATAGAATCATAGAACCCCTACAGTACAGAAGGAGGTCATTCGGCCTATCAAGTCCCACCGATTTCCATTGATTCTGAATCCATGTGACGATTAACCCTTTGAATGCCCAATCTGCCCTTTCCCACTTTTCAACATGTCTATTTTCTGTCACGTAACAGCAGTACTTTTTTTTTTAACAACCCTCTTTGGCCACACATTGAATTATAAAAACCAAACATTTCAGCAGAAATCTACTGAGTGAATGTGTTATTTCCCCATAACTGCCGTTCAGAAAGCTTCTGGTCTCTATACTTATTCTAAATATCTAAAGTCAAACTGAAATTGGCAAGTATATAATGGTTGACAGATAGTACAGCTTTGATACTAAAAGTGGATAAGCATTAATTCATATCCTTTACTTAGAATTACATAGAAACCACAGCACAGGAGGCAACCATTCAATCCTTTATATGCATTAGTGCTTATGGAAGCTTCTCTCCCAACTCACAATTCAACTCCATCTTTCCATCCTGCTTCAAGTCTTCTTGCTCTTTTTCCCTCATGTCGGTGCAAGCACTCCCCTTAACTGTGTCAATGTTATCTGCTTCAACCAGGCCTCCATGTTATTTGCCACTCCAATGAAAGAGCTCCAACCTGCTCAGCCCTCATCAATAATTATATCCTCACAACTCAATCTTTTTGTCTACCTACCGTGCATCTATTTTTCTTGTAGTGTGGGCAGAATATTAATTGCTCATTTACTTGTATATGAGAAAATAATGATGAGCCTTCTCAGGTCACTGCTGTCTGTGTGGTGAAGGTAGTTCCATGTTGTTGCATTATTGTTAGGTAGTGAGTTCCAGGATTTGAGTCCTAAGATGATGAAGGATGGTGATGTATGTCCAAGACAGGATGGTGTACAACTTGGAGGTGAATGTCATGGTGATGGTATTCCCATGCATCTGCTACCATTGATCTTGCAGCACGACACTCTACACACTGCATTCTGCACTCTCTCCTTTCTTTCTCTGTGTACATATGCTTTGTCTGTATTGCACACAAGAAATAATACCTTTCACTGTATACTAACACATGTAACAATAATAAATCAAATCAAAGATAGTGGCGATTGCAAATAGGAAGATGTTATTGAAGAAACCTTGGTGACTTACTGCAGTGTATCCTGTAGATGGTGTACATTGCAGTCATAGTACACCATGGTGGAGAGAATGTATGTTTCAAATGGTGCAAGGGGACTGATTAAATAAAGCGTGTCATGGATGGTGTTGAGCTTCTTGATTAAGTAAAACTGCATTAATAATCAGCTAATCAGAAAGTATTCCATGACTTGCACATTGTCGATGGTATAAAGGCTTTGAGGACCCTTAAGATGAATCACAAGCTGCAGTATATCCAGCCTGCTTTTGTAGCCACAACATTTAAATGGCTGATCCAATTAAGTCCAGTTAAGTTTCTTCGCAAGGATAACCTTCAAGATGTTGATGCTGTGCGATTCAACAATGCTACTGAATGTCAAAGAGGATGGGGATTAAGCTTTAAGTACACTTATTTGTCTCACAAGTAGGCTTACGTTAATACTGCAATGAAGTTGCTGTGAAAATCCCCTAGTCAACACAGCCCAGCGCCTGTTTGGGTACACTGAGGGAGAGGTTAACATGGACAATGCACCTAACTAGCACGTCTTTTGGACTGTGGGAGGAAATCAGAGCATCCAGAGGAAACCCACGCAGACAGAGAGAGAACATGCAAACTCACACAGACAGTGACCCAAACCGGGAATCAAACCCAGGTCCCTGGCACTGTGAGGCAGCAGTGGTAACCATTGCACCACTGCGCTTAGGTGCTATCTTCTGGTCAATGCATAAGAAACTTTTGTCCAAAATATTTTGCTCTCTGTGGAAGGTTAACACATCACACAGTTAAATGCAAGTGGTGCCTGATGCTGCTTATCCTTCAAAGTGTTGCTACAGTCACGCAGAATGTGCCTTTGAAATGTGTGCAGAGGAGGAGTGAAGTGCTCTGGTGGGAATAAGGTTACCAATCATGCCTGTGAAATAAATTGAGTTACACGTTTCCGAGGTAATATTTTTGTTCGTGATTGAATAATTTAGTAACTGAATCTATTCCTGTGTTGCTGCAATGAAATGGGCCAGACAGCACTAATCAGTTTGATAGTATTTGAAGTGGCATACCATTCACACCCACACTGACTTAAGCACTTGTAAGATAATGAATTATTGACAGTGAAAGAAATCGGTGGAGAATTTCAGAGAGCTTTTAGGAATGTGTTTGGATTAGAAAGTATTTATTTATTTAGTTGTTTCTGACATTGGAGACTCTTAGAAGCCAAAACGGATCAATACAGCAGTCAAAGATGTCTTTTTGCCAATTTATACCAAGCAAAACAATATGAAAAAAGTAATGATCTATTTTGAAACCATTCAATTTTAAATTGCTGAGCTAAGAAATTATGCATGCTTGCTTTCCATTTCCTGTGTCAGTGATGGTTTGAGAGGAGGAGATGATGCACTGAACTCTATGGCTGGTTCAAGGGAGAACCCGTGTATTTTCTGCATGTAAACCTGTAATCTTTATCTTTGATAGGACATTTCTGGCATTGGTCATTCAAGAATTTTAATTGGTTCTTCAAACAGTTCTTATCATCATTAGGTGCTAGTGACTTCTGGTTAACTTATCTGAATTTTAGTTCATGCTCTAAGTTTTTCTTATACGTATATTTTTAGCTGATCAATGGGCCCTTCCTCAACTTTCCAACTTTCCTTAAAGATGTTGACAGCCCAAAGATGTGCAGGTTAGGTTGATTGGCCATGTTAAATTAACCCTAGTGTTGGGAGGAATTAGCAGGGTAAATATGTGGGGTTACAGGAATAGAACTTGGGTGGGATTGTGGTCGGTGCAGATGTGATGGGCCGAATGGCCTCCTTTTGCACTGTAGGGATTCTATGATTCTAAAGTTGACCTGCACTACTTCTAAATAGCCTATTTGCAAGTGAGAGTAACTGGTTATTGAATATTGGTCCACGAGTGGCCCACGAGGCTTTGTCAACTAAGAGGCAGAGCATTCAACTTACTGTGTGCTACTAGGGGAAACATGATAAGATTTGTCTGCTGATGCGTATGATTCTTTGAAAATCAGGGTTAGAGAGACTCTGGAGCTAGGTTGTACATCAAGCAAAATCTTTAATTATTGGAAGGAAACAGATGTTAATTGTTTAAATAGTGTTATATATTCATTAATACTTTAGGTGGTTGTCAGGTAGACCAGTATGCTGCAGATTAAATGCAATGTGTTGTTAGTGTTAGGACGGGAAGGTGTTCATACTTGCAATTCACCTCTAGTTGAGATACCAATCTGCAGGAGAAGCATCAAATCAAGCTGTGTTTCCCAATTTTGTACGATAGCATTGATGGCAGCTGCCTTGGCATTTCAGTCACTCACCTGTCCTGTGATGACACAGGAGAAAAGGAGAATCACAAACCCTGAAAAACTGAAACAAGAACCAAAGGTACTGAAAACATGCCTCACTATCTTTAAAGTGAAAAATGTAAGTTAGTATTTCAGTAGGTCTTAAAACAAAAGACTGTTCACTGAAATGTTAACCTAGTCTTTCTGTTTGTAGATTTGGTGCTCTCTTGCAAAGAATACAAAAGAGTAGTAATGTGTAAACAAAGTAATCATCCATTCCTTAAAAACCATGACTCCAATTAAATTCAGGATTATGTTTGTTGTTCAGAGATATCATCATAATTGATGCTAATTTATGAATTCAAATTATGTCACATTAATTGCTATTTCTTCTATAACAAGTGCCAATTAGATAGTGACTAGGTATTTCTTCCATTTGTTTTATCATTTGGGAAACATTATTGTAATTTAAACTGTTCTAATGGTTTGATGATAGTTTGTAATGACTACAAAGCCCTAGATTCGATTTTCATGATCCCAATCGGGAGCAAATGAAGATGGGATTGAAAGTAAGTGGCCACCGAAAAGGGCAGTTGGAATTTCTCCTTCCCTTTCTGCCCTCAGAAATAACAACTACGCTGTAGTATGACTTGTATCTAAGTCCAGTAAGGCGTGTTATGATTGACAGATGTAACTGTCCCTTAAACAACAAGTTTACTGGGTTGTTACATCCGCTAACTACCAAACTGGCAAGTAAAAGATCAACATTATGAGTGTGGAAAGGTCTTTAGGTGAGTTTTTTTAAATTAATCTGATGAATAAAAACGTTGAGTATATTTTACACTCTAGAAAAGGTAGACTCATATGGTAGCCAAATATAAATATTAGTAATGGAAACCATTTATTTTTTGACAATCTGTAAAGAACTGTCTATGAATTCACTAGATTGAGAAATACATACCAGTTCACAGAATCAAACCAGATTTTACACCCCCCCCCACCCCCCAACCCCCATTACTTTGAAAGGGTGAGAATTGCACAGGCCATGTTATGGATGTGCAATTTTAATCTGCCAATGGTGTGCCCTGGTGATTGAGAAAGCTATTTTGTTATCAATGCTCCCCACCCTCCAGTCAGCACCTGATGCAGCCTAGTTTTGGGAGAACTCGATGGATACTCAAGGGTGAAATGGACGCTTAGATTACAAAGATATTGTGAAATTAGAAAACTAGCTATGAACCCACACTTTGGGAATCTTTTCCAGAGTGGTTTAAGAGCAATCCTTGGCTTCTCCAGAATAGTGGTGACTGGTTTTGACCTAGTTCTACCAGAGCTTTCATATCACATCAATACACATAGTCTCATGCAACAGCTATGTTGCTATCACTTGGGAAGCAATTGTCACCAAACTGGCAGCACAGAGCACCATCTTGATTTTAAATTCTCATCTTTGTTTTCAAGTGACTTCATGACCTCACCCTTCCCAATTTATGCAGTCTGTCCCAGCCCCACAACCCTCCGAGAAATGTAATTTCCTCTAATTCTGGCCTCTTGTGCATTCCCAATTATAGTTATATCTCTATTGCTGGCCTCACCTTCAGTTGCCTGGACCCCAAGCTCTGGAACAAAAATGAAAAATGCTGGAAAATCTCAGCAGGCCTGACACCACCTGTGGAGAGAGAATAGAATCAACGTTTCAAGCCTGGATGACCTTTCGTCACGGCCTGAATGATGAAGGTCATCCAGACATGAAACGTTGATTCTATTCTCTCTCCACAGATGCTGCCAGACCTGCTGAGATTTTCCAGCATTTTCTTTTTTTGTCTCAGATTCCAGCACCTGCAGTATTTTGCTTTTACCCCAAGCTAGGGAATCTACCCACCCACCCCCCTGCCTCTCCTCCTCACTTTCCTCCTTTAAGAAATTCAATGCAACCTACCTCTTTGAACAGGCTTTTGTTCATCTGATCTAATATCTACTTACGTCCAGTGTCAAACTTTGATTGACAATGCTCCTGTGAAGTGCCTTGAGATGTGTCATTACTCTAAAGGTGCTATATTAATGTAAGTTGTTGTTGTCTAAGGTAACTCTCCAGCAGCAGAGTGATGTTGTTGAACATAATACCGACACAATAAACGATAATTTTCAGACAGTTGTTAGTCTGTGGAATTCTCTTCCGCAGAGAATGGCAGAGGCTGATCAGTGAATATATTCAACGTTGAGTTAGATAGATCTTTGATCGACGAGGGAGTTGAAGGTTATAACGGATTGAGAGGAATGTAGAGCTGAGACCACAATCAGATCAGTCATGATCTTCTCAAATGGTGGAGCAGGCTCAAGGGGCCGAATGGCCACCTCCTACTCCTAATTCTTGTGTTCAGTGTGCGTTGTCAGAATCCCTGCAGTGCAGAAGGAGACCATTCGGCCTATCGAATCTGCACCGACTCTCCGAGAGCATCTTATCCAGGTCCCACCCCTGTAACCCCATGTATTTACCCCATTAATCCCCCTAATCTGCACATCCTGGGACATCAAGGCCCAATTTAGCATAGCCAATCCATCTAACCTGCACATCGTTTGGACTGTGGGAGGAAAACAGAGCACCCACGTAGACACTGGGAGAACATGGAAATTCCACACAAACAGTCATCCAAGGCTGGAATCAAACCTGGGTCCCTGGTGTTATGAGGTAGCAGTCTTAGCCACTTTGCCACCATGCCACCCAAATGTATTGATCTGATAGTTGAATTTACCCATGGGCACAAATGCAGCCTCAAGTTAGATTGGTAGCACATTTGGAGCTGTTCTGGATTTCTTCATTGTTCCTGATTATAAACGAACTGTATTGAAATGTGTGCAGGAGATGGGCCTTAACTGGGGATTCATTTGTATTCCTTTAAATAGGAACAGACTGAAATTGTAGTTGTTGGGTTAGGAGGTGCATGTTTCTTGTGTATTGCTGTATATAAATACTTATACACTTTTATAATGTTTGGCTCCAATTTTGCCCTTCACCATCTGACTTTCTAGACTATAACAACTATGAGATATGGAGTAAGCAATGTTATCATAAACTATGTCAAAATTATACACATAAATTACATGAAAATGTTTACTGGAACAGATAAAACAATCAGCAAAAGAAAAATATAGGTGAAATACCTCAAATCCACCAACCTCAGGACTGAGTCCATGCCAGTTTTGGATTTAAAAAAATCAGAGCGCATTAATTTAATGAATAGGGGTCACAATGTGATCTCTCTTCTCTTAGTTGTGTCGGGTCAAGGTCAGCCACTCCAGGCACAAGAATAAAGTGCCCAGTTTTCAGGCAAGGGTGGTTTTCATGTTGTCAGGTTTAAGACATTATTTCTTGTACTTTGGACACTGCAAGTCTGAAATTAAAACAGAAAATGGTGGAAAATACTCAGCAGGCCAGGCAGCAGCAGTGGAGCAAAAATCAGTTAACACTTCAGGCTGATGATAATCTTCTGATTTAGGTAAGAACGTTAATACTTGACATTCTATTAACTCCAGCCTTTCTTTTATGAATTTATTTTCTGAATACAGAATCCTTGGCTATGATTCATTATTGGGTTTTTCTTGAAATAAGTTTCAAGAGCAAAGGTCAGCAGTGTAGAATTGCCACAGTGACCCCAAGAATTCATACAGAATTGTTACAGTGCAGCAAGAGGCCAATTGGCCCATCGTATCTGCACCAGATCTCCAAACTGTTAATGTGTATTATATTCTGGTATAATTATTTGCAGAAGCGATATTCTGTTTTGGGTCCATCTCGGTGCTGCAGACACTGCAGAGATTGAGAGTCACTCCAAGCCACCTTGTGTGACAACCATCACAAGGTTGCTGCAAATTTACCAAAGATCTGTTTACAGTTGACCATGAAGGACTGTGTGATGGACATGACTGTAATTCAATAATCTTCCAGTGTATGCTCATTCTCTTCAGGGAAGGAATTTTTTTTAAATCATAGGCTGTACGGTCCAGAAATGGCCATTCAGGTCTATGCTAATGTTTATTTTACTCATGAAGTCTCCTTATACCCTACCTCATCTAACCACACCAGCCTGTCCTACTAAATGTTTTAAACATCCAGTTTTGGAGTTGCACTTCCAGCACAGAGCCCTACCTCCTGTCAGAATACATTGGTTCAGTGAGACTTGCATACTCAGGGCAAAGCTGTTCCAAGATTAGTGCCAGGAAGTTTTGAGTCTGGAAGTGGGTGAAGAAGGTAGGCTGCACTCTGAGCCTTGAAATTTATGTAAATATGTAAAGGAATCCCTTGTCGGATTTCAGTTTTTTTTTTACTGATGTTTAATAGTTTAGCAGCTGTTGCACTGCTGTAAAATGTGAGCTTCTCAAATCAAGGAACTTTATTGTTGTGTGAATTTTATTTATTTCACCATTTATAGACGTTTTCTTTGCTCCATTGCACAGACTTTGCTTTTGTTAAGCTGGGCATTGTTTCTCTGCATTTTCAGCATAGGTTTCTGCCAATACATCCATCCACTCATTCTTCTTAGTTGCTGCTGCCATTTACATATCATCCGACAAGGTAAGGTTGTCAACTCCTTTTGGAATCCTCTTGTGATACATGATTTAAATATGCAACGCATGTTTTCAGAGGAAGAACAAACACTGGAGGCCACCAACACTTCCTCTGAGATCCTTCACTGTTAATGGACCGTTTGTTTCATTGTGCAGTCTTTCCATCCACTGTGGACAGACCTGCAAATCTTATTCAATCTTGTACGATTAGTGCCTCATTCTGCAGGGGTGAGTTACAATCTTGCTCATTTAGTTGAAGAATGGAACTCTTCACATTGCAGACTCTCAAGTATCAACATTAAGCCTTGTCAGGTCAGATATAGAACAAACTTTACTCTGTCTCAGCCCTAACCTCAGAAGTATATCCTGTGCTAAACCAGCATGGTGTGTTGTTTCCACACCAGCTTGTTGCCTTACCGAATGAGGTTACTAATTAATACTGAATGAGGGATGATTTTTCTGGTGCCAACCCATGCACACTTGGAACTGGACTGAGCTTTCGCATCCAGCCAGCAGACAGAGTGGAGAACTTTAATGCAGTCTGTCTGAGTTAGATTCCAAACCGGGTCCCAGAGGTGCTAGGTCAGTTCCTGATGCATTAATTTTTTATGCGACTGAAGCATTCCCAGTCATCTGCAGTGAGTTTACCACCTTTAGAGAGTTGGCCGCTTTCCGCATGAAAAGCGAGCATCAGGACTCAGGATGCAGGCTGTCTAGTTTCCCCAAGAGTGAAGGACATTGGAGGTGGTGACGACTCGGGAAGGAAACATTTCCTGCCGGTGACTGCTTGGGATGGTCAGCCAACGGAGCTTGCCCAACACTCACCTGATGGGATGAGGTTATTAACTGGCTATTAATTGTCCACTTTAGAGCCTCAATTGGCAGTGGGGTGAGAAGGCTTTCCACAGACCTTTCTGCCACAAGTTTAAATTGGGGCAGTAGTGGGAAGGTGGGAGAATTCCCACCTTTCCATCTGGTTAAATGCCCCCTCCCCAACCCGCCAAACCTGCCTCAGGAGAGGGCACTAACTTCCTCACCATAACGATGTTTGAATGATGGAGGGGGGAAAGGAGGAGGATCTGGCAGTGGTTTGTCCACTGTTTCCCACCACAACTCTCCCCAAACTTAAAGTTTATTCATTAGTGTCACAACCTGGCTTACATTAACACTGCAATGAAGTTGCTGGGAAAATCCCCTGGTCGCCACACTCCTGCCCTTGCTCAGGCACACTGAGGGAGAATTTAGCATGGCCCAATGCACCTAACCAGCGCGTCTTCTGGACTGTGGGAGAGAAGCAGAGCACCTGGAGTAAAACCCACACAGACATGGGGAGAATGTGCAAACTCCACACAGACAGAGACCCAAGCTGAAAATTGGTCCCTGGTGCTGTGAGACAGCAGTGCTAACCACTGTGTCACCGTGCCACCCATGCCAGAAATCTCACCAGAAACTAAGAATTTTGACTGCATTTTCCATTATTTAGTGGCTGCTGTAACACTGTAATTTAATACTGCCTTTTAAAATAATGGCAACTTGTAGAAATGAAATAAAAACTGTGCTGCAGGAAACGTAATGGCCTTGCACAATCTGACAGGTTGGAGCAACAGCTGTGGTGCAGTAATAGAGGTGAAAGGGCAAACTTGTTCACATCAAATATAACCGCACCTGAAAATCATTCACGACCACTGGAAACATACCAGAAACGCAGCAGCGAGATTTACTCATTTTGGTCCAAGAGTAATTATGTACATTAAAGTCCAAAAAAAAACCCCTCTAGGTTCTTAAATGTCCATAGTGCTGGACTCCAGCAGAGGCTAATACAGTGTTCTGTGCACCTTGTATCTCAACTTCCATTTGATTCCCCATTCTCATAAAATCTGCATTCCTGGGATATGCTGTAACCAGGAATGTCCGCGATTAAGGCAAAGTGATTATTCCCAATGTAACATCTGCAACTCTCTCCACTTACCTCATTTAAAGTGATTTGCCGCTTGTATGACTGAGCAAATGGGAACAGTTGGAAAAGGCTGGTGTGGGAGGTGCAAGAGAGTGAATAGTGTACAGAGAAAGGGTAAGAGAAACACCAGCGTCTTCCGACTTCCAAAAAACCTCAGCAACTCTCAGCACTTTGATATTAACAGATATTACCCCAATTTCAGAACATAAAGGAGGCAATCTAAACTGAAGTGTTTAATCTCAATGAAGGATTTGATTGGGTGAATCATGATTAAACTAATTCTTCTGGTGGGACAGACCAGAAAAAAACTTTAAATTACAACAGGGCTGTTCAGGGATGACGATGTGAAAACCTGAAACAGTCCCCCCTTGTTTGGTCAAGATCCAAGATGGTCAAGATTCAATATCCAGATTGATGTCTTTTTGTTAGACAAGGGGTTGGATTTAACGGAGCCGTTGAGGGATTCTCACCCCATGTCATCTCCTTTGGGGAAAGCCCAACATGTTAACTGCGAATAAGGCACTTAACTGGACGGTGGGGGATCCTTCTCTGGGATCAAGGACTCTGGACACAGTGGAAGTCCCAACCGCCAAGAGCTGACTGCCACTGAGAGGCCCACAGATCAGTTGAAACTAGGGAGATGGTGGCTGCTGCTGGTACAACACCTACCCAAGGCCCAGGATTGTCACTGGGTCCCAGTTGGCCATGGACAAGTAATAGTGGGAAGTGGGGGGTCATGGGTGATGGTCAAGGGGGAAAGGAGTTGGCACCCAAGGCGGTGGGGGGATGGCTCTCTGTGGCCCTCTCCTTCTTAATGTGGGGTCCCTCAGTCAGACACTGAGTGCCTTGAAACAAATGACCCCCACTATCCTCCGTACCCCCGCCAGGAACCTGTTAACAACCCACACAAGTTTGCTTGTCATGCTCCCCATATAATGAAACTTCCACCCGTCTCTGAAAGAATACCAGCAGCGGCAGGATGAGGTCCATATTTAGGCAATAATTGGCCAATTAGAGGCCTCAACTGACAGTAAGCCATTTATGATCTATTATAATCTACTTAAAGGCTGCCACCATATGTTCAAGGGAATTAATCAGGGTGGAGGCAAAAGTTGCCAGGGCCCCAACCATTATCCTCTTGCCTGGTTGAACGACCCCCCCCCCCATTACCAAACACGCCAGGCAAGAGCACATCAGATTTCACCCTAGGGTTAAAGATTCCAGGTAAGGTACAAATCAGCTGTGATCAAACTGAATGGTGTTGCAGGTTCATTAGGCTGTTCTCATTCCTAAGGTTTGCTGTATGCTTTACATAAACTAATTGTAAGCTACGCTTAACTAGAGCAATAACGCTGTTTCCTTTGTATGACAGATACCAGGCCAGTTCAGTATTCATTTCACAAATCATGATGAAAAAGACCAGGTTACCATTTTTCTGAAATAAAGTGTTTCCCTCTGGAATAATCCTCAGTTAACAACAGTAAGGTTCGAATTGAACACAGAAAGTCACTATTCCAAGGGACTGCTATAGAAAGGGAACATTGGGCTGGATCATATGAGATGCAGATTCCGCACTCACCTACCATGCCCCTCTCCCCACCCCAGCCCCCTCCACTCCCACCATCTAAAACATCAAGGGGGAGGGAATGCCCGCTGCGGGGAAGACTCACAGCTCTTCAGACACTTGAGATGGGATTTCCCCTTCTCAGCGACACAAAGTCCCACCTCAGAGAGCTGACAGTCAATCTGAGGCTGGCAGCTCCCTCACACTTTGTGGGCCTGGTTTTAACATCAAGTTGCGCCCATTTTCGGGAGTGAAAACTTGGTAAAGTTGGGAATGAGGCGAGTAGCACGATCCAGGCCTGCCTCCACACCAGCCCTCCCTTTACCAAAGCTCGAAAATGTACACAACAGCCATTTAAATGTATTTGCACATTTTTAAATTGACTTAATGGGCTGCACACCCAATCTTACTGGTGCTTTCCCCTTACTACCATGTTTGCCCATCCAGAATCAGCAGGAAACAGATATGCTCTACAAAAGTCCAATCTGGGCACTCCAGTTAGTGAAGAGGTAAGTGCTGAGCATCCAACGGCTCTCTGCTTAGATCGGTGAGAGAGGTGGGTCTGATGGCGCTCTCCTTGAGATCAGTGAAGGGGAAGTGGGGGGGTGGGGGGAGTCACTGCCACTCTGCCTAAGATCAGTGAGAGGGAAGGGGGTCCTGCTGCCACTCTGCTTGAGATCAGAGGGGGAGGAAGGGGGGTGTCCACTGCCACTCTGCCTGAGATCGGTGGGGGGAAAGGGGAGGGGCCCGCAATCAGTCTGGGTGGCGGGGATGGTGGGGGGATATGAGAGTCAGTAATGTTCAAAGGGAGTGGGGCAATGTCTGTGGGGGCCGGGGAGTCATTATCCAGCCCAGGAGCGATGTGGCAGGGGAGTCGCAATCTATTTTTTTTCTGCACTTGCGCAGTTGGAGGTGCCAATTGGAGCTGCAGGATTTTGGGTGCGTTAAGCCCTGCCCACAGGCTGCTGCAGCACAATTTGGAATTTCTGATATTTTTTCAGTCAGAGTGCATGTGCGAGTGCCTGAGGATGGGTCTAAAGGTCAGATCTGAAACACTCCCAGTTTCAAGTCCACTCAGCACTTGGATCAAAATGGTGAAATAGAGTCCTGTTTGTCTGGTGTTGGATCATTTGGACATGCCTGGGTACCCTGCCATGTGCCAAACTGGCAGGCCCTGTGGAGGGAAGGCCAAGGGACTGTGGGACTCTGGCTTGAGAGACCAATGAGGGACAAAAACCCATGTGAGCAGGGGGACCTTGTGGGCTGGTAGTGGGGTCAGGAAACTGATGAGCCCACGGAGCCCAACTCTTTTAACCAGTTTTGCAACTGTAGAAGTCTAGGATTTCGACATATAAACATTTGTAATGTATTACCTAAACCAAATAGCTTGAGGATATGGGCACGCAGTAGCAGCCCTGATGTGTTAGTTATTTCTGAGACTTGGTTTAATAACTCTCTGCTGGATCATGAACTATATTTAGTTTGAGCAGAATTTTCCATTCTCTATGCTGAGTGCTGGCTGAGGTGAGAAAACCAGCGTGCAACTAGCTGACTGCACAACCGCTGATTTCCTCGCCCAAACAGAGCTCCCCAGCAAGTCCCCTCCCTTAGCAATGCCCTCTCTGGTGGGTTCCCTCTTCCTTGTTCCCACTTCTAAAACTTGTCATAAACCTCGTTGACGAGATGCCATGTTGGAGAAGCGGGGGAGGGGGGAAGGTTTCCAATGTGGGGGAATATACGGTGTGGCAGCTATTTAAATAGATTATCATTTATTAAACTGACAATCCCATCCTTTCTGGGTGGGAACCTCATTGTGTCACTGGGGGGGAATCGGAAAATGTGATTGCATCAGCGAGGTTCTTGTTTTCCGACTCTCATGAAATTTTGTGCCTACATCACTGTTTGTGCTCACAGTAAACATCTTTCATCGGGACAGATCATCCAAAGGAGGAGGGGTTGTTATTTTCACTAAAGAGCGCCTAAATAGTTCAACTGTATTGTCAAAATCTATTCCTAGACAACTTGACTTAATGGTATTAAAAATTAAGCTAGCAGGTAATTTTTCTCTGACAACAGTTGGTGGCTACAGACCTGTCCCAGCAAGCAATCAAGCTACCTTTAGTCAGCTCCTTGCTGTAATTACTGCTCCTGAGTTTATGTTATTAGGAGATTTAAACAGAGTTTGAATAAAACTTAATGACATTCAGTTCATAGAATCATAGAAACCCTACAGTGCAGAAAGAGGCCATTGGGCACATCGAGCCTGCACAGACCACAATCCCACCCATGCCCTATCCCCATATCCCTACATATTTACCAACTAATCCCTCCAACCTACGCATCTCAGGAAAACGAAGGGGCGATTTTAGCATGGCCAATCAACCTAACCCGCACATCTTTGGAGGAAAACGGAGCACCTGGAGGAAACCCATGAAGACACGAGGAGAATGTGCAAACTCCACACAGACAGTGACCCAAACCAGGAATTGAACCCAGGTTCCTGGAGCTGTGAAGCAGCAGTGCTAACCACTGTACTACCGTGCTGCCCATTTGGAAATTTGAAAAATTGCCATTTGGAAATTTTGGAATCTTTTTATACTTTTTTTTTACTTATAAGAGAACCTATTAGATCTGCTGCTAAGTCTCGTGTTAAGTCTCCTGATAAATCAACCCTTCTTGATATCATTCATACTAATGCCCCCTGAAACACGGACAAGCAGTCTATTGCCAGGATTTGAGCGATTGTAGCTTTGTTGCTCGTGTTTGATGTACATGTGTAGTAAAACATCCCCCATTGATTTTAATCAAACAGCGTTTTGGAATGAACAAAACTTTTTTTTTACATGATTTAGCTCAGGTAAATTGGTACAGAATTAAGTGAATTCCTTTTGCAGCAAAGGCATAGGCCTTTTTTTTAAAGATACTTTTAGCTACATTATTAATAAAGATGCAGCAATGAAGAAGTTCAGAATCAGAAACCACAATAGCCCTTGATTTAATTCTGTGCTTTGTATCTTACATCAGCAAAGAATGTAGTCTGGCAAAAGGCAAGGACAACTCAGACCAAAGTAGACTGACTTTTCTTTTGGCAAATTAGAAATAGATGTACTAAGACCACAGGAAAAGCAATGGTTGATTATTGCAAATACCAATTTACTACTTCATGATGTAATCTGAAAACATTTTGGCAAAGTGTGAAATGTTTAGAAAATAAATCCTCCTGCTTTCAGTTACCGTGCTCTATAATTTTCTACAATAATGCATGATTACATGCATGTTCAATTCTGATTTTACTAAAGTAAAACAGACATTTGACATGGCTATAGCTAATAATAGTTAGTTGTGTGCCTACAGTGTTCATCAATACCAACTCTGCCCTTGTCCTTACAGTTTTTCTTTATAGTCTGTCACATTACCAGATATGTTGGAAAAACTACTCAATTTGGACCCTAATAAGGCATTCGGTACTGATGACCTGTACCCGTTTTTTGTCAGAACTACAGTTTATGTAATTTCTGCCCCTCCATGTTATCCATTTAATGCCGCTATTCAAATGGCAGAAATTACTTCTGCGTGGAATTTCCACCACTGCCCTACCCCTTTAAAGGGTTAATAGTTAAGATCCAAACTGCTACAGACCAATTTCTGTTTTAACCTGCTTTTTTGAAGTTATTGAACCAAATTGTTTATATAAATAGAAAAAAGTACAGGGCCTTAAATAGAACCTGGTGGGACACCCTTTTGAACTGTAAGTAGGCCAGAAACATGCACGAGGTGGCACGGTGGTTAGCACTGCTGCCTCACAATGCCAGGGACCCGGGTTTGATTCTGGCCTCTGGTCATTGTCTGTGTGGAGTTTGCACATTCTCCCTGTGTCTGCGTGAGTTTCCTCTGGTTTCCTCCCAAAGTCTAAAGATGTCCACAGTCCAAATATTGTTACTAGAGAGGTGGTGCTCGACAGACTGGAGGGACTGATTGTGGACAAGTCCCCAGGACCGGATGGAATGCATCCGAGGGTTCTGAAAGAAATGGCGGAGGTGATAGTGGATGCCTTGCTGATTATTTTCCAAACGTCGCTGGATTCCAGGGAAGTGCCGGAAGATTGGAAAATGGCTAATGTTACGCTGTTGTTTAAGGAGGGTGGCAGGCAAAAGGCAGGGAATTATAAGCTGGTTAGTTTAACGTCTGTTGTAGATAAAATGTTAGAATCCGTCATCAAGGAGGAAATAGCGAGGCATCTTGAGGGGAATTGCTTGATAGAGCAGACGCAGCACGGTTTCGTTAAGGGGAAGTCGTGTCTGACAAATTTATTGGAGTTCTATGAGGATGTGACTAGGGCGGTGGATAGAGGAGAACCGGTGGATGTGGTCTTTCTTGATTTTCAGAAGGCGTTTGACAAGGTACCTCACAAGAGGTTATTGCAGAAGGTAAAGGGGCATGGAGTTGGGGGTAGGGTGTTAGCGTGGATAGAGGATTTGTTGTCAAATAGGAGGCAGAGAGTGGGGGTTAATGGGTGCTATTCGGATTGGCGGTTGGTGACTAGTGGAGTGCCCCAGGGGTCGGTGCTGGGGCCTCAGCTATTTACCATTTATATAGATGATCTGGAGGAGGGAACCGAGTGTATGGTGTTGAAATTTGCTGATGACACCAAGATTGGTGGAACAGCAAATTGCGCGGAGGGTGTGGAGAGTCTGCAGAAGGATCTAGATAGGCTGGGTGAATGGGCCAGGAACTGGCAAATGGAATTTAATGTTGGCAAGTGCGAGGTGGTCCACTTTGGTAGGAATAATGGTAGGAAGGACTATTACTTACGTGGCGAAAAACTGCAGCAGGCAACGGTGCAGAGGGACCTTGGGGTCCTTGTGCATGAGTCGCAAAAACCCAGCCTGCAGGTGCAACAGGTGGTCAGGGAGGCGAATGGGATGCTGGCCTTCATAGCGAGGGGGATTGAATATAAAAGTAGAGAGGTCTTGCTGCGGCTGTATAGGGCATTGGTGAGGCCGCAGCTGGAGTACTGTGTGCAGTTTTGGTCACCGCACTTACGCAAGGATATTTTGGCCTTGGAGGGAGTGCAGAGGAGGTTTACTAGGCTGATGCCGGAGTTGAGGGGGTTGAGCTATGAGGAGAGGCTGAATAAATTAGGCTTGTACTCGTTAGAGTTTAGAAGAATGAGGGGAGATCTCATTGAGACATATAAGATGATGAATGGGATGGATAGGATAGAGGTGGAGAGACTCTTCCTGCTCAGAAAGGACAGTAGGACTAGGGGGCACAGCCTCAAGATAAAGGGGGGGCGGTTTAGAACGGAGTTGAGGAGGAACTTCTTCACTCAAAGGGTGGTGAATCTCTGGAATTCTCTGCCCGTTGAAGTGGTGGAGGCTGCCTCGCTAAATATTTTTAAGAAGCGGGTTGATGGGTTTTTGATAAGAGAGGGGATTCAGGGTTATGGGGAGAGGGCGGGAATGTGGAACTGAGCCACGACAGATCAGCCATGATCTTATTGAATGGCGGGGCAGGCTCGAAGGGCTAGATGACCTACTCCTGCTCCTATTTCTTATGTTCTTATGTGCGGATTAGGTTGATTGGACCATTCTAAACTGACCCTAGTGTCAGGGGATTTGCAGGGTAAATATTGAAAGGATTGTTTGTAAGCAGCTAACTTCTTTTTCAGACACAAACAACATGTTGTCAGGTATGCAGTCAGGTTTTTGCTTGGGACATGGTTACATTACAGCTGCATTAAAAGTTTTAAACAATATTATAACTGTCTTGGATAAGAAACAAACTTGTGCTGCTATTTTTATTCATCCATCTAATTCTTACGAAAAGATTGAGTGGCATTGGTTTTAACAAGGATTGTCTTGCATGGTTCATAAGCTACCTTTCTAATCATACTAAATCAGACAGGCTTAAACAAAATAGAAAGGATCCCTACAGTGCAGAAGGAGGCCATTTGGCGCATCAAGTCTGCACTGACCACAATCCCACCCAACTCCTATCATTGTAATCCCACATATTTATCCTGCGAATCCCCTGACACTAGAATGGCCCAATCAATCTAACCTGCACACCTTTGGCCTGTGGGAGGAAACCGGAGCACCCAGAGGAAACGCACGCAAACACGGGGAGAATGTGCAAACTCCACACTGACAATGACCCAAGGCTGGGTCCCTGGCGCTGTGAGACAGCAGTGCTAATCACTGTGCCACCATGCCACCCTGTGCTTGTTTCTGGCCTACTTATAGTTCAAAACGATATCCCTCTGGGTCCTATTTTAGGCCCTGTTCTTTTTTCTATTTATGTAAACAACTTGGTTCAAACATCAGGGATCTCTCTTATCCATCTGTATACAGATGTCACAATCTTGTATCCTGTTGGTCCATCCATTCATTCTGTTTTGCACAATTTGTAATTTCCGAGACTTTTTGCAGAGAGGTTAAGGCTGTGTTGACTGATGCTTGTACTTGCTAAGTTGTCAATTCTTTTTCATTGCTAATTTGTATTTCATTGTTGTCATGGTGTCACAGTGGTTAGCACTGCTGCTTCTCAGCGCCAGGGACCTGGGTTCAATTTTGGCCTCAGTTCACTGTTTGTGTGGAGTTTGCACATTCTCTTTGTGTCTGCATGGGTTTCCTCCTGGTGCTCCGTTTCCTCCCACAGTCCAAAGATGTGTGGATTAGATTGATTAGCCATGTTAAGTTGTGCCTTAGACCGGAATTTTACCGTCCAACTCAAGGATCAGAGCAGGCGAGAGGCAGACCATGGAAAGGTCCATTGACTTCAGGCAGGATTTTATGGTTTTCAGATGGGCGAGGCTGTAAAATCCCACCCTTAGTTCAGTAAATATGTGGGATTATAGGAATAAGGCTTGGGTGGGATTGTTGTTGGTGCAGGCTTGATGAGCCAAATGGCCTCTTTCTGCACTGTAGGGATTCTATGATTCTATGAAATGTATTGTGAAATTTCTGTTGCTGCAGCATTAGCCTCTTGGCCAGATCATTATTGTAAAAGAGAATTGGTTCTCATGGCTAAGTAAAAAATAAATACAGTGACAATGGGATGAGGCTCATAAGTGGGCAATAATTACCCACGGAAAGGCCTTAATTGACCCACTGATGGGCAGATGAGCACACCTGCCACAGGTATCATTGCTGTGGAGGAAGGGGTGAACAGAAATCAGGTGGGCTGGCGCCTGCTGGATTTAACAAGAACCTTCCAGTTTACAAAGCTGCTGGTCTGTATTAACTCTCCTCTCAGCTTTATCTACTCAGTGGAAGTGGTCCATATGAATCTTGCCTTATAGCTTTAGGATTTGCTGAGAATCGTGCCGATAAATCACCACTGCTTGCTCTGTGGTTTTAACATTACTAGGTTCCCAAAATTGAACACAATAATCTTCCACCCAAAAACCAATGTTTTGTATAAATTCATCATTATATATTGATGCTTGTCCTCCATGCCTCCACCTTATAAATCCTGAAATTAGATTGCATAAAACCCAAAATAAAATTGACTTTTTTTTAATAGCTCCATTTGCTTGCATTCTCATTTTCATAAAATGTATATTTGAACATTTAGATCTCTGTTCTTCATCATTTTCCTGTTGCATGTAGCCCTTTCCCTGTTTCTCTCCAAAATGTCCAGGCTTGAGCAGACAAATGGCAAGCAAGTGCCAAGCAATGGCTATTTCCAACAAGACAGAATTTAACCATCACCCCTTGATGTTCAATGGCATTACCATTGCTGAATCCTCCAATTTCAATATCGTGGGGGTTACCATTGATAAGAAAATGGACTGGACCAGTCATCTAAGTACTATGCCTTCCAGAGTACGTTAGAGGCTAATCTTGCAGTGAGTAACTCACCTCCTGACTCCCCAAAGCTTCTCCACCATCTACAAAGCGCAAGTCAGGAGTGAGATGGAATGCTCTCCCCTTGCCTGGATGAGTGCAACTCCAATAACACCAAGAAGCTTGACCCAATCCAAGACAAAGCAGTTCACTTGGTTGGCATCCTATCCACAAACATTCACTCCCCCCACCACTGATGCACAATGGCAGCCATGTGTACCATCTACAAGATACACTACAAAAATTCACCTGCCCCAACAGACATCACCTTCCAAATACATGACAACTACCATTTAAAAGTAGATACTTGGGAACACCATCACCTGGAATCCCCCCCTCCAAGCCACTCCCCATTTTGACTTGGATATACATCACCATTCCTTCACAGTCATTGGGTCAAAATCCTGGAACTCTCTCCCCAAAAACGCTATGTCTGTATCACCACATAACTGCAGCAGTTCAAGAAGGCAACTCACCACTAGCTTCTCAAGGGCAATTAAGGATAAGCAATAAATGTTGGCCCAGCAACAACCACATCCTATGAATGAATTAAAACAAAAATGACCCCACACTTTTCTAAATTTACTTGTCTGCCATGGTCTACTATTTTCAATATATTTCTTCTTGAAGTTTTTTTTGGTTAACCTGATGAACAAACTTTCTACATTTGTATAAGCAAATTTTGAAATTGTCCTTTGCGTATTCAAGTTCAAAACATCAATATATACCAAGGGTAAGAATAGGTTCAGTTGTGACCACCGTGGTACAACATTTCTAATCTTATTCTAATGTAAACAGCATCAATTCACCCCAATTTTTTGTTTCCAGTCTGTCAATCAATATAAATTCATTTTTTAAAACCATAATGTTCAACTGTTTGAACAAACCTCTTGTGAAACAACTTGTTTGAATGTTTTCTGAAAATCCATTTGTAGTTCACATATTACATAGTGCACATCATTTATCCAATCAATCTTCTGAATCCTCTGTGTAATTTGGCAAACACGACCTGCCTTTAACAGTAATGTTTGCTGTTGATAGGCTTTCTTTCACAAATCTGTACAGCTGGAAACTCAACTCAGAGCTGCTTTCTTCACAAGCTGATACCACATACACCATGTTATCCCAGTACAGCTACAATACTTGCATCTACCCTATAATGTGAAAGATTGCCCAGCTAGGTCTTGTATAAAACAAAAGACAAATCCAACCCAGCCAATTACTGCCCAACCAGTTTACTCTCAATTATTAGTAAAATGCTATGTGTCATGCGGCACTTGCTCAATAATAATCTGCTGATTGACATTCAGATTGGGTTCCATGAGCATAACTCAGTTCCTGACTTTATTACAGCCTTGGTTCAAACATGAACAAAAGAGCTGAACTCCAGAGGTGACATGAGAGACTGATTGCCCTTGACGTCAAAGTAGCATTTGACCAAATGTGGCATCAAGAAGCCCCAGCAAAACTGGAGTCAATGGGAACTTGGGGTAAAGCTCTCCACTGTTTGGAGCTATATCTAGCACAAAGGAAGATGGTTGTGGTTGTTGGAAGTCAATCATCTCAGCTCCAAGACATCACTGCAAGAGTAACTCAGGGTGGTGTCCGAAGCCACAACCATCTTCAGCTGCTACATCAATGACCTTCCCTCTACCATTCTGCCATATTCCTAAACTTTTGTCATTTTCCTCCAGCCTTGTTATGGGTTGGGATTGCCTAGTATGCCAAACACACACTCACCCCTGCTGAAGTCCAGTTCTCCCATTGGAAAGGGTGACGAAAACCAGAATACCTCAGACACGTTATTTTTGTCTAGTGCTGCAGAGTTTTAGAAACCCATTAAAAGCAGGCCGGGTTTGAGAGTTTGTGAAGAAAATGGCAGGCCTGCTGAGAAGTTGGGAACATTTTGAAAGGTAAGTGTAAAATGATTTTACATCTTCAAGTGTCATCAGTAGGTGCTGTACTGTAAAGTAGATGTGTTTGTAATTCAGTTTATTTATTTTAAGGATCTGACCTGCAAAGATAAGCTGACTCTTATATTGATCCGCATTGTGTAATGTTTACATGCATTACAGTTTCAATGGAAGACATACCAGTGCTTTCTCTGCTGTGAGGGTTTGTGTTCTGAATTAACTGAAGTGGCAGATCTGTTTTAAAAAAAAAGGACCCTGCTTCTGCAGCTGAGAAGAAAAAAATGCTCTGCATCTGCTTCCTTTCCATTGATTGAGAGACATTTTGCTTGAAATTGAAATAGACAGAGCTGAAAGCTTTTGTTGTGACAGTTGTGCCATTATGAATGTTTGGCTGGGTTTCAAAAGCTTCAGTTTAATAGATTGTCTTTTGATCCAAGAGCCATTGAAACTTTTGGGAGCCTAAAATAGCAGGTTATGTCTTTGTGGTTTTGCATTTGTTTACAAACCTAATAGACACTTCTAGTGTTATAACTTCTTTCTCTGCCTTGGGTTTTTTGATCCAGTACCACTGATAGTAATTTTGAATTCAAGATTTTCTTAGATTTTTAGCGTTTTTTCCAATTATTTCAAAATGTTTCTAAGTGCCATTGCATGGTTCCTGGGAATTGTATGTAGTGTGTACTGGGTAAATGGCTATGGAGGATATATTTCAAGTTTGTTTATTAGTGTCACAAGCCAGCTTACCTTAACACTGCAATAAAGTTACTGTGAAAATCCCCTGGTCGCCACACTCCAGCACTGGTTCGGGTACACTGAGGGAGAATTTAGCATGGCCAATGCACCCAACCAGCACCCAACAGTGGGAAGAAACCAGAGCACGTGGAGTAAATCCACACAGCCACAGACTCTGCACAAACAGCGACCCAAGCTAGGAGTCGAACCTGGGTCCCTGGTGCTGTGAAGCGACACATGGCATGGGGGCATATGAGGTGTCATGGGATAGCATGTGAGGCAGTATGTAGGCATACCAGCGGTTTGGGGTGGCATGGGGAATGTGAGGGAGATGGGTTGCATGAGGGAATGTGAGGAAGCATGGGGTGACATGGGGAATATGAGGGGGCATGGAGGGAACAGAGGTAGCATAGGCGGTGGATGGGGAGCGTTGAGAGGGGTGAGGTTTATGGGGGCCTTTAAACAATGTTGAGAACTGGGCTGCTATCTTGGAGAATTAAGATGGACTTTCTGACTGCCCATCCCGACATCCACACATCTCGCACATTCCATCGTGGCTTACAAAATGCACTGTGAACTTAACCATGTGTGAAATGAGCAAAGTCACACATGTTTCAGATGTGCATTTTACAAGTTGTGACAGAGCACAAAGTGGATTTTCCTGAGTGCAGGGTGGGCTTTCCAGAGCCCAAGCAAAAAAAATTGACCTAAAACCTTTGTCATTCAATGTAACAGACTGAGTAATGTTAATGTTCGGTGGTAGTCATGCAGAGGAATTGCATCCTAAGGCAGGATCGTGTGTGTTCAAGCTGTCCACATCTTCAAATTCACTTTACTACTGAAAAGTCACTGTAAATGGTAAACCAAAGAGAGACAGTTTTGTCTGATTGGGAAGGAAGTTTACCTATTTATCATTGTGCTTGCTTGGACAGCAAAGGAAGGAGACATGTGGAAGGAGTGCACTCTAGTTTTCTGTACTGCTGTATGATTTGGGACTCTGATGATTTTTTTGCACAAAGGTTTTTCATTATGATCCATTGTTCAAAAATTATTGAAGAGAACTCCTGATTCATTAAAAGTTAGCTTTAGTTAGTGAGAAGTGGGAGCTGATTTGGCTTGCTGCTGTCAGTACTGCATACATCTAAACATGAACTCATAGTTTTAGTCTTAAGTTGCATTGTTTGTCAATGTGGTGTATTTTCCATCTGTCAGAGTTGCCTGGGAGAAAGCAGAGGCCTTTGAAATGTGGATTTTAAGCCTATATTTAAAATTCCATACATATGCCAGAAGAGCAATGAAAAGGTCTTTGAGATTGCAGGAACAAAAGAACTCTTAAAAAGTGACACCTAGAAAACAAACTGTCAGTATTTCGGCCATCTGAACAGTTCTGAAATGCTGCAGAGATCTTTCCTAGAGGGTCTAATGGAGGGCAGCAGAAAGAAGGGTCAGCTTGGACATGGTTAGAGGACTGACATCAGGGTGGTTGCAGGGGAGCTCTGTGAATGTATGAGGATGGCACAAGACAGACGAGTGTGACATATCATAACAGCAGATCTCCTGGTAGGAGCAGCTACAAGCAGCAGTAGAAAGATCAGGAGGATATGATGCATGGCCCATTTTATTTCCAAAGCATAAATCCAAACTGTTCATTGTTTGACCTGTAGCACATATTGCCGTTGATAAGATCAAGTCTCAATTCAGAGAAAGTGCATGCTTGACTGTTGACTTCTGCAATGAAAACAACCTGAATTGCAAAAGTGACCGTACCATTAACCACCCTCAAAATTCTTTATGTAAAGACAATAGCCGGAATTCTCTCACCGTTCACGCCAGTGGAAGTTTCATATCCGGCTGCAGTGAACGGAGATTTGGCTTGTTGCCAAAATCTGCGTCTCCGCCACAGCAGGAACATGACATGAACAGGTGGTAAGAGTACACCCAATGACTTCGGCTGTGTGATGATTTGGATACACCAAAAATAGTGTGTGAAATAACAGCCAAGTGAGTAGTTTCACCTGAACTGCAGTCAATGAGTGGGTAAGTACTCAAATAGATCTCTTGACTGGCTAACTGGGTTTTTTTTTAGGCGGTATCTTGGTGCTGATTGACAAATTCATTGGTGCAAAAGTACTGGTGGCTGGAAGCTGATTTTTGTTTGGTTGATTTAAAGGTGATATTTGTGTTTGTATTGACTGTTTGTTTATGCCGACCTGTGTCAATTTAATTGGATTTAAGTAGGTTGTGTAAGATGCTAATAGAATGAGAAAGTTGTCGGGATGGGACCTTAGCTACATTTTAACCATTGAAGGATTGTTGGCTTGAGGTTGCTTCAGGTCATTTGAACTTTCAAATCCTTTTCAGCCTACTTATTACAGTAACACACTAAAAATTAGTATAGTGAGAAATTTATATGATGAGAAGCTGGTTTCAGAAAACCATGAGTTTTAAGTAAAATCACAGATGTAAGAAATGTTTCCACATCTGGACTTCGGTGATAGGTGTACGAGGAAGGAAAATAATAGAAGCGAAAAAATATCGAGGAGTAGCAGTGTGTTGGGACTGCAATGTTTATATGCAAGCATGCAAAGTATTAGAAACAAAGTCAGAGAAATATTCCTCCATTTCAAAAATCATTCTTGATAGAATCGGAAAAAAGGGAGGAAGGATGGCTTTGTTAATTAAAGATAGTGATCCTCTGATAGAGTCTCCCTGTCTTGAGTTTAGAAAGAGTAAGGGATCAGTTGCAGAAGACAATGGCAAACCACTGCAGGAGCTTGGTATTGCATAACATTGGCATCAACATATGGCAGTCCATGGTTGCCAACACCTGAAGAGAGAGAGAGATAGAAAGGATCATTTATTCGGAGTACGTGTTGGCCACCAAATAAGAAAAGAATGGAGGATGAGGGTTAGACTGGCAATAGACTTGTAGGTATGTGTAGTTCATCCACCCTAAAATAGACTGTTATAAGAACTTAACTTAATGATCCAAATGAGGAGGATTCTCGGAATACATTGGGTATTGTTTCCTTTATAAGTTGCATGTCCAAAATGCGAGACGGTAAGATCTGTTTCTGCATAACAAAGTAAGACCAGGAAAGAGAATCAGTTGGGAAATTTTGACCATGATCTAATTAGGTTGAAATTGAAAAAAGATAAGGTCTCTAAGATAGAGATTTTGGATTGGACATTTGTTAATTTCATACTGTTGAAAATTCATTTGTTCAGGTTTAATTGGTTGAGCAAAACTGTCAATTGTACTGTGGACCAGAAGTGGAAGGTACTTAGAAATGACACAAATAGGGCACAGTTTAATCTGATTAAAGTAAAAGTATGGAGTTGTTGGAACTGAAATACCATTTTAACAAAAGATACATGATAAATATTGAGATGATAATGCAGGAAAAGATACGAGTTGTAATAGCCATCAAAAGAAAACAGATTATTGGAAGGAACAAAGGAAAAAGGCTCTTTATCAATATAAATCAATATTGCAAGAGTAGAAGGAATAAGAAATGATCAAAGAAGGGGTGTGTCCATTCAAAAGGTAGGCAATGAATGAGTATCAGAGATTTTTAACATGACTTTGCCTCAGATTATCCAAGGAGAATGTGGAAATACCAGTACTGTGGATAAATATTCAAAAGGATTGTATTTTTAAAAGTTAACGAGACTAAGAACAGAAAATGCACCTGATCCATGAGGAGGCTGAAGGAAAGAACCACTAATTATACGTGGAATGGGAATTGTGACAAAAGATTGGAGGGAGTAAACATTTCAACCTGCTTTAAGAAAAGGGTAATGAAAAGGTCAGGAAATCACAGGTCAATAGGTTTTACTGTAGCTGTGAATGATCATCTTGAATTCATCATCCAGGATTAAATTATTGCACACTTGAGAGATGTTGTGTGGATTAGTTAGAGATAGATAGCACGGTTCTGTGAAGCACAGGCTGTGTTTGATCACATGAATTGGAATTTTTGAGGAAATCATATCAGTCTGGATTTTGCAGTCACCTCTGACCTATAAGAAAGCTGCTCAGAAAATTTAGCAGACTCTGTGGCATCGATTTCCCAATTACGACATAATTTTATTCTGGTGTCAGCTACAGGAGATTTCTGGTATCCAGGAGAAGTGAAGTCCTCCAGCAGACTGAGGATTCCAGAATTCTCACTTGCAGCAACCAGGAAGTGAAAAGAGCTAATGCAAAAGCAAAAACACCGTGAAGGCTAGAAATCTGAAATAAAAGCAGAAAATGCTAGAAATACTCAGCAGGTCTGGCAGTACCCTGTAGAGTTAAAGTTTCAGGTTGATAACCCATTCTGATGCAGGGTCAATGTAAAGGATAGGAAGAAGCTTCATTCCCCAGCACCAACATCTTTGCCGAGCACTAAAATAGAGAAATGAAATAATGACAATTACAGTGTGGAAGGAGGGTAAACTGAGGGAGAGAGACAGTGACAATAACTGTACATGAAAATGTTCATAATAGTGAAGGATCAGAGATGTCAGAGTGTAGGTACATGATAAATCAAAGGCAATTAAGATCCCATGTCTTAAACATTGAACATTGAAATGTAAAATCAAAATGATGTTGAATATGTACAAGACATTCAAGGCAGCATGGTGGCACAATGGTCAGCACTGCTGCCTCACAGCGCCAGGGACCCAAGTTCGATTCCCGGCTTGGGTCACTGTCTGTCTGGCGTTTGCACATTCTCCCCGTATCAGCGTGGGTTTCTTCTGGTGCTCCGGTTTCCTTCCACAGTCCAAAGATGTGCAGCTTAGGTGGATTGGCCATGCTAAATTGCTGCTTAGTGTCAAGGTGTTAGCAAGGTAAATGCATGGGATTATGGGGACAGGGCCTGGATGGGATTGTGGTTAGTGCCGAATGGCCTCCTTCTGCACTGCTGGATTCTATTCTATGAAATAATCTTTAAGTAACAGTTGGAATAGTGTGTACACTCTGGATACCCCCATCATAGGAAGAATACTACAATTATGGAAATGTTAAGAACTGGAAGCATGAGTGGAACTATAGACTGGTTACAGCACAGGAGACAATTCGCCCCATCATTTCCATGTCAGCTCTCTGCAAGAGCAGCTCAGCTTGTCCCATTCACCCCATCCTTTCCTACAGCCAGTAATTTAATTTCCTTCAGCTATGTATTCAGCTCCCTTTTGATCTGCCTCCTCCACACCCTTGAGCTGTGTATTTCAAGTTCTCAGCACATGCTGCATAAAAAGTCTTGCTTGTGCTGCCCTTGGTTCTTTTGCTTAAATCAGTGTCCTCTGGTTCTTTACCTTTTCGCCAAGTGGAATGTATTCTTCTATTTGCGCTGCTTAGATTCCTCCTCATTTTGAATACAACTATCAAATCTCTTCTCAGTCTTCTCTTCTCTAAGGAGAATCACCCCAGACTCTCCGATCTGTCCAGAGTAACTGAAGTCCATCATCCCAGGAACCGTTCTCCTGAATCTTTTCAACACTTTTTTAAAAATGCAGTGCCATGAATTGGATACAGTACTCTAGTTGAGGTGTTTTACAAAGCTTAATGATATAACAAGTTGGAAAGTATATTATGCAGAAAGGCTTCTACTGGAGAAAGTTAAGAGAAATGGAGGAAGTGATTCACTGGTCCCGCATGCTCTGGCACAGATCGCATTATGCGGTATGGCCGGAGAATTGTATGAAACATAAGAAACATAAGAAATAGGAGCAGGAGTAGGCCATCTGGCCCTTCGAGCCTGCCCCGCCATTCAATAAGATCATGGCTGATCTGTCGTGGCTCAGTTCCACTTTCCCGCCCTCTCCCCATAACCCTGAATCCCCTCTCTTATCAAAAACCCATCAACCCGCTTCTTAAAAATATTTAGCGAGGCAGCCTCCACCACGTCAACGGGCAGAGAATTCCAGATATTCACCACCCTTTGAGTGAAGAAGTTCCTCCTCAACTCCGTTCTAAACCGCCCCCCCTTTATCTTGAGGCTGTGCCCCCTAGTCCTACTGTCTTTTTTGAGCGGGAAGAGTCTCTCCACTTCTATCCTATCCATCCCATTCATCATCTTATACGTCTCAATGAGATCTCCCCTCATTCTTCTAAACTCTAACGAGTACAAGCCTAGTTTATTCAGCCTCTCCTCATAGCTCAACCCCCTCAACTCCGGTATCAGCCTAGTAAACCTCCTCTGCACTCCCTCCAAGGCCAAAATATCCTTGCGCAGGTGCGGCGCCCAAAACTGCACACAGTACTCCAGCTGCGGCCTCACCAATGCCCTATACAGCTGCAGCAAGACCTCCCTACTTTTATATTCAATCCCCCTCGCAATGAAGGCCAGCATCCCATTCGCCTTCCTGACCACCTGCTGCACCTGCAGGCTGGGTTTTTGCGACTCATGCACAAGGACCCCGAGGTCCCTCTGCACCATCGCCTGCTGCAGTTTTTCGCCACGTAAGTAATAGTCCTTCCTACCATTATTCCTACCAAAGTGGACCACCTCACACTTGCCAACATTAAATTCCATTTGCCATTTCCTGGCCCATTCGCCCAGCCTATCTAGATCCTTCTGCAGACTCTCCACACCCTCCGCACAATTTGCCTTTCCCCCAATCTTGGTGTCATCAGCAAATTTCGACACCCTACACTCGGTTCCCTCCTCCAGATCATCTATATAAATGGTAAATAGCTGAGGCCCCAGCACCGACCCCTGGGGCACCCCACTAGTCACCAACTGCCAATCCGAATAGCACCCATTGACCCCCACTCTCTGCCTCCTATTTGACAACCAATCCTCTATCCACGCTAACACCCTACCCCCAACTCCATGTCCTCTGACCTTCTGCAGTAACCTCTTGTGAGGTACCTTATCAAACGCCTTCTGAAAATCCAGAAAGACCACATCCACCGGCTCTCCTCTATCCACCGCCCTAGACACATCCTCATAGAACTCCAGTAAGTTTGTCAGACACGACTTCCCTTTAATGAAACCCTTTAATGAAATAATGAGATGGGCCAAATGCGATTCATGCCAAGGAAAACCTCTTTTGAGATGCTACATCCCACCCCCCCATGACAATGCTGGATGTTCACCAGATTAGCATATTGAGATCAGTATTTAAATATGCATTTCTGGATTTTAGCCTGAATCACCCAACTCCTGGTATTCACTGAACCACCCTCCTGCCTGCATGTGTGGGGGGGCGAGAGTCCTCCAGGGTCAAGGGTTGGTGGTGTTCCTCATTTCATCACGCCTACAGGGCTGCAATATCCATGGGAGGGGTAGGGAGACCTTCAAATTATCTTTGAGATGGGATTCTCTGAGGAGCCGGTGTTATCGGTGTCATTTGATCCTGCAGTGGGAATCTCCCCAAAAAATGACCAGTTGTGGTGAATTGCAATCTGGATCATGCTGACCCACCCAGTGGAATTCTCACCACTTTTCCCACTAGAGAAAAGTCATTTTTTGGGAGCAGTCAGCCCCTCATCAAAATCATGGAAGTATTTGAGAGAATAAATAGTGAAAGGTCGCTTTGTAACTTGGGCATATACAGGCTGACATTGATCGCTGCAAGAACTAAGGTGTTATTCAGGCACTTAAAAATTGTTAAAATGTGGAATGCTTTCATTAGAATTAGTGTTGAATACCCAGTTCTTTCTTTCCTACTAAAAGTACCTAATTGCAGTTATAATCTAGTCCCTGGCTGTGCTGAAACAGTACGAGCCATGGACAATGTGGCCCACTACATTGCCATGTGTGACCTAGTCCAAGGGGGTGGTGTAACCAAGGGGTTGACAAGTACATAGGGATTTGTAACCGTATTATTGTCAGCTGCCCAAAGCTGTGCTCAAGATGCCAGCAGATGCCAAATGGAGCAAACAAGTGCAAGCTCAGAAAGCAACGCAGTTCAGGCGCACGTGCCTCTTCTGCATATGTGCACATTAAAGTAGATCCATGCAGACTCTTAGGGCAGATTGGTAGAAGTGGTTGGGAAACTTACTGAGATGCTATCCATTCATAAGCCCAGATCAAGTGGATGTGTGGTGGACTATGCATATAAAACACAGTAGGTGTGTAAAGTTGCTGAAGCATCATTATTTCCTAATCTTGGACTGCTTGAATGGGAACTCTGATGTCTCCAGAAAAGTGTTTCCTTCTGTAGCACTGACTTCATTCATTTTGAGATTCTATGGGATGGAATTGTACAGTTCCTCCCGCTGGTGTGATCTTCCATTCCTGCCAAAGTCAGTGGACTTTTGAATGGCTCGCCATATTTTCCGGTCCTGACTCCACTGCAACAGGGCCATAGAATTCCACTCTATACAGCAAATATAAGTCCCTTTACTTTTTGTCTAGTGAAATATAGGCGCAAAAAGTTTTATTTACTACACGGTCAGGCAAAAACCATTCTAATGGAATCTTACAGCTGCTTATGCCAGTGGGATTTTCTGATCCCACTGCGGTGAACGAGGATTTGGGTGAGCATCAAATTCTCCATTCCTGCTGCATCAGTAGTGGGGTCTGAACAGTCGGTAAGATTGCATCTTAGGTCTTTTTTTAAGCTGTTGTGGTCAGTGGCACCATTTGGCTTGGTAGTGGCATGACAAAGATTCTAGATTTCTTAGTTAATTTATAAAAAGACTCCAGGAGAGATTTTCAAATTGCCTACCTGAACTAATAAATCTTACCTTAGAGCAGTGCAAGGCCAGGATGAAATGGTATCCATTCCCATTTGTGGCCAAGAACCATCTTCGATCCTGGAGGCTAAAACCCGAAAAACATTGAAGAAACTTCGATGTTGTTATTAAGAAGCCGCAGGTTTTTGTCGCTGTGTCTGGGCTCAGATTGGTTGAATGGCCTTCTGCAATGTTCTGTCTTTACGTCTTATGTAAACCTAAGGTCAATCTCCTTCCCCCTCCCCACATACTGCCAATAAGAGTGGGTGTATACATGTTGAAAGTGAGCATAAATTAATTTGACACCCGCAAATCTTTTTTAAGATTGCACTGCCTAATTGAATACTTCATTTTGTGCAGCTAAACATGCTTTCACTTACAGCGGCTATCAACTGACTATGGCCATACTAGCCTGAAAACTTATGGTCATACTAGCCTGAAGACGCCCAGTCTCGGAAACTAAGCAGATTCAGGCCTGGTTAGTACTTGGATGGGAGACTGCCTGGGAATACCAGGTGCAGTAGGCTTTAGGGTGGCATGGTGGGTACAGTGGTTAGCATTGTTGCCTCACAGTGCTGAGGACCTGGGTTCGATCCCCAGCTTGTTTGTGTGGAGTTGCATATTCTCCCTGTGGCTGCGTGGGTTTCCTCCCACATTCCAAAGATGGGCAGGTTTGGTTGATTAGCCATGCTAAATTATCCCTTAGTGTCCCAAGATGTGTAGATTAGGGAGATTAGCAGATTTGATATGTGGGGTTATGGGGACAGGACTTGGGTGGGATTGCGGTTGGTGCAGACTTGACGGGTCGAATGGCTCCTTCAGCACTGTAGGGGTCCTATGATTCAACAGCAAATATGGGCTCGAGTTTCTGATGGCTAATGTTTTGGATATCAATGGTTTCACGAAAGATTAGTCCATTACTACATCACTGGGTAATAAGGGCTATGTGGACTGGTGTTTTATTTATTTGCCAAACTATTTATGGAGACCAATGTCCTGCAAAGCATTAAACAATGATAGGAGTTTTAAGTGTGACTCAAAGGTGATGTCGCTCCTTCCTTCATAAATCATGGTTGATGCACTGTATAACCAATAATGAGGCAGGACCTTTATTTTACACAGTCTGAGTGCATTCTTTATTGAATTTTCATAGTTCCAAGGTTGCAAGCTTAGAAAACTGTGGTAATCCTTGGGAACAACGAAGTGCAATTATTTATGCTATTCAGTACCAGTCTTAGTTTGGTCATAAGGCAAGACAACAAGTTAAAGTTGTGACATCTAATTGCAAGAAGAAAGAAAGGAACAACCTATATGACAAGGCACATCCAGCATGTTCCTGACATTGTCTACAAGGCAGCTGAAGTTGTCTGCCCCATTACCACACCCCGTCACCTCCCATCATTCATATCTGGATTAACAGCAGCAGAGGAGTACGTTCCAAGCTGACTCATGAAATATGAGAACAATTTACACTGAGAAATAATACATAAATAAAAAACATGAATCATGAAACCCAAGCCCCTAATCATCTCCATTTGAACATACACATTGATTGGTTTGTACTGAAAGCTATATTGAGAAGTGAGCTGTAATGATATTACCAGAGCCTGCGATGAAGTATTTCTGTAGTGCAAACTCAGCAGGTATTTGTGAAGTGGGATGTGCGACACAGAAGAATTGTGTAACCTCTGATTCCATTCATTAAAATCTACCGATTCCATGTTGTTACTTCAGAGCCACTCAGTAGCTTGCACCTGACTGAGGAGGTAAATGAGGAAATGGGGATTAAGCAGGACCTTACTAGGATTTACAGATCAATAATGCATAAGTCAAATATATTCCTGTCCCAATGCATTCTTCACATTGGAGGGAACAACTTCAAAAGTGTCTTCGAAAGTGCAATTATGCCATAACTTTGGAATCAGTGAAACTTGGTTTCACCTTGCAGTGACAATAGATTGATGGTGTAAATATGACCTGATTCTCTCAGCAGGATCTGACATGACACGAAGGCCAAGCCTGCTGAGGCTCCCTGAAAGAGCAAACCTCATTCCACTTTGCTCTAGAGTCAGGTCAGCTGCAGTTTAGAAGAATGAGAGGGGTTGCAATTGAAACATACACAATTCTGACAGGGCTGCACAGACTGGGTGCAGGGATGTTGTTTCTGCTGGCTGGAGAGTCTAGAACAAGGAGTCACAGTCTCAGGATACAGGGTAGGTTATTTGAGAAATTTCTTCACTCAAAGAGGAGTGAACCTGTGGAATTCTCTACCACAAAACACTGTAGAGGCAAAATCACTGAGTATTTTTAGGAAGGAATTAGATTTCTAGAATCTAAAGGTGTCAAAAGATACAGGGAGAGTGTGGGAGTATGGTGTTGAGATAAAGGATCACTGTGATTATATTGAATGACATAGCAGGCTCGAAGGGCCACATGGCCTACTCCTGCACCTAGTTTCGATGTTTCTTGCATTCTCTGTCCAAAGCAGGTCCAATGCACAGTGCTGGGATCCTTACTATGGGTTGGGCAAGGACACAGATCCTGAATCCATCACAGCCAAAACGTGGATTAACCCCATGTGGTAAACACCAATCCAATCAACTGGTAGGCCCCCCCCCCCCCCCCCCCCCCCCATGTTGTTACTTCAGAGCCACTCAGTAGCTTGCAGTAGTGATGGCAGAGGTTCTAATCTCTGGCCATCACAGAGCTGACCGGGAATCTCTTCCATTTCAGGGCAGCTGTTAACATTTAGTTTATCTAGCAGCCCCATAGTATTGGGTCAAAACCAAGTTAAAGCCAACAAAATAGGAAGCAAGCTTGCATTGCAAGTGCACCCTGAAGGTGACACCTGCATAAGGATACTCTGATTTCATGGTGTACTTGGGATAGGAAGAGGAAGCTCAAGCAAGGATCCTGCTTCAACTTGCTGCCTGGTATGTTATAGTCATGATTGCCTTCCAAAGAATGTCCACTGGGGTGTGGTAGCAAAGGATGACTAATGACATTGAAGCAATAGGGCAACATACAAGGTTATTGCCTGAGGAATTAAAACCAACAAAGAGGACTTGCTAATATAGTAGAGAGTAATTTTGCTTCTGTTCGAGGTAAGTGTTGGTATTGGTGTAATAAGATTTCCATCTTCCCCCTCACCCACGCCTCACCTCATCCCTGATTTCCAATAGTAAGACATGGGCCAGGATTTTACAGCCCCGCCATGGTGTGTCATCTCCAATCCCTCCAGCGGACTGCGGCGGGCCATTTAATTTGCTGTTTACTTCCGCAGGACTGTAATGTCCCACCGAGCTGGGGGGGCGGGGGGGTGCGGGTGGAGGGGCCATAAAATCCTGACCATGGGGTTCAGGGAAAGGAAGAGGTCATCCTGGTACAACTGCTGTTCAGTTCACTTTCTCATCTCTCCTCTCAAAATCAAGCCACATCAATGCTTCCATCCTTTCTGATCTGTGGGCCTATCCTCGCTAGGAACAGTGGCCTCAGTTTACCAGTTATAAAACTAACAAGAGAACATCATCAATGCAGTTGGAAAGTTATAAGTGCTGTGCTTTAAGGACGCAATAGCAATGCAAGCTATTGTTGTTTAAGTTGAGATTTTGGTGTTGGACTGCGGTAAGCACGATAAGAAGTCTCACAACACCAGGTTAAAGTCCAACAGGTTTATTTGGTAGCATGAGCTTTCATAGCACTGCTCCTTCATCAGGTGAGTGGGAATTGGGTTCACAAACATGGCATATATAGACACAAACTCAATTACAAGATAAACAAAAGACTTGATTACCTGTTGAGACTCGCATTCCAATCATTATCTTGTAATTGAGTTTGTATCTATATATGCCCTGTTTGTGAACCCAACTCCTACTCACCTGATGAAGGAGCAGCACTCCGAAAGCTTGTGCTACCAAATGAGCCCCTGTTGGGCTTTAACCTGCTGTTGTGAGGCTAGTTACTGTTGCTGTTGAAAAGAAGCCTTTGTTCCCACCAGTAAAAATGTGTCTGTGGGTCAACCATTTTACGTTAACATCATGCGATATCTGATTTAGATGGATATAAAATTCACTCTTTTCAGTGAAAAATAGATAAAGTCTCTTCAAAAGATTAACTTAAACTACACAGGTGACAAAATAACATTATATATCTTCTTGAGTTGTTTTCAACAAACTTCATGTTTGTTTTGGAGTGGCAATGCTTTCTAATGTGCTCTCAATTGTTCTAATCACAGGTATGTGACTGGTGCAAGCACATCCGGCACACAAAAGAGTACCTAGACTTTGGAGATGGAGAACGGCGGCTTCAATTCTGCAGTGCAAAATGCCTCAATCAGTACAAAATGGACATTTTTTACAAAGAGACGCAAGCCAACCTTCCTGCTGGCTTGTGTAATACTGGGCACCCTCCAGTGGAAAATAAATCTGATAACACAGGCGTGCAACTACTGACTCCAGAGTCTTGGAACATGCCACTGACAGATGCTAGGAGAAAGGCCCCATCTCCCGTGGCACCTTCCTCACAGACTCAAGTCCCCATCCCTTCCGTATCTGCTACTCTCTCCCCATCTGATCCTGCCAGTAGCTCTGCTGCCAAAATTCACACTCCAATCTCCAAGGCAGTGGCTGCAAATGAAAGTCCAAATATTGCACCAATTCAGCTTCAACAGCCAGCCAATATTGTGCCTCCAGTGGGTGTCCCTCCAGGTAATCCGTCTATGGTAATGACAAATCGAGGTCCTGTGCCTCTGCCAATATTCATGGAGCAGCAGATGATGCATCAGATTCGTCCACCATTTATCCGAGGGCCTCACACTCCAAGCCCTAATAGCCCTCTGTCAAATCATATGATTTCAGGGCTTGGTCCTCCATCAGGTGGCTCCAGAACTCTAGGTCCTAATTCTAGCCCCATGCATAGGCCAATGCTCTCACCACATCTTCATCACCCATCAGCGCCCACAGTGCCAGGGAATCATCAAGGGTTACTTCCCTCGGGAGCACCCCTCCCTAATGTTTCCTTCCCACCTATTAATATGATGCCAAATGGCCACATGCACATCCCACACCTTTTAAACTTTGGAGTGCCATCACTTGCTCCGTTGGTCCCCCCTCCAACGCTTCTGGTGCCCTATCCTGTCATCGTTCCACTGCCTGTGCCGATTCCGATCCCCATTCCAATTCCACATGTGTTCGACTCCAAGTCTACCAATGGTATTTCCAGCAGCGCTGAGAGTCTCATTCCAAGCACATCTAACGATGAAGATGACACTAAAAAGCCAAGTAGTTCATTGACATCAGACAATGGGCAGCAGAGGCCTTCCAAGTCTATTAAAGCCTCACCTAACTGCTCAAGCCATTCTTTGAACCAGCCAGCCATACTTCTTGACACCAGCAGGAGTGAGGTTGTCGATCTAACTGTCAAGCCTAATGGTCCAATTAAAAGTGATTTTTCTTACTCTGATACAGTAGACTTTCCACAAGATGAAGTCATAGACTTGACTATGAGCCATAGAAGCAGACTTAATCACATCGGTCATAGGCCTTTACATCCTTCTGTGAAGCTTGAAAATGAAGGTAGAAGTGTTGTAGATTTGACTGTTTCTAGTCCAGATAAACGGAACTGTATTGACTGTAGGGATTTTCCTCATTTGAACCTTATTGAAACAAAGGTGTTATCTTGTAGTGATTCCTCCCACTGCAGCACTATCCAGCTAAATTCAGGAAGCTCAGGAGGTGACTCTGATTTAACACCTTGTAATCTGGTTATGAATGGCACAAAAAATATGGATGGTTCACACTCAGACGAAAGACCAGAGCAGCAGCAGCAACAGCCAGAGCAGCAGCAGCAGCCACAACTACAGCAGCAGGAGCAGCAACAGGACGAGATCGCAGTCAGCGAGCTGGAGTCAGTCAAAGAAAACAACTGCACACCAAACTGTCAACTGGAGTTAGAGGCAGGTAAGAAGGCCTCAATTGAGTCACCCCTGGGTGGGGTGGACAAGCAGGATGTAAATCATAATCCTGCAGATGAGGACCATGCATATGCCTTGAGAGTAGTACCCAAGTCGGGCTGCTTGATTCAGCCTGTGCCAAAAGCGACTGAAAAGACTGCCATAGCACCCTGCATAACCTCAACGCCAGTACTCAACACAGGGCCCGAGGACAGTGAGCCGCCACTGAAACGCCGATGTCTCCGGATTCGAAACCAGAACAAGTAAAGGTTTGTTTTGAAATGCGTTTACAAAAACCTGAAGGCAACACATTTAGAATACAAAAGAAGACACCCAGAGTCATATTTCACTATTATGACAATGAGCATTTCAAAAAATCGTTAATTGTAATATTTTTAAAAAAAATGTCTTGGACCAATTAACACGGCACTTTTTCTCCAATGAGGCTTTATCCATTCAAATTGGCACTGGTTTCTGGAGTTAATCGGATAGATTGCTGGCGCTAATGTCAAGGGATCCAAAACTGTATGACTTAAGCAATGACAAAGCAGATACTGCACTCTGATGGGTACACTAATTAGTCATAAGTTTCGTGTCAATTTTCACTTTTCACTTTTAAGCTCAGAATTGAAAACAAACCTCTCTTATTCATCTGGCAAAATGTGGTAACAATTCAGTTTATAGTGAAAAGTAACAAGGAATAATCAAGTATATGTTTAGATGACTTCCATGATATAATGATTTCAAAAAAGGCTGCCCACAAAGATCTAGTGATGGATTCCCCAGTTTTTAATTTTATTCCAGCACCAGTTTTAGGGGATTTCTTGTTTGCAGCCAATCACGTCCAAGAATTCTCACAGACAGCAAGTCAGGATGTTAAAAAGCACTGTTTGTCCTTCACCCTTTAATGATTTTATAGTGAATGTAATAAATATTGGGACATGTAAATAGAGATTAAGCTAGAAGCTGAAATATTATGAATTTTTTTAAAAAGTTTCTGGAATCTATAGAATTTTGCACCATCTTGGAGGAATTTGACATTCCACATATGTAAAATTAGTTTTACAGAGCCAGAGAGGGTGGCATGGTAGCACAGTGGTAAGCACTGCTGCCTCATGGTGCCAGGGATCTGAGTTTGATTTCCCAGTTGGGTTAATGTGCAGAGTTTGCACATTCTCCCTGTGTCTGCATGGGTTAGCTCTGGGTGCTCTGGTTTCCTCCCACAGTCTGAAAGACATGTTGGTTAGGTGGGTTGACCATGTTAAATCCTTCCTCAGTGTACCCGAATGGGTGCTGAAGTGTAACAACAAGGATATTTTCACAGTAACGTCATTGCAGTGGAGATTTAAGGCTACTTGTGACACTGATAAATAAACCTTTAAGAAAGTTTATCATCAATAATCATGACTTAAAATGCTGCTAAAACCCAGTTACATCACATTTGGCAAGGCATTTTTTTTTCAAATCTTTTTGCGGTGAGACCATTAATGTAAAAATTGGAAGTTGCAGTCAAATCAATCTGTTGTTCAGCAGCAAACACTTAAACGGTGCACCTTTTAAAAATTAATTTCTGGAATGCAAGCTTTGCTGGCAAGGCAAATATTTATTGCCCATCCCTTGTTGCCCTTGAAAAAATGGTAGTGAGCTGCTTTCTTGAATCACTGCAGTCTGGCTGGTGTAGGTGTACACACAGTGCTTTTCAGGAGGGAGTGACCGTGAGGAACAGTGAGCCAAGTCAGGATGGTGAGGAAAGGGAGGAGCTTGGAAATACTGTGTGGACACCAAAATTTCTGTCAATTTTACAATTGAAATGAATGTTGGTAGTTTTCTCATCGTTACAACCACAAAATCTGGGCTAATGAATTGTATGGCTGAAGGGATAATTAACTGAGCAAACTGACTGGCTGGTATAGATTGATTAAAGAGTGCACTGAATAATTTGAGTGTAAATAAATTGTGTTCACTGCTCTTCATGGATAGGAAATGTGCCATGTAAAAGGCAGATGCATAATAGAAATGACAACTTTAAAGTAACTGCAGTTTTTATTGGTATTCCTGCATATAATTCCAAAGACGATTGCTTTGACATTCGACAATTTTACAATAATGATTTTGCATAAACAACCTTCTGTATCAACATAGCTACCAAGATCCTGGAGCATTGAGGGACTGGACCATGCTTTGTGGAATGGAGGGACAAAGGGACTTGGCTCAAGGTGAAGAGAAGGAAAGTGGAATGGAAAGTAGAATGAAAATGCGATCCTATCTGCTGTTCAGTTTGCAGAATTTTGTGGCTTGTGAAGGGACTTTGGCAAGAGAATATTAGTAGGGCCAGAAAAGAAACTATGAAAAATTACAGTAAAAACTTAAGCATTATGATAGGAACTGCACAGGCTGAGGGTAGGGAGGTTGTTCTAGCCCCATAACTGAATAAAATGTACAGTGGGGGAATATGGAATAAAATAAATGTATCATTAGCTGACCTGTTCTTCTGGTACAAACTAGATGGGCTCTGATTGCAAACCTTTTGAATTTCTTCATATTGAATTCATTACCAATGTTTTCAGCAGAGAACCTAATTGTGGTGTAGTATTAGAATAAATTACAAAACCATTATCCAAAAGATCGACAAAAGCATTGCAATGTTGTGTCCAATGCTAAATTCAGTGAAACTTTTACACAATGGGCTGTAATTCAGGCTCAAACATTAGTAACATCTACATTTGAACTTAAAGTTTTTATACTTAAATAATTTGAATCATCCAATGTCTTTAATTATATGGCATGAATAACAAGATATGGTAGAAATTTATTGCTAAAAATTTAGATAATTTGGACTAAACAACTTTGTATTAAGAAGAGTAGACTGCAAACTATAGGAATGTTTTAATTCATTACAACTTTAATAATAATGGTATTTTGTTCAAGAACAGTATTTGCAGCCAGAAAGCTAAAGTAACTTGCATTGAAAAATTCATATGTAGACTAAGTAATCAAGTTTAAAAACATGTAAGCAGATAACAGGGAATTGGTAGCAGGATATTAAAGGAAGGGTAATGTTGCATTAAAATTATATTAAAATTATTAGCCAGTACAGCATTCCTACATTACAGGCACTGAAGTATACATAAACCTCATGACCTTAATACAGCCTTATTTCAAACATGGGCAAAAGAGCTGAATTCCAGAGGTGAGGTGAGAGTGACAGCCCTTGACATCAAGGCACATTCGACTGTGTGTGACATCAAGGAGCCCTAGCAAAACTGGAATCAATGGGTATCGGGGGCACACTCTCCGCTGGTTGGAGTCATACCTGGTACATAAGAAGATGGTTGTGATTGTGAAGGGTCAATCATCTCAGTTCCAGGATATTTATGCAAGAGTCCCTCGGGGCAGTGTCCTAGGTCCCACTATCTTCAGCTGCTTCATCAATGGTCTTCCCTCCATCATAAGGTCAGAAGTATGGATGTTTACCGATGACTGCACAATGTTCAGCACCATTCGCAACTCCTCAGATACTGAAGCAGTCCATGTGCATATGAAACAAGATCTGAACAATATCCAAGCTTGGGCTGAAATGTGGCAAGTAACATTCGCACCACACAAATGCCAGGCAATGGCCATCACCAATAAGAGACACTCTAACTATGGCCCCTTGACATTCAATGGTATAACCATCACTGAATCCCCCAATGTCAACATCCTTAGGGTTACTTTTGACCGAAAACTCAACTGGATTTGCCACATAAACACAGTGGCTGCAAGAGCAGGTCAGAGGCTAGGAATACTGCAGTGAATAACTCACCTCCTGACTCCCATCTACAAAGCACAAGCCAGGAGTGTGATGGAATACTCCCCACTTGCCTGGATGGGTATAGCTCCAACAACACTCAAGAAGCTTGACATCATCCAGGACAAAGCAACCCACTTAGCACCATATCCACAAAGATCCACTCCGTCCATCACCAATGCTCAGTAGTAGCAGTGTATACTATCTACAAGATGCACTGCAGCAATTCACCAAAGATCCTTAGCACCTTCCAAGCCCACGACCACTTTCATCTAGAAGGGCTAGGGCAGCAGATGCACGGAAACACCACCACCTGCAAGTTCGCCTCCAAGCCACTCGCTATCCTGACTTAGAAATATATCATCGTTCCTTTGCAGTTGTTGGGTTAAAATCTTGGAATTCCCTCCCTAGCGGCATTGTGGGTCAACTCACAGCACATTCAAGAAGGCAGCTCACCACCACCTTCTCAAGGGCAACTAGGGATGGGCAATAAATTCTGGCCAGCCAGCAATGCCCATGTCCCATGAATGAATGAAAAAAAAATGAGTTAAGTACTTAATTGAGGATTGGAACCATGCAGGAATAGGGTGACATTGGTACCTTTTCATTCTGTATCTTAGGGAGTTGAATTTAGTTGAACTTCTGAGTTGCTTTGATTGTTTTAGCTGTAGTGTCGATGACCAGTTCTGAAATTGTGTAGATTGCATAAAGGATTTACTGAACTTGGTGCAAACATTCCAAAGGGTTGGACAGGATAGGGTATGGGGTACTATCTTTGGGGCAATTCACTTTGCACATTGGGATGCAGTGCCTAAGATGCCTGCCACCCCCCCCCCCCCCCCCCCCCCCCCCCAGCTCAATAACCCTAGCGTCCTCTGCTGCCCCACCATCTCTCTCCCCAACCACCCTCACGCCAAAGACTTACCTTGCTCCAGGATCCATGGGCCTGTTTCTTTCTATTGTAGATTTTTGAGCTCTGTGACATGAAGGGTGGTACTAAGCTGGTACTAAGGGCCTAAGGCCAATCTCAGCACGGGCTTCTGTATACTCACTCAGTAGGCAGTTTACGTGCATTTGAGACCTGAAGTCAACAGAAACCTCTGACCATTTGAAAACACTACAAAACTTGAACTGCAGGATTAGAATTAAAATAGTATACCTGCTTGTCCCATGGAAATGACATTGCTATCAGTGGACTTGGGCTAGGGATAAAGAGGTTGCCTGTGGAACTTCTGTCCCTCACTGGGGAGGAAATCACTTCCACTGGAGCCAACAGCTCCTTCTGTGCCAAGACTGCATTAGTGGGCACTGACAGGACTGCAAACAGGGGCTCAAGAAACAGGCCCATGGATCCTGGAGCAATGTAAGTCTTTCCTTTACCTTGGTGGGTAAGAAAGATGGTGGGGCGGAGGAGGGGGGCTGGGGTTATTGAGCAGTGGGGCAGGGTGTCTTAGGTGACTGCATCCCAATGCCCGAAGTGAATTGCCCCAAAGATAGTGCCCCACACTCTGTCTTGTCCAAACTTTTGAAATGTTTTTTTAAAAGGACAGTCTGTTCACTCCTCCCTGAATGTCATGGTGCGATCAGGCTCAGTTGGCTTGTTAAGAAACTTGATTGATCCATGATTGCTTGTTCGAATAAGGTGGGAAGGCTGGCGACTTCAGCACCCACTCACCCGTATAATGGGAGTGAGTTCAAGGGTGGATGTTAAGATGGTGGTTTATGTAGCTGCCTTATTTTACCAGACAACCCACCCCAGTCAGCACGCTGGCAAAGTGGTTAACACTGCCCGGATTCAATTCCGGCCTTGGGTGACTGTATGAAGTTTGCACATTCTCCCCGTGTCTGCATGGGTTTCCTCCGGGTGCTCAGGTTTCCTCCCATTCTCCAAAGATGTGCAGGTTAGGTTGATTGCCCATGCTAACTTGCCAATTAGTGTCCCAAGATGCGTTAATTAGATGGATTAATGAGATGAATGTGTGAGTTACGGGAATCAGATAGTGGAGAGAGTCTGGGTAAGACACTGTCAGAGAGTTGGTGCAGAGTCAATGGGCCAAATGGCCTCCTTCTGCACTGTAGGGATTCTTTGATCAACCACAGACCAAACTGGAACACATAAAATCTAGCCCATTGTGTTTTTGTCAAGATAAAACAAATTATTTTGGAGAAGTTCACGTTTACAGGCCTCTTGTCCTGTGAAATTTTGGAAGAAACAATGAAAGATTTTCAAACAGGTCAGGTGTCTCAGAACATAAAATTATCCACCTTTGCAGCTGCACACCAGGGTATGCTGAATGGGTAGATGGAGAGGGGTACGGACACTGGCATGATCCTTTTGGGACAAATGACCTGTGTTTTTGGGACAAATGGCTTGTGTTTGTGCTGTGCATTTGATGTATTCGATGAAATTTCAGTATATCTGGTCCTGTGAACATCTCGCCACTGGGAAGCTCTGTGAATGTAAATATCAACAAATGGAGTGGTACAGTGATTAATTCAGCTGCCTCACAGCGCCGGGGTCAAGGTTCGATTCCCGGCTTGGCTCACTGTGTGGAGTTTGTGTTCTCTCCCCGTGCCTGCATGGGTTTCCTCCCATAGTCCAAAAGATGTGCTGATTAGGTGCATTGGCTATGCTAAATTCTTGCTGAGTGTACCCGAACAGGCGCCAGAGTGCGGCAACTAGGGGATTTTACAGTAACTTCATTGCAGTGTTATTGTAAGCCTACTTGTGACACTGATAAAGGCTAAACTTTCAACTTAAATTAAATACATGAGGAATTTTGCTTCTACATTGCTGATCCCGTTTCAAATGGTGCCTGTTCCTGTGACCTTGTCCTTCTGTTGTCTCCACGTTCAGCCCTCTGTCAGTTCCTGCTTTTCCTTATCATCGGATTTGACAGCACTGTCTACTGTCACTTGCTGTCCATTTCCCTTTCCTGAATGGGGAGCAAGTAATGCTGTGAGAGATTAACTAATATTTTGTGTTTTTGTTTAAAATATACACCTTGGGACAGAGTAAGTGATAGATGCTGCTGTAATACTTGTCCCCCTCACCTTCCCATTCCCCACTTCTCCCAGAAAACATGTACCTTTCAGACATGCATGAAGTCCTAATCATTTACTCCTGTATCCATCTTCAAAAGCAAATTACTATGTAATAGTTGTAATTTTTTTTAAAAAACCTGATATTGCAGTTTAGTATTGCTGAAAAAATATTCAAGGTTTTTTATCTTGCACACAGCAGGACCGATTTGTAATCTCAAAGAGCACACCAATTTATGATGCATGAGAAGAGGGCGTTAATTGGTTGGCAAGTGGACTCTGTTGAGATGTTACCATGGAGAATGCACCAGGGAACAGTTAACAGCCAAGCTTTTGTTTAAATTCAAACCAGGCAGGTCGATTCTGATTGGTCAAATCTTTGCCATGGGGAATGAACCAGGGTTTTGCACAGGCTTAGTGAGAGAGTAAGAACATAGCAGATGTAATATAATGTGTGAGGTGTAAGTGTGAAGCTATTCACTTTGATAGGAGGAACAGAGGCACAGGGCGGTATTTCACAGCCTTTCTTGGGCGAGACTGGAAAACACACCCACGGTCAACGGAGATTTCTGTTGTCGGATCCTCGCCCACTCTGATTCATGGCGAGTGAGGTTGTAGAGTTTCGGCCAGAGAGTATTTTGAAAACAGTGAGAGATTGGGAAGTATTTGTGTCTGGGTTGATAAGTGGCTGAAAGCTAACATGTGGGTTGAGCAAGGCAAATGGCTTTTATCGCAAAAGGACTTCAGTGCAGGGGTAAAGATGCCTTGTTTCAATTCTGTAGAAGCTAGGTCTGACTGCACAGGAAGTTTTGTGTAACAGTTTGATCCTCTTATCTAAGAAAGGATAGACTTGCCATAGAGAGAGTGCAGCAGAGGTTAACTAGACTAATTTCTGGGACTGTCCTTTGAGGTGAGATTATGTAGACTGAGCCTGTATTCTCTAGATTTTAGAAGAGTTAGAGGTGATAGATGCAGAAAGGATGTTTCCCCAGCAGGAAGGTTCTGAAACCAGGGAATAGTCTCAGAATAAGGAGAGATGAGGAGGAATTTCTTCACTGAGGGTAGTGAATCTTTGAAATTCCCTACCCCAGAGGGTTGTGGAAGCTCAGGATGTTCAAGACAGAGATTGATAGATTTCCAGATATTAATGACCCCAAGGGATATGGGGATAGCATAGGAAAATGACATAGAGGTAAATAATCAGCTCTGATCTAGTTGGCTGAGCAAGCTTGAGTGGCTGAATAGTCTGCTCCCGCTACTGGTATTTGGAAGCAGTTCCGAAGTCACGACATACCTTGAACGTTATAAAAAGCTGAGTTGTAGGGAAATGAATTGGCACAAAAGTGGCAACTGCCTTTTTGTAGGAAATTTTAACAATAGAGCAACAGAGATTCCATTGTTTGCACCTGTTACAGATTAACATTGGACAAAGTGGTATTTAATCTAAGGGTCTGGAACTGACTCTGATGTCAATCATCTGCAGTTTGAATGAGGAGTAAAGACATGACCTCACTCACCTTTCCATCCTGCTCTTCCTCCTACACCATGACAAACTATTCTGTTTCATTCTCTTCATATCCCTGATGCTGGACACCTTGCAGTATCATACAATCAACAAAGAACAAGAACAAAGAACAACACAGCACAAGAAACAGGCCCTTGGGCCCTACAAGCCTGTGCCGCCCATTTCAACACTCAGCGAGTGCCTCATTCCAATTCTTCTTCGACCTACGACTTTTGTCTACATCTCATGGACACCACAATAAAGGGGTGCAAATTTAGAGAATCATATGTGCGCCAGATTAAGGGAGATCCAATTTGGGGACAATTTATTAACACCAATCAGTCTAAAAGCACGTTTTTGGGGTGTGGGAGGAAACCAGAGCACCCGGAGAAAACCCACGCAAGCACGGGGAGAATGTGCAAACTCCCACAGACACCGACCCAAGCCTAAGCAAGGGGTAAGTATCTGAAGCAATGGGAAGAATTATGCGTAACTGATCACAGCTATGGGATATAGGTCACACTCTTACTGATTGTTGGGAATGCCAGCCACTGTCATGGTTTTTTTTTCTGTTGTGTATTTACATTTAGAACTAAGAATGCTGAAGGAGATTTTGCACAGCACACAAAACACTTGAAGGGAAAGAAAATTACAGGACTGTGGTAAAAGTGCAGCGGGGTGGGATTAATTAGATAACTAAGAGCCAACATAAGGATGATGGGTAGAATGCCTTCCTTCTGTGCTGTATCATGCTGTGGTCTGAATGGACTGAGGCAAGAATTGAACTGAAGTTGTGTTACCTACACTTCTTCCATCATCAGTTCTCAGACCAAAGTGCACACAGTGCAGAACTATTAGAATTAAGCGATTGCATGAAGAATTTCCTTTTGCAGAATCTATACAAAAATGAAGCCCTCACTTCATGATCCATCATCTATTTCCACTGCTTACTATTACAGTAAGTCGCATTAAGCAGGCAGGTTTTGTGTCTCCTGTGGTTTCACTGTATGTGTAACATTATCTGGAATTGCTATCTTGCACTTTCCACTTACTAAATGTGATTTTTGTGACTACTGGTAACCAGTATTTCACTGTTTTAGTGAGTGGCTTTATTGCTGAGTGAAGTGAGATTGAATGATCTACTATTACACAGTGATGTACTGGAGGCTGTTGGATTGGATTTGCAGTGCAGACACTTGCCATTTGACCAAAGTAATATATGCGTATGTTTGTGCTCCTCACAGGCCACCCTGTACCTTTGCATCTATCACTATTTCCTTCTATTCCTTACATCCTTATGTAGTTGTCAAGCCATCCCTTTAACGTATTTATGCTGCCTTCAGTCTTTACAAGTAGGTATAATCTCACAATTGTGCTTTCACCTCTGCAAATCAGCTTGCACTTCTCCAGAGCCTCTGTCTTTTTTGTAATATGGAGGCCTGAATTCTGCACATTAATATCCGAGTGCTGTGGAATCCAACACCTTTACATGGCAGAACAGGTTATGCGGTGTTGGTCACTACTGAACAAGAACTATGCATGTGCAGTATTGCTTGTTATTTCAAAGTCACAATCTGTAGCCAATCAGTTCTGGCAGTCATGACTTTTCCTGTTGCGTGGAATAATAAAGCAAAGGATCTTGAAGAAAATGCATCACCAGCAGCCTATCGAAACTCAACAGAAGCAATATAACATAGTCATACAGATACCTACCTCTCTTTCACACTTGTCTAAATATCCCTGTTTATCCTTACCTCTCAACATTCTTCCATTGTTTGTTTCTCTTCCCAGAATCCATTACCCTGCACTTTTAGCCATATTGAATTGCATGGCCAGATGCTTAACCAGCCTTCAGTAATTCTTTTACAAGTCATCTTTGCTGATAACCAATTCTGTGCTATCACTGAATTTTGATTGTGCTCCTGTTGCCTACATCATCATCAGTGTTGAAATGCCCATGATTTTGTAGTTTCTTGGCAAAACTATCCATATATGGATAACAATTTAATGTTTACAGGCTCCTGCTGGATGTATGGTAATTGCGTACTTAGTTAACAAGTATTGTACTTCACAGATCTGACATGTTTATTGTTTGAAGTAGAGTTAGATGCGAGTTTGTACCCATTGAATTCATTAGCATATAATTACTCTCCCGGATAGTGGCAAGATAGTTATAATTGTAATTACGCTGATCTCTTGACATGTTTTTCTTGTGATACATGTTAATATTTATGATATGCGTTTTTGAAAATTCAAATTTGAGAAGTAATTGAGCAAAAGCTGCAACCTGGGTTTGCCAACCACAATAGGTGAATGTGATTACCATTTTAATGTGTTCGTACAGAAAGAATGTTAGTGCATTTCACGATCTCAGGATTATCCTTGGCACCTCACAGCTAGTTCGATATGTTTTGAATTCCTGTAATGTAGGGCAATGCAGTTGCCAATTTGTGTACAACAAGATCCCACAAACATTAGTGAGGATGTAGAAACGATTTGTGAGAATGATTCCAGGTAGAGGAACTTCAGTTATGAAGATAGATTGGAGAAGTTAGGACGGTTTTCCTTAGAGTAAAGAGGTTGAGAGGAGATTTTATAGAGGTATTCAAAATCAGTACAGATAAGGAGAAATTGTTCCCACTTGTGAAAGGATTGGAATCGAGAGAGCACAGCTTTAAACTAATTAGCAAACTAATCAAAAGTGGCATGTGAAATCTTTATGCAGCGAATGGGTAGGGTTTGGAATGCACTGCTGAGATCATGGTGAAGGGAGGTTCAATTAAATCATTTAGAAGGGAATTAGACCGTTATCTGAAATGGAAGAAGAGAAAGGAGAGAAGTCAGGGGAATGGTATTAGATAAATTGCTCATTCGGAGAGCTTATGCAGACACCATGCCAAATAGCCTCCTGCTCTGTAGCAATTTGCTGATTTTTTTTAAGTTTATTTATTAGCGCCACAAGTAGGCTTACATTAACACTGCAATCAAGTTACTGTGAAAATCCCCTAGTCGTCACAGTCTGGTGCCTATTCGGATACACAGAGGAGAATTTAGCCTGGCCAATGCACCTAACCAGCACATCATTCAGACTGTGGGAGGAAACTGGAGCACCCAGAGGAAACTAGAAAGAGTGCAGAAAAGATTTACTGGGATGTTATCAGGACTTGATGGTTTGAATTATAAGGAGAGGCTGGATAGACTGGGTTTTTTTTCTCTAAGTCTAGGAGACTTAGGGGTGATCTTATAGAGGTCTATAAAATAATGAGGGGCATAGATCAGCTAGATAGTCACATCTTTTCCCAAAGGTAGGGGAGACTAAAGCTAGAAGGCATAGGTTTAAGCTGAGAGGGAGAGAGATACAAAAGTGTCCAGAGGGGCAATTTGTTCACACAGAAGGTGGTGAGTGTCTGAAACTAGCTGCCAGATGTAGTAGTAGAGACAGGTTATTTTGTCTTCTAAAAAGCATTTAGACAGTTACATGGGTAAGATGGATATAAAGGGATATGGGGCCAAACATGGGCAATTGGCACTACCTTAGTGGTTATAAAATAAAAGGCGGCATGGACAAGTTGGGCTGAAGGACCTGTTTCCATGCTGTAAACCTCTATGACTATGACCCACTCAGGCACTGGGAGAACGTGTAGATTCCGCACAGACTGTGATCCAAGCTGGAATTGAACCCGGATCCTTAGCGCTGTGAGGCAGCGGTGCTAACCGCTGTGCCACCATGCCTCCCATAAATTATTTTGTGGGCAAAAGCTGAAAGCAATATTGATAATCTATTTTTGATGAGGGACAATAATTCGCCAGGTCATTGGGATAACCCCCTTGCTCTTTTTTGATGAGTACTAACTTGTATGTGGACCTGAAAGGCAGACCTGGGTTTAGCATCTCAGCTGACACATTGCACTTCTGACAGTGCAGACTCCCTCTACTGCACTGAGGTCTTAATTTATACGACCAGGTCCCTGGACTGAGACTCAAATCCACAACCCTCTAACTCAGTGGCAAGAGTACCACCTCTGTACCAAAGTGGAAACCTGCTGCTTCTATACTTGCCAGATATAGAGTGCTCTCTATTCAGGGTTTTGATGCTTATTCTAAAGCAACTACATGTGGCTGTGGGGTTCCACTCAGCCTCATTTTTTAGTGCAGTCCCTGACCCTGAACCTCTTCTGACCTCAAACGGTGTTTTGGAAGCAGCTAGATCTAAAATAAATATTGGGACACTAAGAAAACGAGTTACCAGTGGACACAGCCAGGTAATAGGACACTCTGTTAGATACAGTCTCAAAAATGCACCTTGTTATACTCTGCAGTTTAAGACACAGCAGTTTAAATTAAATAAGCATGTCTGTATATTTACATCACATCTTTTCTTTCCAGCAGACAAATTACAATGTCTCAGAAATTGTACAAAAGATTCACAATTATAATTATCCCATGTTCTTGTGACTCAAGTCTCTCTTTCTCGTCCCTCTGATCTCACTGAGATTTTACACTTTATTCACCAACATTGCTTTTGAGTTCAAGTTGCAAATTTATATTTCTCTCGATTCCATTTTAAAATGCAGCTGTTCAGATAATTTGGATTTGAATTCCAAGTATTGCTCATTTGGGATCTTAGCAGGAAAAATTTTCCCATATCCCACACAAAATTCAAAGCACATGCAAGTAGAACAGCTTCTGATAACCAGCAGCAAGGTATCTGGATAACGGGAAGCTATCCAAATGGAACTCAGCAGTGATATTTATAGTTTAGTACTTTCCTATGAAGCAACTGAGCTTCTTGTAACATACAGTTCAGATTTAGCCATTTAAAAACTTATTGCTGTATCATTGATTTGATTTATTATTGTCACATGTATTTATTATACAGTGAAAAGTATTGTTTTTTGCACGCTATACAGACAAAGCATACCGTATATAGAGAAGGAAAGGAGACAATGCAGAATGCAGTGTTACAATCATAGCAAGGGTATGGAAAAAGATCAACTTAATGCAAGGTAGGTCCATTCAAAAGTCTGACAGCAGCAGGGAAGAAGTACCAGGAACCCAATTATGGAGTTACTGTCCAAGTGGCTTCTTCCGCCCTCCTCCATACCACCACCAAACCCATAAATGCTCAGAAACATAGCTGAGCAGAAATACTGGGCCAGCTGAACACCACTGGCCATCAGCTGAATAAGCTAGCAGGTTGGTGAAGAAACCATTCTATGGGGTTGACTTCTAAAAGGACAAAACCTTACCATCAGCCACTGAGTTAAGTAAGACTACCAATTATGGATAATTTCAATGTAAACAGCAACATTGTAGAGAAGTGTGTAAAGGAGGCTTTGCGGTCTTGAAAGTCAAGAACAAAATGAGCACATTCTCCCATGAATCTGGTAAATTACTTCCTTCTACACCATGTTGTCTACCACAGATCAACTGATAAGAAGCTTAAGAAACAGAAGATACATTGAGACCATTTTTATTTGCGATTTAACTTCGGTATCATTCCATTCCATTCCATTCTGTTTCTGCACCAAGTGGTGCACTAAGGCAGACTTCCATCCATTCCCATTGCTAGTAATTCCAGGAACAGGTCACTAATATGTTGCCAGGGCCTTATAGCTTGAGGGATGCTGCTCCACATGAGCTGTGGCTGACTAGGAGTCTCTCCCGCTCCTGCTGCCAGCCATTGGTGTGTTTGGAAGGTTTTGCAGGTTAACAGACTCAACCTGTTTGACCACATTATGATTGCATCTTCTTTGGCCATCAAGTCCTGGGATTGGACTCGAATATGGAGCTTCTGGCTCAGAGGTAGGGATGGTGCCACAAGACCTCCATCCAATCATCATTGCCAGTAGCATTCATCATTCATTATACTTGGCAACAAACCTTCAACGGGCATTTGCATTGAAAGTTCCACTGATTAGATGATTTGAATGCACCAGAATAGCTTTTTCTGACATGTTTGGTGATTATCTATCATACAAGTGCAGCAACTCTATGCTGTTGCATGTATTTGAATGCTGAGTCTCTAGATGAGTTATAGGAAAGCATGTAGGGTCACGCAGGAGCAACTTCCATGTTTCAAGTGCACATGTGCAGTTGCTGTCAGATATACTCCTTAATAAAAGTAAACACTAATAGACTTGCCATTTTACCACAAAATCCAGCCAATTATCCATATTTTAGTATTATTGCTTGGGCATTGAGGACTGTGATGCAGAAAAAAGTTTAGTGTTTATTTATTAGTGTCATAAGTAGGCTTACATTAATACTGCAATGGAGTTTCTGTGAAAATCCCCAAGTTGCCACACTCTGGCACTCATTTGGGTATACTAAGGAAGAATTTAACAAGGCCAATTCATTTAACCCGCACATCTTTGGAGAGTGAAAAGATACTGGAGGAAACCCATGCAGACGTGGGGAGAACATGCAGATTCCACACAGACAGTGACCCAAGCTGGGAATCAAACCCAGGTCCCTGGCGCTGTGAGGCAGAAGTGCTAACCGCTGAGTCACCATGCTCTGTGTTAAAAGAATTTGTATAATCCAGACTACTGTATCACATCTCAAGCCGCACATACATCCACCATCATTTTGCCAGGCACCAGCATAGATAAAGGCAACCAGTGTTTCATAGAAGTGGCGAATCAGCACCTCACAACACTCGTTAGTCAGGGATGATTTAATGCCTGCACGAATTAGAGTTTTACTGGAGAGACAAAGAATGATCATGGTCCCTAAATCTAAAGTGAAGAATGGGAAAGTACAGATGTCAGGGGGAAACCATCATGCTGGCGAAACAACGCATCCATAATGCTATAACCATCATACATCTGATGGTTGAGGCCAGAAAGGATAGAAAGATCCAAATACCTCAGTGTCCAGCATATATCATTATTGAATTTTATCTTTCATTTTAAGAACTGTGTTAACAATCCTAGGGATTGGCTGATGTTATCCATCAAAAGGAGCCTATTTTAGTAATGAGATCCACCAGCCAGGAGACGACAAAAATAATCCGGATTTCTGTTTTCTCAGAAAAGTTTCAATTCTATTACATTCTTGTACCCAGGAACCTGGTTCTTTGATGTGGCATGGAGTTGTTCTACATGGCTAATGATACAAATATTGTCTGCAACAATCTATCAAACATGGCAACCAGTTTCACAAGGCAAGATCCCACAAACAGCAATGGGATAAATGTTCTGGGTGAAGAGGGATAAATGCATTGTTAATAGTGCTGCAGGATTGATTGCATTTAACTGAGAGCATTAATAGGGTGTTGGTTTAAGTGCCTTATTTAATGTACATAGCAGATGAGAAAAGTCTAGGGTACTGAACATGATATAAATTGCTTCTCCCCTAGCTCTGCCTGAAAAAATATTTTATGTATTTATATATTATCAAAACACCATTTAATTTTCTGCTCCATGATATTTCCTTTCCTTTAATATGTAGTGACTTTTTAAAAAATAATTTACTGTCTAAAATAATCTGTCAATAATGGACAAAAGTCATAAAATGTGAAGTGCTAAGTCATAAGGCTGTACATAATCATTTTCTAAGAGTATTATAAACACTAAAAATATTCCCATTTACAGCCTACACTGAAATAAAAGCTGTATTTTATATGAAAAATATTCCCTATCCACCATACATTATAAATAATACCAGATGCCTCACAGTGAATTAAGGCAGTAATCCGATCGAGGGGGTTCAGATGACAAATATAAAGCACTCAAGCTTTGCTCTGGTGGTTTATGATGTCATCTGAACCCCTCGATTGGATTACTGTTTTGCAATGAACTGAGAGACATCCAGTGTCCTCCGCATTACTGAAAACAATGTGCATTCTTTAACGTTCGCAATAGTTCTGACAGCAGCAACAAGGTTCAAACTCACTCTTCACTTTTTTAAATTGTCCAGGATAGTGAAGGTGTGTACAGACTGGAGCTTGGCATTTCCAACTGGCATAGCTGAAAAGGTGCCAGCAACCCATTCAGAGAAAAGAAATTGCATTTGTTGTATCTTAATGTGTCCATTAAGAAATGTTCCAATTACTTTCTAATGCCCTGATTATTCTAAATTAGGCAAATACAGCAGCTACTTTATAAACGGTAAGGTCCCACAAAGATGATTAAGCAGTTGCTGGTTCATTGAAGAGAATATGTAAGAGGATGAAAAAGCGGAATCCTTTGGGTTTCGAATTCAGCTGCTTACTTCCTCTTGATTGAAATCACATGAGTCATAATTCTCACAATCCCCTATGATGCTTTTCATTCTACACCCCTTAAGTCAATTTAGAGAAATAGAAACTAATTAGGAAAGAAAGATCTTGCATTCATATGGCACCCTCACATTCTCAGAACATCCCAAGTACTTTTGAAATGACTGCTATAATTTAGACAAATACAGTCATCAGGTTGTACACAGCAAGGTCTCATAAACAACAATGAGCTAAATGTTGACCATGACAACTCTCAAGTTTCCTGTTCTTTAAATAGCATCATGAGATCTTTTATGTTCCCTTAAGAGGGTAGACAGGCTGTCATCTTAAAGAAAGCTCTGACAATGTAGCACTCTTTCAGCAGTACCCAGGATTTTGAGTCTAAATTATATTATGCTCTTCTGATGAGCACTTGAACCCACAACCTTGTGACTAAAAGATTAGAGTGCTATCAATGACCCAATGCTAACAACTGCATTCATCTAACACTCTGTTGATCATAGAAGTGCTACCTACCAAATAGTCTGATGGTATGAATTGTTCCATGAGTGAACAGAGACATGTGGATGATGGGTAGAATCAAATGGTTGCAGTCACCTGCATCTCAAATAACTGGGCACATTGGCTCTGAAATTCATGTGTGTCAGTTTTGCGCATACTGGATGTTGCAGGTTACATGCTATGCACTAAATGGTGGTCATGAGATGTCCCAGCTATTTGGACCTTGAGCCTCATTACAAGGGACCCATAGAGGAAGGAGGATGGGAGGAAAGGATCATAAGGCAGGAATCAGAAGATTGAAGAACGGTGGGGCAATAGACAATTTTCCACAAATGTGGGGATGGGGTATGATTAAGAAGGAGATCTCTTGTTCTGGACTAAATGTACTCAATTAACTGCATGCGAAAATCTTACCTTGTAGGTGTACGCAATCCAGTACAGTTAATTGTAAACTAGGAGCAATTTACACAACAATAACGTGTTTACTGACATTCAGTTCAGATTCCAACAGAGCCATTTGAGATCCTCAATACAGCCTTGATTCTAACATAGGCAACAGAACTGAACTCCAGAGGTGAGGTGAGAGTGACTACTCTTGACATTAAGGCAGCATTTGACTGAGTACAATATCAAGGAGCTCTTGCAAAACTGGAGTCAATGGGATCATGGGGAAAACTGTCCAATGATTGGAGTCATACCTAGTACAAAGGAAGATGGGTGTGTTGTTACTGATCAACCATCTCAATATCAGAGCATTGCTGTAGTAGTTCACCTGGGTAGTTTCCTTGGCCCAATCATCTTCAGCTGCTTCATCAATGATCTTCTCACCACATGAGTCAGAAGTAGGGATGTTCACTGTTGCACAATATTAAGTACGTTTTGCAACTCCTCAAGTACTAAAGCAGTCCTTGTCCACGTGCAGCAAGACCTGGACAACATTCAGGTTTGGGCTGGTAAGTGGCAGCAACATACAAGCTACACAAGTGCTAAGCAATGACCATCTCCAACAAGAAAGAATCTAACCATCATCCCTTGACATTCAATGGCGTTACCATCACTGAGGCCCCCACTATCAACATCCTGGGGTGTCACCATTCACCAGAAACTGAACTGAGCAGCCATATAAATAATGTGCCTACAAGAGCAGGTCAGAGGCTAGGAATCCTGCAGAGAGTAACTCACCTTCTGACTCCCCAAAGTCTGTCACCATCTACAAGGCACAAGTCAGGAGTGTGATGGGAAAGAATTAGAGGGATATGGGCCACATGCAGGCAACTGAGACCAGCTGGGAGGGCACCAATGTCGGCATGGACCAGTTGGGCCGAAGGGCCTGTCTCCATGCTCTGTGACTTTACGACTGCAATAGATGAAGCAGCCAGCTCACCATTACTCTCAGGGGCAATTAGTGACAGCCACATCCTATAAAAGAATAAAATGTTAGCCATCTATCCCTATTCACTGGAAACTAAATTGAGTTTTCCAATGGATCAATGCAGCCAATAACCAGAAGACAATTTCATCCCTTTATGTGCTGGATTCCAATCCAAATCCTAGAGGCAAAGGTACAGCATTTGACCTCTATACCACTCAGTCTTTGGAACAGCTTATATTCTCTTCAGTACATGATCTTGTGAAGTAATGAATGAGTTTTAAGGACATGTTCCTGTAATGAATTATCAGAAGCATTTTCTTATTCCAAGAAAGCAGCTTCCTGATACTGCTCACTAAATATCAGTTTATCCTGAAAAATAAGTGGACATTTACAGCAGCGGGTTTCAATCCAGTAATCTGTATGTTCAGTAACATCAAGAATGTCAGTGGGATACTGCTACCTGACTTGGAAGATTCACTCCTTTTTCAGGGCACTGCCTCGTGATGATGCCATTCACACCAATCTTGCAACTAATCTTCCATTTCTCTTTAAATTCCCCTAGTCCCACCCCAAGTTATCTGCACTTCTTAAATTCTGCCTTCTCCAGATAAAAGCAAAATACTGCGAATGCTGGAATCTGAAACAAAAGTAGAAAAATGCTGGAAAATCTCAGCAGGTCTGACAGCATGTGTGGAGAGAGAATAGAAGCTATGTTTCGAGTCTGCACGATCCTTTCTTATTCTGTACCTCTTTGTCCTCCTTGAGGATGTTCTTTAAAACCTAGCTCTTTTACCAAGCTTTTGTTCATCTGCTTTGATATCTCCTGTGTGGTTTGGTGCCATTGTTTCATAACACTTAAGTGCCTTGAGATGCTTAACTAATTTGAAGATATCGGTGCAAACTGTTGTTTCATTGATATGTCTGGGACTCCTGCTGATATTGCCTATTTCTGCATTTTTCATCCATGGAAAAGAAGTGCAGGAGTAGGCCATTCGGCCCTTTGGGCCTGCACCACCAATCAATATGATCATGATTGATCATACACTTCCAGTATCCCACTCCCACTTTCTCTCCATACCCTTTGATCCCTTTAGCCACAAGGGACATGCCCAGCTCCCTCTTGCAAATATTTCATAAACTAGCCTCGACAGCTCTCTGTGGTAGAGAATTCCACAGGTTTGCAACTCTGAGTGAAGAAGTTCTTCCTCATCTCAGTCCTGAATGGCTTACCCTTACTTTTAGACGGTGACTCTGAGTTCTGGATTTCTCCAACATCAGAAACATTCTTCCCGCATCTAGCCAGTCCAGTCTCATCAGGATTTTATATGATTCTATGAGATCCCCTCTCATTATTCTAAATTCCAGTGAGTACAAGCCAAGTCGATTCAACCTCTCTTCATATGTCAGTCCTGCCATTCCGGGAATCAGTCTGGTGAACCTTCACTGGACTCTCTCAGTAGCAACAATATCCTTCCTCAGACTAGGAGAACAAAGGTGTTGACTCATCAAGGCCCTGTATAATTGCAGCAAAATATCCCTACTCCTACAGTCAAATCATCTTGCTATGAAGGCCAGCGTGCCATTAGCTTTCCTCACCGTCTGTCGTACCTACATGTCAACCTTCAGCGACTGTTGCACTTCCCCTTTTCCTAAACTGCCACCATTCAAATAATAATCTTCCTTCCTGTTTTCACCACCAAAGTAGATAATCTCACATTTATCCACATTATATTACATTTGCAAATTATTTGCCCACTCAGTCAGCCTGACCAAGTCAGCCTGTAGCCCCTTAGCATCCCGCACACAGCGCACACTGCCAACTGTACAAATCTGGGGATATTGCATTCCATTCCTTTGATCAAATCATTAATGTATGTTGTGAATAGATGGGGTCCCAACACCGAACCCTGTGGTACCCCACTAGTCACTGCCTGCCACTCTGTAAAGGACCCATCTATTCCCATTCTCTGCTTCCTGTCTGCCAACCACATTAATACATTATCCCCAATACCATGAGCTTTAATAACTTGTGTGGAACCTTGTTGAAAGTCTTTTGGAAGTCCAGGTACACAATATCCACTGGTTCACACTGAATCAGTGATGTGACTCTATTGGTCACATCTTCAAAAAATTCCAGAAGATTTGTCAAGCACGATTTCCCTTTCATGAATCCATGCTGACTTGGATCAATCGTGTCACCACTTTCCAAGGCTCAGTTATTACATCCTTAATAATTGATTCCAGCATTTTCCCCACCACTGATGTCAGGCTAACCGGTCTATATTCCCCCATTTTCTCTCCCTCCTTTTTAAGAAGTGTGGTTACATTAACTACCTTCCAATTCACTGGAACTCTTCCAAAGTCTGTAGAGTGCTGTGAAAATGATCACCAATGCATCCACTACATCTAGGGCTACTTCCTTAATTACACAGGGATGCAGAGCAACAGACCCTAGGGGCTTCTCGGGTTTTAATCCCAGCAATTTCCCCACTACAACTCCCTAGGTGGCACAGTAGCACAGTGGTTAGCACTGCTGCTTCACAGCTCCAGGATCCTGGGTTCGATTCCCAGCTCGGGCCACAGTCTGTGTGGAGTTTGCACATTCTCCCTGTGTGGGTTTCCTCTGGGTACTACGGTTTCCTCCCATATTCCAAAGATGTGTGGGTTAGGTTGATTGGCCATGCTAAGAAATTGCCCCTTAGTGTCCAGGGACGCGTAGATTAGAGGGATTACTGGGTATAATGTATAGGGATATGGGGGTAGGGCCTGGGTGGGATTGTGTTCAGTGCAGACTTGATGGGCCGAAGGGCTGCTTTCTGCACTGTAGGGATCTATGATCTTGATCTATGATCTAACTAATAAGGATTTCCTTCAGTTCCTCCATGATGCTAGACCCTCTGTCCCCTAATATTTCTGGAAGGTTATTTGTGTCTTCCTCAGTGAAGACGGATCCAAAGTATTTGTTCAGCTGGTCTGCCATCTCTCTGTTGCCCATTATGAATTCAAATACTAACCAAGCCTGAGTCTGCTTAGCTTCTGAAATCAGACGAGATTGAATGTTTTCAGACTAGTATGGCCATGGGCCACATATTCTTCCCAGATGTGTTAGGTAGCTCACACAGATTAATTGTGTTGACTATTTGTTGCCTTTGTTGCACTGGCTCGGCATGGAGTTAGCCCTGACCCTCTGTTATGGACAGGGATGAAAGAGACAGAAACTCCTGTTCCCTTCCCTTAATGTCCATAATCAATGTGTTTTTATGAAAAGGAAAATGTGTGGTTTTCTTAACCCCTGAATGTATGGCCAATCTGAGTAACCAACAGCACGCTTTTTATGGGTTTAAATAAAGAGACATATTTATTCATACATTCACTCCAAAAATCTAATGCTATAATCACTCACTTGGCACTCATACATGAGAAAATATATAGTTATAGAGAATAGTGCACTTTTCTGAGTCATAAGTGAAAGGATAGTTTGTAATTCGTGCATTTCGCTCGTCTCAAGAAGAACATGTTAAAAGCTGTTGGACATACTTGAGTAGGTCTTAATAAGGTATTCATTATCTTAAGCAGTTTAACAGTAAGTATTTATTGACTACAGAAACTATATGTACAGGCACAGTAAAGGTCTAAGCTGTACACAGGGCTCTGTCCAACATTATATTGACCACTTGATGTGGGTTATGCATTCGCTTACATCTCTGTGTGGGTGGTCCCACATTAACCCCTTTATATGCCAGATCCTTATTCCCAAGCTGGGAATTGAACCCAGGTCCTTGGCACTGTGAGGCAGCAGTGCTAACCACTGTGCCACTGAATGAAGTTCCTGATTTTAACTATGGGCCTCTCATTATGCAGTACTGTCCACCAGCAATAGTCTTTCATCCACCTCGTGGTGATAAGAGATATGTCCTTGACCTGTTTCATGATTTCCCACTGGTAATGAAGACGGTACCAGGAGAGTGACGAGGAACAGGATTTCACCCTTCCTATCCACTGCCCGACTTGAGCCTCCAAAGCAGCATTGGAGAATGTCTGTATATAAGACTTTTTTTGTTATTCATTTGAGCTGCACTCTCCCAGACAAGTGGAGAATATTCCATTACACTCCTGACTTGTGCCTTTATAGTTGGTGGATTGGCTTTGGGGGGTCAGGAAGCGAGTTACTCATTGCAGGATTCCAAGCCTTTGACCTGCTCTGGTATTTATATGGCTAGTCCAGTTCAGTTTCTGATCAGTGGTAACCCCAGGATGTTAATAATGGGGAATTCAACAATGATAATGTCATTGAATGTCAATAGGTGATGGTTAAATCCTCTTTTGTTGGAAATGATCATTGTCTGGCACTTGTGTGGCACAAATGTTACTTGCCATGTGTCAGCCCAAGCCTGGATATTGCCACACTTGGTCAAATGCTGTCTTCATGTCAAGGGCAGTCACTCTCACCTCACCTCTGGTATTCAGCTCTTTTGTCCATGTTTGAATCAAGGCTGTAATAAGGCCAGAAGCTAAGTGGCCCTGATAGAACCCAAAGAGGACATCACTAAGCAGGTTATTACTGAGTAAAAGCCGCTTGATAGCACTGTTAATGACTCATTTCATCACTTTACTGAAGCCCGAGAGTAGACTAATGGGGTAGTAATTTGTTAGGTTGAATTTGACCTGCTTTTTCTGTACAAACATACTTCAACAATTTTCCACCTTGTAAGGTAGGTGCCAGTGTCATTGCTGTACTTGGCTAGCATTGCGGCATGTTCTGGACCACATGTCTTTAGTCCTGTTGTTAGAATATTGTTAGTATTTATAACATTAGCCTTCAGCTCTTTCTGGGTCCTTTTTGTTCATAGTATACATAAATGATTTGAAGGAAAATGTAGCCGCTCTGATTAGTAAGTTTGCAGACAACACAAAAATTGGTGGAGTTGTGGATTGTGAAGAGGATTGTCAGAGGATACAGTAAAATGTAGACCGGTTGGAGACATGGACGGAGAAATGGCAGATGGAGTTTAATCCAGACAAGTGTGAGATAATGCATTTTGGAAGGTCCAATGTATGTAGGAATTAAACAGTGTATGGTAGAGCCCTTAAGAGTATTGACAGGCAGAGAAATCTGGGTGTACATGCCCATCGATCACTAAAATTGGCAACACAGGTGGATAAGGCAGCCAAGAAGGCATACAGCATTCTTGGTTTGTTCTCACTGGAACAAAGGAGGTTGGGGGGCAACCTAATAGAAGTCTACAAGATTATGGACAGAGTGGATAATCAGAAACTTTTTCCCCAGGGTGGAAGAGTCAATTACTAAGGGATGTGGGTTTAAGGTGCATGGGAGAAAGTTTAGAGGAGACATACGAGGCAAGTTTTTTACACAAAGGATGGTGGGTGCCTGGAACTTGCTGTGGGGGAGGTAGTGGAAGCAGAAACAATAGTGAGTTTTAAAGGGCATCTGGACAAATACATGAATAGGATGGGAATGGAGGAATATGGGTAGGGTAGGGTGTTTTAGTTAAGTCGGGCAGCATGGTTGGTGCAAGCTTGGAGGGCCAAAGGGACTGTTCCTGTGCTGTAATTTTCTTTGTTCTTTGGTCCTGTGTTGTAGCTTCACCATGTTGACACCTCATTTTTAGGTATGCTTAGTATTTCTCCTGGCATGTCCTCCTGCACTCTTCATTGAACCAGGGTTGATGCCCTGGCTTGGGAGTAATGGTCGAGTGGGGGATATGCTGGGCATGAGGTAACAGATAATTTTGCTGCTGCAGATGGTCCACAGCATCTCATGGATGCCCAGTCATGTGTTGATAGATCTGTTCAAAATCAGTCCCATTTAGCAGGGTAGAAATGCCACACATGATGGAGGTTATCCTCAATGTGAAGACAGAACTTTGTCTCCACAAGAACTAGGTGGTGGTTACTCCTACTAATATTGTCATGGACAGATGCATGTGTGGTAGGCAGGTTGGTGAGGATGAGGTCAAATAGATTTTTCCCTTTTGTTAGTTCCCCCACCATCTGCCACAATCCTAGATTAGCGCTATGTCCTTTAGGACCCGATCATCTCAGTGTGTGGTGGAACTACCAAACCACTCTTGGTACTGGACATTGAAGTCACCCACTCAGACTACATTCTCCACCATTGCCACCCTGGGTGCTTCTTCCAAGTGGTGTTCAACATGGAAGAGTATTGATTCATCAGGCAAGGGGGGGATGGTATGTGGCAATCGACAGGAGGTTTTCTTGCATATAATTTATCTAGTACCATAAGACTTCATGGGGTTGATGAATCAATGTTGAGGACTCCCAGGGCAACTCTTTCCCACAATATATCACTGTTCTGCCATCTCTGCTGGGTCCATCCTGATGGTGAGACAGGACATACCTAGAAATGGTGATGGTGGTGTCTGGAACATTTTCTGTAAGGTGTGATTCCATGAGTATGACTATGGCTATTGCTTGACTAGTCTGTGAGACAACTCTCCCAATTTTGGCACAAGCCCCCAGATGTTAGTAAGGAGGACTTTGCAGGGTTGATAAGGCTGGGTTTGCCATTGTTGTTTTCAGTTGATGTTGTGTCAATTAATTCCTTTGAAAAGAAGCTGACTAAATATCTGGTGTGATATTTTCCTCACTGCATTGGCTTGAATGAATTCTTAAATACATCTACAAACAGCATCTTTACAAATTCATTAAAACTGACAGAGGGTATAGGATACTGAGATGATCAAATACTCCAAGGAGCAAAGTATTCTGTTGGGCTCTAGGTGAAAGTATTGAATAGTAGACATGTCATTGAGTCATAGAGGTTTACAGCTTGGAAACAGGCCCTTTGGCCCAATTTGTCCATGTCGCCCTTTTTCTTAAACCCCTAAGCTAATCCCAATTGCCTGCATTTGGCCCATATGTGTCTATTCCCATCTTATCCATGTAACTATCAAAATGCTTTTTAAAAGACAGAATTGTACCCACCTCTACTACTACCTCTGGCAGCTTGTTCCAGACACTCCCCACCTTCTGTGTGAAAAAATTGCCCCTCTGGGCACTTTTATATCTCTCCCCTCTCACCTTATACCTATACCCTCTGGATTTAGACTCCCCTACCTTTGGGAAAAGATATTGACTTATCTACGCCCCTCATTATTTTATACACCTCTATAAGGTCACCCCTCAGCTTCCTATGCTCCAGAGAAAAAAGTCCCAGTCTATCCAGCCTCTTCTTATAACTGCAAACCATCAAATCCCAGTAGCATGCTAGTAAATCTTTTCTGCACTCTTTCTAGCTTAATAATATCCTTTCTATAATAGGGTGACCAGAACTGCACACAGTATTCCAAGTGTGACCTTACCAATGTCTTGTACAATTTCAACAAGATGTCCCAACTCCTGTATTCAACGTTCTGACTGTTGAAACCAAGCATGCCAAATGCCTTCTTCACCACTCTGTCCACTTGTGACTCCACTTTAATAGAACATAGAACATAGAACACTACAGCACAAACAGGCCCTTCGGCCCACAAGTTGCGCCGATCACATCACCTACCAACCTACAGACCTATCTATAACCCTCAATCTCATTAAACCCCATATACTCATCCAGAAGTCTTTTAAAAGACCCCAGCGAGTTCGCCTCCACCACCACTGACGGCAGCCGATTCCATTCACTCACCACCCTCTGAGTGAAAAACTTACCCCTAACATCACTTCTGAACCTCCCTCCCCGCACCTTAAATCTGTGTCCTCTCGTAGCGACCATTTCAACCCGGGGAAATAGCCTCTGAGAGTCCACCCTATCTATTCCTCTCAACATTTTGTAAACTTCTATCAGGTCGCCTCTCAACCTTCGTCTCTCCAGGGAAAAGAGTCCCAGCTCCCTCAACCTAACTTCATAAGGCATGCCTCCCAGTCCAGGCAACATCCTTGTAAATCTCCTCTGCACCCTTTCAATAGCTTCTACATCTTTCCTATAGTGAGGCGACCAGAACTGCGCACAATACTCCAAATGAGGCCTGACGAGGGTCTTATAAAGTTCCAGCATTACCTCCCGACTCCTAAACTCAATCCCTCGATTAATGAAGGCCAGTACACCATACGCCTTCTTGACCACCTCCTCCACCTGCGAGGCCGATTTAAGAGTCCTGTGGACCCGGACCCCAAGATCCTTCTGCTCCTCAACACTACTCAGACTTCTGCCCTTGATAGTGTACTCGTTCATCCCGTTGGTTCTGCCAAAATGGACGACTACACATTTATCCGCGTTGAAGTCCATCTGCCACTTCTCCGCCCAGTCCTGCATCCTATCTATGTCCTGCTGCAAGGAGGACTTTCAAGGAGCTATCAATATGCACCCCTAGATCTCTTTGTTCTGTAACTTTCCCTAACATCCTACCATCAACTAAGTAAGTCCTGTCCTGGTTCAATCTACCAAAATGCATCACCTTGCATTTGTGTAAACTAAACTCCATCTGCCATTCGTCAGCCCACTGGCCCAATTGATCAAGATCCCATTGCATTCAGAGATAACTTTCTTCACTTTCTCCACTATGCCACCAATCTTGGTGTCATCTGCAAACTTACTAACCATACCTCCTATATTCTCATTCAAATCATTAATATAAATGACATATAACAGGGGACCCAGCACTGATCCCTGAGGCACACCGCTGGTCAGAGGCCCCCCAGTTTGAAAAACAACCCTCTACAACCACCCTTTGGCTTCATCTGGATGGATGAATATTCAGAAGTTTTACTTTGTTACCTTTGGGAATCAGACTGTATTTATGGGGAATATTTGCCCTGAGTATTACATGGATGAGGTAGATTCTAAGATGAGGTTAATTGCATATAGTCTATGAAGGATGCAGGTAGGATGGGGCCAAAATGCCATTTCTCATTCTGTATTTTATTCTTTCTAAACTTTACTATTCTGTTGCATCACATTAGGTCGACTTTGGAAAATACTTTATAAGTCTGAAGTTAAGTAACATGCTGTCAAAAAAGGCTTTGTACAGTCAGCATCAGACCACAGTAAATGGAGATTAACATGACACGATCCACTTTTACTGGTCTTCAGCGAACTGGGAGTCAACTAGAGCAGACAGGTCTTGGTACTGGGATGGCAACCTGGAAGTTGTTATTTTGAATGACAAGTTATGAAATTGATATCTGGTCATTTGTAAATAAAAACATGAAAGCTGCTGGATTGTTATACATTCAACAGTTCATTCATGTGTGAAATGGGAAGGCAATTTTCCACTTCTACTGGGCCTGGGCCTGAATATTCCTGATACCATAAATTCCTGATTCCCCAGTGTAGGATTTGGAGGGTAGCCCAAAGATGGGCTTGGGAATCCCTCTCCGAAGCCCCTGTGTAAAGATTTACCTGGCACTTGTTGAGAAGCACTAACTTCCCCTGGATCATTGCGTTGTGTTGGGAACCATCCAACAAAGTAATTTAAATTGCTAACTTCCGATGGTTCTGCCAGTTTAACACTCTCAGAAAATGTCAGAAGGACAAAAAGCACTTCTAACTTCAGAGTAACTAAAAAGCCAGATCGAGCCCCACATGGAAAATCCCAACACGCCAGGCACGCCCCCACCACTCCCAATTAAGTAAATCCCCCATCTCACACCCAACCCGACACCTCCCACCTCATGTGAAGATCCATCCCTGACCCAGTCACCTTCAAACTCAACAACACACAACCCGACCCCCCCCCAACCCGACCACCTCCAAACTCAACAACACACAGCCCGAGACCCCCCACCAACCCAACACCCCCAACCTGACCAACCCCAAACTCAACAACACACAGCCCAACATGCTCCCATTCCACCCCCAACCTGACCCCCCAACCCATCCCCCAACCTGACCCCCCCAACCCGACCCCCCCCAACCCAACCACCTCAAACCCAACACCCCCAACTCAACACCCCCAAAGTCAATGACACACAACCCGATACCCTCTTCCTGATATGAACCGACACACCCCGATCCAATCTGACACTCTTCCTGACCTGAAAACCCCTGACCCTACACCTCCCCATCAGACACTCCCCCTAACTTGACACAACGAGACAGCCAGCCCACCCATCCTCCAGACCCAGTCAACCCCCAGAGCTGACACACCCCTGACCTGGCACACCTCTCTTTCGCCCCTCAACTCGACACCCACCCCCAACCTGGCACATTCCCCGTCACAAGCTGTTACCCCAATCCGTCATGACCAGAATACCACCCTCACCCACCACTGACACACACACACACACACACACACACACACACACACACACACACACACACACACACACACACACACAATATGTCCAGACTCCCATCCCATCCACTTACCGGAGACACTTACCTTCATTTCAATTGTCCCTTTCAACTCATTGACTTTACAGCATGTTCTCCACTCCTGCATTGGCTGCTTGAGCCACTGGTAACCGGTGTTGTGAGACTTTTTACTGGATAGGATAGAGGTGGAGAGACTCTTCCCGCTCAAAAAAGACAGTAGGACTAGGGGGCACAGCCTCAAGATAAAGGGGAGGCGGTTTAGAACGGAGTTGAGGAGGAACTTCTTCACTCAAAGGGTGGTGAATCTCTGGAATTCTCTGCCCGTTGAAGTGGTGGAGGCTGCCTCGCTAAATATTTTTAAGAAGCGGGTTGATGGGTTCTTGATAAGAGAGGGGATTAAGGGTTATGGGGAGGGGGCGGGAAAGTGGAACTGAGCCACAACAGATCAGCCATGATCTTATTGAATGGCGGGGCAGGCTCGAGGGGCTAGATGGCCTACTCCTGCTCCTATTTCTTATGTTCTTATGTTCTTATTTACTTCCTCAGTCTCACCCAGCCTGGGAGATCAGGCAGTTTGAGTGCTTTGGAATTCAAATGTGGTTCAGTCATTACGGAGTGGCAAACTGCCGCTGATTGCCACTCCGAGGACATTACAAGCCATTTACTGTCTCATGGCGACCGGGATTGGCAATGAATACTGCAATGCCAGTCTTATCCAAGTCCCACAGTAAATAAAAAGGTAAGTCGTAAATATATTGTGATATGGAAAATAAAACGTTTTAAAAACCTGGCTTTGGAACATTGTTGCTGATTATCTTTACATTTAAATCTTTTCAACCCTTTCTCTGTCAATACTGTTGAAATATGTGCATCTGATATTATCCAAATCTTTTTTTCTTTAGATTTCTCATGGTGAGTATTGTGAAGTTGGATTATGAGGCAATGCATGTATTTTTTTCTCAATATTCCGATTGAAAATGTTAAACTTCTTACATCTGCCCGTGTCGCGAATGAATCCTATTTATTGGATGAAGGTTTGAACAAAATGACAAGCTTCTCCTCCAGGGTTTGGCAGTATTTAGGAAGAATGGTGAAGGTGGGGTTGTGTGACCCTGATACAGTTTGCATCTGCAGTGCAAGCTGCCATCGATAGTCACGAGAACTGAAGCTTGTGAACGTGACCCACACAGGAGATCATGTTCAGCCTGACTGTTGTTGAGATAATAGAATGAAGACAATTGTCCCATTGTCTTTACTGCCTGTCCCACTCATCACTGTGACTCTACTCATTTATTCATGGGCCATGGACAGTGCTGGTGGCCAGAATTTATTAACCATCCCTAGTTGAACTGAATGCCTTGCTAGGCCATTTCAGAGGGCTTTTGAGAGTTCACCACTGTGGCTCTACAGTCACATAAAGGCAAGATCAAATAAAGACCTCACTAAAGGACACTAGTGAACCAGCTGGGTGTTTCCAACAATCAACAATGTTTTCATTATTAGACTCTTAATTCCATAGTTCTTTATTAAATTCAAATTCCACCATGTGCTGTGGCAGGATTTGAACCGAGGTTGCCAGAACATTAGCTGAGTTTCTGGATTAATAGTCTAAAGACATTACCACTAGGCCTTTGCCTCTCTATTAATTCAAAGTCACTTTATTCAAGTGTTCTGGTAATTCTGTTTTTTTTAGCTTTCCATTGTATTATAGTGCAGAAATAGGCTAGCAGGAATGTGCCAGTATATTTGCTTCTCAGGAAGACCAATTGGCCTCCATTGTGTCGTCCCCACTCTACTTTTCTCAACTTTAATCACTGTATTCTTTTAAATTTTCCTTCCTAGTATCCAATTTCCACGATCCACCCACACTGAATTAAAACATTTCAGTTTTCATTTGGTTGTGGTATTATCACGTTTAATTGAAATATTGGCACGGTGGTACAGTGGTCAGCAGTGCGGCTTCACAGCACTAGGGATCCGGGTTCGATTCCTGGCTTGGGTCACTGTTTATGTGGAGTTCGCACGTTCTCCTCATGTCTGTGTGGGTTTCCTCCCACAGGGAATGCTAAAATTCTCCCTGTTCCCGAACAGTCGCAGGAGTGTGTTGATAAAGGGATTTGCACAAAGGGAAAACCTACTTGTGATACTAATAAGTAAACTTTAAAAACTTTGTTTTTGTTTGTACAACGGAAAATGACTTTGAATTATCGAGGTGGGCAGGGGTGAGCTAATCGGGGTGGGTGGGCTGGATGTCCCCACCCCCCGCCCGTGCCCTGTGATGTTGTGGTTGGTATTTCTGGAAGAGTGGCTTTATCTGATGGGTGTGCGGGATGGATGGTGGGCGAAGCAGGAATGGCAGAGTGCTTGGTGGTGAAGGTTTAACTGGGGAAGTAGTGGCCGGGCTGATTTACCCACAGTTGCGTTATCTTTTCAGGAATCTCGGTTGACAATCCGCTGAGCAGCCTGGAGAAATGGAGCAGCGCAGTCAACTTCCCCGCCACCAAGACGCCGGCAGCCGGCAGCTCCCCAGACAGCAGCCGCCCGGAGCGCCAGGGGTCGGGCCAGGTGACATCCCACCGCAAGCGGCACTACTTCCAATGTTCCGAGTTGAAAGAGAGAATCTGGAGCAATTCCGTCCAGGAGAAAACTGAGTCCAACCTCTCCTCCTCCTCCTCCTCCTCTCCCCACTAGATGATGTACACTAACCATCAGAACAAAGTTTGTGGCATTCCTATTTCTGCTCTCCCCCCCCCCCCTCTTTATTTCCCTGTGACTTGACACTGTTCCCCAAAGTGACTTGCTCCAGGGCTGCTATTGTTTCTTCTGTCCTTTTTTTACAAAAAGAAATGGATGCACGGACCAATTTTAGGTATTTCTTTTTTTGAAGAAAATAAATTTATTATTTAAACCCTTTTCTCCCGTGACTGTTCCCGCACCGAATCTGGGATTAGAAAATGCAGGAAGGTTATGTGGTTGAATCTGCCCATCTTTTTGCTGCTAGCACGTAACAGCTGGAATTGCAACCCAGCTGCTCGCTCGCCTGCTCAGCGGTGTTCAGGAAGGAGAGCAGAGAGCAGGACCATGTCGTTCGGAGTTGAAGCAAAGCAGTTGTGGATTGCCTGACTATCTGCTGGAAGTTGGGTGCAGATCACAACGGCCAATGTTGACAGTCTTGCTTCCTGGCAGCTGCTGCTGTCTCCAGCTTTTTTGTTTGTTTAGAAAACAACATTATTTTTTCAGTGTTACCTGCTTCAATGACCCTTGGATCCTATTTGGATAGATATGGGAAGCTACGCGAACGATTGTTTCTGTTTTCTTTTAATTTACCGTAGCTGTTTACACTGCTACAACAAGGCCAGGAGAAGCTCAACAGTTGTTCAATTCGTTGTGTTTGGATTCCCCCCTCCCTCCCCCCCCCCAAATCTTCTCCTGGAGGAGAACACCTTCAGGGAGCAACAAGAAGGAGTGTTGGCTGAAGATCTCCTGATGGGAGAGATCTCTCTGTGTCTGCGGCGACATTTCAGAGCCAGTGCTGTAGGAAGTGGGTGAGACAGACCTTTGCAACCACCCCGGGCACACAGTCGCGCGTCTGTTAGGATGATCAACATGGTACGGACAAAGTAACAAATGCAAACATTGCAAAAAAAAGTGAGGATCAGCCTCTTGTATTTTTTTTAAATATTTCTGCCTTTGCTTTCTCCTCTCTTGAGTTGAAAAGAGAAATGTGCAATTTAATCCGCGGATGCTGGGTGGAGGAAACAGGGTAGGATGTATACTTGTCTGCACTACAGTTAGGCCCAGCCAATAGTGCACAGTGTAGCCCACACAGCCCGCTGGCACTGCCCTTGAAGGATAAATGGGTGTCTCATTTTGCATGGTGACTTACGTTGTGCAATCAACAGTTTGTTTCGATGTTTTGTGTAATTATTTTTAAAAGTCCGATAAATATGATACCATATCAAAATTGGGTTTTTTTTTGTTTAATTGTAGTCATGTACAGCGGTGTGGCATCCCCCCTCCCTCCCTGTCTCCCTGCGGTGTAATTCAAGCCAACAATGTTCACACCAGCTATCATGGCAAAGCACAGACACTCCCGTGACTGGAGCTCATGGAGCCGCAGCTCACAGCGCGGGCATGACCGAATTCTTTCTGCCCCCTGGTATATGCCATCTCCGGTACCATTTGAGGGCAGCTCCAACATGTTGTGATTGAGGAGGGAGGGAGAGGGGAGAGGTGATGCTGGGCATTGTAACCTGATCTCTGTGTGAGTAAATATTGATCTTTTCAATGAGTTGTGTTTCATGGATGTATAATTTAGTTTATTTTTTTGCCTCTTCGTGAATTTAATTGTTACATTTTTTTGTTAAAAAATCTCTCCTCGTTCTGTTTTGTTTCCCAAGCACTAAATCCATCAAAGCGGCTTTTATTTTTCCTGGTGTAACTTTTCAGAAATGTAAGGGCTGGCCCGCTGATGTCATGGGATCCAGTGACAGAATGAATGAAGGGAAAATTCAAACATGACTTGCTAGCAGCCCTCCGCCCTCCCCCCCCACCCCCGCCCCGCCGTTCAGCCCCAAACCCTTCTCATTGCTTTTTCTCCCCAGGCTTGTGCTTCAGACAGGAAAGGCTGTCTGTTGGCTGCGACAGACAAAGCAGCCTCTTTGCGCGCTCTCGCTCTCTCTCAGCAGGAACGTGAAGCCTGTTTCCAGGTTGGAAATTATTGAGTCAGATTTGATTCTGAAATACGAAGTTGATGGCGGACTATTTAAGACCGGCGGTCCTAATGTGTAAGCCCATTCAGAGAGAGAGATGAAATATCAGCCCAACAAATTACTCGTCTCCATTTTCCTCTTCCATAGCAACACAGGAATTAGGAGTAGAAATAGGCAAATTCAGCCCTTCGAGCCTGTTCTACCATTCAATCAGATCATGGCTGGTTTCAAATCAATTGCTACCCATGTTGTATTTCTTTTTTTCAGAAGAGATCCCACCATCAGCTGGTGTCTCAGCATTATGAAGTGAGGTTCACTACAACTATTGTATTAGTATCACCTCTGGCCCTTTGTCTTTTATCGTTATTGCTCAGATGTGGAGATGCCGGCGTTGGACCCGGGGCGGGGTGCCGTAGGAAGTCTCACAACATCAGGTTAAAGTCCAACAGGTTTATTTGGAATCACAAGCTCTTACAGCACTGCTCCTTCATCAGGTGAGGCAAATAAAGCTGTTGGACTTTAACCTGGTGTTGTGAGACTTCTTTCTCGTTCAGGCCCTTGGATGGCCACAACCTACACAGAGACCATGCAGCACTTGCACACCACTCTGTGTCACTCACCCTGTGAGCTCAGTGGAAGTTGGTTGGTAAAGGGAGCCAATTCTAGGCACTCGCACAAACACCCGTTCTGCAGATTTCAGACTGAAAGGACAGATTTGGAAAGGATGCCACCATGGCATTTTAGGCTATGACTGATTTGAAAAAGATGTGAAGACACTAGAAGAAACTGCCTAATTCTCACACCTCCTTCCCTCACAGACTCGTCTGACCAATTAGCTTATCAGACTGGCCACGACCTCGCTGATTGCTCAAATGGCTGGTAATGTCATCTCCATCAAAGTTAGGGCAGCCAATCACAATGGAAAGTCCTGGCGCTGAGTTCTGGTTGATCCTGGACTGACAATGTCCCAGGAAGAATGAGCCACCCCCCCCAAGCTAAAATTGCTGCCCCCGAACATGGAGAAACCACACAGAACTGCCCACCTCTCAGTTTAATTTGAGTTGTCCTGTGGTTGTGAAAACCAAATTTGTGCCAGAGGCACCTCATTTCAAGATGGAGTTTTACTCTGCTGAGGGGTTGCTTGATATTAACCCTGTTTGAGAATGGGACTGGTCATATATTTTTGATCTTCTAATTACACAGTAATGTAAAAATGGATGATAGCTAATCAAAGGTCCCCTTCAAGGCAAAATTAGTTCTTGGGATTAAAGGAGTACAGGGAGAAGGCAGGATCAAGATATTGAATTTGATGATCAGCCAAGATCACAATGAATAGCAGAGCAGGCTCAAAGAGCTGAATGGCCTACTCCTTTTTCTGTGTTACTATGTTGACACCCAGCTCCATGTTTGTTCTCAGTGCTCAATAGGCAGGTATAGAACAGGTTGCTGACTGCTTGTCGCCCATCTTGTGTTGATGCACAAACCCAATTTCACCCTATAGATTGAAAAGATGGGACTATAGTTGCCCTAAAATGTGAAGGAATATGTATTATCCAGACCCCTGGGTACATTTCTGTGATCATGCACTGCACACCAGTAATAACTGAGGCATATAAGATGGAAATTAAAATGATGCAATGTCTTCACTCCAAATGTGTTTGCAGCTGGATGTAGAACTCTTTTCACCGTTATCAGTGTAGTATGTCAATAGGCCTTGTACCACAAGTGTATTCTGTACAGTGGACAATACAATGCTATGATTTACATTCTTCCCTCTAGCACATCCCCAAAATGAGGTGAGTCACTGAGCTGTCAAAGGTGTGCACATCCGGTTTTAAGACATTCTGTATAGTCATATGCGTCTGCCACCTAGGGAAAAGAGGATCTGGAATTAAAAACTGGTCTCAGTAATGGTAATCATGAAATGATCATTGTTTGTTGTAAAACAAAATCTGGTTCATGAATGTCCTTTAGGGAAGGAAATCTGCCATCCTTACTTGGTCTGGCCTTCGTGTGACTCCAGACAAATAGCATTGTAGCTAAATCTTAATTGCTCTCAGGGCCAATAATGCTGGCCTTGCCGGTGAAGCCCATATTCCATGAATGAGTAACACACTAGAACAAAGAACCCTAGAGTGCAGAAAGAGGCCCTTTGGCCCATCAAGTCTGCACCAAACACAATCCCACCCAGGACCTACCCCCATATCATACCCACTAATCCTTCTCACCTATGCATCCCTGGACACTAAGGGGCAATTTCTTAGCATGGCCAATCAACCTAACCCGCACATCTTTGGACTGTGGGAGGAAACCGGAGCACCTGGAGGAAACCCACACAGACACGAGAAGAATGTGCAAACTCCACACAGACAGTGACCTGAGCCAGGAATTGAACCCAGGACCCTGGAGCTGTGAAGCAGCAGTGCTATCCACTGTGCTACCATGCCGCCCACACTGTTCCACTAAAGCTCACCATTAAATGGTGACTATGATAGACAGTACTTGTACAGGGAAATATATTTCAATACAGCATGGACTTGATGCTTTTGCAATTTTTCAACACAAGAATCCTTCCCCTTCAAAAACATTACACTTCCTAATGGATATCTGCAAAAGTGTTTTAAACAGTGCAAAACTTTCTCATAATATCACAAGAAATGTAAACAAGAATAGGCCATTTGGTGTATTGAACCTCCTTTGCAATTCAATAAGATCATGATTGATCTGACTTTCACTTTTCTGCATGTCTCCCATAAATTTCTGAACTGCAAGGCATTCAAAGGTTGTCTAACTCAATCCTGAACGTAACGCAACCTCCACTGCTTTCTGTTGAAAATAATTTGTAAGGATAATGTCCCCATGACATTATCACGCAAGGGGACATGGATATAGCTGAGGAGGACACTGGATTGCAGGGGAGTAGAATTGACAGTGTTGCAGTTGATAAGGAGGATGTGCTAGATATTCTGGAGGGTCTGAAAATAGATAAGTCCCCTGGTCCGGATGGAATTTACCCCAGGATTCTCTGGGAGGCAAGAGAAGTGATTGCAGAGCCTCTGGCTCTGATCTTCAGGTTGTCGTTGGCCTCTGGTATAGTACCGGAAGATTGGAGGTTAGCGAATGTTGTCCCATTGTTTAAGAAGGGGAACAGAGACTTCCCCGGGAATTATAGAACGGTGAGTCTCACTTCTGTTGTGGGCAAGGTTTTAGAAAAAATTATTCGGGATAGGATTTATAGTTATTTGGAGAGTAAAGAATTGATTGGAGATAGTCAGCATGGTTTTGTGGCGGGTAGGTCGTGCCTTACTAACCTTATTGAGTTTTTTGAGAAAGTGACCAAAGAGGTGGATGGGGGTAAGGCAGTGGACGTGGTGTATATGGATTTTAGTAAGGCGTTTGATAAGGTTCACCATGGTAGGCTTCTGCAGAAAATGCAGATGTATGGGATTGGGGGTGATCTAGGGAATTGGATCAGGAATTGGCTAGCGGATAGGAGACAGAGGGTGGTGGTTGATGGTAAATATTCATCATGGAGTTCGGTTTCGAGTGGTGTGCCTCAGGGATCTGTTTTGGGGCCACTGCTGTTAGTAATTTTTATTAATGATCTGGATGAGGGTATAGTTGGGTGGATTAGTAAGTTTGCTGATGACACCAAAGTCGGAGGTGTGGTAGATAGTGATGAAGGGTGTCATAGTTTGCAGGAAGACTTAGACAGGTTGCAGAGCTGGGCCGAGAGGTGGCGGATGGAGTTTAATGCGGAGAAGTGTGAGGTAATTCACTTTGCTAGGAATAACAGATGTGTTGAGTATAGGGCTAACGGGAGGACTTTGAATAGTGTGGATGAGCAGAGGGATCTAGGTGTATGTGTACATAGATCCCTGAAAGTTGGGAGTCAAGTAGATAAGGTTGTTAAGAAGGCATACGGTGTCTTGGCGTTTATTGGTAGGGGGATTGAATTTAGGAGTCGCAGCGTCATGTTGCAACTGTACACAACTCTGGTGTGGCCGCACTTGGAGTACTGTGTGCAGTTCTGGTCCCCACATTATAGGAAGGATGTGGAGGCTTTGGAGAGGGTGCAGAGGAGGTTTACCAGGATGTTGCCTGGTATGGAGGGGAGGTCCTTTGAGGAGAGGCTGAGGGATTTGGGGTTGTTTTCGCTGGAAAGAAGGCGGCTAAGAGGGGATCTTATTGAAACATATAAGATGATTAGAGGTTTAGATAGGGTGGATAGTGATAGCCTTTTTCCTCTGATGGAGAAATCTAGCACGAGGGGGCATAGCTTTAAATTAAGGGGTGGTAGTTATAGGACGGATGTCAGGGGCAGGTTCTTTACCCAGAGGGTGGTGAGGGATTGGAATGCCCTGCCTGCTGCAGTTGTAAATGCGCCTAGTTTGGGGGCGTTTAAGAGATCCGTGGATAGGTTTATGGACGAGAAGGGATTGGTTTAGGTTAGTGGGTCATTGTTTTGTAACTGGTCGGCGCAACATCGTGGGCCGAAGGGCCTGTTCTGCGCTGTAATGTTCTATGTTCTATGTTCTATGAGAAGAAATCCTCCTCATCTCTATCTGAAATGAGAGACCCCGAATGGAATTCTCCGGCCGCGTTCATCTAAAGGCTAGAAATCAGAAATCGACACCCAACCATTAATGGTGTTTCACATTCTCCGCAACCCACCTGCTAAAATTCCAGTGGTGAACAGAATGGGAGAATTCCAGACCCCTTATTTTGTAACTATTTGCCCTAGTTCTAAATATCCCAATAAGTGGAAACATCCTCTCAGTATCTTCCCTGTCAAGCCCCCTCAGAATCTCATATGGCTCAATAAGATTATATATTTCTAATTTCTAATGAATATGAACCCAACCCGCTCACACCTCTCTCATAAGACAACCCTTCATCCCAGGAATCAGCCTTGCGAATCTCCTCTGAACTTCTTGAAGTGCAAGTATGGTCCCTTCTCAAGTAAAGAGACCTGAACTGTACACAGTAATCTCCAAGTGTAGTCTCACCAATGCACTGTACATTTATAGCAAGACGCCCCTACTTTGATGCTCTATCCCTACTACAATTAGGGGCAACATTCAATTTGGCTTGCTAATTGCTTTACTTGTACTGCTAACCCCTTTGCAATTTAGACAAAGATGCCCAGATCCCTCTGCCCTGCAGCATGAAATAGTATTCTGTGTTTCTGTTGTTCATGCCAAAGTGAACAACTTCATATTTCCCCACATGATACTGAGTAAGCCAAACTCTGCCCATTCACTTAACCTAACTCTATACCTTTGAAACTTTTTATATCCTCCTCACAACTTGCTTTGTATCATCAGCAAATTAGCTACAATGCAATTGGCCCCACATCATATAAATCATAAATAGCTGAAGCCCTGGACTGATACCTATGGCACTCCACTAGAGTTTGCCAATGACCCATTCATCAGGACTCCATTTTATTTTAGTTAGCCAATCTACAGTTAACTGGAGATATGTGTAAGATGGTGACACTCTTCAAAGTTTCAAGTGAAAAAGTAAGCATATACCTTTTGGAAAATATGTTTTGACGTAATTGGATTAGCACGCAGGCAGGAGATGTAATAGCTCAGAAACTAAGTTAACTGTGTTTTTAATTCATTCATGGAATGTGGGTATCATTGGCCAAGACAGCATTTATTGTCCCTTATTGCTCTTGAGAATATGCTGGTGAAGAGCTGCTTTCTTGAACCTTAAACAGTGTGTTTCTATGAATTGCTCGCAATACTGTTACAACAGTTGTTAGACCATTTAATGTCGAGTTCAACAACTGCATTGAAACTGCAAGCACATATATCCAAGTGAACATATCACTTAATCTGATAAAAGCAGGACACAGATGAGGCACTTAAATCGACAACTGCACATTCTAAACTTTCAGTTTGTTCTCCATGTAACTCCTACTCTTGTTCATTTGTTATGGTTTTGGATTGCTGCATACCTGGAGTACATGGTTGAGAAATTCCTCATCCATTAATTTGATCATGAATGATTGGAAAAATCTCAGGCGGGAGCAAGGATTTCTTGAATTCTTCCTGAAAATATGCCAGAAAACAGACTGCTCTTGTAATCAGAAAATGACAGCCAGTGTGGGTCAGAATTACATAGAAACCCAAAGCAAGAATAGACCATTCAGCCCGTCAAGCCTGCCCTGCCACCATTCATTTTCATCATGGCTGATCATTAAATTCAATATCCTGATCCCTCTAATCTCCTATATCCTTTGACCCCTCTAATTTATTCTTGAAATCACACAAGGTTTTGGCCTCAACTACATTCTGTGGTAGTGAATTGCACGCATTCACCGCTCTCTGGGTGAAGAAATTTCTTCTCTCCTCAGTTCTAAAAGGTTTACCCCTTATCCTCAAACTATGACTCCTAGTTCTGGACTCCCCCTCCATTGTGAACATTCATTCTGAATCTATCCTATCTAACCTTGTTAGAATTTTATAAGTTTCCATGAGATCCCCTCTAACACTTCTAAACACCAGTGAATACAATCCCAACTAACTTAGCCTTTCTTCATGTGACAGAGCTGCCATCCCAGGAATCAGCCTGGCAAACCTTTGCTGTACTCCTTCCATAGCAAGGATATCCTTACTCAGATAAAGACACTAAAACTGCACACAATAGGTCAGGTCATACCTGAAATATTGTGGTTCTCTGGAGCCCAAATTTGGAAAATCTTCCTTGTCCCAGAACTAGAATTACCCCAAAACTTTGAAAAAGCAGAGAGAACTGAACCATCTTTCTGTACATAACTGTGTTACTCATAACTTATGTATGTAGAGAGACCGAATGGGAACATCACTCGAATGGAATTCCCAGAATGAAAAACTGTGTGTCTCCTAACACAAAGTTACACGAAACATGTTTGCAGTCTAGATTATAAACAAGGCTTTAGTTGAAGGAATCAATTCAGATAAAATCAGACACAGTTTGAAAAGCATGACCAGTAACTGTTTTCCTAGATATTTTTAATGCATAATACTTGAGTCGTCACTGTTAATGAAGTTGGGGCCTTACCGATGAGAGAAGCTGGGTGGGTAATACATTAACAAGTTACACAATCACTTTTAAGGGAGTAAAGTACCAATTCGCGGTCTATTTGAAATAAACAGCAGATGTGGAAGGTATTACTACCCAAGCTTACTTACTGAATGGACTCTTGGTTATTTAGTTTATGGTTCCTTTCCGTGTCAAATCTGTCTCGAATCACGCTGTGTTTAAATTTCCAATGTAATTATTTTAAAAAAGGTAACCAGACACATGATGGGAAAGTCTCAACAATTCTTTCTCTCCCAACAATGTGAATTAATAGATGGCAAAGATGCATTAAACCTGCCTGGAAAAACAGGATATCCATAAACATGTTGCATGCATTTAGAGACTGATATATATATATACATATATAAACACGTGGCCATCTGTTCATTTCCTCAAAAACATCTGTAATTATAGGTATTCACTTCTATACAACCTCTGTGATTTTCATAGAAGATATTGATTTATACACCAGACATTGCAGACACTATTTGAATAGCTACGTTTTTTGGAGTTAGTGTAAAACGGACCATAATCAGAGCGGCCGCCGATTCCACACGTTTTCCCGATATTAGTTGAAGCGAAAGTGGTAATAATGAGCCCACTTTGCACTATCGGCCAAAGTTAAACTGACTCCGCAAGTGCATTTTCTGCAGTGTGTAAAGTTGAAGAAAAAAATCTTACTGCACTCGCTACAACCCGGTAGCCACTTAGGCACAGACGGAAATTGTGCCAGTTGTTGCATGTGCGGCACAGGCTTGCTTGTTTTTTTTCTGCACGGGAAAAATTCAGGCAGCACTCTCCCGTTTAAAATAAATCAGGAATCTCAGTAAACTGGAAAAGGTAGCGATTTATGACAGAAACGGCACTTCAATATGAATAGTTGAAGGATCAAATATCAAGTCATATTCCATATATACTGTACATTCAGGTGAACAATTTCATAGACACGTACACTACATACAATATACTGCATAGAAAATGCTAAAATCAACAGCATTTTTTCATAAGATAATTTTATTGACCTGGGACTGGGGATAATAAAATGAGTAAATTCCCGTACATTATCAATTCTTAATTTCCACGTCTGTAACTGCCATAAGCCGCCACAAAATAACTTGCACTCTTGTCTTTTTTAAAAAAATTAAATTTAATATTAGAAGCACAGGACTCCAATGAAAGGCATGCAAGGGTAAAAGACAAATTCTGTATGCACTGCGGATCTCCCCCCCTTTGTGTGTCGAGATTATCCTCAGACTGATACCAACTCTTCAATTCAAATGGAACAACAGTCCTTCCCTCTGTTTCGTTTTTCAAAACAGAATAAAAATAACAGCTGCCTTAATTTACTGCGGTGTGTACTTAAATTGTTTGGTGACTGCCCGCTTCAGTGTCACTTAGCAACCTAAAATTGACAAAAAAAAGACAATTTTCTTATACTTGCTAATGTTAAATGGTTTCTTATGTGACCTGTTTTAACAGAACTTTACTTGTATATTCCAATGCGGTTATGTAAGTGTAAACAAGACCTTGTAGTGTTTTTATATATCTCAGTACGCTTCCTCAACATTTTCTAGTATTATTTATTTAAAAAGTTGAAAAAAAATAAAGCAAATTACTTGCATAAAAGCAACCGAATCCTTCAAGTCCGTGTAGACAGAACCGAGATGCTGGGTGTGTTACAGCGCTCTGTACTGGCGGGGCCGTGCGGTCATAATGCCCTCGAACAAAATTATAGTTGTAGACAAGCATAACGCGGCAGCAAATTAATTTTCAGATTAACCGTGCCATTCAGTTCCTTAAAGCAGAAAGTCATGGGGTGTTTCTTTCCTTGTAATGTAAGAAAATGTATTTGTGATTTTTTTTCCCTCCGTGTATTGCATATGAAGCCAAAAAATAAATGCTTGAAATTTCAGTGTACATTCCTACAACAGTGGGTGGATGTAGTGTTGTTCCACAATTCACTATGTCTCTCAGTAGGCATCATGCAGAGTTGCCCATGTTATTTATAGGCACGGGATTGTACAGCTGTTGGTTGGTTGTTGAAACTTTCATGTCTGTGTACACATTAGACCTGCCCGCTGCAGCACTCCGTGTAAGGATCTTAAATGACGGACTTGGTCAGTCAATGCCAGTTGTTGGTTTGAATGAATCCAACAGAACTTGCATTCAATGCAGCATTCTTTTACTTGGAATAAAGCATCCCCAAGGCATAGCACAGAGACAGCAGGGAAATTGAAGTTGAGCTGGAAACCACGTTATTTACAAGGGATGAGTAAAAGCATGGCGATGAGACGCAAGTATTTTGGGAGGATGCATTCCATGGTGTGGGGTAGCCGAAAGCATGGTCCTCAGTGATGTACAAGAGGTCAGAGTCACAAAATACGGTGGGTGTTGAAACTCTGAAATAAAAACAAACACGAGAAAGAAACCAACAAATCAGGCGGCGGCACCTGTGGAGAGAGTAATGGAGATAATCGGGATTTTATGGCTTCGCTCGGGCCAGACCAGAAATTCCCGCCCGAGGTCAACAGAGATTTCCACTGGCGGACCCTTGCCCGCTCCGATTCTGGGTGAGCGAGGTGGTAGAATTCCGGAAAATGTTTTAACTCAGTAACCTTTCACTATATAAAAAAATGGGTGTTCAGCGCTGAGCAAGGTTCCAGGTACGCACAAACATCACAGAAATAAGTGTGAAGCCACTGGACTGACAATTTTAAAATTTAGGCATTGGGGTCCCAGGAACCAATAAGGATATGTATGATGGGGGAAGCAGACTTGGTGTATGGGATATAAGCAACAGAGATGTGGGCGCATTGAAGTAAATAACTGATGGAGGCTGGCGAGGGGAATATTGGAATTACTGACATTGGAGGTGACAAAGACATGAAGGAGAGTTCCAGCAGCAGGCAGGGTGAAGGAGATGAGGTTACAGAGGTGAAAGAAGGCAGTTTTTGTGATGGTAACAGAGCTCAGAATTGAAAAAGCTGCTGTGGTTGCAAATAGTCTGGGACAATGGTCAGCAGAATCTAAGTTGATGAAGTTAATTGGAGGTGCTGAAGACAATCACTCTGGGTTAAATTGATGTTTAACTGGAGGCAATTGTGACCAAGCAAAAAGCATTCCACTCTTGACCTCTCTAACATTGACTGCCTCAGTGAGTTATTCCATTGATTAACAGGCAGCAACAATTAATATTAAGTACACAACTAACCATCCATGTGCATTTACTTTTTTTATTTAAACTTGGTAACAAATACATTAAATGATTGTCAGTTCTCTCAGAAACATAGTAAAAAGCTACACGAACAAATTTTTGCACCATATTTTATTCCAAAGGAATGAAGAGGAATAGACAAATACCACTGACACTAGTTGCTATGTACACCGATGCCACGACCATTAATTGCTGTACTGGCAGTGATACCATTGATTAAAATTGTGGAAGAGGCAGGTAGAAGTGCCTTTCATAAGTAAACAGGCAATGATATGATTCCCATTAACTGCAACTAGTGACAATATTCCACTGACATTCATTGTTACAAGGGTAATAATGTCATTGACACAGATTGCAATAGAGATAGTGATATCATTGGCATTACTATAGAGGCAGTCATACCACTGTCACTACTTTAAATGTAGTGATATTGTCATTCAGTACTTTTGAGGCAGTGTTAACATTGCATGCATTCGTATTAGACATTGTTGCCATTCCATCATTCCCATTCACACTATTTAGACGGAAGTCACATACAATGACAGGAGGTAGTGGTGGGTTGATTAATGTGGAATAAAAGAAGAGGAAAACAGAGGTGTAATGGTTTAATGCTGTGGTGTTGAAGGTTGATCTAAAAATGTTGGAGGTTTCTCCTTCAGAGAGGTGAATGGTAAATATGAGCAAATTTATACTATGCAAGATAATACTTTATATAATTTGATTGTATGACGATGAAGTTAACAAAAGCGGAGTATACCGAATGATAAGGTGACAGTTTCAAGTACAGATATTTCTCCTGTGCTTCCTGTATCTAACTAGAGTAAGATGATCAAAGATGCATCAATAAAGAAATCATGTTAAGCAAAGGAATATAATCAGAAAAATACTGCACAATATGGTTACTTTTGTCAGAGTCGAGGTTAGAGGCGAGGTATTGTTTTAGACGTAATAAAACTAAGAGTTTTCTTCTTTAGACACCATTTCTGTTTGTTATTCCCAGCAATTCATTCCCATGTAAAATGTAACCAGTTATTTATTTTAAAACATTCCCATTTCATACAACTTCCAGAAATATTTGGACAGTTTCTGTTTTTCATACATTAACTTGATTAAAGCAGAGAAGCCAATATCCATTCAAGGAAGCCTGCCTTAAAACTGCAAAAGCAGGTACTGCTTTCAGTGAGGGACAATGGGAAATATGCGTGTGCTGGACTTAATACACAAGAATTGGAGGAAGGGTTGTATGTACAGCAAAGCATCTATTATGAATAAAGTCAGCCAACACTAGCATCAACAACTAGTTAAGGCTGAAATCCATAAATCTTTAAAGTATGAGTGAACATACTTGTGGAGCACAGCAGGACTTACAAAGCAGAGAATAGACAGAGATGTTTACCCAACCTCCTTTGGTCTTGTTCATCTCAGCTTCTTGGGTGCTGTTGACTTGATAGGCGCAAACCACAAGTTATCTTTTAAAATGAAACTATGCATACTAACACAAGTGAACGCACAAACACACAGTAGTTCATTGTCAAATGATTCCGCACAGTTAATGGCAGCAGAACTATACAGTGCCTCCATCACAAACTCTAGTTACACCTCTTGAAACAGCTGCAGTCAAAACAAGTAAAATCCAGTTGAACGCTCAATAAGAATGATGTTGTATGATGTATGCAGCATGAGCAGGATGGATGACTCATTCGGTGAGTGAAGTGTTTGAATTTATTCCGACTCTAACCTTTCTGAAGCTTGGTTCTTGCTACAACAGTATAGTACGCCACTCAGAAATAAGACAACTTTAAAGGGTCATATTCTTACTCTGTGATGCTGGCAGATTTCACGAACTGATAGCAAATGGAAATGCTCCTGGTTTCTGCCAGGGGCGCTTCCCACAGGAACCACAAAATTGGAATGACCCCCTACTTTTTCCATATTCACCCACCGTCAGCTTTAATGATGATTCTCAGCTGGAATAATGGATGAAACTTCTGACAAAATTTTGTTTTGTGGCAATATTTCATTCAATTTTACAAAGCTGCTCAGTTTTATTAGCAAAAGAACAGCAATATTTGAAACTAACATGATCCAAATTGATACAGATGTTTGCACATAAATCCAAAGTGATGAACTATAAGTTCAGCTCCAGATTTGCAATATCTGTTAACTATTATCCAGTTTCTTTGGAAAATCACCATCAGATTTAAATGTTATGCTTCAGTAACTCACTTCTAAATAGTCTCACAACCTGACAGTAGTAGTGATCAATTGTTATGGATATTGATATCATCAATGCAGCTTCAGAAAACAGGAGGGGAAACAAACAAGTCAATTGGGCAAATCCTTGTACTTCCGATACTCTTCCCTTCTATCAAATGGGTGACTTGCAAGATAAATCAGTGATGTTCCTGCTAACCAACAAAGGGAAATATGTGACCTTCTGCAACTATTTGGAGCATGGTCCAATAGAATGATATTATACAATGGTTCAGCATCATAGTCACTGAGTGAGCAACTGTTAGCAGCTGGGATTATTGGGTCAACAAGCATGTAGAAACTAATCACAATTGTTAATGCTTCAATGTGGATAACATCATGTACTTGGCTTGAGAAATTCAATAGCACTTGCTATTTGGAAGAAAAGGCCCAAAAATGGAATAAAGCAACCTCCATCAAGGCTGTGTAGGTCTGCATGTATACATAACTGTATGCTTATGTATGCATGCGCTTGTATGTGGACACATGGTGTCTCACATGTGTGTGAAATATATGGATGTATATGTGTGTCATGTGAATACACCTTGTGGAGTAATCTCAAAGGCTGTAGGATTGTGGAGTTGGAATGATAAATGTAATTTTGGATGTGTGATGTGCACAGTTTGTCTGGTACTTTCATAACACAAGATGTTGGCTTATTCATTAGAGTCAAATTGGTGATGATTAGTGGTAGAAGACTAGACGAAGTTAGAGACATCTCAAAATAAAGTCAGCAACTAGAGATAAAGTGTTGTCTGTTCTAAAATAATGCAATACTTTTGACATTTGGGCTTGGTTCATGTGAACCTTTCAATAGGATTGCTATCCTGTGCTTACTGCCAGATATTCTCCATTTTTTTAATGGTTTGTTTCTTTAGTGCAACGGAAGGTGCGGGTGACTGCATTTAGCAAATGCCTAGAATAACAATTATTTGTAAATGAAATTTCACACCATAAACTGTTAGGGCAGAGGCAGGCAAATAAACTGAAATAAAAAATAATAATTTCAAAGGAAACAACGCTAGATGGAATAAGGGATGTACGACAGGATAGAATAATGAGTACAAATGTCACAAGATAATGCACACATCATCAAATGATACATGAGTATGCCACAAAACAATGTACACAAAAGTCACAGGTAATGTACACATCATCAGGCAATATACATTACAGGATAACATAGGTATATATCACAGGGTACTATACAGACTTCACAGAGTAAATGTATACATATATCACAGGATCGTTCATTAAACAGAAGGCAAGGCCAAATATATCACAGGGTTATAACACATAATCCCTCATTTAGTCCAGCCTGTAAATGACCAGGAAAAGCAAAGACATTATTTTGGTTGGTTAAGTACTGTAGCCCTGCATCATTGTCCTTAAAGAAACACCCTGCTCCAGCAGCTGCTTGTCTGCACACATGACAGCTAAAGAATTGGTGCAACTACAAGGATGTGCTCCAATCAGGAACATACAAAGTGTGGAAAGAGCACCCTTGATATTGGTGCTGACATATCTATGGACTTAAAGAAACTATATGCAACAATTAAACCAAATAGAACTAGAGTTGTGGAATTTCTCTTTCATATCTGCACAACATGGGGGTGTAATTTTAATTTTAGGTGGTAATGCACATGAGGTAATATTGGAGCAGCCAGCTGTTAATACAACTATCCCAATAACAACACTTGAACAAGGTGAATGGATGGCCAATCTAATGCTGTCTTTGTACACTATCAGCATAAAGTTAAAACATATGAATTAAGTTTTAGTCCCGCTTTTATATATTAAACACGTTTTGTTTATCGGATTGCCCTCTCTCAGTATCACAGCTTGCATTTCATTATAGCACCACTATTAATTTGAATGCTTGCAATGAGACAAATGATGGAATTTGCAATCGGCCACTGCAGTTCTGGCAGAAACTCTGAAAACAAACCCACCCCCGCATTAAGGAAGCTTCCACCAACATTACCCACAACGGATCAGGAAAACAAAAATCAAATGAAATTCTCAGCAGTGATTTGTAAATTTGATCTAAAATGGATTTTATATAAGATGCAGGGTGAGTATTCAGTGTTAAAGCTGAGTGGAAGTCTTGGGATGTTTTTTCTATTGCTAATCAAGTGATGGTCTCCTAACCTGTTCCGTGGATGGTACTCACTTTAATGTGAATGGACCACTCCAGGATGAAGACATTTGTCCCTGTTAACTGCAGTATATCCCTGGCCCACCATCACTTTCTCAGCACAGTCAGAGATTGGCAATAAATGCAGCTTTCTTAATGCTGACCACTTCCTACGATTACATTTCCAGAAACTACACAAAGACAGGAGACCAAATAAAGTCAAATCTCTGACAAGTGTTAGAAATATAAATTTAAAAAAAATTATATATATATATTATTCATAGTCAATGGGGGTACAATCTGGCTGGAAAGTATTCCCCCAAGACTTTCTCTTCAAATTTTAAGAAAAACTAGATGAAAATTAAAACATATAATACCTCATATAAATGTATATATGGCAGTTAAATCTTTGGCAGCCTCACTTATTGAATGCACACAACTGTGGTATGTGTTTACAATATAGATGATTAGGAGCGACATGCTGATTATATAACTACTGCTCTTAAATTGACTTTCTGCTTGTTCATTATATCCCATTTGTGTGGTGAGTGTTATTAATTCAGAAGATTTACTGTACTTGGGACATTAACTTCCACTATCAGCGCTACTTGTGGCTGCTACCATAGATCTCGCACGTACTGGAGAATCCATATGCCAGTTTTGTATAAACAGATATGCAAGAACTGCAGTTAACTAGAATAAGAGAGCAATTGATTAACTCAGAAAACCATTCCTGGCCATTATCACAACATTGACTACGCATGAGCATAAGCCACTCGTAGTGAATTGCAGCCACAGAAAAATAAAAACGTGGGATACTACTTCACAATATTTCATTCAGAGTCTGACAGGCATTTCTGCTTTGCCCGAATGACAATGCAGGCATGCACAGTGCAAGTTAATACAGACCACTGATCTTTCATTAATGTTGTTGTTATTCAATTTGTAACCTCAATTACTTACCTGACCTAAGTCAGTAATACCACAGCTACATTGCACTGACAATAGAAATCCTATTAACACCAAAACTCAATGGAATATTCTGTTAAAACAAGAAAATATTTTCCACATTTAGAAAATCTGCACTGTTTCTGGCAGGAATGGTTGGAACTGCAGGCAGAGTGGAAAACTGGGTTGGGGGAAACTGAAAAATTGTGGTAGGGAGGGACAATGGTGAGATCAAACACTGTGGTTGGAGAGACAGGAAGGGGTGTGGAGGTAACCCCAGGATTATTTGGGAAATCTAGTGAGACTCTCCTGACTCTTCCTAGCCCACTTCATCTTTATAAAAATGCGTAAAGTCCACTCACTGTGGCTTTTATTGCTTCCCACTCATTCTTGTAGAATCACAGAATAGTTACAACACGAGAGGTCAGTCAGCCCATTAGGTCTATGCCAGATCTTTCCCAGCGTGTTCCACCTAGTCTCACTCACTAGTCTTTTCCCCAAAGCCTTGCAAATGGTTTCTCTTCAGATAGTTATTGAATTCTGTTTTGAAAACCGTGATTGAATCTGCCTCTACCACATTTTCAGGTAGATCTTAGCCACTTGGTGTGTAATTTCTTTTTTTTAACCTCATAATGCCTGTGGTTCTTTTGCCATTAGCCTTGAATCAGTGTCCTCTGGCTCTCAACCCATCCACCAATGGGAACAGTTTCACTCTATCTACTCTGTTCACAACCCTCATGATTTTGAAAATCTCCATCAAATCTCCTCTCAAGTTTCACATCGTTAGGATAAAGAGACCCAACTCCTCCAATTTATCCATGCAACTGAAGTCCCTCATGCCTAAAGCTTTTCTGCACTCTCTCTAATACCTTCACATTCTTCCTAAAGTGTGGCACCCGGGATTTGACACAATACTCCACTGAGACCAAACTAGTGTTTTATACATGGTTTTGTAGAATTTGCTACCATAAAGGCCTCCTGTGATTTTAAGGCAAAATTGCTTCGCTGGAGACAATTAAATAACTGGATATGACTTTCAGGATTAAATTAAACCCTCACCTTCCTGTTGAGGTAAATAGCTGGGGGAGGGGAGTGAGAGTGCTGCAGCTTCCACCTGTCCACAATTTTAATCTTTTGCCCAAATCATTCATACCAGAGAAAGCTCAGTTAAACAGTGGAAAACATTCCACTGGCTAGTTCTAGCATCCCTCATCATAATGAGCACATAATTCACCAAGTGGTCTGATTTTCTGTGTTTTAGTTTTATAAAGTCATGCATTATATATTGTATAGATGAAGCTCAGTTTGAGCCTGGGGTATAATGCCTCATCCTGTCAGCTTGGATCTTGGTGATCAGCCCAAGATGGGATGTATATCCTTATCTTGTCAACTTGGATCTGGTTTGTCCCTCATGTGGGGACACTGATTCAACTTAACTGGCTTTTTTGATTAGGAATAAAGCACCAAAAGTACAAAAAAAGTTTGATAACTGGTATTACAACCCTGACCACAACTTACATCATATATAATTATATATAGGATAATCACCAAATGATCAAATGGGGAATTGTTGCATTTAAGTAGAGGCTAGATAAGCATATGGAGAAGGGGATAGAACATTGTATTGATATATAAGCAGACTGGAAGCTCATGGGGAGCATAGTTGCAGGTATGGGCTTTTTGGGCCAAATAGCCTCTTTCTGTGCTGTATACTTTATGTAATTGATGTAAACCTGAAGCAACTCAAATACGTCCCCCTGTTTCTTACTGGCAATACATAAACAAAACCAGTGCTACATTTCACAGAACTTGTGCCCTAATATGATGAGAAGCCTGTGAAATGGTACATCTACTTGAGTACGATACAGAGAAGTTCCCTTCATATCACTGCATCCTCAGTCAGTGTCACAGTAAAACACTGGCTAGCAAGGGCCAAATTTAATTCTGCCCATCTGGCAGAAAAAGGGACAATGGGGCTAACTATCCCTCCCCTTCCCTCTGCCATTTTCATCAAAGGTGGCCCAGGCATCACCTCACCCAAGGAGTGATTAGAATGTGTGAGTTTTCTCCGGGTGCTCTGGTTTCCTCCCACAATGTGAAAGACGTGCTGGTTAGGTGCATTGGCCATGCTAAATTTCCTTCAGTGTACCCGAACAGGCACCAGAGTGTGGTGACTAGGGGAGTTTTACAGTAACTTCGTTGCAGTGTCAATGTAAACCTACTTGTGACAATAATAAATAAACTTAAACCTAAAACAAGGAGTGCATTTAAGAGGAAACTAGACAAACACATGAGGGAGAAGGAAGTGGAAGGTTTCAATGATAGATTGTGAGGAGAAAAGAAGGGAGAGGCTCAAATAAAACATTAAAATTGAGAGTGGACTGGTTTTTGGACTGTTTTTGTACAATACATCCTTATGGCTGAAAGCGCGTTGGTTTCAAAGTCTGAATATAGAAGAGGGGATTCCAAATTGGAGCAAAACTTCAGTCTTGCGTCACATTTTATTGAGTGTCGAAGCAGAGGTTAGTGGTGGGTTTATGAGACTAAGAGTACCAACGTACCTCAGAACAACCACAATGGCCTATAGCGACTGCAACCCACACCCCCAACCTGCCGGCGATTGGTACTGCCCCTGGACCTATCTCTCTGCCGGCTCGGAGTGTACCATAATGGAGTGGGGAGGCTCAAAGATGGGCCTGTGCCGTTGTCATGGCAGCGAGGCCCGCCGGGGTTAAACTCTTCCCCTTTCGGCTCAGTTTGCCCAATGAAGCCAGGCCTGTGAACCAACACTCAGCTGCTTGAATGGACAATTATTTCCAACATGTGACACGATTTCATCAGTTGTTGGCGGGAAGTTGCAGATTGGAGCGCCAGACTGGGACGGGACGAAAGGCAATCAGAGGGAGCTGCGGACAACCTGACCATTAGCTCAGCCTAATGGCGGATTGCTCAAGGCATCCCCAACTCCACACCTGTAAGTTTAGAAAATTCACTGATTGAGTTCTTGCAACAAGCAGCAGTTTAAAATAATGCGCTCTTTGGACATCTATGGTGTGAGTCTATGGGCTGCACGGTGGCACGGTGGTTAGCGCTGCTGCTTCACAGTGCTAGGGATCTGGGTTCAATTCCGGCCTTGAGTCACTGTTAGTGTGGAGACTGCATGTTCTCCCTGTGTCTACATGGGTTTCCTCCAGTTTCTCCCCACAGTCCAAAGATGTGCAGGGTAGGTTGATTGACCATGCTAAATTGTCCTTAAGTGTCAGGAAAAATTAGCAATATAGGGTTACAGGGATGGGGATGGAATTGCCATCAGTGCAGGCTTAATGGACTGAATGGCTTTCTTCTACACTGCAGAGATTCAACAAAATTTCTTGAGCCCTGTGACTATTGAATGAATTTAAAGTGCTTTTTGTGTGACCTCTCTAAAGCTATCTGCAAACGACTCTGTGTCACTGATCCACTCTCTATAAAATGTTAGTTTATGATGAATGTTTGCATTTAGAGATCCTAGGAGTGATTTTTTTTTGTTGGCAAGTATTTTTTTAACAACCAGGATCTGAACGTGGTCATTCAGAAACTAGCAGCCACAGGGAAACTTGCAAACAGCTACTGAAGGTATGAGCACAGCTTTCAACTTCAGATGAGGATATAAAAAGGACAGTAACTGGCACTGTCCGATTTATACTGGTCTTTATTGTCTGCAATGGGAAGAAAATCAGGTGGGTTTGTAATGGGTGCCGACTTACACCCACTGAAATGAAGGCCACATTACGCCCACATTATAAAGTTACAAAGGCCATATTACACCCACATTATGAAGTTACAAAGTCATGAGATCAGCTCCTCATCACAATTGTGATCACATTTTGCTGTTCTAGAATGGCCACTGGCAGTTGACACCAGATCACAATATATAACCTGACTAATTGTACCCAGTTCCAGTATATATCTACAATAGTTGCTCTGACAAAAGATAATAGAGTCAAAACATTGGCTCTATTCTCTCTCCACAGATGTTGTCAGGCTGCTGAGATTTTTCAGCATTTTCTGGTTTTGGTTCAATGTATATCTGATTGCTAACATTTACCCACATAAACTGATCAATTGAACCTTCATCGCTGAGTACAGTCAAATATAAGCAAAATACTGCAGATGCTGGAAATTTGAAATAAAAACAAAGTGCTAGAAAAACTCAGCAGGCCTGGAAGCATATAGAACAAAGAACAGTACAGCACAGGAACAGGCGCTGCAGCCCAAGTCTGTGTCGACACAGATGCCTCTCTAATCCAATATTTTCTTACCTCTACATGGTCCCTATATTCCCTGCCTATTCATGTAACTATCCCAATGCCCTTAAACGTTGTTGTAGAATCTGCTTCCGCCATCTCCTCTAGCAGCGCATTCCAGGCACTCACCACCCTCTGTGTGAAAAACTTGTCCCTTACATTTCTTTTAAACTTTTCCCCTCTCAAATTTTCAATCTATACTCCCAAGTAATTGACCCTTCGACCTTGGGAAAAAGACTGTGACTTTCCACTCTATCCAAGCCTGTCATAATTTTGTAAACCTCTAACAGGTCCCTCCTCATTCCTCCGATGCTCCAATGAAAACAATCCAAGCTTTTCCAACCTTTCTTCATAATCCATGTCTTCCAAAGCAGGCAACATCCTGGTAAATCTCTTCTGCACCCTTTCCAATGCATCAACATTCTTCCGGTAGTATGGCAGCCAGAATTGTACACAATACTCCAAATGCAGCAAATTCTTATACAGCTACAACATGATTTTCCAATTGCTATACTCAATGCCCTGACCAATGAAGGCCAGCATGCCAGACGCCTTCTTGATCACCTTGTCCACCTGAGTTGCCACCTTCAGGGTACTGTGGATCTGCATACCTTGATCCCTCTGTATGCTAATATTTCTAAGAGCTCTACTATTTACTGTGGACTTTCCTTCTGCAGTAGACTTTCCAAATCGCATTTATGTGGGAAGGGAACCCGAGTTAATGTTTTGATTCCAATATCCAATATCAGTTCAGAAGAAAAGTCATATTGGACTTGAAAATATTAACTCTGTTTTTTGCCACAGATGCTGCCAAATTTGTGAAGTTTTTCCAGCAGTTTCTGTTTTTATCCTAGTATACCATGCCTGGTTAAACCCAGTCCTCAGTGTACATGAGCTTTTGTAAACCTGCATACCAATGCTCAGTCACCATTGACAAATGCTTTCTAGTATTCTGGTTCGGTTTTGACTTCTCTTTTGCCTGTCACATATTTTATTTTTTAATTCAGCCTGACTGGTATCAAGAGTTCCCCTGGCCTGTTCTACTGAATGTTAGGAAAACTCATGAGGATTGCCCAATAAGAAAAAAATTCACATAAAAAATGTCTACGTCATTTTCAATCCAAGCCTGTCATTGTATACAGATGAAAGTGTGGGGGTTTAAGAAGCTCTTCGCTCCATTAGGTTTCCAGCAGTCCAGGATTCAACCCAAAACAACTCGAGTCCTTCAGTTCAACAAGCGTATATCTACGTACACAAATCATGTATTATATGCACAACAGACATCAAAGTGTCATAGATACGCTTTCTCACACTTAATCACATACAGAGATTTATGGCATCTGTTAAGTAAAATGTTAACCTTTCAGTAGCCGAGGAGAATTATACACTTATTTACACAGTTCAATATAACTTCATAAAGGCAAAGTCATTCATCTTAAAACTTAAATTAGATTATGCATATACTGTACATGTTACATAAAGATATTTGTTTCACTCAGTCTGGCATTTTTACAATAATGCTACACACCCACTTACAGAAATGTTACCTCCATATAATTCAGTCCACAACGAGGAAACAGGGTCAGACAAATAGACTACATAGATCATACCTCAGGTATTTCACTTGAATCCTGGGTGTGAAAGTGACAATACAAGCACAGTTGACGTGCTGGGATTTTTTTTTGTGCAGAGATGGAAACAACAAATGAAATCACCCACAAACCAGCCCGTGTGTGTGGTACTGCTACAAGGCATCAAGTTACTTCCAGCTCCTCTTCGTCATACGTGTCAGAAGATTACTGAACAATTGTAGTAGGGAGAGTGCTGGCGCACCTTCACAGAAAGAAAATAAAAACAAAACAAAACAAAAAGTGACTTGTCATCCGTTCGCCCTGCTCCCGTTTACCCCTCGGCTCAGTATTTGCTCTGTTTCAGTTTATCAATGTGGTAGCAGAGCTTCAGGGCTGGGCCAAGTTTCAGTCCCATGTACTTCATTATCATGTCACTCTTCAGCAAGATCAAAGCATTGCCATCAATCTCCTGAAAAAACGGGGAGTGGAAGAGAAGCATGTGAACTAATGAAAAGGTGGCTTACTTTTACCAGATGTGACTAAAACAGCTGAAGTATAAATAGGAGATTATTAGGAGCACAAGGCAGGTATGAGGATAAATCACAGGCTAACATTGCAGATTTTGACTTCAGTGAATAGTGAATTCCTATTAATGGGTCCAAAGCCTGAAACATTGACCTCTCATTTCACTTTTAGGAATTTAACTAATCTGCTGTATGCTTGCGTTTCATTCAGATTTCCAGCATTTACACATTTTTTTCTTTCCTTAGTAGTTGATCTGTGCCCCACCCCAATTATTATGACTAGAAAGCAAGCACCAAACATGGTCTAGCACAGTACTGCCATTCATTCTACTGGCAGGAGGCAAAAGATGGTAGCCTAGTAATGGAATAGTTTTGTAATATCAGATATGCTGGTACAGTACCTGGTTGTTCACTGCGGGCCATTGCCACCACTTACCTACAGTGCAATTCCTCGGACCAAGTCTTATGGTACATTCCAGGTGAACCTCATGCCAGCTTACATCCTGCACGTATGCATATGGACACGCATACTGGGGTTCAGAACAAGGAAAGTAGCATGTCAAGTTTTAATGGTTTAAGTATTTAAAAGGGAATCAATGCAAGGTGCTGACTTCTCCCTTCAAGTTAAATATAACAGCAGCATAAATATGGCTAATTCTATGAAATCAGGCTAACTTGTATCGAATATGACTAACCTGTAACAGCACATGTCTGATGCTAATCATTCACATTCAGTGCACCCTACATTATCATCTGTCTTTAACAGGTCATTGCCATCACACTAAATGTGATGCAAGCCCAGTGGTCTTCCTGATCTATGCCTAGCTTGTGAAAAATTAAACAGTGGTGTAAGATTCACACACTCGAATATTCAAAGCCACTACTATAAAAGATATCAGGATAATTAAATTAACTGGCCTTGATTTATGCCTGTTCAGAAAAACAATCTAGGCTTGTTTATGGTTATAGAAACGAAGCCGAACACTTCTTATTGATTTGTGGTACATATGCATCACTGGCAAGGCCAGCATTTATTTACCTATCCCTAATTGCCCTTCAGAAGATGACAGTGAGCCACTTTGAGTACAGTCCAAAGGAGTGCGAGTTAGGTTGATTGGCTAAGCTAAATTGACCCTAGTGTCAGGGGGATTAGCAGGGTAAATGTGTGGGGTTATGGGAATAGGCCCTGGCTTGAATTGTGGTTAGTACAGACTCGATGGGTCGAATGGCCTCCTTCTGTACTGTAGGGATTCTATATAATTGAATGGCTTGGTATGCCACATCAGAGGGCAGCCAGAAAACAGCCACATTGTTGTGGGACTGGAGTCATGTTCAAGCCAGACTAGGTAAGGGTGGTAGGTTTCCTTTCCTGGAGGGCATAAATAAACCAGATGGGTTTGTTATGACAATTCAGTAATTTTGTGGTCACCTTTACTGAGACTAGATTTATTTAAATAATTGGATTTAAATTCCTCCAATGTCGTGGGATTCACATCCAGAGCCGGAATTCTCCAGCTGTTCATGGCCCGCTGCCGCTGCCAGAGAGGACAAAGCATTTGGCGCTCAGCCAGATCTCTGTTCACTGCAGCAGGACGGCAGAATCCCGCTGGGGCGAACAGTTGGAGAATCCCACTCCAGGTCTCTGGATCATAAGTCCGGGCCTCAGGATTATTGCAAAAGCAAAATAGTGCAGATGCTGGAAAGCTGAAATAAAAACAAAAGATGCTGAAAATACTCAGCAGGTCAGACAGCATTTGTAAAGAGAGAAGCAGAGTGGGAGGGTTGCTAGTTCAGTAACAACAACCACTCTGCTCCCCACATCCTTATTTGTATTTCTCTCAAAGTCTAACACTTACGTGCTTTCTGAAAAGCTCAGCATGTGGACCCAAAGCCTGAGGGTCAGATTCTCTGACAAACCGCATCACATCTTCCACAGTCCAGGTAGATGGATGCCTGCTTGATGACCGAAGGTAGTCCTGAGAATGCACATGACGTTCAGGGCCTGAGGCTGGGCTAGATGCTAAAATGATGCAGGAAAAAAATTTAAAGAGGTAGCAAAATGCTTTCAATATTATCCATTAAACAAAGAATTATACTGTATCAAAAATAAAATAATTAAAAGCACAATGGGTGGAATTTTCATATCCCACCAGCCACAGGAAGCGTAATGGTTGGGACAGGAATGTGCAAAGGTCCGTTGAGGTCAGGCAAGATTTTCTAGCCTTGGGGCAAGCGCGGCTGGAAAATCCCACCCAGTGTCTCCAAACGTGTACACGCATAGATGTCTAGCCCAATCCATCACATAAACCAGCCTCCCATTCGTTGATTCTGTCTCCAGTTTTTGCTGCCTTGGCAAAGCAGCCAGCATAATTAAGGACCCCATGCACCCCAGACATTCTCTCTTCCACCTTCTTCCATCGGGAAAAAGATACAAAAGTCTGAGGTCACGTATCAACTGATTCAAGAACAGCTTCTTCCCTCTGGTGTCAGAGCTTTGAATGGACCAAACTTGCATTAAGTTGATCTTTCTCTATTCTCTAGCTATGACTGTAACACTACATTCTGGACTCTCTCGTCTTCTATGAGTAGTATGCTTTGTATAGCGCGCAAGAAACAATACTTTTCACTGTGTGCTAATACATATGACAATAATAAATTGAAATCAAATCAAACTTAACAGAAATTCTGAGCCCATTCTATATTTTGTTGCTGGCATTTTGAATATTTGTGCTATTTGCTATTCAAACCATGCTCTTCAGTATGAAGGCTCGCCAGTCTGGCTAATTTGTTACAGAAGTAGGCATTGTTTGTCCACAGCAGAAGATTAGAGTGTCAAGATAAAAGATTTAATGCCCAATAAACTAGTCATATATATAATGAATATTGTTCAAATTGGCATATATATCTTATTGCATTCTTCTAGATCTGTGTTTAGGAGATGTTCAGTTCTTTAAATTATTGCAGACTGCCCCCCAACACAGTCTCTTCTGTCTGCCTCTTCTCCTCCTCCCTTAAGTCCCACCTTCAATTTAATTGGTAACCACAAATGCTGTCCTCCTTCTTCACAAGCAGACATTCTAAGATATGAAGATGTAAGCAGCAAATCCAGTGTACTGTCTGTAATGCAGATTCTGGTTTTCTCTGTAATCTTACATCATAACAACTAGCTAACCTATCCTGCCACCCCCACCTACGTTCCCCACAACCATCTCCCTCCTCCCACCCCTCTGGCAACCAAAACCAAACTGGAACACTGAGGCCTTGTTCTCAACAGCACCAATGAAAACCTCAAGCAAAACCCATTTCTGCTGTTTGCTTCAACTGGAAGCAAAACAAGGCTACAGTGTGGACACGATCACAAATTTGAAAAAAAAATCTTTTTAAAAACTTAACTAGCCCAAGCTACTTTTCTTCAAACTCTTATCGTGAATTCTAAAGGGCTTTGTGAGCAGCAGTACTTATTGAAAAGCCCGTGAGTTGGTGTGGAAGGAAGCCCAAGAGATGGGAGGGAAATCACTGGAACTCTGCGCAAAAATGAGTCTATCAGCTTCTGGTTGAGGACCATTTTACTGATGTCGATAGTAGTTGGGAACTTAGTTGGGTTCTATCTTGCAACACTGCCATCTATGCGGCAATGTGGAAAATTGCCCAGGTATATCCTGTCCAAAAAAAGCAGGATAAATTCAACCCAGACAATTACTGCCCTCTTGATGGAAGGGGTCACTGACAGTGCTGCCAAGCAGCACTTACTCAGTAATAATTGATGCTTAGTTTGTTTTCCTTCTGGGTCAGTCAGCTCCTGACATTATTACAGTCTTGTTCCAGACATGGAAAAAAGTGTTGAATTCAAGAAGTGAGGTGAGAGTGATGGTCCTTGACATCAAAGCAGTACTTGGCTATCTGTGGCATCAAGGAGCCCATGTAAAACTGAAGGCAGTGGGAATCAGTGGAAATCTCTCCCATGGTTGGAGTCCTGCCGAGCACAAAAGAAGATAGTTATGGTTGTTGGAATTCAATCATCTCAGTCCCATGACATTGCTGCAGAAGTTCAAGAGGGTCATGCCCTGGACATCTTTAACTGCTTCATCAATGGCCTTCCCTCCATCAGAAAGCCACAAGCAGGGATGTTTGCTGATGATTGGACGATGTTCAACACAATTTGCTACCCCTGACACCCAAAGCAGTCCACGTACATATGTACCTGCACAAGATTGTGTCTTGGGCCTTAGTGGGATGTCTGGCTAGGTCAAACATTTTTATTGCCCATCCCTATTTGTCCATGAGAAGGTGGTGAGCCATCGTGTGATGTAGGTACACCCACAGTGATGTTGGGGGGATGGGGGATATTCCAAGATTTTGACCCAAGAACAGTGACCAAACAGCAATTATTGTTCCGAGTCAGGGTAGAGCGTAATTTGGAAGGGAACTGTAGGGTTCCCTTACTTCTGCTGCCCTTGTTCTCTATGTGACAGAGTTTTGGAAAATCCTTTTGAAGAAGCCTCGGTAAGTTGCTTAAGTACATCTTGAAGGTGATAGAAGCTGCTGCCATTGTGTGTTGATTGTGGAGGGAGTGGATATGAGGGAGTAGATATTGAAGATGGTGAATGGGGTGCCAGCCAAGCAAGCTGCTTTGTCCTGGATGGTATTGAGCTTCTTAAGTGTTGTTAGAGCTGCACTCATCCAGGCAGCTGGACAGGATTCCATCATACTCCTGACCTGTGCCTTGTAGATAGTGGACAGATTTTGGGGAGTAAGAAGATGAGTTTTTCTTCACAGAATTCTTGACCTCTGACCTGCTCTTGTAGCCATCTTGTTCAGGAATGTTGTCCAGATCTTGCTGCATATGGGCATGAACTGCTTCAGTATCTGAGGAGTTGTGAATGTTGCTTAACATTGTGCAATCATCAGCAAAAAACTCCATCTCTGACTTTATGATGGAAGGAAGGTCATTTATGAAGCAGCTGATGATGGTTAGGGCTATCACACTACCCTGAAGTGATGTCCTTGATCTGAAATGATTGAATTACAACAACCACAGCCATCTTCCTTTGTGCCATGTATGATCCCAACCCATGGATGATAAGTGGCAAGTAACACTTGAACCACACAAGTGCCAGGCAATGACCATATCCAATAGGAGTGAATCCAACCATCTCCCTTTGATATTCAATAGCATTACCATCACTGAATCCTCAACTGTCAATATCCTGGAGGTTACCATTGAGCAGTAAATGAATTGGATTGACCATAGAAATACTGTGGCTACAAGAACAGGTCAGAGCCTGGGCGTTCTGCGGCAAGTAACTCACCTCTTGACTTACAAAACTTGTCCGCTGTCTACAAAGCACACAAGAGTGTAATATAATGCACTCCAGCTGCCTGAATGACTGCCTCTACAGCAACACTCAAGAAGCTCAATACCACCTTGAACAAAGCAACCAGTTTGATTGACACCCCATCACCACCTAAAACATGCACTCCCTCCATCACCAGCACACAGTAGCAGCAGTGCACCACCTACAAGATGCGCAGTAGGAATTTACCAAGGCTCATTCAACAGCAACTTTCAAACCTGTAACCTCTACCAGCTGGAAGTCAAGGACAGCATGAGAACACCAAAGCCTGCAAGCCACATACTACCCTGACTTGCAACTATGTCATTCATTCACTGTCACTGGGTCCAAACCCTGGAACTCCCTTCCTCACAGCATTGTGGGTGAAGCTTCGAACATGCATAGGACCACATGAATTAGGAGCAGGAGTAGGCCACTTCAAGCCTACTCCATCATTCAATAAGATCATGGCCATCCAACTCTGCCTTAAAAATATTCAAAAACTCTGCTTCCCAATGCTTTTTGAGGAAGAGAATTTCAAAGACTCATGACCCTCTGAGAGAAAAAGAATTCTTCTTATCCTTGTCTTAAATGAGCGAAGCCCTATTTTTAAACAGTGACCTCTAGTTCTGGAAACGTAGGGGCAGGAGTTGATTATTTGACCCATTGAGCCTGCTCTACCATTCATTGTGATCATGGCTGATCCTCTATCTCAATACCATAGTCCCATGCTCTCCACATGTCACCTTACACATTTAGAGTATAGAAACCTATCTCACTGCCTTCTTAAATGTATTCAGTGACTTGGCCTCCACAACCTTCTGTGATAGAGAATTCCACAGATTCACCATCCTTTGAATGAAAAAGTTTCTCCTCCTCTCAGCCCTAAATGGCCTACCCCAAATCCTGAGACTGTGAACCCTTGTTCTAAGCCTCTCAGTGAGAGGAAACAACATCTCTGCATCTACTCTGAATTTTGTGCGTTTCAATTGGATCCTCTCTCATTCTTCTAAATTCCAATGACTATATGCCCAGTCAACCCAACCTTTCCCCATATGCCAATCCTGCCATCCCAGGAATCAATCTGGTGAATCTTTGCTGCACTCAGTCTATGGCAATATATCCTTAGATAAAGTAACCAAATCTGCACACAATATTCCAGATATGGTCTCACTAAGGCCCTTACTGCTGCAGTAAGACATTTTTGCTCCTGTACTCAGGTCCTCTTGCAATCAAGACCAACATACCATTTGCCTTCCTAGCTGCTTTCCGTGACTGGTACACTAGGATACCTAGAGGTCCCTTTGTACATCAACATTTCCCAATCTATCATCACTTAAATCATACTCTGCCATTCTGTTTCTCTTCCCAAAGTGGATATCTTCACATTTATCCACATTATACTGCAGCTGCTACGTATTTGCACATTCACTCAACTTATCTAAATCACTTTGAAGCCTCTTAACATCCTCCTCAGCAGTCACATCCCCAACAAGTCAGCAAACTTGAAAATCTTACATTTGGTTGCTTTATCTAAATTATTGATGAATATTGTAATTAGCTGAGGCCCAAGCACAGATCCCTGCAGGATACCATTTGTCACTGTCTGCCACTTCAAAAAAGACCCATTTATTCCTACTCTGTTTTTCCTGTCTGTTTATTGATTCTCAATCCCTGTCTACATATCACCCCAATCACATGTGCTTTCATTTTTCACAGTAGCCTCTTATGTGGGAGCTTGTCATTCTACTAGTTAACGTCCTCAAAAAACTCCAGTAGGTTTGTCAAACATGATTTCCCTTTCATAAATTCATACTGACTTTGTCTAATCCTGTTGAGATTTTCGAAGTGTCTTATTTTCATATCCTTTAAAATAGAATTTAGCATTTTACCTACTAGTCATTTTAAGCTAACCAGTCTGTAATTCCCTGTTTTCTCTCTCCTTTTTTAAATAACAGTGTTACATTTGTCACCCTGCAGTTTGCCAGAAATGTTCTAGAATCTATAGACCTTTGGAAGATGATAACCAATGCCTCCACTTTTTCTATGGCCACCACCTTTAGCATCCTGAGATATTATTTTTGTCTTCCTCCATGAAGACAGAACTAAATTAGTTATCGAGTTGCTGCGTCATTTCCTTGTTCTCTATTATAAAATCTCCTGACTTGTACTGTGATTGTCTTCACTAATTGTTTTTTATATGTACATATATAGAAGCAAGGCGTCTATGTAACTTGCAAGTTTGCTCTCATATTCTATTTTCCTCCTTTTAATTCATTTCTTGGTCCTTCTTCGCTAAATTCTGAACTGCTTCCAATCCTCAGGCTTGCTACTTTTTTAAGCAACTTTATATCTCTCCTCTTTGGATCTAATACTTCATAGAGTTCATAGACTCCTACATTGCAGAAGGAGGACATTTGGACCATCGAGTCCCACCCATGCCCCATCCCCATAACCCCACGCATTTACCCTGCCTAGTCCCCCTGACACTAAGGGGTAATTTACCAACCCATCTAGCACTTCTTTGGAGTATGGGAGGAAACTGGAGCACCCAGAGGGAACACACGCAGACACGGGGAGAATGTGCAAACTCCACACAGACAGTGACCCAAACCAGGAATTGAATCCGGGTCCCTGGCTCTATGAGGCAGCAGTGCTACCCACTGTGCCACCGTGCCGCCCAGAATCTTCCAATTTACCAACTTACTATCTTCCAATTTATTTTGTTAGCCACAGTTGGGCTGTTTCTCTTGTGTTCTTGCACCAAAAGGGAATGTCTTACTGTTGCAAAGCATACATTCATTCCTTAAATATTAGCCATTGTCTACTCCACCATCATGTTTTTTTAATGAAGTCCCCCAATCTATCAAAGCCAACTCTTGTCTCACACATTTGAAATTTCCTTTCTTTAGTCCTAGATTCTCCCACAGGGGAAACATCCTCTCCATGTCCATCCTGTCAAGACCCCTCAGGGTCTTAAAGGTTTCAATCAGGTCACCTCTTAATCTTCTAAACTCGAATGGCTATAAGCCTAACCTGAGCATGCACTGCATGAGCCAGTCAGGAATCAATAATGTCACTAATCATGGAGTGATTGTGGTTTGGAAAGATTTAAAAAGCACCCATTTGAGCTACCAGGCATACTCCAAATTAGAAACTGAAGACTGCTTGTCAGCTGAAAGCAGAAGACCAGAGAACTCCACAGAGGAAGAGAGAAGAGCCCATGTCATCTCACATCCTAGGCTGAATCTGGAAGCAACAACTGCATTAAGCCAGAAAAGTCGCTGCCTGGCTTTGTTAAATCTTGTTGCTTAATAAATGTTTCCTGAATTACATCACAAAACTGCCTCCTGTTGCCTGACTGGTTAAATTCTCTAAAGAGCAAACGGATATTGAGAAAGTGGATTTGGACATTAAATACCAATCGCCCCAACAAAAAAAAACCTGATCCGGCAATTACAGGAAGAATTAGAGGGAAGATGTGCAAATGGGCAGCTCAAGACATTTTCTAGAGTCTAGTTACAGGGTGCATCCAGAGCTTTGGAGCAGGTTGTATATCTGGGGTCTTGATCGGAAAAGAGGGGATGTGAGGAAGTGATTCCCCCCCATCCCTCCCCCCTCCCGTTACTGCCTGAGGCACAAATAGGCTATCGTGCTGGGCGTTTCCCCCATGCCACCCCTGAGCTTCTCCTGCTGGCCTGAAAATTGCAGTCAGGTGAAATGCACCCTACCCCTGTAAAATTGCAACAAGTGGGGGTGGGTAGGTGACAGAAAGGATACCTACTGAACTTTAAGCCCCCCACCTCTTCCCACCTGCAAATCTGTCAATGGGGGCCCACTAAATGTTGGCCTATTGTGTCAGGGCAGAGAGAAAACAAAAATAAAAAGAGGATAAAGATTATGTGAGTAGGGAAAAGAATGAAAAGGAAAACACTCCCACTAGATTTGCTCTTTCGTAGAATCATAATGTAAAATATGGAAAAAGCTCATTCAGCCCATTATACTCGTACTGATTGTATTTAGTGATGTCCACAGTCTCTACTTTAAAATACAACTTTGCATTGTTAGCAATAAAATTTAAATATAGTATCTAAAAAAAGGCAATGTCTAACATGAGCTGTACCTGCATTACTGCTTCCTTTTGCTTCATAAAAGCCTCCTCCTCCACCCGGACTGGATGAGAGCCTCCGCAAGCCTGATGAAGGGGGCCCATTGGAAGACTGATAACTCGAGCGATAGTTATACGAGATGGCCCCTGCGCTCCGGTACTCTCCAGAACTACGCCTTGAAGGACTAGGAGGATTCAGCGAGTGGACGGGAGAATCCATCAAATCCACACCGTATCTGTTCTCTACAGCTCCAATGAGATCGTCCTCTGGTATCACAGTTTCTGCAGTGAAATTATTACAGAAAAGATATTATATCACAGGCTTATGCACTTACATGCACTTTTTAATTAGTCAATATCCTGTGGCATTGCACAAATTTCAGATACTTATCTATTTTCCCTTTATTTTTGGTTGTTTCCATGTTGTTTTCAATAGAATACTGTACATTCTAATGATCTACCATATAAAAAAATGTCATTTATTTTATCTTTGTGTTTTTTGAAGATGAATATAAGAAATGGAAGCAGGAATAGACCATATATTCCCTCAAGCCCACTGTGCCAGTGTGATCATGGCTGCTCTTTGGTTTCAGCTCCACTTTCCCATCTGCTCCATGTATCCCTCAATTCTCTGAGAGAACAAAATCTTTCTATATGAGTCTTAAGTATATTCAATGGAAGCACATCTACAACCCTCTGGGATAGAAAATTCCGAAGATTCACAGCCCTTTGAATGAAGAAATTACTCCTCATTTCAAACCTAAATAATGCCCCCATACTCTATGTTCCTCAGCCAGCCTCTCAGTTTCTACCTTGACATCGCTACAGGAATTTCTCAGGGTAGGACACATGGGTTGTTAGCACTGAGTGAAAAGTGTGCATCTGTTCATAACTCTGCAGATAACAAATTATTCTGTGCTGAAAGAAGTTGGGCTGATAAGTGACAAGTAACAAATATCCCATATATGTGCCAGACAATGATAGCCACCAGCACGAGAGTCTAACCATCTTTCCCTTCTACTTAATATCCAACCATCAATATTCTGGATTCACCACTGACTAGATATCCAATTGAACTAGCCAGATAAATACTGTAGCTACAGGAGCAGGATCTGGGTACTCTGCAGGATACAGTAAAGGTATGGATGTGTGTGGGGAATGTCACAGCGGTGTGGGGGGCTGTAGGGGTGGGGTGTAGCTAGATACAGGGATATGGAAATGTGTGGGCATGGCTACATGTGGGGATGTGTTATGTGAGGGATAGGGCTGGATAAGGCCATGTATAGAAGTGTGGATGAGTAGGTGTTAGAAATGAGAGTGGACAGATGTGGATACGAATATGTATGGGGATGTGGTGTGGCAGAATGTGGTTATATGAGTTTGTGTCTGGAATTGTGAGTGTGTGTATGTGTTGGGGTAGATGTGGGGTTGGGCATGGATGTGTGTGGAGGGAGTATGCTAATTTTTTCCCTCAGTTTGATGAGCAGTGTTTACACAAGCCAAATGGGCAATCTCATCCTCAAAAAATGAAAGGTTATAAATATGGAAACAGAGGCAAATTAGAAATATTTTAAGTCAAAGGCATTAAGTATTTCCAAATACCATCAGTCAAGAGCTATAATTACCACTAGGCCATGCAAAGGGAAATAAAGATGACAAGAGGTTAAAAATCTTAAATTTGCCTGCATCTGTTATTTTCTCTTTAACAAAGATTGATGTTTTGTTCCCTTGCTCTACAGATTTAAAATTGACATTCTAAAAGAGTGGCGTTGTTAAAACAATTAAATATAAAACAAACATGTGTCTTTAACTGCACAAAATACAGGAAAAGTAAAAGACCTATTCACAGTGCTTACAATACCTGTTGGCACATAGCCACAGAAGGACAACAATTACGCAGTGTTCTTATAACCCGCCAGTGCTTAACAACTGTCAGCGAAGTTGACAGTGATTGCTGAGTCACTGGCACCTCAGACACACTGACATACTGGCCTTGTGTTAAAAGAGAATCAGATGTTGGTTAAGAGCAGCAGAGACCTGAAAATAACAGTTGGCATGAATCTACGCAGCACAGTGCCCTCTGCAGACTCCTGCTGGCTCAGACAGTGGTGAATGTACAACGGAGATAACTCTTAAAATGGGTAACGGCAGTCAGAATCTTACCTACCTTGCTGGAGCATCTTAAATATTTTTGATCAGGAATTTCCTGTTGCTCTTTCCCAAAGGTGACCCATCAAGAGGCTGCTTCTGGGTTCTCATATCAGTGAGGGAGAGTGATGTGTGGCCATTTAGTCAGCAAAATGATTTCTGCTTAAAGGACTATATCACGTTTCAGAGAAGCTCTGCAGCAGTTGGGTATTTTAGGTTGCAGCAGCTGCAGGAATGGAGAGAAGACCTGGGAGGGCTACTCCGGTCTCATCCTGACCTGGATGTTTTGCAAAGAAAGCTGAGGGCCTACAGTGAAGTGAATGTCCCCAAGGATGGGAGGAAGAGGACTGCTTGTCGAACCAAGCAGACATAGCTGGAAATGGCTGAGGGAGTGAGAAACTACTCCAACTGAAGAGCCAGCAACAAGAGGATATGATCGATGAATATCATAGCAGTGTCAGGTACTAAGCCCCATACTCTGACATACCCAACATTCTCCTGCACAGCATGCCTCAGGCCAACACTGCACTCACTCCTCTCCCTACAGGCACCTCACATTCCTACCTGAACAGCCAATAGTCACACTTCCCCTCAGACTTTTGCCCTGTCAAAATCGCGTCACACAGTAACCCTCTCAAATGGTCACCTTCACTCCTCTGCACACAAGCCATTCTGACCATTCACATCTCCCTGATTTCTCACCTTGTGGGAGAAGAGTGCATATACTTGGCGAGAGACAGAGATGCTTGGTTGAGGGAGGCAGGAGAATTAATTCCTTCAATGATAGCCATGTCAGCCACTGGTAATGCAATGTTCATTGGAACCTTGAGAATGCAGATGTCAACAGCACTTGCCACAAGAGCCTAAGCTTCCTTAGGCAGTGGTGTTCACACATGCCGCGACAGCTGATCCTCTATAGACCCAGTGTTACGGATGTCACCATCTTCCAGCTGGATCTCTCTACGCCTCCTCTCATCCCTGTGGATGGATATGTGACTGACGAGGAGGCAGCTTGTGCTACTGTTGAAGTTGCTTCTACTGGATCATGTCGCAGTGGAAAGCCCCCTGCCCTAGATCCTCAGCAGAGGGGGATACTATAGGTGCATAAATTTCTTCCATTCCTGTGAGAAGCTGGAGGCAGAGAAGTGCAGCTGATGGTAGGTAAATTGCAGATCAGATGAAGAGCCTTCCAGTTAGTTGACAGACAGTTAATCTGTCATGCAATGGTAGTGCTCTCTGACAAGAGAAATGCTTTGCAAAGCAATCTCATATCTGGCTGTGTCTGCAGTGTTCCAATACAACTGATTACAGTTATCACAGCTTGTCGGTTTTGGAGACTGTTGGCAAAGATTGAATCTATGTGCAAAACCCTCTTCATCGTCCATTTAATTGCCTTCTCTCCTCAACCATGGTGTTCCTAACATCACTCCCTACTGTAATATCCTAACTATGTTAGGGGATGTGGGTTTTAACCAGAAAGAAAAAGATGTGGTTTGCACATGTCGATTCAACAACTGGTTTATTGAAAAACTGCTGTCTGCACAGAACAGAAAGTGAAACTAAAACAGCAGCCTGCACATTATCCCAATGACAGCAGCATCAAATCATGTGACCAGTTCTTAAAGCAATCATGCAACTACTTAAATATATAACACCCACCAGCCCTGGAAAAGCTAGAAAGCTGCAATAGTGCATTGGGATACCAGTCCAATGACAGTTATTGTAATTTTTCCACCTCTCCACCTCCAAATCCTCCAAATTGTTATTTCCTGTTTTATTTGTTCTGTCACTTTTAGAGGCCTGTGTTTCTGCTTCTCTACTCTGTTTGAAATCTTACCATTTAAGGTGCTTTTTCTGGCTCTATTCTATTTTCCACAATATGTTACTTTATACTTTCCTACATTGAACTACATCTGCACCTTATAAGTTCCTCCTGCCGGCCAATGCCCTCCTTCAGTCTTACAATTTGTCATTTCCCTCAACTAATCATATATAAATAAGAACAGCCAGATGGGGCAGTTTCTTCTGGCCAGAAAAGTAGTACGAGGGATGAGGGACTTCCGTTGCATGGAGAGACTGGGTAAATTGGAGTTGTTCACCTTAGAACAGAGGAGATTAAGGAAAATGTTCAAAATTATGAGGGGTTTTGATGGAGCAGATAGGCAGATGGTGTCTCCACTGACAGGAAGGCTGGTAACTGGAGGACATTTAAAGTAATTGGCAGCAGAACCAGAGACAATGGGAAAAATTTATTTTATGCAAGAATTTTTTTTGATCCAGAATGCAGTGCTTTTATGAATAGTTGAAACAGATTAAACAGTAACTTTCAAAATGATATTGGATAAATAGTTGAAGGGGCTGTGGAGAGAGGGCAGGGAATTGTTTGGCATTTCTGAAGAGCCAGTCCAAGCAGAATAAGCTGAATAGCTTCTTTCTGTGCTGTAAGGTTCCATGATCTCCTTTCACCCAGCAGATCCCAGGTCATGTACTGCTCAGGTTAGGAGGCCCTTCCATGGAGGTATCCTTGCTAAGATGGAGAACTATATTGGATGGAGATAGTTGGCCAAATTCAGTTGTGAAGTCCTCTCTTGGGCAGAATACATCTGGAAGCCATGTAGTTAGCAAGTAAGGACTGGAGCAGCTAAGGGTTGCAAACCCCTGTAGATAATTTCCCTTTATCAATAAATATATTTTGATCCTAATGAAACATGAATTGTATTAATGATGTTTGGAGTGTCACTACAAAACAGTCATGATGTGGATGTGCCAGCATTGGACTGGGGTAAACACAGTAAAAACTCTGACAACACCAGGTTTCAGTCCAACCGATTTATTTGTGAGTTTACTATCAAATAAATCGGTTGGACTAAAACCTGGTATTGTCAGACTTTTTACTACAAAACAGCCCAGATTCTAGATTATTGGTGGGCCTTCCACACACACACCAATCCAATACTGTAGGAGTGTGTGAGAGACCAATGAAAATTTGGAGCCAAAGGGTGGAATTTAGTGCCTTATCCTTGGTGAGCTTGGTGTCAGGGGTTCATTTAATCAGCTGGAGGATGGCAGATGGGGATCCCAAAACCTATTTGCCTTCACCCCTACTGAGTGATGGTGGGAGGCCTATGATTGGCTTTTCTGCCCCACTGTCAACTGAGGATTTTAAGTGGACAATTAGTGTTCATTTAAGCATTAGGGTAGGCAGCGGTATAGTGGCACTGTCATTGTCATTAGTAATTGAGAGACCCAGGGCAATGCTCTTGGGGACTTTGTTTGAATGCCTCTGGCAGATGGTGAAATTGGAATTCAATATAAATCTGGAATTTAAAGTTGAATGATGATCTAAAAACCATTGTTGGTTGTTCTAAAAACCCATTTGGTTTTTTTAACATCCTTTAGGGGAGGAAATCTTCCACCATTATCTGGTCTGTTCCTACATGTGTCTCCAGAGCCACAACAATTTGATTGGCTCTTAAATGCCTTCTGGAATTAAAGATAATTTGGAATAGGCCATAAATCCTGACCTAACCAGCAATGCCCACATACCATGAAAGAAGTTTTTAAAAACTCAGAGGCGGGCAGGTGGCTTGCCATGTGGAGAGAACGACAAGCAAATCTGCGGGAGGTTAGGATGTTTGTGGTGCTTTTGGGAAGGAATGGTCTTGCTGCTGACCTCATCCTCAACAGCCCTCTCCCCTCTCATCATCACTCTCCTCTGGCCTGGGATCCGGCATTGATCCTAGGCCTTGGGTGGATATCATACCAGAGACGGGCGAGGACATGGGCAAATTTGAAAACAAGGATGAGCATTTTATAAAGAGGCATTGCCTGACCAGAAGCTAATGTGGTGAGGACAGCAGAGAGGTGAAAAAGATGTGGTGAGACTTAGGACATGGGCAGCAGAGTTGAAGTTTACAGAAGGTAGAGTATGTAGGACCAGCTAGAATAGTCAGGTCTATAGGTAACAAAGGCATAGATGGATGAGAGTTTCAGCAATGGATGAGCTGAGGCAGGAGTAGAGATGGACAATGTTTTGGTGATGGAGGTAGACAGCATTAGTGATGGAAAAAGTATGGGTTCAGAAGCTGATCTCAGGGTTAAATGCTAATCCAAGCTTATGAACTGTCTAGTTCAGGCTCAGACATCAGCTCAGATATTGAGTTGGTGGCTAGGGAACAAAGTTTATGACAGGTAGACCACAATTTTGATCTTCCCAATACTGAAGAAGGTCTTACTCATTCAACACTGGATTTTGAAGAAGCAGCATGTCAATAAAAGCCAGCAGAGAGGTTGAGAGAGGCAGTGGTGGGGTGTCATCAGTGTACATGTGGAACCTGACATTGCATTGAGAGAGTGTGTATGTGAGGGGTGGGGAAGAGTGGCTGTGTGTGAGGGGGGGGTGGAGAAGACAGAGTGTGTGTGATGGGTAGGGGAACAGAGAATGTGTGTGAGAGGTGGGGGAAGAGGGGGTGGGGGAAGAGAGAGTGTGTGTGAGGGATGGGGGAAGAGGGAGTGTGTGTGAGGGGTGGGGGAAGAGGGAGTGAGTGTAAGGGGTGGGGAAGAGAGTGTGTGTGTGTGTGAGGAGTGGGGGAAGAGAGAGTGTGAGGGGTGGGGAAGAGAGAGTGTATGTGTGAGGTGTGGGGGAAAAGAGCATGTTTGAGGGGTGGGGAAAGTGAGAGTTTGTGTGAGGGGTGGGGAAAGACCGAGTCTGTGTGAAGGGTGGGGGAAAAGGGAGTGTGTGTCGGGGTGGAAGAGAGTGTGTGAGGGGTGAAAAAGTGTGTGTGTGTGTGTGTGTGTGGTGTAGTGATGGTTAAAATTATTTCTTGAACCTCAATCCTAATGTTGTTTGAGTACAGGACTATCAGACACTTGTACTCATCAGTTAGAGTTATGAGTTATGTTACTTCTTAACTGGGTATGTGAAGCAATGACAGTTCCCAAAGCATAATAAAATAGTAAAAAAAAGGAACAATTTGAACTATCAAGCCTGTTCCTTTTGCAGATCATTGTTGTGTAAAAAATATCATGGATAATGCATCATTCTATAAATCTCTTGACAGGCGAATAAGCACAGAGATCCTCTTCAAACAGATAAAGCTCCATAAATTTTTTCTCTGACCGAGTGTCTCTGATAGTCAGAAGACAAAAGTAATCTCCATCCATCAAGCTTGCTTCAAATCTAGACCAAACTGTTTTATCTTCAAGACATTAGTATTACAGCTCACAGTATCTAGCCCTACATTCCCTGGATGATCCCTGAGAGTATTGCTGGCTCGAGACATCATGTGTACATTCATAGAACCCAGAACACATACAGCTGCATCAAAAGAAAAAACTTTTATTGCAGCACAAACGCATTTTACACATTTCATTAATGGCTTTAATGTTAATCTCTTGTTTTCACTCCCCCAAATTTCCCACACCCCTGCAGAAGAGGATTTACAGGTTGTGAGATCTTGTTCTCAGCTTCGTATTTACTCTCTGCCCCCAACACCGGGATCTGAAGACAGAAGTCTACCCCTCCCACACACTTCTTTCCCCACTCCTCACACATGTTTTGTCTTCCCCCTCCCCTCACACACACACGCTCTCTTCCCCTACCTCTTACACACTCTCTCCCCTACCCTCAAACACATTCTCTCTCCCCTACCCCTCACGCATTGTCTCTCCCATTGCCCCTCACACACACTCTCTCTTCCCCCACTCCTCACACACATTCCCTCTTTCCCCACCCCTCACACTCTCTTTTCAACCCCATCCCTACACACACTCTTTCTTTTCCCCCGCCCCTCACACACATCCTCTCTCTTCCCCCACTCCTCACACACACTCTCTTTTTCCCCCACCCCTCACACACTCTCTCTTTCTCCCCACTCCTTTATGAGGGCTGTGCAGTAACAATGATGGACTAAGAAGCTTCCATCTGTGCTGTGAAGTTCTACAGCTCCCATAGGAAATCAGATACTATCTCAGGAGTGCTGCCACTGAATAAAACCATCACTTCCTGACATTTTGAGTGAAGGAGTTCTTGCCTGCATCCTCAACTATCTCTGCCATACTTACTGAATAAAGTAGCACTCCCTAACTTCTGAACTATCTTCAGCGTTTCATAACATCCATAGCTAATTTTGTGTAAATATCTCCCAAATGTGATGATTACCGTGCAACATAACCTTATTCTAACTCTTCCATTCTGTTTATTCCCCATCAAAGTATAAGTAATTGGTTACACAATTTCTTGACCCTTTGAGAGGGTAGTGTAACACTGCAGAGTAATCATAGTGGGACGAAGGAGATAGAATGGGGTAGAGGGGGGTTACATGGATGTGATCCTTGTTCCAGCCACCTGGGATTGGGATTTACACCAATTCCAGCCCTCCCGTGCTTGGGCCTGCGCTTTCACAGGTTCAAACTTCTGAATGCTTGATGCTAATCACTGCTGCACGTGTCACAACTACAACCCCCTTCAGGGAATGCGGCTGGGTCTCTCCTGATTGCATATTGTCACTACCCACTGCAGAGGCGCACAGTGCCACAAGCTGCATGGGTAATGTAGGCCAGAATTTTACCGCCTTGCCCGTCCCAGAATCAGGGCAGGCGATGCTCACACAATGGAATTCTCCGTGACCTCAAGCAGGATTTTACCAGCCTCGCCCGAGTGAAGTCGTAAAATACTGGCCATAGTTCCAATCGGTGATTGGAGATCCTGCTGTTCGGAGGGCCTGTTGCCCAGGTATTCTGTCGTGCCATATATAGAGCCCTCTCATCCAACATTCAAGCAGTTATTTTTCATGATTGACAAAACTAGAGATAACGGGCAATGTTCCCAAAAGTGCTGAATTGGTGAGGAAACTGCTCTAGATCATGACTGTTTTTTGCGCAGCTTCAGGCCTGAATCTCCCACACTCCGTGCAATGCAGAGGTCACAATCGTGAATCTCACTAAAAACCCAGGGGGCCAGAGCCTATTCACAAGCTGGACAGCTTGATCGCTGGTCAGTCCAGGACCCTCACAGTACTGCCACTCCATCTCCCTCCACGGCCCGATCACGGCTCCAACCACACTTCCCAGGCCAGCTCTGACTACCCCCCTGCCCCTGGAGCACCCCAATGTCCAGCCCACCATTCCCAGCAGTGGCGATCCCCCACAACCCCCCCTCACCCTGACAGATCCCCCAACCCCGCTGACAACCCCCCGCACCCCCCCCTCCGGGTCAGACACCCTCCCCGGGAGGCAGATCCCCCCTGCCTGCCCCGATCGCCACCTTCCCTCTGGACTGATCCCCATGCAGAGTGACAGCGGGACCCCCCACCCACCCCCATTGATTGCCCCTAGTTTCCGCCCACAGTAGGCCCCACCCTGTTAGCACTGTCCCATGCCCAGTGGGCAGTGCCAAGGTGCCCCTTGGGCAGTGCCGGGGGCACAGGATGGCACTGCCAGGGTGCCCATGCCCCTGCCCACCGCCTGATCCCCTGAGAGGTCCCAGCTGCCCCCTCCTTTATTCTGGCAGGGTATCCCTCTAGTTCCCCGAACATAGAGAGTTACTCTAAACCCCGCCAGAATGAAATACTCCTGGTGGGCTGGGAGATGCTATCGGGCCCGGCAAGTTCTGTGCCAGGCTCGAAAATCACATGCAAAATATATTTAAAATACATTTTAAAAAGATTCAAATGACTTACTCTCTTCCCGCCGGTTTCCAGCGCGGTCCCAACTGTGACCGTTCTCCAGCTCTGGGAGACGCACATGCATTCCCAACGCATGTGTGTATCCTGCGAAATGGCCAGTACACGATTCTCCGGATCGGACCCACCAGAAAAGTTGCGGGTCGTGATGGGAGAATCAGCCCAACATGTTCACATGAGTGTTTGAGGCAGTCCAGCAGTCCTGCTGGCACCGAACATATTAAAAAAAATATACACACCAATCTCTGGGCAGTGATAAAGTCACTCTTTGCTGGGCCACAGAATATGTATCCAACTAGTATTCTTCTGGTGTTCATCACTCAGTTCCACAGCACTGTTTAATTTTAAACTTTCTCATTTAATAAATTAAATTACTGAGCATCACTCTCATTATCTGCATTTAAAAAAACAACAAAAATGCTCAAGCCACAGAAACTAAGCACTGTGAAAGTGGCAAGAACATTGGACAGGATTGATTACAAGTCAGAGAACAGTACATTCCAAGACATTCCTCTATTAATGCTTCATCCAAATGTTAATCTGGCAGGGATCATTTTTTAAAACTTTTTAAACAACACAGAGAAATGCCTTAAAAAGCAATTATGAATAATAGTGGATAGATGGGTCAGTTCCATTTACCTGCCTGTATTCTCCCATTTTCATATTCCACAGGGGTCTGAGAAGTCGCATTGTACACAGTGAATGGCTGGCTGCTGAACAGATTATCACAGTGCAAACTGTGGCAGAGGTTCTCCAGGAAGCGCAGGATGAAGACGATACTGTTGACGGCCGGCAGACTCAGCGTGTGCTGTTCTCCATCAAACGTAGCTGGAACCAAGAGATTTTCAAAACCATCAGTTGAGACTGGGTTCCAAACCAGATCACAAAGGTGAAAGACCAGCCACTTCCCAAAAAGAACAGGATTTATCTACTTTCATATCCCCATGTGTTGGGGGTCATATATTGGCATGGATAGAGGATTGACGAACTAATGGAAGACAAAGTGCAGAACTTTACGAGACTTTTTCTAAGTATCCAGTGAGCATGAAAACGGAAGAGTCCCTGATCTGTTTTTTTGGGTGAGTTTTCACCCCCAGTCAAAGGTACTCAGTGTTTGAAAATACGGGCCAGACCATTTCCAGCTGCCAGAGGCAGTGGGCAGGACCTAATTTACCAGACAGCCAGCGGCTCAGGTTAAGCCACAAACTGTGCATGCGCAGAAAAAGCAAAATAAAACAGCTCCCCAGACCAGATACAGTCTCCTCCTTTCCCCCACCTGCATTGGAGACCTCCCCAGATTACTTACCACCCTCCTGGACCCTCTTGCAGAGGCCCCTTCATCCCTCTCTGTGACCCCGCTGGCTGACTGGTATCACCCTCTCTCTCCCCCTGCCCCCAATCATTACAGAGGCACAAATCCCACTCTCCCCCCCCCCCACCAACCCCCCACCACCGCCATCAGCGCGCCTGCAAGTGCTGACTTGGTTTCCCATCCATGAGTGCGTGACTCGCCCAAACTATCTGCATCTGATCTGCACTAATAAAAGACAGCTCCGTAAAAACCCCAGGGATGGACAGACAGGTAGGCAGTGCAGGAAGAAATGGCCTCCAGGATTTTCAGATGCTGATCTGATGGGAAGGGACGGTGGGACACCCTCTCCCCCCAGCAGCACACTGTCCCAGGGGAAGGGATGGAAAGCCTGGAGAACCAGGAAGCAGTGCCGCAAAAACCTGATTGACCTAATCCGTCAGCAAGGGTGAATGTTTAACCTTATCGAGCATCTTAACCCCCAGGTACCCCCACTCCCAGCACCTGCATACTTTCAGCCCCTGACCCCCAAGCACCTCCCCACACACTCCCACCAAGAGTATCACAACCGTTGCCCTCTGAGGGCCACCTCCTGAAACCCTGCTGGACTCGCGCCATCAGAATTTATATGCCTCCCTCTGTCCCCACAAGAGAAGAATACCCATAATTTCCGGGAGAGGGTGGTATGCCTGAGATCCAGGTCCTCACCCCTTTGAGCAGCGGGCGCTGGAGCTTGTGGGAGAGGAGGGGATGTGGACCACTAGTGACAGCATGGCTGGGCTGAAGCATAGCAGTGAGCACCTGCCAATCCTTCACTTGGGGAAATCTCAAGTAAGTTGCACGCAGCCCAGATTCCTCTCACTCCCTTGCATTTAACCTTGTGTCCGATGTTGCAGGAAGGGATCCCGATGTGCCTGGGCCATTTGGCATCACGGCCCCCACTGCTGCTCCCACCCATCCTGCCCCAACAGCTCAGAAGACCGCTCGCAGGAGCACCAGTTTTGTATCAGCTTCCACCACGCAACTGACCATCCCAGAGGCTCTCACATCTGTGTGTCCATCTGGTGGCGAGGGTCACTCTCTGGTACGCACAACACAGCTGTTAATGTACATTAGGTGGGTAAGGGAACGTTCGAGGCCTCTGACATGCGGAGGCCTGCTGGAGGCAAGGACTCAGCTGGCCCCAGGCTACATGCTGGACCTCTGCCACTACTTCATCCTCAACTGCTGGAGATGTAGCAACAGAGGCAGGGAATGCAGGCGGGGCTGATGGCCACACTGGACCAACTGCGAGGCTGTTGGGAGGAGACCCAAAGCTCTCTGGCGGACCAGCGTAGTCCCCAGGCCAACACTGCAAAGGTGGCATCCACGGTGGAAAGCCTGGGGGCAGGGGATCCTCACCATGAGTGGCGAGCTTCAAGCGATGGCTGAGTCACAGCAGGCCACAGCGGAGGGCCTCAACTGAGGGCTTTGAGAGCTTATGTGGCCCATGGCTGAGAGGCTTGAGAGCTTGCAGGAGACCTAGCGGGACAGCGCTGAGACACAGTTGGCTATGGCAACAGCCTATGAGAATGTGGCCCAGTCACAGAGGGTCACGGCTGAGGGGCTGTTGAGCAGGACCCAGTCTCGGAGGGCACTTGCTGCTGCCATTGACAGGTGGCCTCCGACTCAGAGGGCCTTCATAAGAACATAAGAACATAAGAAATAGGAGCAGGAGTAGGCCATCTAGCCCTTCAAGCCTGCCCCGCCATTCAATAAGATCATGGCTGATCTGTTGTGGCTCAGTTCCACTTTCCCGCCCTCTCCCCATAACCCTTAATCCCCTCTCTTATCAAAAACCCATCAACCCGCTTCTTAAAAATATTTAGCGAGGCAGCCTCCACCACCTCAACGGGCAGAGAATTCCAGAGATTCACCACCCTTTGAGTGAAGAAGTTCCTCCTCAACTCCGTTCTAAACCGCCTCCCCTTTATCTTGAGGCTGTGCCCCCTAGTCCTACTGTCTTTTTTGAGTGGGAAGAGTCTCTCCACCTCTATCCTATCCATCCCATTCATCATCTTATACGTCTCAATGAGATCTCCCCTCATTCTTCTAAACTCTAACGAGTACAAGCCTAGTTTATTCAACCTCTCCTCATAGCTCAATCCCCTCAACTCCGGTATCAGCCTAGTAAACCTCCTCTGCACTCCCTCCAGGGCCAAAATATCCTTGCGCAGGTGCGGCGCCCAAAACTGCACACAGTACTCCAGCTGCGGCCTCACCAATGCCCTATACAGCTGCAGCAAGACCTCCCTACTTTTATATTCAATCCCCCTCGCTATGAAGGCCAGCATCCCATTCGCCTTCCTGACCACCTGCTGCACCTGCAAGCTGGGTTTTTGCGACTCATGCACAAGGACCCCGAGGTCCCTCTGCACCGTCGCCTGCTGCAGTTTTTCGCCACGTAAGTAATAGTCCTTCCTACCATTCTTCCTACCAAAGTGGACCACCTCACACTTGCCAACATTAAATTCCATTTGCCATTTCCTGGCCCATTCGCAGAAGGCTCGACCACCATGTCGAGAACACAGGTGGTCCTCCAGGACTGACAGGGTCAGGTAATGATGGAGGTCAATGCAGAAGCACTGCCATGCCATGGAGTGATCTAGGGGCCCACAGAAACCCCAAGGGAAGAGGAAGGGCTCAAACCCATGCCGGGGCCTTCAGCCTGGAGACTGCAGCTGTGGCTACACCTTCTGACTCCCCTGTTCCTGACACCGGGGCATCTCAGGGTCAATGGAATGAAGAGGGTGGATATGTCTCTGACACCTGGAGTCCAGCCAGGGTCTCCAGAGGATGATTGCCAAAGGCATCATAGGCCATGGGGTGCGATAAGCAGCTGGCCACCTCCAAATCCAATGTACATCTGACAAGACACCAAGACCTAATGGTAAGCTGCGTAAGGTTAAGAAGTTGTAGCAGCACCAAGATACACAGGTTAAGGGCAACACTTGGTGGATAGTATATTTAGCCACTTTAAAGAATCACATTCACATCTTTTTATATTATCACTTGTTTTGAAAGAACTATTATCGGCACCCCACACCTGTGACTAACTTGTCTCTGATTACCCTCCAACAGGAATGTACATACCCCAACAGTCACCAGATGCCAGTGGGGGAGGCCCCTCAATGCACTGCTGCTCAGAAAATCAAGGCATTCAAATAATTCACTGGCTACATTGGGTGTTATGCATTGACAGCAACTTCCAGCATCCGCCATGGCATCCCCAAGACCCATGAGAGATTCTACCCCCCCTCCCCCCGAGCCCTGCACGGGGGCTTAGTGCTCCCTTACCCGCCACCTAGGGTGTGGGCCCGGGTGCCAGTGTGCATGCGGAGTTCAGGCAGGAGTCAGACTAGTTTGCAACAGAGCATCATCACAATGGCGCATAGTGAGTCTTCATCTCCTTCCTGCCTGCCACAGCGACTCACTAACACAGTGTACTCAGGCCCACCACCCTGCTGTTACAATGCTGCAGGAGACTGTAGGACTTCAAGGAGTGGGGGAGGAAATGGCACCCACGTGTGGAATCACAGGCCCCGAGTGATCAAAGCGCATGGTGATCAGGGCCTCACTCACTGCCCCCGCGTGCCTGATCCTTGCTGCTGCCAGCCCCCCAGCGCCTGGGTGTTTTTGCTTGTCCTCCTCCTCCTCCTGCTGGGTGACCCCCTGGCTGATCAGCCTCCGTGTCATCCTCCTCAGAAAGGTCTCCTCGCTGCTCCGCCAGGTTGTGTAGGGCACAGCACACCGCGTTATCAGGGCTATATTGTAGGGCCCTGCCAGTGCGTCCAGGCACCTGAGCCACCTCTTGAAGAGCCCTATGCACCACTCCACTATTGAACGGGTGGCAATGTGGGCTTTATTATATCGAGTCTCCGCATCAGTCTCAGGCCTCCACACAGGCATCAGCAGCAAAGTCCGAAGCGGGTACCCCATGTCCCCCATGAGCCATCCCTGCATCCTGCCCTCCTCCTCAAAGATCTCCAGGACATCAGAACTCTTCAATCTAAAGCTGTTATGCATGTTGCCGGTGCAGACATGTTTGGTGCAGATGCTTTGTTTAGCTGATGGTCACACACCAATTGTACATTTATTGAGTGGAAGCTCTTTCTGTTCATGAATCTTCCATACCCCCCCAAACAGACCCCCAGCAACACACACTCCCAATACCCCCTCCACAGACCCCCAGCAACACACACTCCCAATACCCCCTCCACAGACCCCCAGCAACATATACTTCTGATAACCCCCCACAGAGCTCCACTAACACACACCTCCATTCCCCCCCACAGACCCCAAGCGACACACACTCCCCATACATCCCCACAGGCCCCCAGCAACACACACTCTCCATACCCTCCCACAGACCTCCACTAACACACACCTCCATCCCCCCCACAGACCCCAAGAGACACACACTCCCCATAACCCCCCAAACAGACTCCCGGTAACATTCATTCCCCATATTCCCCCAACAGACCCCCAGCAACACACTCTTCCCATACCCACCACTGATCCTAAGAACACACAGTCCTCATATCTCCCCCCACAAATCCCAGAATGGCAACACAACCCCACCCATTGTCCCCCACACTCACCAACACACACCCAGAACCCATGCAGCAGTGGTCACAGACAGCACTGCTTAACAGGTCCTGAGGTTTCAGCACCGCCACTTCAGAGAGTTTCCAGCCCATCCCCACCTGCAACAGTGTTTGCTGCTGCCAGCACTAGGACCCAAAGTCAGCACTAAGACAGGAGGTCAGAGCTCTGGGCTGGGTCCCTTCTGAGAGTTTGAAGTCAGACCCATGAACAACAGCAGCCCCCCATTCCGTGCCCCCCCCCAACCCACTCACATGCCACCTCCCAAACCCAAACCACAACTTGGCCACCATGAAACAACCTCCTCTGAGCAGCATGGAACAGTTTGAAAGCAGAGACTTACCTCCTCACTCACCCTGTCTGTTCAAGCACCTGAATGTGACTTTTATACATGAGGTGTTTTCCTGACCAATCCAGCTGCAGCGAATGAGGTGGTTAAGGGAGGTGAGCTGGGACGATTGGGAGTGAAGCTCGCTAATGACATTGTGATGAATGCAAAACAATACAAATTGACATTTCGCCCATTTTGGGCGGCTCCCAATCATTCCAAATTTTTTATTGGTAAAATGGGAATGGGCTTGGAAACAGGTGCCATTCCTGCCAGTCGCATCATGCCCAATTTTACGCCATTTGCCCACCACAAATCAGCTGTGATAATCCATAAAGTTCCGCCCAATGAGTTGGGATAAGAGGGGCATTTTCAGGATGGTAACCTGTAACTAGTGGAATGCCTCAGTGATTGTGCTGGAGCCACAGCTATTTACAATATAGAATCCCTGCAGTGCAGAAGGAGTGATTTGGCCCATCTAGCCTGCGCCAACAACAATCCCACCCAGGCCCTATCCCCATAACCGCACGTGTTTACCCTCCTAATTCCCCTGACACTAAAGGGCAATTTACTATGGCCAATCACCTAATCTGTACACCTTTGGACTGTGGGAAGAAACCAGAACATCTTGAGGAAACCCAGGCAGATACATAAGAACATAAGAACATAAGAAATAGGAGCAGGAGTAGGCCATCTAGCCCTTCGAGCCTGCCCCGCCATTCAATAAGATCATGGCTGATCTGTCGCTGCTCAGTTCCACTTTCCCGCCCTCTCCCCATAACCCTTAATCCCCTCTCTTATCAAGAACCCATCAACCCGCGTCTTAAAAATATTTAGCGAGGCAGCCTCCACCACTTCAACGGGCAGAGAATTCCAGAGATTCACCACCCTTTGAGTGAAGAAGTTCCTCCTCAACTCCGTTCTAAACCGCCCCCCTTTTATCTTGAGGCTGTGCCCCCTAGTCCTACTGTCTTTTTTGAGCAGGAAGAGTCTTTCCACCTCTATCCTATCCATCCCATTCATCATCTTATACGTCTCAATGATATCTCCCCTCATTCTTCTAAACTCTAACGAGTACAAGCCTAGTTTATTCAGCCTCTCCTCATAGCTCAACCCCCTCAACTCCGGTATCAGCCTAGTAAACCTCCTCTGCACTCCCTCCAAGGCCAAAATATCTTTGTGCAGGTGCGGCGCCCAAAACTGCACACAGTACTCCAGCTGCAGCCTCACCAATGCCCTATACAGCTGCAGCAAGGCCTCCCTACTTTTATATTCAATCCCCCTCGCTATGAAGGCCAGCATCCCATTCGCCTTCCTGACCACGAGGAGAACGTGCAGACCCCACACAGTGACCTGACGCTGGAATTGAATCTGTGAGGTAGCAGTGCTAAGCACTGTGCCAGCATGCAACCCTATATATTAATGAGTTAGACAAGGGAAGTCATAGAAGTTTACAGCATGGAAACAGGCCCTTCAGCCCAACTTGTCCATGCCGCCCAATTTTTACCATTATGCTAATCCCAATTGCCCACGTTTGGCCCATATCTCTCTTTTCCATGTTAACTGTCCAAATGCTTTTTAAAAGACAAAATTATACCAATCTCTATTACTGTCTCTGGCAACTCGTTCCAGACACTCACCACCCTTTGTGTTGAGTTGCAGAACAAAGAGATCTAGGGGTACAGATCCATTGCTCTTTGAAAGTGGAATGAATGTACTATTACCAAGTTTATGGATGACACAAACCTAGACGGGAAGGCAAGTGATGAGGATGACACAAAGAGCCAACAGAGGGATATAGGCAAGTTATATGAGTGGGCAAAAACTTTGCAGATGGAACAAACATAATGGATGAAAATGTGAAGTTATGCACTTTGGTTGGAATAATAAATACTTACGTAGAGAAAAATTGCAGAAAACTGCAGCACAGAGGGATCTGGGGGTCCTGCAAGTTCAATAGGTAATAGGGAAAGCAAATGGAACGTTGGCCTTTATTTCAAAAGGAATGAAGTGTAAAAATTTGGAAGCCTTGCTAAAACTATACAAGGCACTGGTTAGACCATACCAGTTATATTGTGAACAGTTTTGGTCTCCTTAGCGAAGGAAAGATATTCTGGCAGTGGAAGCAGTACAGAGAAGGTTCACAAGGTTGATCCCAGCTTTGGAGGGAATTACTTGTGAGGAGTGGCTGAGTAGGTTGGGCCTGTACACATTGAAGTTTGGAAGAATGAAAGGTGACTTTATTGAGACATATAGGATTCTCAGGGGGTTTGACAGAATAAATGCTGAGAGGTCGTTTCCCTCTGTGGGAGCATCTAGGACCAAAGGGTATAATTGCAGAGTAAGGGATCACCCATTTAAAACAGAGATGAGGAGGAATTTCTTCTCTCAAAGGACAGTGAATCTGTGGAATTCTTTACTACAGAGGGTTGTAGAGACTGGGTCGATAAGTATGTTCAAGGCTGAGATACACAGATTTTTAAGGGAATCAAGGGATAATGTGGGAAAGTACTATCACATCAGATCAGTCATGATCTCACTGAATGTCTGAGCATACTTGATGGGCTGAATGGCCTACTTCTGCTCTTGTGTCTTATAGTCTTTTGGTTTCTGATCAAGTTGACTTTTTTTTTAAGTAACTATACATTTCACACAGTAGCCAAGCCAAACCCATCTCACAGGATTAGGAAGATTTAATTTACAAGATATAAGGACATAATCAAAATGTGAGATTTGGGAGTCTTTCCTAATGATGTCTGCTGGTTATAAAATATGGATTGTTGGGTTAGTAATAAAGCTCTAGCCCTTGAACCAAATTGAAAATGCAGTATGAATTTCATAAAGGGTGTGATGGTGAGGGGCTCTCAAAAAGTGTCTTCCACTTGCTTAGTTTATCTAATGTTTCATTCACTCAGTTGCTAACATCAAATAAGATGATGCATTGTGAATTATGTTAATGTAGAGTCACAAATCAGTTGAAGTTCTTACTGTTGGTACAGTTAATAACACTGTTTCTTTCTATTCAAATGTATAATGAGATCACAACATGGCATTTTAAATGTACTTCTTCATTGTTGTTTCCATAATGGAGTATGTTAACATAGTGGTTATGGTACTGGATTAGTAATCCAGCAGACCTAGACCAATAATAGAAACAGAAGATAGGAGAAGGAGGAGGCCATTTGGCCCTTCAAGCCTGCTCCACCATTCATTGCGATCATGGTTCAACTCAATAGCCTAATCCTGCTTTCTCCCTATAACTTTTGATCGCATTCACCCATAGTGCTATATCGAGCCATCTCTTGAATACATTCAATGTTTTGGCATCGACTACCTCCTGTGGTAATGAATTCCACAGGCTCACCACTCTTTGAAGAAATGTCTCCTCACCTCCATCCTAAATAGCCTATCCCGTATCCTCAGACTGCGACCTCTGGTTCTGGACTCCCTCACCATCAGAAATATCCATCCTGCATCTATCCTGTCTAGTCCTGTTAAAATTTTATAAGTCTCTGAGATCCCCCCTCATTCATCGGAACTCCAGCATAAACAATCCTAACCTAGTCAACCTCTCCTCATATATCAGTCTTGCCATCCCCGAAACCAGCCTGGTAAACCTTCAGTGCACTCCCTCGAGAGAAAGAACATCCTTACCTAGGAAATCCTTACTCAAAACTGCACACAATACTCTAGATATGGCCTCACCAAGGCCCTATAATTGCAACAACACATCCCTGCTACTGTACACATCCCTGATCCAGTAAAATGAGTCAAAATGTCAAAATCCCACCTAGCCAGGATGGAATCTTAAATTCTGGGAATTTAACAGATCAGAAATGAACACATTGGTATCAGGAACATCGACAATAAAACTGCAGGATTGTCATAACTAATGTCCTTTAAGGAGAAAATATTCCTTCATTACCTGATCTGGCTTACATGGTGACTCCAGACAAATAGCAATGTGATTGATTTTTAACCGCCTTTGAAATGGTCCAGCAAGGACAATTGTGTAGGAATGGCAACAAATACTGGCCTTTTAGCCAATGGCCATATTGTGTGAGTGAATACAAAAGAATTCTCCCAACTATGATGGTTAGCCTACAATATAACCTTACTCTAACTCTTCCATTTTGTTTATCTCCATAAAATTTTAAGTAACCAATTTCACAATTTCTGAACCATTTGGGAGCGTACACTGCAGAGTAATTAAATTGTATCCTGCCGAGTAATTAAAGTGTAGCCAGCCGAGTAATTAAAGTGAACACTGCAGGGTAAACAGAGAAGGGCTCCTAAGCATCTAAACGGAGAGGAGCGTCAGCCAGACATTGTGGGGATTTCCCACCCTGGAGTCTCCAAGGTTGTCCTGCCGCTCCAAATCCCCTCTTTCCCATTGATCTATCAACTCCAGCAGGTCAGGGTGCAGCAATTAGTAGGTTGCCTCCACCTCTGCTGCAGATGTTGGGCTGCAATAATTTAGTGATATGGTAAGGAAAATTAAAACGTTTTGACAGGTGTGTTCATTTGCTGTTAATAATGAGAATTATTCTGAGCATATTTTGCTTTTATCCCTCATCAAATCTCAGGTATTGAATGACTCATCGATGTGACACATTTCCCACATTCATTCAAAGGTACCAAATGATCTCCCACCCTTGCAATTAGCTCCCATCTACTCCCTCAGTTTCATAAAGTAAGACAATGTTAACACAGTCTTTAGTCCCCCATCAGTGACATGAACAAAGGCACTTTGAACAATACAGATGTAAACTTTGCATCTGAGCTCACATTGTGTGACCTCATGAGAATTGTTCATGGAAGGTCAGTGATTATCCTGATAACATTCTATGGATGTTACAATTATTTATCGCAACCTACACTGGAGTCTTTTCACCCAAATGCACTTGGTAATGGTTTTATTTATGACTGTGAGATTTTGATAAAAGTATTATTCATTATTGAGCACCGTAGCTCTTTGTGCCTCCCCGCAGCACTGTTTTGTATCCACTCTTAGGGCTGAACATTACTCCTTTATTAGTTCCCAATCTTCCCATGCATGAGTGATTGAGGTTGGCTCCACTCGGTGATAGTTGAAATGTCCGCGAGGCAGGCATGATTATGTGATGTCAGTGCATAATCCCAATGAATCCATCCAATTATCTATGAGGATCTTACTTTGCTCTTGAATGGTTGCTTAGTGTTGCTTGATGGAATCTATCACAGTGCACCAGTCGATATTACATGACTGTTATATTACATGACTGTGCAATCAGTGTCTTAGGTTTCATAGCAAGGATTGACCTTTGTGAGATGGACAACGTCAAGTATGGAAGTGATGCTCCAGTACATCTTCTGAGCATTCATCAGTATCAATGAAGAGACTAAATTATCATTGACTTCTCTGTCAAAACCGAGGGGGGTCACATCTCTCCCAGATGCCAAGGAAATGCACAATGCAAAATTGCCAGGGTGCGGCCCTATGAGGACAATGCTCACATAACTCGGAGGTTTACACACATGCTGTTGTGTGACAGATCACTGCGTCCTCAGGTCTAGTGACATCCTGGGACTCAGTATCAAGATGTGGCCTCTTTGACTTGATTTGATTTATTATTGTCACATTCATTAGCAGACAGTGAAAAGTATTGTTTTTTGCTCGCTATACAGACAAAGCATACAGTACATAGGGAAGGAAAGTAGAGAGTGCACAATGTAGTGTTACAGTCATAGCTAGAGTGTAGAGAAAGATCAACTTAATGCGAGGCAGCTCCATTCAAAAGTCTGATGACAGCAGGAAAGAAGCTGTTCTTGAGTTGTTGGTACGTGATCTCAGATTTTTGTATCTTTTTCCTGATGGAAGAAGATGGAAGACAATATGTCCAGGCTACATGGGATCCTTCATTATGCTGGCTGCTTTTCCGAGTGGGAAGTGTAGATAGGGTCAATGGATGGGAGGCTAGTTTGCGCAATGAACTGGCCTACATTCACACCCCTTTGTTGTTTGTGGTGTTGGTCAGGGCATGAGTCATTCCAAGCTGCGATACCTGGGGCCAGTTTTCCCAATGCTGGGAATTTTCCCAGCCCCATGCCCACTCCAGCAGGTCTCAGTCAAATTGTTTCATATGTTCCATATCCATGTCATAAAATAATGTAAAATATGGAAAATAAATGTAAAAATATATTGTGTCAACAATCACAACTTGCCCCAACCCATCCCAAAAATAAGCTCTACCTAGAAGAAAAGATCAGTTCAGACCAATATCGCTGGCTAGGCCAGCATTTATTACCCAATGCTAATTGCCCTTGAGAAGGTAGTGGTGAGCTACCTTCTTGAACCTTTGCAGTTCCTGAGGTATAAGTACATCCACTGTGCTCTGAAACTGGAGTAATATATAAGTTTAAAGTTTATTTATTAGTGTCACAAGTAGGCTTACGTTAACTTTGCAATGAAGTTACTGTGAAAATCCCCTAGTCACCACACTCTGGTACCTGTTCATGTACACTGAGGGAGAATTTAGCATGGCCAATGCACCTAATCAGCACGTCTTTCAATCTGTGGGAGGAAACCGGAGCACCCAAAGGAAACCCACACGGACACAGGGAGAATGTGCAGACTCCGCACAGACAGTGGCTCAAGATGGGAATTGAACCCGGGTCCCTGCCTATATTACAGATGGCGCAGATTTAACAGAGACAGAAAGATGAAAGCAGTGGTTCTGCTGGGTTAGAGAGCAAGGTGTTGGATCCTGAGGGAGGTTTACAGTGACTATAGTCATTTCTTCATACTCGAGATTTCAGTTATCTTTACATTAAATGTTCTGTTTAGCAATTTGTTGATTCCATCACAGTGTATGGGGAAAAATTTAAACCCTGAAGTGGAGACTGCAAAAAAAGCTATACTCTTTTCACAAGAACTCAAGATTGGTCTTTTTAAATACAAATAGTATCTAAGCAGATTGAGTATCAGATAATTATTGTATGCATTTAGATGAATCCTAAACTAACATTCAGAATAAACCATTTCAAGATGTGACTCTAATACTCTAGAATGTAGCATTTTCCTGATCTAATGGGGGAGTATAAAGATATTTTGACAATTTTAATGTGCAGTATGCAGATTTATTCTGTATCTTACCCATGGTGTTTCTTTCCTTGGGAGCATGCAACAGGACAATGTAGTGGGAAGTTTCCTCTGCAACTGAGTGGTACGGTAAATGTAAAGGGTGGTAGAGTGCCAAGGGCTCAGGAGAGGGGATGCAGCAGAAAGTGGGCCGGCAATGGACAGGACTGCAGGCCACGAGTGCTGTCACCACATGTCGGCAAACACCAGTTCTGGCACTGGCTGCTGGCTACACAGAAACCACATGCCAGTGGATGCTGTGTGAGCCAAGTGTGCATGCACATCAGCTCCTGGTGCCTGGATCCTTTCCCTCTACATCCACCATTATTAGACCATAAGACATAGGAGCAGAATTAGGCTACTTGGCCCATCAAGTCTGCTTTGCCATTCAATCGTGGCTAATATTTTTCTCACCTCCATTCTCCTGCCTTTTCCTCATAGCCCGTGATCCCCTCATTAATCAAGAACCTAACTATCGCTGTCTTAAAGACACTCAATGACTTCTTTTCCAGTCGAGAATTTATTAGTCATGTTGGTAAGGGTTAGGGTTGGGTCTTATCACACAGTGGATAGTATCCCTGACTCTGAGCCAGAAACTCTGGGTTTCAGTCCCACAGTAAGAAATCTCAAAACACCAGGTTAAAGTCCAACAGGTTGTGAGACTTGTGTTGTGAGACTTCTTACTGTTTATCCCAGTCCAGTGCTGGATCTCCACATTTCAGCCCCACCCCAGGATTTGATGGTCACAGAAGTCATGTTCATAATGTGACCAAACAGGTTAAATATCAACCTGATAATCCATCCCACACACTAACAGCAGGCTGTAGGAGCAGGACAGATTCCTACCCAGCTATGTAAAGGAAAGAATGTTGGAGTCCCTACCATCACTATCCAAAACTCCAACTACAACATGCATACGTACGTACAAAAGTTCATGTTGCCACAGCAACTGGGACTCACTGAGTGTAGTGCAACACATCACCGTGAGAAATACCACACAACTGCACATTTAAATGAACTTTACTATTTTCAAATCTAGTCCTTCATTTTTGCAAGCTTTCCAATATCCATTCCATTTCTCAGGAAACCACTATGTGCCAATTCTCTCCAAGTTTCATGCCTTAACCAGTTGCTTCAGACATATCACTCATGGTGCTGCTTCCTGTACAAACTTCCATGTTTACTCGCACAAGGTGAGTTTCCCTTTCCCTCCAGTACACTCCTTACTTTGATCAATTGATTCCAATCAAAGTTAGAGAGATGTATGGGTCCCCATGGATGTACTGTTTGTCCTGAAATGCTGAATGACCACGATGACTTTTGTATCTCTCAGGCTAGGGAGGGAAATAATTTGGTTACCAATTGTGATTGCATCATGTACGGACATTGGATAAAGGCAGGGATGGATCAGTTTCAGTAATTTTTGTCCAACCTGGATGAATTATGTTGGCTTATGCATTAGAATGGCCATTTTGGCAAGACATCCAATTTGTCAATATCCAAGTTGCATTCCAGCAAAAGTCTCCGCCTTCAGGAGTGAAAGGGAGAACACTGGAACAATATGAAGCTTGCAGAACCCAATCTTCATTAACTGTATAATTTCCAGCAATAAGAAACCCAGATAAGGGCCCAAATTTACCATTTTGATTCTAAGTGCTGAATCTGGGAGTGTTTCGATCCAACTTTTAGACCTGTCCTCAGGCACCCCCATATGCACTCTGCCAGAAAAAATAGCGATTCCGAATTGCGCTGCAGAAGCCTGTGGGTGGAGCTTAACACGCCCGAAACACTGCCGCTCCGATCAGCGCCTTGTGCAGTTAAAATAAATAGAAAAATGCCACTGGAAGCTCTGAACTTAGCTCCTCAGAAGCTGGAGCATCCAGATCAGACCTTTGCAGACTTTTGTACTGAATTGGTATGTGCGAATGCAGTGGTAAAGGGGGAACTGCCGGTAAGTTTGGGCGTCAGCCCATTAAATCAATTTAAATGCATACAGATGCATTTAAATTGCTGGGCATGGTACAGATTGTGGCCATTTTAGGTCCTTGGTAAAGGGAGAACCAGTGGGGAGTTGGCCACGGATCGTGCCACTCACTTCACGCCCGAAAGTGGGAGGGGGCAAATTAATAGTAAAATTGGGCCCTAAGAACATGAGCAAAATAAAGACTTTGCTGGATAATCTCACTGAGTTTACTGCTACCTTTTGAGCTGTAACGTATAGCAGAGACACAGCTTAGAATCATAAAAGCCCTACAGTGCAGAAGGAGGCCATTGGAGGAAACCCACACAGACATGGGGAGAATGTGCAGTCTCCACACAGAGATCCGAGGCTGGAATTGAGCCCAGGTCCCTGGTACTGTGAGATAGCAGTGCTAACCACTGTGCCACCTTGCCACTTGTTTGCTAGTTTTCTTAACTTTTCTCCTGCCACTGCCACTGGAATTTTACCCATGGCAAGAGTGACCTAGACCAACTGTGCAGCCCAGCAACCTTCATTGGTAGAGCTAGTGGTTGGGGGCAGGGGAGTGGTTGATACTGCCTTTACAGGCCTCGTGTGTCCATTGGAGCCTACCTGTCCCAGGCCTTGCAACCCCCTCCCCCACTGACCTTGTCCATCCCTACACCCCCTCCCCACCACACTAGCTGGATCCTGCTGGGGAAGAGACTTGTGACAATTTGTGGAGGAGGAGTGGTGCAGTTGTCAGGACCCCCAAGTTTGGAAGCCCTGATCTACACTGTGAGATCAAGAGAGGAGGGGGTGAGGAGGAGAGACCTGTGAGAGTGAAACAGAAGCTCTACAACCCTACAAGGTATCTGTACTCCTCTAATTCTGACCTCTTGTGTATTCCCAATTTTATTAGCTCCACCATTGGTGGCCGTGCCTTCATTTGGTTAGGCCCCAAGCTCTGGAATTCCCTCCATATATCTCTCTACTTTGCTTTCCCACTTGAACACAGTCCTTAAAATCAACCTCTTTGATGAAACTTTCAGACATCTGACCTAATTTCTCCTTATGTGACTTGGTGTCATATTTTGTTTTCTAATGCTCCTGTGTAGTGCCTTGGGGCACTTCATTTCAATAAATGCTCTTTATAAAATAAGTTATTATTGTTGCAACTTGCTATTATATTTTGTTTATTCTGACAAGCAAAAAGTCTTTCAATATTTTGTTCAAGATCATGATTATTAGATATTGCAATATAGAAGTCAATATTTAGCATTCATGGTCTAGCCTATTCTGCAAACAGCATGATATGGTTTCATTGTGTGAATGCCTGTAACTTCACTTCTTTTCAACAGCTGATAGGCTGGACTTCTCTGGAAAAACCAGGTGGAAGATGTCTCTTGCCGCATTTATCAAATCTGGCTCCCTTTATTAAATAATGGGTTCCAGTTTCATTCCTAATCAAGTACTCTGGCTAATAACTGTCACCTGCACTCTTATTTTTACTGGCAAACTCATACAAGGAGAAAGGCAGCATCATTAATAAAAGTTATTCAAGGAGATTGAGTGTGATTAAAAAGAGCGTGAGGTCAAAGCTCCCAGATTACCAGAAATTACACAAAATGAGGTGCTTTAGAGAACATGTGCCTTTCAGGGATGGGGTAGGGAGGTGGGGGGTGGTAGCAGGGAGGGAATCTCCAGGAAAATGTAGCCTAGGGTTTGATATGATTATAAGTTAGCTAAAATTACATCCATTGCATTTACTATTGGCTTCATAAGAACATAAGGAATAGGGACCTGAGTAGATCATTCGGGCTGTTGAGCCTTATCTGTCATCAGTATGATTATTACTCACTCTTGACATCAATTCCATTTTCCCACCCAATCCCCCCCTATCCCTTGCTTTTCTAGAGTCATAAAGCTCAGCTTGTCTTAGATTTGTATACAATCAATGACTGAGCTTCCACGACCCACTGGGGTTTACAAGCTGAACTGACCAGGTGGTTAGTTTCGGCTGCAGATCTGCCATTAATATCGGACACAGCTCCCCTATAGAGCATTTGGTGAAGCAGCACATCACTCTGACACAGAAGTCCTCACTTAGCTTTTCACAGGAAATGTGATTTCTGCAAATTCCTTAGGCAGTGTTGCATCTTGTAGAGCAATGCCTCTTCAAATGCTGCTTCATCATCTTATCCTCCAACCTAAACCACTGGGCTTTCTGTTCTGAGAAAAGATAGCTAAAGTAAAGTTTATTTATTGGTCACAAGTAGGCTTACATTCACATTGCAATGATGTTACCGTGAAAATCCCCTAGTCCCCACACTCAGGCACCTGTTTGGGTAGACTGAGGGAGAAGTTAGCATGGACAATGCACCTAACTTGCACATCTTTGGACTGTGGAGGAAACCAAAGCACCCAGAGGAAACCCACGCAGACTCAGGGAGATCATGCAGACTCTGCACAGACAGTTAACAAAGCCGGGAGTCAAACGCAGGTCTCTGGGTTCACATTGCCAGGCAGCTGCTAGTGAGAGAAACTTGTAAATTGTTTAAGCTGATATTTGTTCTCCATCAAATCATGGTGCTGGTTAAACAAGGTAGTTGCTGGTTAAACACGATAGTTGCTGGTTAAACACGGTAGTGTGTTTGGAATCACGATTCAAAAACCTACTGGCTTCTTTCTGGATGTCAACATTCCTGCTTCCTCCCCTGCACTCCGCCACTGGCTTGCAGTTGGCTGTCCATCTGTTGACCCAGACTGATTAAGCCCAGGCTGAGATGGTGCAGTCTGAGGCAGGGCGATCACTGCCCAAAGTTTTGCAAGGGCATCACAGGAGAATATCGGAATTGCCACCTCCAGATTCTCAGCAGCCATTCACCAAACATGAGGCTGCTTAGGATGAACTTCCAACAATTCTCCACCTCTCTACTCATTTTCATCCTTCTAAACTCCTTAAAATCTCTTCAAACGCAATGTTTTCAGTCAACCTCCAGCACCAAGCCAACAGTGACAGTCAATCTGGCTGTAAGAGGCAATCGCAATTTTCACCAGTGATTTCTTTACTTCTATTCAGTGGTTGCTGATAGGAGGGGTTGCTGTTAAGAGGGATGGCACAGTGATTAGCGCCGCTGCCTCACAGCATGAGGGACCTGGTATCAATTCCCAGCTTGGGTCACTGTCTGTGTGGAACCTGCACACTCTCCCCTATGTCTGTGTGGGTTTCCTCTGACTGCTCCAGTTTCCTCCCACAGTTTGAAAGACGTGCTGGTTAGGTGCATTGTCCATGATAAATTCTCCCTCAGTGTACTCAAATAGGCACCGGAGTGTGGTGGCTAGGGGATTTTCACAGTAACTTCAATGCAGTGTTAATGTAAGGCTACTTGTGACTAATAAATAAACTTTTAGTTGCAGTGGTTGTGAGCAAAATGTCATGCAGTCTTTTCAATGAGCATTAGGAGCCAATTTAATTGCTAATTGGAGGCTTAATCATCCTCGGGGAGCCTTTTGTAGCACATACAAAGAACAAAGAAAATTACAACACAGGAACAGGCCATTCAGCCCTCCAAACCTGCACCAACTATGCTGTTCAACTGAACTAAAACTCCCTACCCTTCCAGGAACCATACACCTCTATTCCCATCCTATTCATGAATTTGTCAAGATGCCTCTTAAAAGTCACTATCATGTCTGCTTCCACTACCTCCCCCGGCAGTGAGTTCCAGGCACCCACCACTGCCTGTGTAAAAAACTTGCCTTGTACATCTCCTTTAAACCTTGGCCCTTCCACCTTAAACCTATGCCCCCTAGTAATTGACCCTTCCACCCTGCTTAAACTTCCACATGCTTAAACTCCTTTACCAAGGTGGCATCTTGTGCTTTTATTAACCAGGCAGTGTTGTTCAAGACCAAAGCATGCCCACCTTGGAAACTCTGTAATATCCAAGCTAGCAGCACTACAGGGGGAAAATAGATCCTTAATACTTTATATAAATCTGAACATATTTGCTACTTTAACTCATGCCATGCATTTTGCAAGTCACTGATGTATTGTGGGCATTCATGACAATGTATATGTGTTAATATTTTTATAATGCCAATAATGAAATCATTCTGTTGCAATAAATGTCTTGCTAACTGCTTCGTTACAGCTTCATATTTTGAAATTAATCTTAAACATATGCACAGACTTCTTGCTGGATATGAACTTTTGAACCATGCAGCCTAATATCTACTGCCAATCAAGAACACATCTGTTCTGTAATTGTATTTAATAAATATGAATTAGTAGCTTTTAGCTTGGCTTATGCAGTCTGGCATTATGATAGTTCAGAGATCTGGAGCAGTTGAAATGCAGGCCATATTATTTATTTTCTATTCCTGGTGCATGTCCCAATATAGAAAAGTCCATTGTTTGCTCTGTGATGATGCTGTCACGTGAGATCAAGCAGAAAGTTACCAATGGAAGCTGATTTTTGCAGTGTGGTGGAGCCAGATTCAATCGTGGCTTTAAAAGTGAATTGGAACATTATCTGAAGACAAAAGAAACGCAGAGCTACAGGGAAAAGGTGGGACAATGAAACTTGATAAGTTACTTTTATAGGAGTGCTGGCACAAATACAAAAGGCTGAATGGCCTCCTGTGCTATGATAGTATGACGTTATGATTCTATAAGAATTAAAAATGATCTCCCCTCTATCATAAGGTCAAAATGGGGATGTTTGCTGATATTGTGCAATGCTGTAGTATTAACTCCTCAGATTCTGGCTGCCTCTGCTTAACATTCAACAGCATTACGATTGCTTCATTTTATTCATTCATGGGACATGTATGTTGCTGGCTGGCCAGCATTTATTACCCATCTTTAGTTACCCTTGGAGGGCACTTGTGAGTCAACCACATTGCTGTGGCTCTGGAGTCACATCTTGGCCAGACCAGGTAAGGGCAACAAATTTCCTTCCCTAAAGGACATTATTAAACCAGATGGGTTTTTCTGACAATCGGCAATGGTTTCATGGTCATCAGTAGATTCTTAATTCTAGATTTTTAATAATTGAATTCAAATTCCACCATCTGCCATGGTCCCCAGAACATTAGCTGAGTTTCTGGATTAATAGTCTAGCGATAATACTACTAGGCCAATGCCTCCCCCATCATCTACATCTTGATTAACATTGATCAGAAATGTAACTGAATCAACCACATAAATACTTTGGCTATAAGAGCAGGTCAGAGGTGGGTATTTTGCAGTGAGTTACCTCCTGATTTCCCACCATTTACAAGGCATGTGTTAGGAGTGTGATGAAATATTCTCACCTTGCCTGGATGAGTGCAACTCCAATAATACTCAAGAACTTGACAGCATCTCAGATAAAACAACCCCCATTGATTGGCACCCCATCCACAAATGTTCACTATCTCCACCACTGAAGCACAGCGGTAGCAGTGTATAAGATATACCGCAAGAACTCACCAAGACTCCTTAGATAATGCCTTCCAAATCCACAAGCACAACTACCTTGAAGAACAAGGTCAGCATTTTCATGCAGCCTGCCCCCACAGCCTTCTCTGTCTTGCAGATCAAAATTATCTCTAATCACAAGCAAGACTACCTCTTGTTTTTCTAAACTCCATTGAGTACAGGCCCAACATCCTCAACCTTTCCTTGGGGGAAATAAAGAAACATAGAAAATAGGAGCAGGAGAAGGCCCTTTGAGCCTGCTCCACCATTCATTATAATCATGACTGATAATCCAACTCAAGAGCCTGATCCCATCTTCCCCCATATCCCTTTATCTCCTTTGCTCCAAGTGCTATATCTGATTGCTTCTTGAAAACATACAGGCTGGAATTTTACTGCCCTGCCTGCCATGGTAATTGGAGTGGGCGAGGGGCGGAAAATGGAAAGGATCTGTTGACCTCGAGCAGGATTTTACAGTTTTGGGATGAGCTAGGCTGTAAAATCCCACAATGTTTTGGCCTCAACTATTTTCTGTGGTAGTGAATTCCATAGGCTGCCCACTGCCTGAGTGAAGAAATTTCTCCGCATCTCTGCCCTAAATGGTCGACCCTGTATCCTCAGACTATAACCCCTGGTTCTGGACACTCCCACCAACGGGGACATCTTTCCTGTATCTACCCTCTCTGGTCCTGTTAGAATTTTATAGGTTTCTATGAGATCTCCCTTCATTTTTCTGAACTGCTGCAAATACAATGCTAACAAACTCAACCTCATACATCAGTCCCACCATTCCAGGAATCAGCCTCGCAAACCTTTTCTGCACTCCCTCTAGAGCAAGAACATCCTTCCTTAGATAAGGAGACCAAAACTGCACACAATATTTCTCACCAAGGCCCAGTATAATTGCAGCAAGACATCCCTGCTCTTGCACTTGAATCCTTTCGCTATGAAAGCCAATATACATTTGCCTTTTTTTTAAACTGCCTGCTGCACCTGCATGCTTACCTGCAGTGACTGGTATACAAGGACACCCAGGTGCCACTGCACTTTCCTCTCACCTAATTTGTAGCTATTCAGATAGTAACCTACCTTCCTCTTTTTGCTACCAAATTATACTGCATCTGCCATTCATTTGCCAACTCACTTAACTTGTTCAAATCACGCTGAAGCATCTCTGCATCCACCTCACAGCTCACTCTCCCACCCAGCTTTGTGTCATCTGTACAACAATTGCTTTATCCCAAAAATCAACTTTATGAACCTTCTCTGATTGTTTTCAGTGCAAGTATGTACCCCTCTTTGGTAAGGTGATCTAAACTGTATGCAGTACTGTGAGTGTGATCTCATCAATAATGCCCTTTACAGTTATAGCAATACTTCCTTATTTCTAAGCTTCATCTCCCTTGCAATAAAGACCAATATTCTATTTACCTTCACTTATGCAGTGTACCTGCATGTTAACTTTTTGGAACTGAGGCCACCCAGATCCCTCTCTTTTACAGCATTTTGCAATCTCTCTCCATTGAAATAACGACCACAGTTCTTCGGCTGTTCACACCAACAGTCTTCTCTGATTCTGCCAGTGGTGCACCCCTGTTGTGGGTTTCCTGGCGACATGGGGTGGCTTCAATGGGAATTTTCATTGACAGTGGCGGGGCCAGAGGATTCCGCTACCAGCGAACATCGCACGTCTGAGGAAAGTGCTGAGGAGAGGCCAGAGAATCTCACCCATTATTTTGCTTTTCTATTCGTCCCACTGAAGTGGGCAACTTCACAACTGTCCACATTGTACATCATCTACCAAATTTCTGCCCATTCCCTTAACCTATCCATGTCCATTTGCAGCCTCTTTGTATCGTTATAACTTACTTTCCTGTCTATATTCGTATCAGCAGTACCCTTGGCTACAAGAGATTCATCCAAGCCATTTACATAGTCTATAAATTATTGAGGGCACAACATTGATCCCTGTGGCACTTCGCTACTCACAGTTTGCCAATCGGAATTTTTTTTCTGTTTGTTAGCCAGTTCTCAATATCTTACCCTCATGAGTTGTCAGTTTTGGTGGAAGATCATCAGCCTGAAATGTTAACCCTGTTTCTCGCCATAGGTACTACCTGACCTGCTGAGTATTTCCAGCAATTTTCTTTTCAGATTTGTTCCTAACAGCCAGACAGAATTACAGCCCGCTCAATGGGTGGGAGCAGAAGTTAGTATCAGAAGACTGCAGCTGGAGGTGCATGGGAACAGTCCCTGGTAGTCAGTCTTGGGAAAGAAAGAGCTCACGCCTGAAATGGAGGTGGGAGTGTGCCTGGGAGATCTGGACTGCATTTATGGTTGGGGAAATAGGGGATTTCCTTGTGAGGCTTTGGGTGTGTGCGGGTCTGGGAAATACAAGGCCGTGGAGAACCCTCCGCCCACAAAGGCTGAAAATTTTTCAAAGTGGTAAAATGTACCTCAGCCTTTTCTGCCCAGCCAACCCCTCCTGTCCTGCTCGGTAAAAGGCAGACTAGGGCCCCCTTGTGGTGGCAGTAAAAATAATTGTGACGTTGATGTCCATTGAAACTTAAGTAGACCCCTGTAGCTTTCAGTGGAAGCCTTGGTCATGCCTGAAGCACCCCCACGAATATTGTGATGAGTAATATTGAGGTTAGGGTGGGCAGCTTTGTTCAATGCTGATATTTTAATGCTTGCTTACACCTCCTTCGCTGGGTATGCGAGGAAGTGATTGGAGAGATGATTGAAATAAATGACTCTGGCAGGTACGAGGGTTTGATAAAAGGGTTCAAGAGGAAAGAGTTAAAGATAGTGATGGGAATAAGCTGATGGTGGGGAGATTTAGTGGAAAGGCAAATGGTCAGGAGTCTCAATTGAATTAAGGAGTGCAGATGGGAAGTCCCCAAAGCCCTTTTCCATTCTAGTGGGGAGGTTAAAATTGAGACTTCTTTTCTTTGTTTTTTTTTGGTGTCTTTTTCTTTTATTTTGGGCAAGGGATTGTTGCTATCATGGTACAATGTGTCAGAGAAGGGAACCATCGATGGTCGTGCCTGGGAAGAGTTGGCACAGCGTTCAGCACTTCTCTTTGGACTTCTTCCCATAATCACCTGTACTTCCCATCTGCACTCCTTAGTTCAGCTGAGTCTCCCAACCATTTGCCTTCCCACTAAATCTCCCCACCATCAGCTTGTTTCCATTACTATCTCTAACTCTTTCCTCTTGAACTATATATACCCTTTTATCAAATCCTTGCACTTGCCAGAGTCATTTATTTCAATCATCTCTCCAATCACTTCCTCGCATACCCAGCAGGAGCAGGTAGCTAAAAGCCAGAATGATTTTAATTAGATATGGAAAACTATAACTCCATCAACTTGAATTGTACATGGATAAAAACACTATAGTTTGATTAAGTCAATGTGCACTTCAGGTTGTTAATGTGCGCTGTCACTTTCATTGAAGGTTTAATGTTTGAGAGAATGCTGTTACAATTGTATTAAGAATTTATTTTACATTGAACACTTGTAGTTCTATGATAATTATTATAAATTATTCTATTTATATACAGTTACGGAGTCATACAGCAAAAAAGCCCTTTGGCCCATCAAGTCTGCACCGACAATAACTATCACTAATGTTACACTAATCGCATTTTCCAGCGCTTCTTCCATATCCTTGAATGTTATGATATTTCAAGTGCTCATCCAAATACTTTCTAAAGGTTGTAAGGTTTCTAGCTTCCACTACGTTCGCAGGCAGTGCATTCCAGATTCCCACCACCCTCTGAGTGATTTTTCTCAAATCCCCTCTGCATCTCCTCCCTCTCACCCTAAAACTCATAATTGACCCCTCAACCAAGAGGAACAGCTGCTACCTATTCACCCAGACCATATCCCTGATAATCTTATACACCTCAACCATGTCCACCTTCAGCCTTCTCAGCTACAAAGAAAACAATCCAAGCCTATCCACTCTCTCCTAATAACTCAAATGCTCCATCCCAGGCAACATCCTGGCGAATCTTCTCTGTACCCCCTCTAGTGCAATCACATTCTCCCTATAGGAAGGTGACCAGAGCAGCACACTGTACTCCAGCTGTGGTCTAACCAAAGTTCTGTATAGCTCCAACACCACCTCCTTGATCTTATATTCTATACCACAACTGATTAAAGCCAAGTGTCACATATGCCTTCTTAACTACTCTATTCACCTACTTTGCTGCCTTCAGGAATCTCTGAATAAGTACCCAAAGATCCATCTGTTCTTCTGAGCTTCCTGCCATTCATTAAATACTGCCTTGTCTTTTTACTTCTTCCTAAATGCTTTACCTCACACTTATCAGGGTTAAATACCATCTGCTACTGCTCTGATTATCTGACCAACCCATTTATATAGGTGACACAGCAGTACAATGGTTAGCATTGCTGCCTCACAGCTCCAAGATCTGGGTTCAATTCTGGTCTTGGGTGCCTGTCTGTGTGGAGTGTGCACATTCTCCCTATGTCTGTGTGGCTTTCCGCCCACTGTCCAAAAATGTGCAGGCTAAGTGGATTGGCCATGCTAAATTGCCTCCTTAAGTGTCCCAAGATGTCTTGGTTCAATGGATTAGCCATGGTAAATGTGTGGGGTTGCAAGGATGGAACAGTGGGGAGGGAGGGCCTGGGTGGGTGCTCTGTCAGACTTGATGGGTTAAATGGCTTCTTCTGCACTATAGGGATTCTATGATTCTATATTATCTTCCTGTTACCTACAACCTTCTCCTTCACCATAAACCACTATACAAATCATGTATATAATATATAATCTATTACACATACATAACAAATAAAGATTTTTATTTATTAGTCATAAGGCTTACATTAACACTGCAGTGAGGTTACTGTGAAATTCCCCTACTCGCCATGCTTCAGCACCTATTCAGGTCAATGCACCTAACCAGCACATCTTTGCAGGCTGTGGGAGGAAACCAGAGCACCCAGAGAAAATCCATGCAGGCACGGGGAAAATGTGCAAACTCCACACAGACAGTGACCTGGGAATTGAAGTGGGTATGCAGGGATTGGACTGGCGTAAACACAGTAAAAAGTCTGACAACACCAGGTTTTAGTCCAACCTATTTATTTAGTGGGTGAGTATATTATCAAATAAATAGGTTGGACTAAAACCTGGTGTTGTCAGACTTTTTACTGGGAATTGAATCCAGATCCCTGGCGCTGTGAGGCAGTAGTGCTAACCACTGTGCCACCGTGCTGCCCTAAATGCGCTTGGGTAAATTAATAACACAGTAAATGAACAGTGTTAAAATCAATTTGTTTGTTCATATCTTAATTGATTGAATTGTAATCATCAACCTAAGTTTCAGACGTACACTTGTACAAATATAACTGTTTTGAGATTAATTCCACAATTCGCCACTAGATAGAGCTCTCTGTGCATGTTTTCAATGGAACTATGTATCAGTCAAACATCAACTTAATAACTTGGATTTTACATCGAACAGTGAATGGTGCTAGCCCTCTGCTCAAAAGGATTTGGCAGGTTCCGTGGTGTCAGTTTCTTATATATAACATCAACTTAATTTGGTGCCAGCTATAGGAGTTCACTGGTGACCAAGAAATTAGTGAAGACATCAAACAACAATCAGATTGTCGAATTCTCACAGGCAGCAAACAAGGTAATTAAAAAGCACTGATTATCATTTGTGTTTCAATAAATTTACAGAGAGTGAAATGAGGATTGGGACATACAGATGGGATTAAGGTAAGGAGCTGAAAAATAAGCAGCTGTAAAATAAAGATTGTGCCTTATTACTTTAATAATCTGTGGAGTTTTTATCATGGAATGAAGGGAATGATACTCCAGACTTCTGAAGTTCATTTTTCAGGGCCAGAGAGGTTATACAACCATAACCATCATGTGGTATGAGACAAAAACTCAGTTACACCTCATTCACCAAGACTTAATACTTCAATACCTTCTACAGTGAGAATAGTGCATAAAAAGTGGAATTTCAAGTGAAATCAGTGATTTCTATTGATTCTATCTGTGAAGATGGATGTAGTGGTGTTGTGATATTGTCACTGGATTAGTAATCCAGAGATGCAGGGAATGCCTGGGGACCTGGATTTGAATCCCAGTGTGGCAGATGGTGACATCTGAATTCAACAAAAATCTGGAAGTAGAAGTCTAATGATGACCATGAAACCATCAACTTGAAAACCCATCTGGTTCACTAATGTCATTTAGGAAAGGAAATCTGTCATCCTTACCTAAGGATGTCACATGTTCATTACCTAAGGATATGTGACATCCTTAGGTCACATGTCTGGCCTACGTGTGACTCCAAATCCACAACAACGTGGTTGACTTTTAACTGCCCTCAGGGATAGACAAAGCCAGTCCAGCCAGCGATGCTTTCCACATTTCACAGTGTCTGTGTAGGTGCCCAGAAGGTGCTGTCAGTTTCATGGAGCATTCACCATCATTGCCACAGCAAATTCTGGGCCGTTTGTTAATCAAGGTTGATTGAGATCACAAAATCACATATTTGTCGGCTGATTGCTTTGTAATTACTTACTGTACATTGATAGGTGCATTAAGTGATTTTTATATCTAGAAGCAGGATTACAGCAAACGAATAGTGACTTTCAATAATAAAGAAAATATAGCTTGCTGTAAACACTCAAATTATCTCTAGTCGAGCACACGGTATTTTAACAGATGCAAATCATGAGCGTACCTACCACCTCTCAAGCTGATTATTAAAATTGTTTTAAAGCAGTGTAACATGAAACACTAAGGCAGCTCATATAAACAATCCATAGAGCATCAAAAATATAATTAGATCCCTGTTAGGTCTCATTATGCTGCATATCATTGCTGAGACAGCTGACTGGTAAGTTTTTACCAAGGTTTTTACCAAGGTGCTGCTTTTGAGATAACCTGCAGGTGACCCTTGTTGAGATGTCCCCTGTTGGCCCCTTAACTCCTGAATAACAATGCCCAGCCTTGGTATCCCTAATATCACTACCTCTCTCCTTCCCCCCTTCTCCCACATCCTGCTCAGTTCCTTGGAATACCAACAGTACGTATTTTGTCATTGTGCCATCCCTTTGAAAATACTATATGCATTAATTTCATAGAATCCCCAAGTGCAGAAGGAGGCCATTTGGCCCATTGGTTCTGCACCGAACCACAATCCCACCCAGCCCCCATCCCCACAAGCACACATTTTTATCATTTAAATAGTTTAATGGAAGACGAATAGAGACATCAGGCTGAGAAACTGATGAGCAACCCTGAAGTGACTGTAATTCAAACAGACGTGTGTGCTGGAATTCTACCATCCCGCTCACCAAGTAAGCGGAGCAGGCAACGGCGGACAACAGAAATGTCCATTGATCTCTGGTGGGAATTTGTGGTCTCGCTCGAGCGAGGCCTTCTTTTGTTAGAAAGTGCTTTTATTTTAAAGCCTCCTTCCAAAAAAATTGCATTGTTTTAATTTGTGAACAGAATTTTTTGAAGTTTTTTTATTGCACCCATTATGATGGTGCAATATGTAAGCCTGTCGGATTTCTGTAATATTTTGCTAACGTGCTCGAAGATATTATCTCCCTGTTCCAAAGATAATGTGCAGCTACTGGGGCCAAATAGTGTATGCCGACACAGATAGAAGCATTCTACCTTCACTGAGAGAATGATTTATTTAAAGATAGAGACAGATTTAAAGTGTCCAAAACAGATTACTTGTTTGCTGATGGAACTGCAGACAGATTGATACTGATACTGATCTTGACAGCACCTTAGTTAGGCCGCATTTGGAGTATTGCGTGCAGTTCTGGTCCCCACACTATCAGAAGGACATGGGAGCTTTAGAGAGAGTGCAGAGGAGGTTCACCAGGATGTTGCCTGGTCTCGATGGTGTTGATCACAAGGAAAGGTTTAATAAACTAGGATTGTTTCCACTGGAAAGATGGAAGCATGTGTAGAGTTTGCAGGTTCTCCCTGTGTCTGCGTGGGTTCCCTCCGGGTACTCCAGCTTCCTCCCGTAATCCAAAAGATATGCTTGTTAGGTGCTTTTGCCATGCTAAATTCTCCCTTAGTGTACCCGAACAGGCACTGGGGTGTGTCAACTAGGCGATTTTCACAGTAACTTAATTGCAGTGTTAGTGTAAGCCTATTTTGGCAATAAATTAACTTAAACCAGCTTAGACTGAGGGAAGGCCTGAAAAGGCCTACAAATTTATGAGGGGCATAGACAAGGTGGATAGTCAGTGGCTTTTTCCCAGGGTGGGAGTGTCAATTAAAAGGTGAGAGGGAGAAAGTTTAAGGGAGATGTGCAGGGTTAGTTTTTCACGCAGAGAGTGGTGGGTTCCATGGAAGGCACTGCCAGAGGTGGTGGAAGCAGGCATATTAGCAACATTTCAGAGGCATCTGGGTGGGTACATGAACAGGGAGGGAATAGAGGGATATGGACCGAGTAAGGGCAGAAGGTTTGTTTCTTAGTTTAGTTGGGGCATCATGATCAGCACGGGCTTGGAGGGCTGAAGGGCCTATTCCAGTGCCTGTATCTCTGTTCTTATTCTTTATTCAATCCCAATAAAACCACATTAAATTCTGTCACTGCTTTTAAATGGTCAGAGCAGTTTATTTTTAATGGAATAACTTTATATTTGTTGCAAATTTGCATAAATTATTTTGAGAATGTTTAATCCCATACCTGATATCAGCTCTCCACCGTGCCCTTGCTTCAGACATGAAAAGACTGCTTTTTGCTGATAGGCGCAATCAATGCATGCTTGCACAGCCTGCTGCAGGACCATGGAAGCTCTGGCAGGTCCAAAGTGATCTGGTAGATGCTGCAACTTCTTTTTATCAAGATGTGGTCCGGCACAGGCATGCTTGTTGACGTATATGCAAACTGCAATAAAGAAAGTTCAGACATATCAAGGATGTGCGGCAACTTATAATAATACAACAGTTAGCTTAAATAAAACTGCAACTTTGGAATTTCTCTTGAATCAAATGCTTCCAACTCTCTCAGCAATGAGCATGTATAGCAGAATCTTTAACCTCTGGCATCAGAGGGGAATTAACATTCTAAATTCTCCTGGATATCCCCATATCTCAAAGATGTCCCCAAAGATGTCCTCAGTTCAGCATTTGCAAAGGAATGAAGAAGATATTCTAACAGGGGAAATCTTCTCACATTCATTTGATAACATTGTTCCAAATCAACAATGTAACAATGTGGTAAGTTTGCGGACAGCACAAAGATTGGTGGATCTGCGGATAACGTTGAGGACCATTAGAGGATACAGCAGGATATAGATCGGTTGGAGACTTGGGCAGAGAGATGACAGATGGAGTTTAATCCGGACAAATATGAGGTAATGTATTTTGGAAGGTCAATTACAGATAGGAAATATACAGTAAATGGCAGAGCCCTTAACAGTATTGATAGGCAAAGGGATCTGGGTGTACAGGTATACAGGTCACTGAAAGTCACAACGCAGGCGGAGAAGGTAGTCAAGAAAGCATATGGCGTGCTTGCTTTCATTGGCTGGGGCACTGAGTTTAAAAATTGGCAAATTATGTTGCAACTTTATAGAACTTAGGTTGCACTCGGAATCAATTCTGGTCACCACACTACCAGAAGGATGAGGCTTTAGAGAGGGTACAGAGAAGATTTATCAGGATATTGCCTGGTATGGAGGGCATTAGCTATGAGGAGAAGTTGGAGAAACTTGGTACAGGTTTAAGGTGCAAGGGGCAAGGTTTAAAGGAGATGAGGTATGAAGTATGAGGCAGACTTTTTATACAGAGGGTGCCTGGAACTCGCTGTTGGGGGAGTAGTGGGAGTGGATACGGTAGTGACTTTTAAGGGGTGTCTTGACAAATACATGAATAGGATGGGAATAGAGGGATATGGTCCCTGGAAGGGTAGGGGGTTTTAGTTAAGTCGGGCGGCATGGTCGGTGCAGGCTTGGAGGGCCGAAGGCCCTGTTCCTATGCTGTAATTTTCTTTGTTCTTTATGGGTAAGGAGAAGCAGAATGGGATCAGAGGGGAGAGAGAGAGTCTACCTATAATAGTGCATCAACAGGTACGGACCATGCAGGGAATACTAGGGACAAAATAAAATTAAAGGTTCTTTATATGACTACATAAAGCATCTGCATTATAAGAGATGAACTAATAGCACAAATAGAGATAAATAGTTTAGACATAATCACCATTATAGAGACATGGGATCTGAAATTCCTCAGAGTGGCAATCAGTGTCTGATTGTCCTATAGATGCCCTGGTCCTACCAAAAGCTCAAAGATGGCTAATCCATTGTTTAAATTTTCTCAGAGCTAACAGTAATCTTGGCTGTTTGTGCTCTGCTGCTACTGCCAGTGAGAATGGTGAATTTGGCGCTCAAGTGGGAAAATTTGACCCCTTATTACAGAAGCACAGGTTACTCCTTGTAATCACATGTAGGATTTTATGGCCTCTATCAATTACAATCAGTTTCTCAACCTGATGTCTCCATTCATCTTCCATTTAACACTTTAACTGATAAAAATAAAATTGTGTGTGCTTGTGTGGATTTTGGAAGCCATAACAAAGCATCTCTGTGTTAGTGACTGCTGGGGGAGCTTGCTGAAGTATCAGGAATACTCTGAAAGGTAACTGTAAAATATTTTGACACGCACAAATGTCACTTGTAGATATGTATTTAATGCAATGATCCATCATTGGGATCTGTCCTGCAAAGGTAAGTTGACCCTTATACTGAGCAGCATTATGTAATTGTTACCATGCACTTCCAATTATCAAAAGTGCAATAATGCATTAAAATTGTAGAAAAAAGTAACCTTTGCTGTTGCATTTTGTAATGCGAATTAAATGGACTGACAGCTTTGGTGTTTTAAAAAACTCTGCTGTTGAAAGTTTAAAAAGAATTCTCCACAGCCACTCCCCTCCGTTGATCTTCAGTTTATTTACTAGTGTCACAAGTAGGCTTATGTTAACACTGCAGTAACTTCAGTTACTTCAGTGATCCCCTAGTCGCCGTACACTGGCACCTGTTCGAATACACTGAGGGAGAATTTAGCACCTAACCGGCATGTCTTTCAAACTGTGGGAGGAAACGGGAGCAAACTCAAGCAGACATGAGGACAATGTGCAAACTCCACATAGAGTGTGACCCAGTTGAACCTTGTTCCCTAGTGCTGTGAGGCAGCAGTGCTAACCACTGTGCCACCATGCCTGATAGGCAGGTCCTATGCTTTTAAGTGGAAATAGAACAACATTCTGATTCAGGCAATGAGCAGAAACATTTATGATGAAAGTTAGAACCGTTATGGGTGTTTGGCTGGATTTCAGAAGCTGACTTCAGCTCAACAACTAGTCCAATGATCAAAGAACGATTGGTAATTTTGTGAAACAGTAACAATAGAATGTAACTTTGATGTGGTTTCTTGTTTGTTTACAAAACAAAAGGCATTTAAAGGATCTCATTTTCTTATGCTGGAGTAGTTCATTCTTTCCAATATCAGTGACAGGGTGTTAGATTTCAGGGTTTCATTTGATTGTTGGAGGTTTAATTTTTTTCCAATGATTTATTGCTATTGCTTTTGCATGGTTTCTGTTGACTATACATGGACAATATATTGTGGATACTGATATGTGAATACTGAGGATACATGGGAGTGGGGTCATGGAGGTGATATGGGTGATCTGAGGGCACATGGGATTTGTGAGGCATAAGGGATTGAGAGGTGAGGTTTTGGCGGCCATTAAATGCTGTTGGGAGCTGGTTTACTATGTTGGAGAACAAGGACAGCTCAGTTAACTGGTCCCCTCCACACCCACACTCGACCCGCACTCCTCTGTGGCTTGAAAATACATTGTGAACCTGACCTTTGCATGAAAAGACACAATTCCCCAGAAAAGTCAAACTTTAATCAGGTATCTATTTCAAAAGAAGCAAAATGCTGTGCAGGTCAAATTTTCCCAAGCCCACAGGAAAACATGTCTCATGGGACCACAGTAGAAGACACAAATTACATTCCAGAACCAGAGCAACAGAGGTAATTAATATCAGAAAAGAAAAAATATCAGAGAAACTTGAGGAACTGGAATTTATGTAATAAATATGGGCGGCACAGTGACTAGCATTGCTGCCTCACAGTGCCAGGGACCCTGGTTCGATTCTAGCCTTTGGTTGGAGTGTATGAGTTTGCACATGCTTTCCGTGTCTGCTTGAGTTTCCTCCTGGTGTTCCAGTTCCCTCTCAAACTCCAAAGATATGCAGGTTAAGTGGATTGGCCATAATCAATGTGCAGGGTTATAGGGATAGGGTAAGAAGTGGGCCTAGGTATAGTGCTCTTTCAGAAGGTTGGTGAAAACCTGATGGGCCAAATGGCCTCCTTCTAATCTGCAGCGATTATGTTATGTTACAAATATAACAAATTTCCAGGGCCTGATAGCTGACATCCTAACATTTATTTATTAGTATCACAAGTAGGCTTACATTAACACTGCAATGAAGTTACTGTGAAAACCCCATCATTGCCATACTCCGGTGCCTGTCAGGTACCCTGAGAGAGAATTTAGCATGGCCAATGCACTTAACCAGCACGTCTTTCGGGCTGTGGGAGGGAACCAGAGTATCCAGAGCAACCCACGCAGACATTGGGGAAACATGTAAACTCCGCACAGACAGTGACCCAAGTTGGGAATCGAACCTGGGTCCCTTGCGTAGTGAGGGAGCAGTGCTAACCACTGTGCCACCGTGCTGCCCTAGTGTTCTAAAAAAATAGCTGCAGAGATCATGGATGTTCTGGCTACGATTTTCCAAAGTTCTCGAGACATGGAGTGGTCCCATCTGATTGGAATTTAAAAAGTGTAATAATGTTATTCAAGAAAGGAGAGAGACAAAATTACAAGCAATTAGTCTGATATGGGATATATTGGTATTGTTTCTCTGATACTTTTCTTCTCTGATATTAATTACCTTGGTTGCTCTGTTTCTGGTATATAATTTGTGTCTTCTACTGTGATCCCATGAGCCATGTTTTTCTGTGGGCTTGGGAAAATCTGACCTGCGCAACACTTTGTTTCTTCTGAAATACATACCTGACTAACGTTTGACTTTTCTTGGGAATTTTGTCGTTTCATGCCAGGGTCAGATTCACAATGCATTTTGCAAAACACAGAGGAGTGCAGGTTGAGTGTGGGCGTGGAGGAGGCTGAACTAGCAATCCAAGGATTCAGGGTAATACTCTTGGGACCTAGGTTTGAATCCCATTATGGCAGATGATGAAATTTGAATTCTACAAAAATCTGGAATTAAAAGTTAATGATGACCATGAAACAATTGTTGGAAAACCCATTTGGTTCACTACATTGTCCTTTAGGGAAGGAATCTGCTGTCCTTACCTGGTCTGGCCTACATGTGACTCCATAACCACAGAAATATGGTTGGCTCTAAAATGCCCCATGTTCAAGACAATTAGGGATGGGTAATGGATGCTGGCTCAGCCAGTGAATGATTTTTAAAAAATCAATTATTGGAAAAATGCTGGAATCTATTATTAAGGAAGTTTCAACAATGAAAATCACAGTATGATGAAACAAAGTCAACATGGTTTTACAAAAGGGGAATCACGTTTGAGAATTTTGCTGGAGTTTTGTCAGGATGTAATTGGTTGGGTAGATAAAGGAGATCCAGTAGATTTAGAAGACGTTTGAGTATTCCCTAAATGGTGAGAGATTAGAAAGTGTAGGTGTACAAAGGAACCTGGGTGTCATCGCAACTGAGTCACTGAAAAATAACATGCAGGTGCAGCAAGCAATTAGGAAAGCTAATTGTTAGCCTTTATTACAACAGGATTTGAATATACTAGTAGCAAAGTCTTGCTTCAATTGTATAAAACCTTCATAAGGTCACATCTGGAGAACTGTGTGCAGTTTTAGTCCCCTTACCTTAGGAAGGGGATTATTGACATGGAGGGAGTGCATTGGAGGTTCTGAGAAGGCAGGTTTGTCCTCTGAAGGGAGATTGGGAAATTAGGCCTGTATTATCTAGAGTTTTTAATGAGAGGAGATCTCGTTGAAACCTACAAAATACTTAAAGGGATAGACACGATGGATGCAGGTAAGATGTTTCTCCTGGTTGGGGGGTCTAAAACTGAGGCACACAATTTTAAATTAAAAGGGAAGATACACATGAATAAAAGCACCCAAAGGCCATGGATTGTAATCCAGTAAGGAGTCATTTGATACAGCAGAGAAAGAGTGGGAGAGGATCAGTAAAGAAGATTGTTTCAATTTATAAAGTGCAGTATTTCTGAATGTTCACTGCTAGGTGTACAAGAGCTCATTCTACCATTTTGAAATTTATTTTTTAATGATTTATTCTTTCATACAACGTGGGCTTTGATAGCTAGGCCAGTACTTTTTGCCCATCTGGAATTATCCTTGAAAAGGTGATGGTGAGCTGCCTTTTTGAAGTTCTGGAGTCCATGTGGTGTAGGTACACCCAAAGTGCTGTGAGGGTGGGCATTAAAGTATTTCGACACAGCGACTGTGAAGGAATAGTGATATATTTCTAAGTAATGGATGGTGTGTAGATTGGAGGGCAATTTGCAGGTAGTGGTGTTCAAATAGGCAGAATTTTCCCAAGTTTGTCAGAGTGTCAGCTTCGGACTGAAAACTGGCGTGTATCTTTCCACATGCGCAGCCAAGTTTTCACTCAGAGTTTCTGGCACTCAGAGAATCTGGGGGGTATGATTTGTGTCATCACAGGGCAGGAGCTGATAGAGCTGTCAAGGCCGGGTCAGAGAGTGCTCTCCCACAAGCATTGGGGTGAGCCCCCACCACCACACGGACTTCTCACAGGCATCGGATCCAACCCCACTCCCACGCATCTGACCCACTCCCCTCCCACCCCCTTCCTCCCTCATGGGCGTTGGACCAACACCACCCCATCCCCTCCTCACAGGTATCAGGGGAACGCCCTCACCACTTATAAGGGGAACCCCCCAAATGGGGTTTCCTTAGCCGAGGCAAGTAGCTGCTTTAAGCCTGAAGATGATATTAAAATATATTACAAAATATGCCCATTAGGCCCACATCCTTCCTGGGCATGAACTTGATCGCATGATCATATGGGGGCTGGGAAGATCACATTTCAAAAATCTCCTTCGAGCACATCCTGTTTTTGGCCATGCGCGAGAATTAGCATCCTTTATGGGACTTGTGACTGCAGCGAGCGCAGCCATTAAATCATGGCCATAGTGACTGCTGCCTTTGTCCTTCTGGGTGGCAGAGGTTGTGGTTTGGAAGATGCTGTCAAAGGAGATTTGTTAAGTTGCCACAGTGCATCTCGTAGACGCTACATGCTGCTGCCACCATGGTGATGGAAAGAACGAATGTTTAAGGTGTAGGATAGCATAACAGTCAAGCACACTGCTTTGTACTGGATGGTGTTAAGCTTTGAGTGTTGTTCGCAAGTGAAGGGTATCCTGGTTTGTACCTCGTGGACAGGCTCTGGGGAGTCAGGAGTGAGCTACTAGCTGCAGAATTCTCAGCTCTGCTCTCCTTGCCATAGCATTTGTATGGCTGATCCAGTTTTTGGTCAATGGTAACCATAAACTGTGCCCTAACACCTTCACCAAGAAAGTCTCCAGTAAGAGTGAGCGAACGCAGTCATTTAGACCATTTTTGACCTTAAACACTGCAGGTACTGATCTGAATTTGGTGTTAAGTATCTCGAGAAGGAAAAAGAATAAACAGGATGATAACTCGAATTGCCGTTTTCAAAAGCTTTGAAATGGTTTTAGAATATTTTCTATTTAAGATACACCTGCTACCCTGATACCATCAATGTGGGTGGACCACGTAAACTGTAGCAGTCACCTCACCCCTGTTGATGACAATATGACGTTGTTGACATATGCGTTAACCTCACCACCACATCCTGTACTTGAGGGGGAATCTTGAGATGAGATGAGCTTGAGATGCAATAAAGCACCCGTTAGCCTAAGTAAGGAAAACTCCTTACAGTGACTTTAGTCTGAAAATTACATGCCTTTGGGTAAATAAAAAAAAGACTTGTATTTCAATAGCATCTTCCATCCAACTAAGAGATTACTACTGAACTGTAATCACGGTCATAATGTACGAAACACAACAGCCAATTTGTGCACAGCAAGATTCCACAATGTGTGAATGACCAGATAATCTGTTTTTGTCGTACTGATTGAAGGATAAGTGTATAAATGTTGGTCAGGAAATTAACCATAGCTCTTTCTGCTCTTCTTCAAAATACCGTCACAAGGTTTTTTAAGCCTATCCAAGAGAGCGGAATGGGCTCTTAGTTTTCAACTAAAACTACCACCTCCAGCAGAGCTGCATCCCCTCAGAACTGCACTGTCAATCTGTACTTTTGTGCTCTAGCCCTGGAGTGGGAACTTGAACCCATGACCTTCTGACTCAGAGATGGGGGTGCTACCAACTGAACCATAGTTGACATTAAAAAAAATGCTAATTAAGAGGGGGTGGTTAGAAGGCAGTTGTGGGCCAACAGCTTTAAATCAGTGCCAGGTTTAAAAGGAGGCCTGGTGTAGACAGCGGGCAGCGGAGTGAGAGGGAAGCAGAGTGAGCTATTAGGGCTTAATATCAAAAAGGGCTTGAGGGAAAAAAGGCCAGGTGAGTTCGTTTGAAAAACAAGGAAAAAAAAAATTTTTTTTTTCAAAACTACTACAGTGAATAATGGAGGGGCATGTGATGTGTGGTTTCTGTATGATGTGGGAACTGGTGGACTCCAGGGTCCATCCCAGTGACCATGTCTGCAGGAAGTGCAGGTTTCTGGAGGAGCTCCAGCTCAAGGTAGATGAGCTGGCCTCTGACCTACAGACACTGAGGCTCATCAGGGGGAGAGAGGGTGCCATTGTCAATGGGGTGCAAGTGACAGTCACCCCCCCTAGACTGGCTAACTCTAAGGGTCAGGGACAAGAGGGGGCTTCTGGGAGGAGGAAGGGGGGTGAGGAGCGGAGGAAGGAGAGTGGGGAGAGGAGGAAGGAGGGTGGGGAGCGGAGGCCTCAGCCTCTTAATCTGCATAACAGGTTTGAGGTTCTTGCTTCCAGTCTGGAAGAGGACAAGGCAGGTGAGGTTGGTGAGCAAACTGCACACGGTACAGTGCTGCAGCAGGACATAGGCAAAGAGAAGGGGAAAAGGAACGTAGTAGTGATTGGGGATAGTGGGGTGAAGGGTATTGACACTGTCCTTTGTCACAATGACAAAGTGCACAGAAGGGTGTGTTGTCTGCCTGGTGCTCGGGTACGGGATGTTGCAGCTGGGCTGCAGAGGAACCTGGAGTGGGAGGGTGAGAATCCGGTCGTTGTGGTACATGTGGGTGCCGGCGACGTAAGCAAAATGTGGACTGAGGATCTGGGGAGGGAGTATGAAAAGCTGGGAATGGAATTAAAAAGTAGAACCGACAAAGTGGTCATCTCTGGGCTACTGCCTGAACCGAGTGCAGACGGGCATAAGGTTGACAGGATTAAGGAAGTGAATGGGTGGCTCAGGGATTGGTGTGGGAGGAATGGGTTTGAATTTATGGGGCATTGGCACCAGTATTGGGGTAGGTGGGACCTGTTCGGGCGGGATGGGGTTGGTCTGAACCGTGCTGGGACCAGAGTGCTGGCGAATTGAGTAAAGAGGACTGTAGACAGGGCTTTAAACTAATTGGGGGGGGGAAAGGTGCGAGGGTAGGTGACGTTACGAGGTCTAAAGTTAAGGATAGGGTACAGGTAAGGGAAGAGGCCAAGGATGTCCCAATAATAGAGGGAGTAGGGGGCGTGAGTAAGGTTGGTGGCGTTACGGCAAATAGGGTCCAGGTGAAGGCTGGGATGAAAGCGCTTTATCTGAATGCACGAAGCATTCGGAATAAAGTGGATGAGCTGATGGCGCAGATCGACACAAATGGATACGATCTGGTGGCCATTACAGAGACGTGGCTGCAAGGTGACAGGGACTGGGAGCTGAATGTACAGGGGTATCAAGTGTTTAGGAAGGATAGGCAGGAGGGAAAAGGGGGGGGCGTAGCTCTGCTGATTAAGGATAACATCAAGGTGGTAGCAAGGGATGATATTGGAGCCAAGGAGCAGAACGTGGAATCGTTGTGGGTGGAGATTAGGAACAGCAAAGGGAGGAAGACGCTGGTGGGTGTCGTCTATTGGCCCCTGAATAATGATCTGGAGGTGGGGCAGGCTGTTAACGCGCAAATAAGTGCGGCGTGCAGGAATGGGACGGCCGTAGTTATGGGGGATTTCAATCTGCATATTGATTGGTCGACCCAAGTTGGACGCGGTGGGCTCGAGGAGGAGTTCTTGGAATGCTGCCGGGATAGTTTCCTGGAACAGTGCGTGTTGGAGCCGACGAGGGAGAGAGCTATCTTGGATCTCGTGCTATGTAATGAGGCGGGTAGAATTAGGGACCTTGCGGTGAAGGATCCTCTTGGGGAGAGTGATCATTGTATGGTGGAGTTTCTGGTGCAGATGGAGGAGGAGAAAGTGGGTTCCTGGACACGCGTACTTTGTTTGAATAGAGGGGAGTACGGTAGGATGAGAGAAGAATTGGCGAATGTTGACTGGGGGAGTGCGTTGGAAGGTAGGTCTGCTGAGGAGCAGTGGAGGATCTTTAAGGAGATCTTTCTTGGTGCTCAGCGGAAATTTATTCCGATGGTCAAAAAGGACAGTAGGAGGAGAGGTAATAAGCCGTGGATAACGAAGGAGGTGAAGGAAAGTGTTAAATTAAAAGCGGAGGAATTTAGAGTAGCTAAGAGTAGTGGGCGAGAAGAGGATTGGGAGAGGTTTAAATGTCAACAAAGATTGACAAAGAAGTTGATAAAGAAGGGTAGGAGAAACTATGAAGCTGGGCTAGCGCTTAATATAAAAAAGGATAGCAAGAGTTTTTATAAATATATAAAAAGGAAGAGGCTGGCTAGGGTGAACGTTGGTCCTTTAGGGGATGAGAAAGGGGACCTAGTGGTAGGGGATGGGGATATGGCTAAGGTATTGAATAACTTTTTTGTTTCTGTCTTCATGGAGGAGGACGTGAATAATTTGCCGGGTGTTAGTGATGGAAAGATGGTAGGACTGGAGGGTCTCAATGACATTACTGTTACTAGAGAGGCGGTGCTCGACAGACTGGAGGGGCTGATTGTGGACAAGTCCCCAGGACCGGATGGAATGCATCCGAGGGTTCTGAAAGAAATGGCGGAGGTGATAGTGGATGCCTTGGTGGTTATTTTCCAGACGTCGCTGGATTCTGGGGAAGTGCCGGAGGATTGGAAAACGGCTAATGTTACGCCGTTGTTTAAGAAGGGTGCCAGGCAAAAGGCGGGGAATTATAGGCCGGTTAGTTTAACGTCTGTGGTAGGTAAAATGTTAGAATCCGTCATTAAGGAGGAAATTGCGAGGCATCTTGAAGGGAATTGCTTGATAGAGCAGACGCAGCACGGTTTCATTAAAGGGAAGTCGTGTCTGACAAATTTACTGGAGTTCTATGAGGATGTGTCTAGGGCGGTGGATAGAGGAGAGCCGGTGGATGTGGTCTTTCTGGATTTTCAGAAGGCGTTTGACAAAGTACCTCACAAGAGGTTATTGCAGAAGGTCGAGGGACATGGAGTTGGGGGTAGGGTGTTGGCGTGGATAGAGGATTGGTTGTCAAATAGGAGGCAGAGAGTGGGGGTCAACAGGTGCTATTCGGATTGGCGGATGGTGACTAGTGGAGTGCCCCAGGGGTCGGTGCTGGGGCCTCAGCTTTTTACCATTTATATAGATGATCTGGAGGAGGGAACCGAGTGTAGGGTGTCGAAATTTGCTGATGACACCAAGATTGGGGGAACGGCAAATTGTGCGGAGGGTGTGGAGAGACTGCAGAAGGATCTAGATAGGCTGGGCGAATGGGCCAGGAAATGGCAAATGGAATTTAATGTTGGCAAGTGCGAGGTGGTCCACTTTGGTAGGAATAATGGTAGGAAGGACTATTACTTACGTGGCAAAAAACTGCAGCAGGCGACGGTGCAGAGGGACCTCGGGGTCCTTGTGCATGAGTCGCAAAAACCCAGCTTGCAGGTGCAGCATGTGGTCAGGAAGGCGAATGGGATGCTGGCCTTCATAGCGAGGGGGATTGAATATAAAAGTAGGGAGGTCTTGCTGCAGCTGTATAGGGCATTGGTGAGGCCGCAGCTGGAGTACTGTGTGCAGTTTTGGGCGCCGCACCTGCGCAAAGATATTTTGGCCTTGGAGGGAGTGCAGAGGAGGTTTACTAGGCTGATACCGGAGTTGAGGGGGTTGAGCTATGAGGAGAGGCTGAATAAACTGGGCTTGTACTCGTTAGAGTTTAGAAGAATGAGGGGAGATCTCATTGAGACGTATAAGATGATGAAGGGGATGGATAGGATAGAGGTGGAGAGACTCTTCCTGCTCAAAAAAGACAGTAGGACTAGGGGGCACAGTCTCAAGATAAAGGGGGGGCGGTTTAGAACGGAGTTGAGGAGGAACTTCTTCACTCAAAGGGTGGTGAATCTCTGGAATTCTCTGCCCGTTGAAGTGGTGGAGGCTGCCTCGCTAAATATTTTTAAGAAGTGGGTTGATGGGTTTTTGATAGGAGAGGGGATTAAGGGTTATGGGGAGAGGGAGGGAAAGTGGAACTGAGCAGCGACAGATCAGCCATGATCTTATTGAATGGTGGGGCAGGCTCAAAGGGCTAGATGGCCTACTCCTGCTCCTATTTCTTATGTTTCTTATGTTTCTTATAAATGGAACAGTCACAACGATGGGCACCTTGTCTCCTCTGTACTTACATTGATAAGACAGGACTTATTTAAAAATGTAACAAAACCTCACATTTCTATCCATAGGTTTACAGGAACGGCAACATGCGGGAAACAAACAATCTCCTGCATTTCTTTCTAAAAAGACATATTCCTCATCAGAGTTGCTAAAAACTTATCCATTTGAATACTATTCGATGTCCTGTGGAAATGCTCACAGTGGGTTTCCAAGATTACATCCAATGTATTATTCCTCTGCTCAAGTACAGCAATGTTTAAATTTGACTGTCCCTTCAAGACTACAAGAAAGAACAGCCAAGCTCTCATCAAATGCAACTACCAATTCCTGCTTCAACTGAAGGTATCTTCTGTTGTTGGGGAGGGGAGTTCTCTTATAGAATGAAATCTTTGATTTATGTTCCTTTTTTTATGTGTTATTCAGAACTGTGACACTTTCTGAATAAAACTGATGGACCGATAGATTGTATAGATTGATGGACAACTAAAGACCATAAAATGTAGGAGCAGAATTAGACCATTCATAGAATCCCTACAGTGCAGAAGGAGGCCATGCAGACCATCGAGTATGCACCCACCCAGACTCTATCCTCGTAACCCCACATATTTACCCGGCTAATCCCCTAACACTAGGGTGAATTTAGCATGGCCAATTAACCTAACCCACACATCTTTGGAGTGTGGGAGGAGCACCCGGAGGAATACCACAGGCAGAACGTGCAAACTCCACACAGACAGTGGCCCGAGGCTGGAATTGAACCCAGGATCCTGACGCTGTGAGGCAGCAGTGCTTGTCACAGTGCCGCCGGCCAATCACGTCCATCCCACCATTCAACGAGATCACGAGTGATCTGATATAATCCTCAACTTGACTTTCCCACCTTATCCCCATAACCCTTGAGTCCCTTACTGGCGAAAAATCTGTTATTTCAGCCTTGAACATACTTAACAATGCAGCCTCTACAGCTCTCCACGGTAAATACAGGGTGAAGAACAATCAAACATGCAGATAACTAGATTTAAAAAAAAAGATTCCTTCAACGACAGAATAAAGCATCTCATTTTAATGACAGAAAATTGATGGGGGAAGCTGTATCATGTGGCTAAATTCTTTTTGGCACCAATGCAGACCATCCAATTGGATGTTATGCTGGGAAACCAAGAACTGTGTTTTCTTTTAAAACATGGAAAGACATTACATTATTTGGACACTTTTTTTTAAGTTCTTGTGTTCACATGGACTATGAGTGAGCGTGCCTTTTCCAAGAAATCCCCTGACCAGCATGGCACTTGAGGAGGAGAGCTATTTGCTTCTTTGAACAATAGTTATGCAAATGGCTAGAAAAAAAATGAAACTTTTAAAGGCAAGTCATTACTGGAAATTGCCAGACAGAGATGAGCTTTAGGTTTTGAACTTGTTGTTTTGAACTCAGTTGGGAATGAATTGAGAGGCAGGGAAGCTGCCCTCTCCTGCTCTCCTTGTCTTGGCTAAAACACAGTGTGATTATCAGTATCCAGCTAGGAATCCTCATCTCAGTGGAACACATTTGTATTTAGAAACCCGAGAGGTTACGACAAGAAGGACTGATCCATCTAATCCTCGCCGAAGCTCCGTTGGTTAGAGATTCCAGACATTGACTGGGACAAGTGATCTGTCTTAACACAAGGAGCTCCAGAACAATAGCATCAACACCCTGCAAACTTTATCCATTGTTTTCATAGAACTTTTTCTCCAACCATGCATCACTGTGGAGACCTTATTTGTTTATCCTTTGTTTATTCATGTGCATGTGTATGTGTGCTGGGGAATTTTAAATATGGTACATAATTAGATAGTTACACTTCCAGATCACAGCCATGTGTTAACCAGTTCTTCCAACTTATGTTGAGAAAAATAAGTTTTGTTTTATTATACATCAATTATTCTGAGTTTATTAAAGTAAACCTGTTAAATTCTCTATTATTCTGGATCTAATACTGCCTTCCATTTTGGTGATTGAATTAAACTTTTAAACTAAAGGTGTGACCTGTGGAGTAGTGGGGTTAGATAAACTGTGCATTTCTCCCATCCCAATCGTAACAGTTACAATAACTTCTGTGCTTTCCCTTTGTCCCACAAGTCACCTTTCCCCAGACACAATCCACCGTTCCCACCCTACCCTCGCTCTGAACCCACAATTCTCCAATTTTCCACACCCTCTCTGACCTTATCTTGTCCATGAAAAACAAGTCTCATTTTCTTGGCCCATTTCCACTAAACTGTGGACAAAACAAATTCCTTTCTCCATGCTAACGAACATTGTAAATGGGTCCCCTGCCTGATATACTAACCCATCCCATTTTAGACCACTGCCAGCACTCCCCTTCTTAATAAAGCACCCTCAACCCTTCTGCCCTTGAAACATATTATCCTGCCTTTAAATTCATTTTGTTCTCCAAATTCCTTTGAAAAGTTTCCACCTTTCAAATCCATACTCATCTCGCCTACCACTCCCTGTTTGTATCTCTCCAATCTGGTTTCTGCACCTCTCACAGAACCAAGTCACAAATGGCATTCTCTCTGTCCACGGTACATTATCCCTCCACAATCTTCTCTATCTCTCTGGAACCTTTGACATAGTTGTTCAGCTATTTTCAGCTATCAGCTTTCATTTGATCAGTGGAATTGCCCTCACTACATCTCACTTCTATCTATCTGATCATAACCAGAGTATCTTTACCAATGGCTTCTCAGAATCAATAGCATTTCAGCTCATCACCCGAAACCATGATGTTAGCTTCTACGTGTAATGCTGATGGCACCCAGCTCTACTCTTCTATCACTGCTCCTCACTGCTTTTGTGATGTCGGATTGGTTTGCATCCAGTCTTGTATCAACTACTATATCCTGCAAGCCAAACATTATGACTAAACCATTCTAATCCCAATTGCACACTCGATACACCCATAATATCCCGCTGCCAAGCTGAACCTGACTTCTCAGTCTGGGCTGAGCTTCTAACCCTGTAACTTATCCAACACAACTTCTGCTTGCTTCCATTTCTGGAACACCACTCTCTGTGGCCTCTGCCTGATCCCATCTGCCACTCAGACCCTCATCCATGCCTTTGTGATCTGCAGATTCAACTAACTCAATGCTATATTCTGTCTTCTGTAAAGTTCAGCTCAACCAGAACTCTGCTGTTTATCGACCCTGTCTTTGCTGATCAGCATTGGCTCCCAGTACTCCAAAACCTTAAATTTAAAACTCCAATGCTTATGTTTAAGTCTGCCATTGGCATTGTCCCTCCCTATCTCAATAACCTTCTCTCTTTCTACAAACAACCTTGCCTGATCCAAATACTTTATAGTCTCTGACAACTTACTCATTCCTTTTGCTCCCTTTGCCCCACAATTGGCAGCCATGCCTTCAGCCATTTAAGCCTCACCCTGGATTTCTCTCTCAAAACCTTTTGACCAGCCTCTCCTCTTCTAAAAGCCTGATTAAATACATCTCTTTCACCAACTTCTTGCTCATTCTTCCAAATATCTGTTCCTTTAGATTTCCATCAACTTTTTCTTCCTGTTATGGACTGGAGGATATTTATCTTTAAAGGCAGTACACTATCCACTGTTCACATACTCCATGACTATCACGGCCAGCTACTTATACTGGGCAACTAGCATTAAACCTATATCATCTCCATGGATCCTGAGCATATTTTTGCATGTCCTTCTGTCCTATGCATCTTAAGATAGTTACTATTGACAGGATAAATATTAGATTGGTTTAGTCTCAATACTGCTTTTTTTGTGATCTAACTGGGCAAGCATCTCATTTGGACAGCTTCCCACTTTTTTTTGATCCACTAATTTCCAGCACAGGAAACTACATTGCTTGTTTTTAGACTGCAAGGCAGAATGTATCACAATTAAAATGCTAAGCCACATCAAGAGGGCAGTGAACAGTTCCATCCTGATGGCCTCACTAAGCGACTATTACTGTTGTAATACCTGTTTTGGAGTGTCCCTTCTGAGGTAGCTCTCTCTGTCTCTCTCATTCATAGGGACATATGAATTGGGAACAGCAGCAGGCCATTCAGCCCTCAGGCCTGTTCCTCCATTCAATAAGATCATGTCTGATCTGCTTGTGGCTTTATTCCACATTCTGCCTATCCCCATAACTTTTTGACCCCCTTGTTAGTCAGGAATCTATCTACCTCTGCCTTAAAAATATTAATTGACCTTGCTTCCACTCCTCTCTGGGAAAGAGAGTTGCAAAGATTCACAACCCTCTGAGGGAAAGAAATTTCTTCTTATCTCCACCTTAAATGGGAGAATTCTTATTTTTAAACCATGTTCCCCAGTTCTAGTCTCTCCCATCAGGGGAAACATCCTTTCAGCATTCACCCTGTCAAATCACCTCAGGATCTTATATGTTTCAATAAGATCACCTCTTAATCTTCTAAACTCCAATGGATACAGGCACAGCCTGCCCAACCTTTCTTTGGAAGGTACACTTCAGCCCCAAACCTTGGGTATCAGTCAAGTGAACTTCCTCTGTTCAGATTATATATCCTTTTGTACAAAAGGAGACCAAGGCTGTACTCCGTACTCCAGATATGGTCACACCAAGATTATGTACAACAGTAGCAAAAGACCCCTACTTTCACATTCCATTCCCCTTGCATTGAAAGACAACATTTCATTCGCCTTCCTAATCAGTTGCTGTACCTGTAGATTAACATTTTGTGATTCCTGTACCAAGACACACGCATCCCCTCTGTACCTCAGAGTTCTGCGTGCTCTCTCCATTTAAACAACATGCTGCTTTTCTATTCTTCCTGCTAAAGTGGACAAGTTCACGTTTTCCCCACATTATATGCTATCTGCCAAATTTTCCCTCACTCACAACCTATCTATGTCCCTTTGCAGATTCTTTTAAAGCTTACTTTCCTGCCTATCTTTGTGTCATGATGTGGAGATGCCGCCGTTGGACTGGGGTAAGTACAGTAAGAAGTCTGACAACACCAGGTTTAAGTCCAACCGATTTATTTGATAGTAAACTCACAAGCTTTCGAGGTTAACCTCTTCGTCACGTGAATGGAGAGTTCTGGCCTCAGACAGAGCATATAAAGCACAGACAGTTTACAGATTACTGATTAGAATGCGAATCTTTACACGTAACCTGCTATTCAAGTCCTAAAGTGGCCGCACTATCTGTATCCCCCGTGACTTGCCTGGGTTTGCAAAACCTCACTTACTGTACTGTCTGGAGACAATACACATCTCTTTAACCTGTGATCAGTGCTCCTTCCACTCACATTGTTGGCCACTTTAGGACTTGAATAGCAGGTTAGGTGTAAAGATTCGCATTCTAATCAGTAATCTGTAAACTGTCTGTGCTTTATATGCTCTGTCAGAGGCCAGAACTCTTCATTCACCTGACGAAGAGGTTAACCTCAAAAGCTTGTGAGTTTACTATCAAATAAATTGGTTGGACTTAAACCTGGTGTTGTCAGACTTCTCACTGTCTTTGTGTCATCAGCAAATTTAGCAATCGAACCACTCGTTACCTCTTGCCAATCGAAAATTACCACTTGTTCCCACTCTCCACTTTCCGTTTGTCAACCAATCCTCTATGCATACTAATAAGTTGCCCCGGACACCATGTACCATTATTTTTCACAGTAATCTTGTAGCACCTTTTCAAACTACTTTCTGGAAATCTAAGTACAGCTTATCTACAAGCTCCCCTTTATCCACATTGCTTGTTACTTGCTTACAGTTTAAGTTTATTTATTAGTGTCCTAAGTAGGCTCACATTAACACTGCAATTAAGTTATTGTGAAAATCCCTTCATCGCCACACTCTGGCACATGTTCAGGTACATTGAGGAGGAATTTAGCATGGCCAATGCACCTAACCAGCATGTCTTTTGGATTGTCGGAGGAAGCCAGAGCACCCGGAGGAAACCCATGCAGACACGGGGAGAACGTGCAGACTCTGCACAGACAGTGACCCAAGCCAGGAATTGAACCCAGGTTCAAATGCCAGAGATTTAAGACCTCTGGCATTGTGAGGCAGCAGCACTAATCACTGTCCCACTATGCTGCTCGTACTCAAATTACTCAAAAAATCAGTCAAACGTGATTTCCCTTTTACAAAACCACATTGATTCTCCTTGAACACATTGAGATTTTCTAAGTGCCCTGCTCTATCCTCATTAGTAACAGATGCCAGCAATTTCCCCACGTCACAGCAATTTCTCTACAACAGATGCTAAGCTAACTGGACTGTAGTTTCCTGCCATCTGTCTTGTTCCTTTCCTGAGAGAAATTTGCTATTTTCTTGTTATTTTCCAATCTGATGGGACCTTTCCAGAATCTATGGAATTTTGGAAAATGAAAACCGATGCATTTACAATCTCAGCAGTTACTTCTTTTCAGACCCTGGGCTGAAATCCATCAGAACCTGGTGACTTTTTAGCTTTTCGTTCGAATAATTTTCTTAATACCCTTTCCCTGGTAGTTGTAATTGTTTTAAGTTTTCCTCCCTCCATTTAACCTCCTGATTCACATTTTTCTGGGATGTTATTTGTATCCTCTATAGTGAAAATAGATGCAAAACCTTAGTTCAATTCATCCGCCATTTTCTCATTTCCCAATATTCATTCCCCATTCTCAATTTCTAGAGATTGAATGGTCATTTTATTTTCTATTTTCCTTTCCAAATACCTATAAAAAACCTTACTGTCTGACAGCACAGTGACAAAGGGGGTGGCACTGCTGCCTCACAGCACCAGGAACCCTGTTTCGATTCCAGCCTTGGGTGGCTGTCTGAGTGCAGTTTGCACGTTCTCCCCATGTCTGTGAGGGTTTCCTCCCAGTGCACTGGTTTCCTCCTACTGTCCAAAGATGTGCAGGTTCAGTGGATTGACCATGCTAAAATTGCCCCTTGGTGTCCCAAGGTGTATAGGTCAAGGAGAATTAGTGAGATAAATACATGGAGTTACAGGGATAAGGCTTGGATAAGATGGTAAGTTGATGCAGACTCGATGGGCCAAATGGCCTCCGTCTGCACTGTAGGGATTTTATGATTTATATTTCTAGCTATCTTTCTGTCATACTCTAATTTCTTATTAATCTTTTAGTTATTATTTGCGGTCCTTTATATTCTGTCCAATCTTCTGACCGACCACTCATCTCTGCAGAATTAAATGCTTTTTCTTTCAACTTGATACTATCTTTAACTTTAGTTAGCCATGGATGATGTATCCTCCCTTAAGAATCTTTCTTTCTTACTGGAATGTATCTTTTTTGAGTATTCCGAAATATCTCCTTCCTCATCACTACTTAACCTAACTACCAGTTCACTTTAGTTAGTTCAGTCTTCTGCCCTCATAATTGCCTTTATTTAAGTTCAAAATACTAGTCTGAGATCCACTACTCTCTCCCTCAATTGAATATTAAATTCAATAATATTATGATCACTGTTATCTTGGAGCACCTTCACCACGTGGTATTTAATTAATTCTGGATGGAAGCAAATTATTGTAGACGCTGGAATCTGAAACCAAAAGAGAACATGCTGGAAAATCTTAGCAGGTCTAGCAGCATCTGCAAGCAAAGCTTTGACAAAGGGTCATCTGAAATTGAAATGTCAGCTCTTTTCTCTCCTTATAGATGCTGCCAGACCTGCTGAGATTGTCCAGCATTTTCTCTTTTGGTATTTAATTAATCCTGATTCATTGCACGTATCAGATTGAGTATAGCTTGCTCGCTGCCTGGTCTAAACCATGCTGCTCTCAGAAACTATCCCAAAAACATTCAATGAACTTATCACCATCCAGGCTACCTGGCCAGTCTGATTTGTCCAATTGATAAGTAGATTAAAATCACCCATGATTATTTTAACTGTATCCTTGTCATAAGCCTCCATTATTTCTTCATGTACACATGGTCCTACAATGCAGTTACTGTTAGAGACCTATAAACTGTTCCCCACAAGTGACTTTTTACCTTTACCATTTCTCATCTATGCCCAAACTGATTCCATAAGATCATCTCTCTCTATTGTACCAATGTCATCCTCAGTTAACAGAGCTACCCCTCCACCTTTTCCTCGCTTCTCGTCCTTCCAAAATGTCATGTAAGTTAGAATATTCAGGTCTTTGTCATTTTGCAGCCAAGTCCCTGAAATGGCTGTCAGATAATTTATATCTATTTCTATTTGTGCTGTCAATTCATCCATTTTGTTATGAATGTTACATGCATTCAGATACAGAGCATTTAAAGTTTTAAAGTTTATTTATTGCAAGTACAAGTCATAAGAAGGCTTACATTAACACTGGAATGAAGTTATTGTGAAAATTCTGTCCTTTTATTTTGTTTGTAGCCGCTAGCCTTACCTGCTATGGACCCTTATGTTTGTGCACTCTAGTCACTTCCTACCATGCTCTGATCACCATTTCCCATATTCCTCATTTCCTCTTTTGCCTTGTCCATTTAATTTATCATGTCTTCTCAGACTTGATCCCTTTCCCCTACTATTCAATCTAAAGCCCTATCTACCGTCCGAGTTATACCACTTGTCAGAATGCTCAGAAGGTTTTAGAAAAAATTATTAGGGATAGGATTTATAGTTATTTGGAGAGTAATGAATTGATTGGAGATAGTCAGCATGGTTTTGTAGCGGGTAGGTCGTGCCTTACTAACCTTATTGAGTTTTTTGAGAAAGTGACCAAAGAGGTGGATGGGGGAAAGGCAGTTGACGTGGTATATATGGATTTTAGTAAGGCGTTTGATAAGGTTCACCATGGTAGGCTTCTGCAGAAAATGCAGATGTATGGGATTGTGGGTAATCTAGGAAATTGGATCAGGAATTGGCTAGCAGATAGGAGACAGAGGGTGGTGGTTGATGGTAAATATTCGTCATGGAGTTCAGTTACGAGTGGTGTGCCTCAGGGATCTGTTTTGGGGCCACTGCTGTTTGTAATTTTTATTAATGATCTGGATGAGGGTATAGTTGGGTGGATTAGTAAATTTGCTGATGACACCAAAGTCGGAGGTGTGGTAGATTGTGAGGAAGGGTGTCGTAGTTTGCAGGGTAACTTAGACAGGTTGCAGAGCTGGGCCGAGAGGTGGCGGATGGAGTTTAATGCGGAGAATTGTGAGGTAATTCACTTTGGTAGGAATAACAGATGTGTCGAGTATAGGGCTAACGGGAGGACTCTGAATAGTGTGGATGAACAGAGGGATCTAGGTGTATGTGTACATAGATCCCTGAAAGTAGGGAATCAAGTAGATAAGGTTGTTAAGAAGGCATACGGTGTCTTGGCATTTATTGGTAGGGGGATTGAATTTAGGAGTCGCAGCGTCATGTTGCAACTGTACACAACTCTGGTGCGGCCGCACTTGGAGTATTGTGTGCAGTTTGGTCCCCACATTATAGGAAGGATGTGGAGGCTTTGGAGAGGGTGCATAGAAGGTTTACCAGGATGTTGCCTGGTATGGAGGGGAGGTCCTATGAGGAGAGACTGAGGGATTTGGGGTTGTTTTCGCTAGAAAGAAGGCGGCTAAGAGGGGATCTTATTGAAACATATAAGATGATTAGAGGTTTAGATAGGGTGGATAGTGATAGCCTTTTTCCTCGAATGGAGAAAGCTAGCACGAGGGGGCATGGCTTTAAATTAAGGGGTGGTAGTTATAGGACAGATGTCAGGGGTAAGTTCTTTACCCAGAGGGTGGTGAGGGATTGGAATGCCCTGCCTGCTGCAGTTGTAAATGCGCCTAGTTTGGGGGCGTTTAAGAGATCCGTGGATAGCTTTATGGATGAAAAGGGATTGGTTTAGGTTATAGGGTCATTGTTTTTTAACTGGTCGGCGCAACATCGTGGGCCGAAGGGCCTGTTCTGCGCTGTAATGTTCTATGTTCTATGTTCTATGCTCAGTCCAGCATGGTTCAGGTCAAGACCTGCCCAGCATTGGCACCAATGTCCCATGATTCAAAACCTGCTTCTCCCACACTAATCTCCAAGCTGCACATTTAACTCTCTAATCTGATTTACTTTACATCAATTTGCTCTTGCACTCACTCTCTCCCTCCTATGCGTAAAAACACATTGGGTTGTTAGCACATTGGTTGTTTGTTAAACAGTTTGATTGTAAGGTTTGATAAAATTGTAAACAGATTAAAGGGCAGAGGCAGTGTGATATGAAGGACTACCAGGATGTGGTGAAGTTAATTTTAAAGTTGGTGTATTTGCAGTTGGTGTATTTGATAAGAGTCAGTATAATTTAGTCCTTTGTCACCTGGCATTACTTTTAAGCAACATGGCAACTGATGGATTCAGTTGCCTGATGGTGCATAGAAACTTTCTCAGAAGACTAAGGAAATTTTGCATGTCAGCTATGACTCTGACCAAATTTTACAGATGCACCATAAAAAGCAATCTTTCTGGTTGTATCACAGCTTGGTATGATTCCTACTCTGCCCAAGACCACAAGGAACTACAAAAGGTCATGAATGTAGCCCAATCCATCACACAAATCAGCCTCCTGTCCATTGACTTTGTCTACGCTTCCTGCTGCCTTGGCAAAGCAGCCAGCATAATCAAGGACCCCACGTACCCTGGACATTCTCTCTTGCACCTTCTTCCGTCAGGAAAAAGATACAAAATTCTGAGGTCACGTACCAACCGACTCAAGAACAGCTTCTTCCCTGCTGCTGTCAGACTTTTGAATGGACCTACCTTGCATTAAGTTGATCTTTCTCTATACCCTAGCTATGACTGTAACACTACATTCTGCACTCTCTTATCTCCTTCTCTATGGGCAGTATGCTTTGTCTTTGTGGCTCGCAAGAAACAATACCTTTTACTGTTTGCTAATACATGGAACAATAATAAATCAAATCAAATTAAATCAAAACCCGAGGAAGAGAAAACCAAGCCAGTCAGTGAATATGATTAGGCTTATCTGTATCATAAATCCACTAAGGCACCTAGATTTTGTAACCTTTAATACTCTTGCCAATCAAGCTCAGTTTTGAAATTTTCAATTAATCTAGATTCAACTTCATGGAGAAAGAGAGTTCCAGATTTCACTGCCTTTTTTTATAATGACATCACCTCTGAACATCCAAGTTTTCATCTTACGGTTATGTCCCCCTTGATTCTAACTCTACTAGCATCTCAGTTTCTTCCTGTGACAGAAATGTGTTGTAGCAGCTCCGGCTAAGCAGCGTTTTAAACCAGATGGTGCAGTGATGGATTGGCACTTGAGTCTGGTGCTCCCTGGCTGGACGCTCAGTTCCTAAATTCATCCCTGCTGCCACAGCAAAATGTCCGGAAAATCGGAGGTTGGCCAATCTAGACTATCATTTCAAAACCTGATATCAACAACACTCGCCATCAGGGACTGAAAACTAGCCGGGAAAGGGAATAATTGGGCAGTATAATGGGAAGGCAAAATTAGAGGTGGAATGAGAGGGCGGGGGACCTCACAAGATGGTGGCAGGGAGTAATTTTAAAGAATTGATTAATTTAATGAAAAGTCAATGCCCGGAGCAGAGAAAAAGATGAGGAGCCAACTGATATACCTGGTTTAAAACTAATCAGCATTTCTCAGTGGTGAGAACCTACAAATGAACATATAAATTGGGAGCAGAAATAGACCCTTTCCGCTACTCTGCCATTCAATAGGATCATGACCTGGATGCCACTATCTTGCCTACCCCCAAAATACTCTTGGATTCCGTTTTTGGTCAAGAATCTAAAAAATATTCAATGACATTGGCTCTATTCTCTGGGGAAGATGTTTCCACAGAAACGCAATGCTCTGAGAGAAGAAAAAATCCCTTAATCTCTGTCTTAAATGAGAGGGTGCTTATTTTGAAACTGTGTCTCCTCGTTTTAGTCTCTCCCACAAGGTAAAACATCCTTTCAGCATCCACCCTGTCATGCCCTTCAGGGTCTTACATGTTTCAATAAAATCAGCTGTTTTTCTAAACTTTGATGGATGCATGCTCACCCCTTATTCTAAACTCCTCTGGAACATGCTCAACCTGCCTCACCTTTCCTCATAAGATAACCCCCTCATCGCAAAATCAGTAGTCTGAGCATTCTCTGCACAGGATATAATGCAATTATATCCTTTCTTAAATAATGAGGTCAAAACAACAATACTCCAGATGTGATCCCACCAAAGCCCCATACAATTGTAGCAAAGTATCCCCACTTTTATACTTCATTTCCCTTGCAATAGCCAACAACATTTAATTATTTTTTCTAATCACTTGCTGCATCTACACAGTGACTTCTCCTGATTCAAGTACTGGAACACCCAGATTCTTCAGTATTGCAGAATTCGGCAATCTCTGTTCATTTAAATAACGTATTACTTTTCTACTCTTCCTGCCAAAGTGGACTAGTTCACACTTTTCTACATTATAAACCAAATGTCAATTTTTTGCCCATTCACTTAACCTGCCTATATTCTTTTGCAGATCCTAATGTCCTCTTCACAATTTACTTTTCTGCATATATTTGCGGCATCAGCAAATTTAGCAGCTATACGTTTGGTCCGTTCATCCAAAACATTGATATAAATTGTAAACAGTTGAGGTTGCAGCATTGATCCCTGTGGCACTCCACTCATTACATCTTTCTTACCCTAAAATGACTCATTTATGCCTACTCTCTGTTTTCTATTATCCAACCAATCCTCCATCCCTGCTAATATGTTACCATTACACTATGAACTCTTACTTTGTGCAGTAACACTTTGATTTGATTTTTTGATTTGATTTATTATTGTCATATGTATTAGCATCTAGTGAAAAGTACTGTTTCTTGCGCGCTATACAGTTAGAGCACACTGCTTATTGAGAAGGAAACGAGAGAGTGCGCAATGTAGTGTTACAGTCATAGCCAGGGTGTAAAGGAAGATCAACTTAATGCAAGGTAGGTCCGTTCAAAAGTCTGAGAGCAGCTGGGAAGAAGTTTATCTTGAATCGGTTGGTACGTAACCCCTGACTTTTGTATCTCTTTCCTGACAGAAGGTGGTGGAAGAGAGAATGTCTGAAGTGCGTGGGAGTGTGTAATGTAACATTTCGTCAAACGCCTTCTGGAAGTCTAAGTACACCACACACACAGGTTTCACTTTATAAACATTAGTTACTTACTCAAAAGGCACTAATAAATTAGTCAAATACAATTTCCCTATCACAAAACCATGTTGATTAACAATGACCTCAGCATCCCTGGCTGTGTGAATGAGGGCTAGAAGTTATAAAGTCAGCCAGGATTACTGTCACTATACAATAACTTCTGATTTTAAAATTCTGGGCTTATACATGACCGCGCCACCTGGGCACAATACCAAAGGGTGTCTGGGATGTGTGAAAGTATCACCCAGCTTGATTCAGTACCTAACAGAGAGCAGTAATGGGGACAGAAGATAGAATGAAGATGGGGAGTGCAATTTTCTCATTCCCCCAACCCGCCACAGAAATTGTAGCGGACAGGACATGACCATACAAAGGCCCATTGACTTCAGGCAGGATTTTCCGGACTTGGGGCAAGCGCAGCTGGAAAATCCCACCTGGAGAGTGGAGGCAGAGAAGAGAGGAGAGAAAAAGGAGAAAGAAGGATTGAGAAAGAGAGGGAGAAGGGAGGGAGGATAAAGGAAAGAAGGGGTGAAAGGATAGGATAGAGAGGCAGAGAGAGTGGAGAGGGAGTGGAGAAAAGGCGGAAGTGGGTGAGAGAGGAATTTCTTCTTTTGTTCTTATGAACAATCTGTAAAAAGGTAAATGTCAATTCCTTTCAGCTTCAGGAGTTTAACATTTCTATAATTCTGGCTATTTCATTCCTGTACTTTAAAACCATTGCAAATCAATCCCACAGACCGCTTCTCTAAGTCACGGTTGACAAATAGCATGCATCCTTCTGTGTCCATAGCAATAGGATCACTGATCTTTTAAATGCAGCTTAATTTCAAAGGACTGAACCATTTAAAAGGGCAGACTGAAACTGGTTAGTTACGGTGAAATGCAGACCACTAGAGTAAAATAGCAGCAGAGTGGATAGACACCTACACAGAGACTGATATTACGAATCGAAGGGACCTGGGGAGGGAGCATATCCTTCTGTCCATACTGGAATGTACCCACTGGTCACTTCCAGTGCTGATCCTGCTAGATTTTACATAGGTTGGAAGGGCATCCAAACCATAATGTTGGAAGTGCCCTCTACCATTGAGATATTAAACCTATGCATTAAAAATTTCATGGCATTATTCAAAGAGGAGCAAAGGAGTTTTCTCAGGTATTCTGGCCAACATTTTTCATTCAGTCAACTTCACTGAAAAGCAGATGACCTGATCATTATCACATTGCTGTTTTTTGCAGCTTGCTGGGTACAGATTTGCTTCACATTTACTATTACAAAAATAAGTGCTGAGACTTCAAAGGATATCATTGGCCATAGACAAGTTAGGGGCAATTTGAGGTTGTGCTGATTCTCTCTTTCTTAGTTTTTGTATTCCTTTAAATGAAGCCAAGTCCCATTCACCCAGACCCTTGTGCTCACTGAATTCCTGTTGCTCCTGTCCCGTCCTGCCTTCACCATCATTTCATCCCGGCTATACTGACAGTGGCAGTGTTATATCCCCATAGGTTCAAGCCTCTTTGCCCAGAAAGGGAACGAGATGTAAATGTTTACAATATTCCGGTTTGTACTAATATTTAACATTTTAAATGTTAACAACCTTCTCTATGACCGATGTAAACAAAATGGAAAATTAGCAAATGTAGCTAAATACTTCCGTGTATGTGTGGCTGGTTCTTGTACTTGGGACTTGGAGCTATGGAAAGGTGCTGGAAGTTTGTGAGTTTTTCCTCTTGTTCTCATCAAGGTCAGATAGAGAGGTTACCATCATCTGGCTTGACTAATGCAACAATTCTGCTTTGGATTTACCACCTTAGGGTGCATGTAAAGAACTTCCCCAATTGTCAATCTCCTGATATGTGTCTATCTCTAATATACCAGAGGAGCCAGTCTTCCAGCTACATTGGTCCTCTCTATTTAATGCCTCCTGAATTTGGTTACTAACACGAATCTTTTGTTCAGCTATTACTGGATTTACAACCCTCTCCAGATATTAAGGGACATCAGTCATGTTTTGGGATTTTCTTTCCATTTTTGACAACAAAATTTACAGGGGGGTTGATTTAGCTGTGTTTTCTTAAAATTAAAGTGCATTCACACAGACTTTGAAAAGGACAGAGAAATGAAAGGTGGTCATAACGAAAATGCATTTGGGTATTGAAGTTGTTTCCCGTAAGACTATAAATCAGAAGTGATTCATTAGCCTGCCTTAGGAATTCGATAAACAGCAGGATATTGGGTGATCTCTGGTGCCGAGTGCTGAGCAGAATTTGTCTGATATAGGCCTTTCTTTTATGAGATATAAACCGAGACAGGAACATTCACCGTTGATCTATAAACAGAAAGCAGTGAGAATAAATTCAGGCTGACCCAAAAGGTTGGCACGCACGAAAGTAGAGAGATGTTATTTTGTTTGAGTCCAACAAGAGAACAGAATTGTTATGGTGAAATGTAGCATTTTATTTATTTTCTATCATCAAGCAAAGACAAATTGTACTGACTGAATGAACTCTATCAGACTGTGTGCATTCACCTACTGCAGAATTAAACAGCGTAACCATTTATAGTTGGTCTTGTCTTATTACTGTTGGTCACCTTTGGAGTGGTGTATGTGGGGTCATGTGCAAAAGACTTAGATATCCAGTTCGAAGAACATGAAGACATTTGAACCACTTGCAGGAGTGACTCGCACAGTAAGAAGTCTCACAACACCAGGTTAAAGTCCAACAGGTTTATTTGGTAGCACGAGCAGCTTTCAGAGCAGTGCTCCTTCATCAGGTGAGTAAAGAGTTGGGTTCACAAACAGGATATATATAGACACAGACTCAATTCCAAGATAATGGTTGGAATGCGAGTCTTAACAGGTAAGCAAGTCATTACAGGTGCAGACAGTGCGAGTGGAGAGAGGGTTAAGCACAGGTCGAAGAGGTGTGTATTGTCTCCAGCCAGGACAATTTGTGAGATTTTGCAAGCCCAGGCAAGTCGTGGGGGTTACAGATAGTGTGACATGAACCCAAGATCCCGAATGAGGCTGCCCTCATGTGTGCGGAACTTGGCTCTCAGTTCTAATTGTAATTGTAATCACTAGCAATTGTAATTGCTCCTGCTATAAGCATGTCACAATGACATTCAATAACTTGGCTGTCTAGTCATTGTGTAAATATTTGCTGACCCTCATCATTGCTGGCCTCCCTGTCACCTCACTTCTGCTGCCCGATTTTTCCTAAACTGTTTGCCCGCTTTTAACCAAGTACCTGCTTGTGCTACACTAACTTCCCCGTGTGATACAAATACAGATTCCCCTGGTAGATCAGTGAGTCTTGCTCATGGACTAAACCAGGGTCCATTTCTTTTCAGCACACCTATATCAGTGATCCCTATCATGGTTGGAGCAGGATCCTGCCTTCAATACACAAGACTAGGACTAATCGTTTTAGTGGCACTGAGTAGAAAGCAACTCTGATCAGTACATTAGCAGCTGCACACAAGAAGTCATAGAGTCATAGAGGTTTACAGATGGAAACAGGCCCTTCAGCGCAACTTGTCCATGCCACCCCTTTTTTTAACCCCTAAGCTAATCCAAATTGCCCACATTTGGCCCATATCCCTCTATACCCATCTTACCCATGTAACTGTCTAACCGCTTTTTAAAAGACAAAATCAAAGCCGCTTCTACTACTACCTCTGGCAGCTTGTTCCAGATCCTCACCATCCTTTTGTGAAAAAATTGCCCCTCTACACCCTTTTGTATCTCTCCCCTCTCACCTTAAACCTATGCCCTTTAGTTTTAGACTCCCCTACCTTTGGATCGGAGGAGATCAATGGCAATGCGAAAGGAGATGGACATCATTTGGAAGGGTGCAAGTGGACAGAATGAAGAAAAGAGGGAAGCAGCTAATGAAGGAGAGAGACAAATAAATGGCAATGAGGAGAGAGGGCAGTCAACAGAAAGAGCAATGAACTACAATTAGGAGCAGAGGGACAGGAAAGGATAAGAGAAGAGATGGAAGCCGGGAATTTTGCTTTAGGATGGGTAGGTAAGGGAATTTCATATGAATTCAGGTGGAGTGAGGAAAGAACATTCAAATGTGGTGGTAGTGGGAGGAGTTAACTCAGCTTGACTATCAACTCCATTTCATTCTTCCAGTTTTCTGAATCTGCTCTGTCGAAGCCACCTTCGAAAACAATGTTTCAGCCACGTCTACCTTTTCTCTTAACCGAGGTTCCACCCACAACCTCTTCCCATTCCCCCATTCCACTCCCCTCTCCCCACCATATTTGACAGGGCACTCAACTGTGTCCAACCCATCTCATGTGCTTCTACCCACACCCCTTTCCCAGCCTCGCAGAACAATGACAAGGCACCTCTTATCCACACTTTTCACTCCACCAACCTCCACATTCAAATTATCATCCTCTGTCATTTCTCCAGTATGCCACCACTAAACACATCTTCTCCACACCACCCCCCCTCAGTCAGCATTCCACAGGGATCACTCCCTGGCGCACTCCTCCATCACTACAACCTCTCCTGCCTTTCCCAAGGCACCTTCCCATGCAGCTGTAAAAGGTACAAAACCTGTCCCTTTACCTCCTCCCTTCTCACTGCCCAAGATCCCAAACACTCCTTTCAGATGAAACAGTGATTCACTTACATCTCTTTCAATTTGGTTTACTGTATTCACAGCTCCCAATATAACCCCCTTTACACCGGGGAGACTAAACGCAAACTGGGTGACCGCTTTGGGGAACATTTTTGCCCAACCGCAAGCGTGGCTGCAACCTTCCTGTCGCTTGTCATTCAACTCAGCGTCTTGCTCTTGTGCCCACATCTCTGTTCTTGGCTCGCTGCAAAGCTCCAGTGAAGCCCAACACAAACTGGGCATCTCATCTTCCAATTAGGCATGTACAGCCTTCTGGACTTAACAATGAGTTCAACAACTTTGGACTGTGAACTTTGTCTTCCATCTTGATCTACACCCCATTCCCCCGTGCCCTCCCCCCCACTCCACCCTCACCTCCCCCAACTTTTGTTATTTTGGTTTTCTTGGTTTGCCCCAATACAACCCCACCTCTCTTCCACAGATTACCAGCATCTACTGTATTTTGCTTTTATAAAAGCCACAACGAACACAACTACTAGAAAAAAAACAGGTGCCTTGCTCTACTGGCACAGACATGATGGGCCAAAGGGCACTTTTCTGTGCTATATATCTCTGTGACTCTCTACTAAGGAGTAGGACATAAAGGCTGTGAGAATCAGAAAGCAGCACTCCAAAGTTACAAGTCTTCTCTGCAATCTCAAAGCTCCAGCAGCAAAGTTTCAGGTAACCAAACCAAAAGAGAAAATGCTGGAAAATCTCAGCAGGTCTGGAAGCACCTGTGAGGAGAGAAAAGAGCTGATGTTTTGAGTCGAGATGACTGTTTGTCAAGACTTTGACAAAGGATTATCTGGACTTGAAGCATCAGCTGTTTTCTTTCCTTACAGATGCTGCCAGACCTGCCGAGATTTTCCAGCATTTTCTCTTTTGGTTTCAAATTCCAGCATCCGCAGTAATTTGTTTTTATCAAAGACTGTTCAGAAAAAAAACCCCATAATAATAAGAAATGGTCCACAAACTATCCTAATGGAAAGACAACCATGACCTCAATCACCTCCATTCATGCCACGTTCACTATCTGGTATTCCGCTTCACCTTATACACTCAAACCAATCCCTCATGTACTCATGTTCACAGTAAATCCAAATTTTCTATTGTTGTCAGACAATTGCAACACGTTACTCTCATCCCATTTTCATTGCTGATCTTGTGAGGAATCTGGCAGCATTGATTCCAATAAGTCAATCTGTTGTTCTCAGAGCATATTGCAGCATTTGTATGTTTACACACTGTATACTTTATATTGCAATGCTGGACAGCATGAACTCTTGTGATATATTCCTTTACTTATTTTAGAAATTTAAAAGTGTTTCCTGTCCTTTTCCCAGTTTTCTTCTCTCCTAAAGGTAATGATTATACTCAGATCCAGTCCGCTACAGCCAACCATATTGTGGCAATTTGCCTATGTGACCACCACTGAGCAAGTTTTCAAGCTATATACCACCATAGGGTCACCAAGACTCAATGGAGACTTTCAAGCCTGATAAATATTACAGAGTAGAACGGCAAACTCTTCACAACAGTTACAGAATTTCACAGTAACTTCATTGCAGTGTTAACGTAAGCCTTACTTGTGACTAATAAATTAACTTTAACTGGACCTCTCCATCTCAAAAAGAGGATATTTAAAAGGGTTGTAAGATAATGCATAATATGGAAAATGCTATGGAATCCTGGAATGCGACTTCAAGTCAAACTATGACATTAAGGCGATGCAGAACAGGCTCTAATTAGCAGGAGGCAACTTTAGAATTAAAGTCAAAAAGACTTACTTCACAAAGACAGATCACACGCAATGAAATTCCAGAAGGCAATGAAATCATGAGATTATCAAAGGAGTAGAGGCTATGATGAGAATTCTTTCTGGGAGAATGAGATGGATGACCCTTCACGTTCATATCTGTCATGTAATTCTGTTTTAACTCAAATATCCAAATTGTCTGGAAGGCGCCATTTGACAGTGGTCAGCAGCATGAGTTCTGACTGATTTTTTGTTTGGATTTCAGACAATGAAGTTGTCTGTTGCCTCACCCTCCCCAGTTATTGTCCCCATCTCCACTGCTCAGAGCTCAGCACAGAGTTAGACAGTTAAGAACTTCCTAATCTGCGTGAATAAATATGACACCGTGAGGCACATTTACTTGGTGACTTATTGCTAATTTAGCACCTTTGGAAATGTGTCACAAGTGTGTAATTTCTATTATACCGGTCTTTAGGTGGCAGGGGGAGGCAGCACGTGGGGATGCAAAGAGGAAATTACATGTTCATCACACAAATGCTGAATGGAGTCATCAGAAAGCAGCGATAAACTGTGGATCACACAAACATTGCAGTGATTAAGAGCTTATAATTATATCATTATGCAGCGAAGGACACCGCTGGAATGTAATTGGACATCTGGTTTTGTGTTATAGCTTTGAAATAAGTAGTTTTTAAATGGGATATTTTTAAATCCATGTTGCAATGCTGAAGAAGATGAACTTGCAGATGTACATATTTCATCTGGTTTGTATTTTCAATATTTTTATGTGCATTATTTTGTACACAAATAAAAGGACATTTACACAATTTTATATTCACGCACTTAGTTTTGCGAGCTTGTCTTGGGCATCTAACAGCTAACATTGGGATGACAGATCAGATCAGTGTGTAATGTGTGCAATCATCTCAATATTAGGTGCTAGTTTACAGTCCTGATTTATAGTTTACTCGATTTTCTACCCACTGCACAAGCTGCAAGGCAGGTTCATCTCCAGTTGTCTGATCAGTGCAGAGTTCAGCATTGGGAGAATTACATCTAACAATCTGCTGCTATGGGCCAACCTCCTGCCTCGTGACACCTCACTGTTGTTACACATCCATCAACACAACCACAACCTTTGCCAGCAGACAAATACATCATTCTATAAATATTGCCAATCTTCGCTCTAAATTGTTCGAGGATCTGCCAAGAACAGGCAGTTTCTAACTGACCTCAGGAAGGTACAATGTTTGTGAGGCCGTAGAGGGACACAATAAGTTAAAACTACTGCAGTCCAGCAGCAGCATAATGCTTTTTATATTAAGTGGTGAAGTATCAATTGATACATCATACGCAGCATCATGAAAGAGCATCAAGTGATTAGAGCCTAGTTTGAATTAGAATGTGTACTAAATTATATCCACTGATATTTTTACTGCTATGGTGGTTGTATTGTAGGGTTTTTTGCAAGGTCCAACTTTGCTGACCTGACCAAGATATTAGCATTTAATTAGATCTGAGGGACTGGTTGCAATTTTGATTGATTGATTAGTTGTTTTGAAAGTGATATCTATGTTGAAATTAGTAAGCCGAGGGAAGAGAAATCAAGTAAACTACATAGGGGAAAGACAGTCAAATGATGAAAAGCTAACAAAGTAAAACAACAGTGATGAGGTAGGATTGAAGGTAAATAGTAGTTGTAGGGAATTTTTTTAAAGATGGATAGACAACGGTTTTTGCGAGGAATCCCATACAGTATGTCCTCTCCTAGCTGCGAGGGTAAGGAACATAACAGAATGGCTGGAGATTCGAGAAGAGGAGCGTGAGTAACTGGAAGTTGTGGTTTGTAGTTGAGCTAATAGCATAAGAAAGAATAGGATCTTCCACAGGGACAGCACAGGAACAGGCCCTTTGACCCTCCAAGCTTGCGCCAATCACACTGTCCTATCCAAACCAACCGCCTGTATCCCTCCATTCTCCATTTGTTTATGTATCTACCCAGATAAGTCTTAATTGTCGCTAATGTCTGCCTCAGCCACTTCACCTGGCAGTGCATTCCAGGCCCCCATCGCCCTTTGTGTAAAAAACGTCCCCCCCCCCGACACATCTCCACTGAATCTTTCTCCTCTTACCTTGAACTTGTGCCCCTTTGTAATTATCATTTCTGCCCTTGGAAAAAGTTTCCAACTGTTCATCCTATCTATACCTCTCATAATTTTATAAACTTCTGTCAGATCACCCCTCAGCTTTTGCCTTTCCAGGGAGAAGAATCCCAGTTTATTCAATCACTCCTCATAACTAATACCCTCCATACTAGGCAACTTCCTGGTAAATCTTTTCTGCGCTCTCTCCAAAGCCTCTGTGTCCTTCTAGTGGTGTGGTGACCAGAATTGGACATAGTATTCCAAATGTGGCCTAATCAACATTTTATATAATTGTAACATAATTTGCCAACTTTTACGCTCAATGCTCTGTCCGTGTACCTTATGCTTTCTTCACCACCTTTTCCACCTGTGCTGCCACTTATATGGCTCTGTGGAGCTGTACTCACAGAGATCTCTCTGTGTGTCTATGCTCCTGATGATTCTGCCATTTATTTTGTAGCTCTCACCTGAATTGGATCTACAAAAATGCATCACCTCACGCATGGTGGCACAGTGGTTAGCACTGCTGCTACACAGTGCCAGGATCTGGGTTCAAGTCCTCACTCAGGTCACTGTCTATGTGGAGTTTGCATGTTCTCCCCATGTCTGGATGCTCCGGTTTCCTCCCACAGTCTGAAAGATGTGCTGGTTCGGTGCAGTAACCCGAACAGGCGCTGGAGTGAGGCGACTGGGGGATTTTCACAGTAACTTCATTGCAGTGTTAACGTAAGCCTTTCTTATGACACTAATAAATAAACTTTTTAACTTTATCTGTCAGGATTAAATTCCATCTGCCATTCCTCTGCCCAATTTTCCAGCCTACCCATATCCTGCTGGAGTTAGATCTTAGACAACAAAGCAGGTCCTCTCCAAGGTAATATCAAAGTCACATCTGTGAAAGGCAGAAATCCTGGGAGATCAACACATGGGAGTGACAGATATGGTGAAAAAAAGCAGTCCTCAGATTTCTATGGCATTGGCAAATCCTGTGACATGGAAGAAGCTCTATATTTATAAATGTCCTCTCTAAGAAGGAAAATAGAGCAATGAGGAGAAGAGGACAAAATCTTCGTACAAACAGGGAAATGTTAAGTGCAATGCAGGGGCAAATAAGTTGTAAGCAGTAAAATCAGGATATGAAAAGGGGAGGAAAGGTACAAATGACTCGGGGTTACAGTATGAGATTGTGCAAGGCCTCAGAAGTAAACCTTAAAGACAAAACTACAGTTAAACTGTGAGGCAGGAACTTGAAACAACCCAGGCCAAGATTGCAAAGTAACAATTTCCACCATTACATCTTCAGTAAAACTAGAGACAGCATAAAGCAGGACCAGGAACGAAAATCCTTTGGAAGTTGAGGTTTGATATACTCAGAGCAATGCTGCCTAGGTTGCAATATAAGAATGGATCTCTTCTTTGTATTGGCCATAAACTCTAGATCATCTAATAGGGAACGAAATTGAGGATGAACTTTGTAGGCAGCTGAGACAATTCCGTGGTACTAAGAAAGATGAAGTGGGTGGCACATTGGCACAGTGGTTAGCACTATTGCCTCACCATGCCAGGGAACTGGGTTCACTTCCAGCCTTCAGTGACTGGGTGGAGTTTGTACATTCCCCCTGAGTTTTCTCCAGGTGCTCTGGTTTCCTCCCACAGTCCAAAGATGTGCAGGTTAGATGGATTGGCCATGCCAAGGTGCCCCTTACTGCACCAAGATTTGTAGGTTTGATGGATTAGCCATGGGAAATGGGCTACAGGGGTAAGATGAGGGAAAGGGCCTAGGTAAGATACTCTGTCAGAGTGTCAGTACAGACTCAATGGGCCGAATGGCTTCTTCTGCCATTCGATTCTATTCTGTGTGAAGGCACAAACATGATTTTTTGCCTCTCACTCATATTCTCCGCCCCTCTACTTGAGCAGCGCAGTGGAATGGAAAAATCCCGCCCATTACATTTGCTCCCCATATCAAAACCATCGATATTTATTGTGAACAGCCGGGGCGTGAGTACTGATGTCTGTGCCACCGCACTACTCACAGCCTGCCAACATAAGGATGACCTTTTCATTCCTACTCTTTGTTTTCTGCACGTTAACCAATCACTAACCCATGCCAGTATATTACCTCCTCTCCAATTTGCTTTGATTTTAGTAACCAACCTCCTGTGGGGAATATTATTGAAAGCCTGCTGAAAATCCAGGTATGCTACATCCTCTTTATCAGCTCTTCAATTTGGTTTGATTTGATTTATTATTGTTACATGTATTAACATAAAGTGAAAAGTATTGTTTCTTGCGCGCTATACAGACAAAGCATACAGTACGTAGAGAAGAAAAGGAAAGAGTGCAGAATGTAGTGTTACAGTCATAGCAAGGGGGTAGAGAAAGATCAATTTAATACAAGGTAGGTCTATTCAAGAGTCTGATTGTAGCAGGGAAGATGCTGACCTTCAGTCAGTCGGTACGCGTCCTCAGACTTTTGTATCTTTTTTCCGACAGAAGAAGGTGAAAGAGAGTATGTCCGGGGTGTGTGGGGTCCTTGGCAATGCTAGCTGCTTTTCCAAGACATTGAGAACTGTAGACAGTGTCGATAGATGGGAGACTGGTTTGTGTGATGGGCTGGGCATTGTTCATGACTCTCCGTAGTTTTTTGCAGTCTTGGACCGAGCAGGAGCCATACCAAGCTGTGATACAACTGGAAAGAATGCTTTCTATGGTGCATCTGTAAAAGTTGGTAAGAGTCATAGCTGACATGCCAAATTTCCTTCGCCTCCTGAGAAAGTAGAGGCGTTGGTGGGCTTTCTTGACTGTAGCGTCAGCATGGGGGGACCAGGACAGGTTGCTGGTGATCTAGTCACCTAGAAACACCTGGATAAGATAGAAGCAGGGGTGTTGTTTCCCTGGGCGGGTGAAACTAGAACTAGGGGGCATAGCCTCAAAATAAGGGGAAGTCAGATTTAGGACTGAGTTGAGGAGGAACTTCTTCACACAAAGCGTTGTGAATCTGTGGAATTCCCTGCCCAGTGAAGCAATTGAGGTTACCTCATTGAATGATTTTAAGGCAAGCATAGATAAATTTTTTAAACAGTAAAGGAATTAAGAGTTATGGTTAGCAGGTCGGTAAGTGGAACTGAGTCCACAAAAAGATCAGCCATGATCTTATTGAATGGTGGAGCAGGCTCAAGGGGCCAAATGGCCGACTCCTGCACCTAGTTCTTATGTTCTTACGTTTAAATTTGAAGCTTTCGACCATTTTCACTTCGTCCTCATTGATGTAGACAAGGCAAGTCTTCCACTATGCTTTCTGAAGTTGATGAGTATTTCCTTCATTTTGTTAACATTAAGGGAGAGATTATTGTTGTACAAGTTCACCAGATTCTCCATCTCTTTGCTGTAATGTGTCTCGTCATTATTTGAGATCCAACTCACTATGGTGGCATCATCGGCAAACTTGAAAATCGAGTTGGACGGGAATGTGGCCACACAGTCAGTGTATAAGGAGTATAGTCAAAGGCTGAGGATACAGCCTTGTGGGGCACTAGTGTTCAGGATAATTGTGGAGGAGGTGTTGTTGCCTATCCTTACTGATTACAGTAGCTTAGGAAGTTGAGAATCCAGTTGCAAAGGGAGGAGCCAAGCCACAGGCCATGCAGTTTGGAGATGAGTTTCATGGGAATAATGGTGTTGAAGGGCGAACAGTAGTCAATAAATAGAAGTTTGGCATAGGTGTCTTCATTATCTAGGTGTTCCAGGGTTGAGTGTATGGCCAGGGAGATGGTGTCCATTGCGAACCTGTTGTGACGGTAGGCAAACTGTCCTGAATCCAGATAGTCAGGGAGGCTGGAACTGATTCCTGCCATGACTAATCTTAATGATGGATGTCAGAGCCACTGACAGATCGTCATTAAAGGCATGTTGCTCGGCTTTTCTTTGGTACCAGGATGATGGTCATCTCAGTTTGGTATAAACAGAGGTTAAAGCTGTTCATGAATACCCCCACAGGATCTGCGTGCTCGTCTAGTTATCCATTGAGCTTTCCATGGGATGACTTTTGAGAAGGCTGCTCTGACATCTGTGATGGTGACCTTGGATAGAGGTTCGTCTGAGTTTTCGGGGTAGAGGGCATTTCTTGCTGACCTCTTGCTCAAATCGGGCATAAAATGCATTGAGCTCATCAGGGAGGGGTGCATTGGTACCACCAATTTTAGATGCCTTCATCTTGTAGCCTGTTATGTCTTGCAGACCTTGCCATAGTCGGCGGGGGTCAGTATGGCTAGGCTGGGACTCGAGCTTGGTCTGGTACTTTTGTCATCTTTGATGGATCTCCATCTCTGACTGGAAGCAGAATCCAAACAGCTTCTTCTGCAACAACATTCTCAAGAAACTCCCAACAGCTTCATCAAACATGATTTTGCATTCATAAATCCATGTTGACTATGCCCAATGACTTGAGAGTAGTCTACAGGCTTTTCTTTGGTACCAGGGTGATGGTCATCTCAGTTTGGAGTAAAGAGAGGTTAAAGTTGTCCGTGAATACCCCCGCCAGCTGGTCCACGCAGGGTCTGAGTGCTCATCTGGGTACCCCATCTGGGCCAGTCGCTTTCTGTGGGTTGATTTTCGAGAAGGATGCTCTGACATCTGCGATGGTGACCTTGGATACAGGTTCATCTGAGGCTTTTGAGCTTTTTCAGCTGGAATGGACACTATAGGGTAAATCATCCATTCCTGTCATGGGCAGGATGGACAATTTGATGGACCATTAAAAGGTCTGTACACCTTGGGCGGGGATTTCCAGTCACGGGGAGGGTGAGACTGTAAAATCCCACCCTATGTTTCCTTCCGTGTGATAAATCTTTCTATGGTTCAAGTGTAGGATCTTTGAATTGCTCCTTGAATTATTCCATCGTTTCTTTCTCTATAAATGGTATGCTTTGTCTGTACAGCACAAGAAACAATACTTTTCACTGTATGTTAAGACATGTGACAATAATAAGTTAAATCAAATCAAAATATTCAGGTTTGTTTTTAAATTGAATTGAAATTCAAAGCCTCTCATGATGGGATTGAAGCAAAAATTTTCAGAACTACTTGTTCAAGTTCTAGGTTATTGATCCAACAACACAACCATTAACCACCATTGTAGAACAATATTAGAGCAATTAAAAGCATATTGCAAAGATGCAGTAGAATGAGGCCAGGAATGAGAGATGGAATGCATAACAACAGGTGGATATTGAAACAGAGATCACAGTATAAACTAAAAGGGAATTGGATAAAGATTTTAAAATGATAAACATAAAATGATACAGGAAATGGAGTTAAAGTATATAGCTCCAGTTGAACAGCTGACACCAGTATAAATGCAATGAGCCAAATGCCCAGTGGAGCAACATGGTGGCATAGTGGTTAGCACTGCTGCCTCACAGCTCCAGATACCTGAGTTCGATTCCCAGCTCAGGTCAGTATCAGTGTGGAGACTGCACATTCTCCCCGTGTCTGTGTGGGTTTTCTCCAGGCACTCGGGTTTCCTCCCACAGTCTGAAAGACGTGCTGGTTAGGTGCATTGACCCGAACGGGTGTTGAAGTGTGGTGACTAGGGGAATTTCACAGTAACTTCATTGCAGTGTTGATGTAAGCCTTACTTGTGACTAATAAATTATCTTTGACTTTGAAAAAATGGCCTCCTGTGTTGTCATTTCTATTCTGTAGCGTCAAAGTTAAGATTGAAAGAGTTAGTTGTTCCAACTTTTGTTGCTGTAATGTTCTGGCAAGTTATACATAATAATCCTAATAACTTCTTTATGAGTTTTATATCCAATTCCAGATGATATGTGAAATAAAACATAGACATTAACAAGTATGCAGACCAGTTCTGATGTTTTGATTTGCATTAAAATATGTATTTCAGCTGAGAACTCACAATTCAATAGCATTATATGTAATTTATCTAACTTCACAGTAGCAGCAGGGACATTTAGCTACCAGGAATTCAGAAATTTAAATGCTCCCCACTGTGCAAAATATTTCATCTAGCTAATTTAAAGACTTAAAAATCATGCACTTCAGCTTTCTGATAAATTTTCTTGGTGTGCAAGGAGCACTGCAGGGAGCATGAAGTAAGAAACTGATTCCTATTATAAGTACAGTGCATATATAGAATTATATTTAAAACTCTGCAAATTCGTATTCATTCATAATTATTTTCTTTAGGGTTTGACCCAACTGATCTCCCTATAGCATTAATATGATCAAAAATTAATAAGGCCATACGCTTCATTCATTAGCAGCATTGTTAGAAAAAAACCCACTATTTTCACAAGAGTTATTTTTATCACCAAATGAATTCTTTGTATGAATTCTGTGTTGTGGAGCATTTCATATGCTAAGCAACAAATGCTTCCAGAACATCTGAATGAGATGCAAAGTGTTACTAATGCGCAAATCAGCCAACTACTTCTGGTAACAAAGAGCTACTCTTTGAATTGGCAATTGCCACGAGTTACTAACTGTTCTGCAACCATTGGAGTTGCAAAACTGGCATCTTGTTCCTCATCACTACCTTCTGAAGGGCAACTAGGGATGGGCAATAAATGCTGGCCAGCCAGCGACTCCCACGTCCCACAAATAAATGAAAGGAAACATCTAAATTTGGAATGGTTGTAGGCCACTCTTTTCCTTAAGGCCCTCAGCCGTTTGATAAGATCATTGCTGCTCTTGTTGTGGTCTCAATTTTACTTTCCTGCCTACCCAGTATAATTTTAGAATCATAGTGCAGAAGGAGGCCATTCAGCCCATCAAGTCTGCACTGACCACAATCTCACCCAGGCCCTATTCCCTACAACCCCGCATATTTACTCCGCTAAGCCCCCTGGCATTAGGGTCAGTTTTTCATTGCCAATCCACCTAACCCACACATCTTTGTACTGTAGGAGGAAATTGGAGCACCCGGAGGAAACCCACACAGTCATGGGGAGAACTGCAATCTCCACACAGACAGTAACCCAAGGCTAGAATTGAACCCACATCCCTTGCGCTGTGAGGCAGCAGTGCTAACCACTGTGCCACCATGCCACCCAAATCTTCAAATCCCTTGTTAGGCAAGATTCTTTTTAATTCAGCCTTTAAAATATTCAGTGACCCTGCACCACTGCTCTCTGGGGACATGACTTCCAAATACTCAACCCCCTGAGAGATAACATTTTCTCCTAATTTCCATGTTAAATGGGACACCCTTTAGTTTTAAAGCGTGCTCCTTAGTTCGAGTCTCACCCACATGGGAAAAGATCCTTTCAGCATACACCCTGTCAGTCTCCTCAGGATCTTATAGGTTTCAATACATTGCGTGTGATCTTACCACCTCACCACATCATTCAACGGATGCGGGGAACTGGGAAAATAGCGCTAGAGGCTAAGCATCCCATTCGCACCCCATGCAAAATGGACTGCTTTCTTCCTGGCCCCTTTTTATTGGCGAGAACCACCTCATGTCCAGAAAGGGCACAAAGCTTATTAACATCAGATTGGCTGGATTTCCATATGATTAAGCATGGCTGCTTCCCCATCCCAGATGCTTCCCAGTTCTCTGGCATGGCGTCACGCCACGCGAATCACTACTGATCTCCACTGGCCGAGACCAGGCTCCATGGCCTTGCCACAGGAATTAGAGGCCATTGAAGCACCCCAAGTGGTCAGGGGCATGGCCAGGCAGTGCCCACCTGACACACAGGCAGTGCCTACCTGGAACGTTGGTAGTGCCAGTTGGACACTAAGTGTGCTGGCGTAGTGTCAAGGGGTTGGGGCCTGAGTAGGGGTCGGGCCTGCATGCATGCTGTGATAGGGAGCTATAATGGGTGCCTATGCACGGGAGGGCTACAACAAGGGGTTTTGCAGGGGTGGATCATGAAGGGAGTCATGATGGTGGGGGGCGGGGGTACGTTGGGTTCCATTAGTAGGGCCCTGATGCCCTGATGCGGATGAAGAGTGTCAGTATGGGGGAGTATATGCTGCCATTGGAGAAAGGGGGATGCTCTGAAGTCGGTTTCACCAGCATGTTTAGGCTATACCACAGTGTTTTGGAATCTCTGTCTATAAGTAACATTTCTATTCTTCCTGCCAAAGTGGACAAGTTCATATTTTCACATATTATACTCCAGCAACCTAATTTCACATAACCTATCTACCTCACTTCGAAGCCCCCTTCCTCACAACTTCCCATCCTACATATCTTTATGTCTTCAGCAGGTTTAGCAACCATATATTTGGTCCTTTCATCCAAGTCACGAATACAGATGGTAAATAGTTGAGGCTTCAGCACTGATCTTCTTCTTATTACTTCACGGAGTGTGCGCATCTCTGCTAAGCCCGCATTTTTATTGCTCTTCTCTAAGAGATGATGGAGAGCAGCCCATGTGGCGTAGGTATACCCATAATGCTGTTAGGGGACAAGTTCCAGGATTTTGACCCAGCAACAGTGAGGTAATGGTGATATATTCCAAGTCACAATGGAGGAGAATTTCCAGATCATGGTGAACCCCTGTGTCTGCTGCCTTAGTTCTTCTTGATGGTAGAGGTCATGGGCTTGGGAGGTGCTGTTTAAAGAGACTTGGTGAATTGCTGCAGTGCATCTTGCATATTGAGATGACAGTGATTAATGAAAATGTTACAGCTTGGCTCGGGCACAGCTAGTTCTGGAACACGTGTCTTCATTACTATTGCCAGATGTTGTCAGGGCCATTGCTTGATATCATGTGGAGTGAATCGAATTGGCTGAAGACAAGCATCAAATGATGATGGGGATTTCAGCAGGAGGCCAAAGATGGATCATCAACTTGACACTTCTGGCTGGAGATTGTTGCAGATGCTTCAGCCTTATCGTTTGCACTGATGTGCTGGGCACCTCCTTCACTGAGAATGGGGAAATTTGTGACGCGCCCTGCCTTCAGCTGTTGTTTAATTGTCCACTACCAATCACAGCTGGGTCGGCAGGACTGCAGAGCTTTGATTTCATTTGTTGGTTGTGGAATCTCTTAGCTCTGCATGTTGCCTATGCTGTATGGAACACAAGTAGTCTTGGGTTGTAGCTTCACCAGGCTGATACCTCATTTTTAGGTATGCCTGGTGTTGCTCCTGGCATGCCGTCCTGCACTGTTCACTCAACCAGGGTCGATTCCCCTGGTTTGATGGTAATGATAGAGTGGTGGATATGCCGGGCCATGAGATTACAGTGTAAAATGGGCGAGAAAGCCTCCTGTTTTCTTGCCAATTTTTCTAGCGAGGTAAGTCATGGCAATTGACATAGTAAGAAGTCTCACAACACCAGGTTAAAGTCCAACCTAGTTGGACTTGGAATTGGCGAGAAAACAGGACGCTTTCTTGCCCATTTTACAGTCCAACTAGGTTGGACTTTAAGGTTTATTTGGAGTCACAAGCTTTCTGAGCGCTGGTCCTTCATCAGGTGAGAGCAGCGAAGGAGCAGCGCTCCGAGAGCTTGTGATTCTAAACAAACTTGTTGGACTTTAACCTAGTGTTGCGAGATTTCTTACTGTGCCCTCCACAGTCCAACACCAGCATCTCCACATCATGGTAATCGATAGCACTGAAAAATTAATTATCAGGAAATGGCAGAGCCTATTCCTGCTCCTAATTAGTATGCTTGTATGTTTGAATAAGGCAACTTTGAATTAGGAGGCAAACACTGTACAGTATTTATCTGGAAGAGGAGCTGCTGTCAGATTGTATGAACAATTCTGCGGCTTGCACCTCCTTTGGTTAACTTTGCACAACAATCAAGTATCATCAATTTTTCTCCAGTGGCGTTCTCTGCTTCAACAAGGAAAAATTTTCATCTTATAGATTATTTACTGTTTTGAAATAGCAAGGTTTGATATGGAAATTGTATTTCTTCACTAAACTTGGAGATTGTAGGGTAATAGTTCAAATTGATTGATCTCGTCATTTACCAGCTAAGTGGGTGCTTTGTTCTAAAAATTCAAAATAATGCAAGTCCTCCATGGATGTGAGGCTCAGGTAATATGTGTCAATTTGCTGATTATGTTAAGTGACAGCTCTTTGTACAGTGTCTTTTATCTTGGGCAGTGAAGCTTGTCTTTGGAAGTCCCCATGATTATATGAAAGCTGTGGGTTTTTCCTGTGATCTTTAGTTCAGTTTATTTGCAACTGGGCTGTACAATGAACCAGAATTTCATTGTCCATGCATGTTATAACAGCAGGAAGTCAATGGAAATATTTCTCATCCAGAGACTCATGTATTCTTAACATGTGGACAATGCATATTCTAAAGAGTAACTTTAAACTTTTCTGGATTAATTCAAATGTTACTCATTTACCGGTTATTTGTATCAGTGTTTATTCTGTTTCTTATTGCTTCTATATCTACTCTCATCTAATAAATTTTATGCCTGCACAATTCCTTTCATTAAAGCAAACAAAAAGATCACAACTCATCATTGAGCGCATCTAGGCACAGAGTGTGAGGCTGGGAATTTGGTGAGTGAGAAAATTTTAAGGCCTATCTTTTAAGGGTTAAATCTCTTTCTCAATGGTGGTCTAGTTTGCATTTCAAATTTAACTACAATTTGCTGTTGAAGTTAAGGTTCTTTAAGTTTTAGCCAAGGATAAACAAACTCTGCTCAGGAGAGGCAGCTAATTAATTAGGAGCTAGTTTTTTATTAATTAGTTTATGGGATGTGGGCATTGCTGGCTGGGCCAGCATTTATTGCCCATCCCCTCAGGGCAGTTAAGAGTCATTTCTGTGGGTCTGGAACCAAATGTAGGCCAGACCAGGTAAGGATAGCAGATTTCCTTCCCAAAAGGATATTAGTGAACCAGATGGGGTTTTATGACAATCAACCATGGGTTTTTCGTCATCATTAGACTGCTAATTCCAGATTTTAAATTTCACCACCTGCTGTGATGGAATTCAAACCTAGATTCCCAGGTCATTGCCCTGGGAATCTGGATTACTAGCCCAATGACAATACCACTACACCATTGCCACTGCATTCTCTAGCCTAGCCAAAAGCATCAACTCATGTCTGAGGAATTTCAGCCAGTATAAGTAGGGGTGGTCTTGCTAAGCACATGAAGTAAGCGAGCACAAGGCTAGCAGCTGGTAACTGAGTGATGTGATCACAGAGCGTGAACTGGGGAATTTGGAGAGTGAGGAAATTGAATGCAGTGAGGGAAGATGTAATGCTCATGTAAGCAGCTTAACTTTGAGTCTGAAGAAATGTGGAGAGCAGTTGAAAAGAGCCAGCAACTCAGACTGTTGAGCAACTGCATGATGAGAAATCTGTACAAAGTCTCACAACACCAGGTAAAGTCCAACAGGTTTATTTGGTAGCACAAGATTTCAGAGTGCTGCTCCTTCATCAGGTGAGTGAGAAAACAGTTGTCACAGTAAGTGCTTGGTTGGGGAGATTTATATACTCACTTATCTTTCAAAGCTTGTGTAATTCAGCAATAATTGTAAGATTTTATTATCAGTAGTAAGGTTTATTAGCAGTGGTAAAGCTTGTTAGGTGCTGTAGTTCCTATATATCCAGTTTCCAGTTTATAATAAAAAGTCTGTAAGTTAAGGCATGGCCGGACAGCTCAGCTGGGTGGATAGCCCTTCCTATAATGCGTGGAAGGTTGTGGACCCCTCCATTCTCTGGATGGTCCCATGTGCAGGAAGTATTGGCTGGAGTGACACATCCACAAGGCTGAGAACTACATGGATGGCACATTTAGGGAGGTGGTCACACCACAGGTTAAGAGAGTACAGGCAGAAAGGGAATAGGTGACCATCAGTCAGTCTAGTTGGACCAGGCAGGTCGTGCAGGATTGTCCTGAGTCCATCTCACTCACTATCTGGTTTTCTGCTTTGAACACTATGCAGCCACAGCCAGACCAGTGGCATCACAGGTGGCACGGCTGCACAGGAGGGGAGGAAGGAGAATAGAAAAGTAATAGGGTATTTAATACTTTAGGGGAACTGGCAAGCATTTCTGCAGCTGTAGATGTGACTCCAGGATGGTATGTTGCCTCCCAGGGTCAAAGATGTTACCAAGTGGCTGCAGGACATTCTTATTTGTTATATTATTCGTTCATGGGAAGTGGGTATTGCTGGCTAACCCTACATTTATCAGCCATCCCTAATTGCCTTTGTTCAGAGGACATTTTAAGAGACAACCATACTGCAATGGATCACATGTAGGCTAGACCAGGTAAGGTGACAGATTTCCTTCCCTAAAGGACATTAGTGAACTAGATGCGGTTTTATATCAATCCGCAATGGTTTCATTGTTAATTTTTTAATTCCAGTTTTTTTTTACGCAGGGGTGGCAAACAACTAGAGATTGTGGTCCACATTAATACCAACTACATAGCTAGAAAGAAAGATAAGGTCCTGAAAGTAAATTTTAGAGAGTTAATAAAGAGATCAAAAAGCAAGACTTCAAAATCAATAATCTCAGGGTTAATACATAGTTTATTATGTATTCCTTTGAGGCACAAACAGTCAACAAGAAAAGTGGTACAACTGTGGCTAACTAGAGAAGTCAAAGATTGTATTAGATCAAAGGAAGAAGCTTATAAGGTTGCCAAAAAAGTAGTGTTCCTGAGGGAGCTTTTTAGAATTCAGCAAAGGAGGACCAAAACACTGAGAGAGAAAAATACAGTACGAGAGTAAATTTGAGAGAAATATAAAAGTGGACTGTAAAAGTTTCTATAGGTATGTGAAAAAGAAGATTAACAAAATCAAATGTGAGCTCACTACAGGCTAGGAAAGGAGAATTTATAATGGGAAATAAGGAAATGACAGAGAAACTAAACAAATACTTTGGAGGCTATTTTCTGGCCTCCCTGCGGCGTGTTTCTCATGGCGGGAGACTACCACCAGCAGCCGGATCTTCTGGTCCCACCGCTGTCAATGGGACTTCCCACAACTGAGAAACCTGTGGCAGGGTTGCACCGTCAGCGGGACCAGAACATCCTGCAGGCAGGAACACCCAGAAAATTCCAGCCTTTGGCCCTGATTTTATCGGCATGCCCGCCCTGATTCTTGCAGAACGGCAATCTTATGAGCCTCAGGGCCGGGTGTGCCAGTAAAATTTTGGCATTTATGTCTGTCTTCTTGGAGGAAGATACAAAAAAAATGCTGCTAAAATAGCTAGGGAATCAAAGGCTTAGTAGGACCAAGGAACTGAAAAGACTAGCATGAATAAAAAACTAGTGAATTAATTGGAGAAATTAATGAGTTGAAAGTAGTTAAGGTAGTTGCCTATGGCCATACTAGTCTGAAAACACCTGATCTTGGAAGCTAAGTAGTCTCAGGCCTGGTTAGTACATGGATGGGAGACTGCCTGGGAATACTAGGTGCAGTAGGGTTTTGGTTGGTGCAGCTTGGAGGGCTAAAGGGCCTGTTCCTGTGCTATAATGTTCTTTGTTCAAAATCCCCTGGACCTAGGCCCCAAACCACTGAAAGAGATGGCTTAAATGGATGCACTGGTGCATGCGCCTTCCAAAATTCAATATATTCTGGAATTGCTCCTGTAGATTAGAAGGTGGCAAATGTAACTCCATTATTTAAGAAAGGAGGTAGAAAGAAAACAGAGAACCTGTTAACCTGAGATCAAGAGTGTGGAAAATGTTAGAATCTTTTATAAAGGATGTGCTAAGTGAATACTTAGAAAATAAATGGTAGGATTGGGCAAGGTCAACATGGATTTATGAAAGGGAAATCACGATTGACAAACTTGCAGCAGTGTTTCTGAGGATGCAACTAGCAGAATAGATGAGGGGAACCAGTGAATGTGGTATATTTGGATTTCCACAAGGCTTTCAATAAGGTCAAACTCAAGAGGTTAGTAAACAAAACACATGCAATTGGGGTAATACGCTGGCATGGATTGGGAATTGGTTACCAGACAGCAAACAGAATAAATGGGTCATTAACATGTTGGCAGGCTGTGACAAGCGGGTTGTAAGGATCAATCAATGCTTGGGACCCAATTTTACACAATCTATATCAATGATTTGGATGTGGGGACCAAATTTAATATTTCCAACTTTGCTTATTACACAAAACTAGGTAGTAATATAAACTATGAGGGGATTGCAAAGATGCTTCAAGCGGATTTAGACAGGTTGAGTGGGCAAAAACATCACAGATGGAATATAATATGGAGAAATGAGAGGTTATCCACTTTGGTAGGAAAAACCTATTTTTTAAAGAGGGAGAGATTGGAATGTCCAAAGGGATCTGGATCACCTTGTTCGTGAGTCACTAAAATCTAGCATGAAGGTGCAGTTAGCAATCAGAAAGGCAAATGGTATATTGGCCTTTATTTGCAAGAGGTTTTGAGTACAGGAATAAAGATGTCTAAGTTGCAACTCTTGTACTGAGCCTCGTTTAGACTCCTCCGCCTGGAGTATATATAGGAAGAATTTCCTTGCCATAGAGGGGGTGCAACAAAAGTTCACCAAACTGATTCCTGGGATAACAAGATTGCTCTATGAGGAGAGATTGAGTAGACTGGTCCTGTATTTGGTACAGTTGTTAAAATTGCCCCTTAGTGTCTGTGATGTGTAGGTTAGAGGGATTAGTGGGTAAAATGTGTAGGGATATGGGGTTAGGGCATGGGTGGGATTGTAGTCGGTGCAGACTCAATGGGCCGAATGGCCTCTTTCTGTGCTGTAGGGTTTCTATGATTCTATGAATGAGAGGCAATCACATTGAAACCTACAAAATTCTTACAGGGCTTGACAAGGTAGATGCAGGAAGGATGTTTCCCCTGCCTGGGGCTGCAGAACCAGGGGACACAGTCTCAGAAAAAGAGGGTCATTTAGGACTGAGATGAGTATTGCTTCACTCAGGGTGTAGTTAAATCTTTGGAATTCATTACCCCAGAAAGCTGTGGACGATCAGCCATTGAATATATTTCTAGACAGTAAAGACATCAGAGGCTGTGAGGATAGTGTGGAGGAATGACTCAAGGGCCTTACGAGCCTTCATATATCCAATTTCCTAAAACCATTATTCCTGTCATCATATTTTGTGTCAACTTTTTTTTATTACCAATTTCTATGTCTACTACTGCCTACATAAATTTGTCATTCTGTATTACCTGTTTGTGGTCTCTCTCCTCCTCAACCTATGGTAAGGAAACCCCTGTAGTCCAATCAATTCTACTTCCTCAGTTGCCACTCATTTTGCTTCCAAACCATAGTTTAAAAAAAATCAGAATGTGTAACTTTAAGATGAGGACTGAGTTACAATCTGTGTGCTCTTTTTCAATCATTTCTCAGTCCCTAGGCTCTATTCACCCAGTGTATTTGCCAATGACTTCCCGTATGCAGCATGAATTAAATGGTTTGTAAATGATTCTATTTGTCTCAATACGGCTTGACATTAGTATTATATAAACTTGAAATAAACAGCGGAAGACATCGGCCTTCCCAAGTAGTCTCTGATGCAATATCCTGTAGTGATGTTGTAATTCAGTATGCTACCCACTCACAGTCCTACCATCTGGGTGGCATAGTGGTTAGCACTGCTGCCTCAGTGCCAGGGACCTGGGTTTGATTCCCAGCTTGGGTCACTGTCTGTGTGGAGTTTGCACATCCTCCCCGTGTCTGCACGCGTTTCTTCTGGGTGCTCCAATTTCTTCTCACAGTCCAAAAGATGTGCTGGTTAAGTTAAAGTTTATTATTAGTCACAAGTAAAGTTTATATTAACACTGCAATGAAGTCACTGAAATTCCCCTAGTTGCCACAGTCCAGTATCCACGTCTTTCAGGTTAGGTGAAGTGGCCACGCTCCTTCAGTATACCCAAACAGACGCCGGAGCATGGTGGCCAGGGGATTTTCACGGTAACTACATTGCAGTGTTAATGTAAGCCTGCTTGTGACACCAATAAATAAGCTTTAAAACTTTTTCAAAATCTTCAAAGATGTACATCTGCAGGTCTCTCTGTTACTGTATCCTCTTTAAGATTGCACCATTTTGTTTATATTGTCTCATTTCGTACAAAACCTAACATTCACGATGAAAAAAATAACTGCTTTTTGAGTTGTTCTTTGAAGAATAAATATAGGCAAATACTTTGTGAATAGACAAGATCCTCTTTGTGTTTCAACTATTCACATTATATATTAATGATTTGGGCGAGGGAAACAAATGAATTATGTCCAAATTTGCAGATGATACAAAGTTGAGTGGGAGGGTGAGCTGTGAGGAGGATGCAGCGATGCTTCAGCGTGATTTGGGTAGGCTGAGTGAGTGGGCATCTGCATGGCAGGTGCAATATAATATTGATAAACGTGAGGTTATCCACTTCGGCAGCAAAAAAATAGGAAGGCAGATTATTATTTGGATGGGCGGATACTCAACGAGACCTTGGTGTCTCATGCATCAGTCCGAAGTTTAAGTTTATTTATTTGTGGCAGAAGTAATCAAGTGGATTCTCAGGGGCTTTTTCCCAGGGCTGAAATGGCTGCCACAAGAGGACACAGGTTTAGGGTACTGGGGAGTAGGTACAGAGGAGAGGTCAGGGGTAAGTTTTTCACTCAGAGGGTGATGGGTGCATGGAATCAGCTGCCGGTGGTGGTAGTGGAGGCAGATTCGATAGGGTCTTTTAAGAGACTTTTGGATGAGTTGATGGGACTTAGTAAGATAGAGGGTTTAGGTAAACCTAGTAGGTAGAGATATGTTCAGTGCAACTTGTGGGCTGAAGGGCCTGTTTGTGCTGTAGTTTTTCTATTTTTCTACATTAACGCTGCAATCTGTGAAAATCCCTAGTTGCCACACCCCCATGCCGACACAATAGTTAAGAAAGCCCACCAACACTTTACTTTCTCAGAAGGCTAAGGAAATTTGGCGTATCAGCTGCGACTCTCATCAACATTTGCTGATGTACTATAGAAAGTATTCTTTCTGGCTGCATCACAGCTTGGTATGGTTTCTGCTCTGCCCAAGATCACAAGGAACAACAAAAGGTCATGAATGTAGCCCAATCCATCATGCAATCCAGCTTCCCATCCATTCACTCTGTCTACACTTTCCGCTGCCTCAGCAAAGCAGCCAGCATAATTAAGGAGCCCACACATACTGGATATTCTCTCTTCCACCTTCTTCCGTCAAGGTCACAAACCAACCGACTCAAGAACAGCTTCTTCCCTGCTGCCATCAGACTTTTGAATGGACCTACCTTGCATTAAGTTGATCTTTCTCTACACCCTAGCTCTGGCTGTAACACGACATTCTGCACTCTCTCATTTCTTTCTCTATGAATGGTATGCTTTGTCTGAATAGTGCGCAAGAAACAATACTTTTCACTGTTTACTAATACATGTGACAATAATAAATCAAATCAAATCACAATTTAGCATGGCCAATGCTCCTAATCAGCACATTTATCAGTCTGTGGGAGGAAATCGGACAACCCGGAGGAAACCCACGCAGACACAGGGAGAACATGCAGACTTTGCATAGACAGTGACCCAAGCCAGGAATTGAACCCAGGTCCCTGTGAGGCAGCAGTGCTAACCACTGTGCCACCCATGCCGCCCCCAGTAAAGTAACAGAATGGAATGGATGAGGAAACCAATCAGATTTGTTCTCAATTAAAACCCATCCAGATTCTTCCAGCAAAATCATTCGCTACCCGTTTAACAAATTGATTGTACCAGTTGGTCGAACAAGATCCAGTTTATGATACAATAGATTTATTCCTGAATTATGATTGTCACAGCAGCAGTGAATTAATTGTAAGATCGTCTGAAATCAATCCCATTCCTTACATTGTCCTTGACACCCCATAGTTAGCAGTTTGTTTCTCCTCCTACCTGTCAATGCTTGGGAAATCGCTGAGCTGGGTACAGTCGCTGCATCCTGGGGGACGGTGCTGGTGTCTGGCTCCGGAGTACTTAAGGTGGGCGAGATGGGTGGAGGATTTTGTGGAATTCGGGGCTTCCTCTGCCATAACAAGAGAGAATTTGAAATGACTGGTGAAACTTCCAAAATGATATTCTGCTTACCTTTGCCTGCAACTTGTGAAGATTTCATCATTGACTTGTGAAGGAGCAGGTAACTGAAAAGAATGAACTTGCAATCATGTGGTTCCTTCCACAACTTCAGGACATTGGAAAGTGTTTTATAGCTGATGAGCTCCTTTCAAAATCCACATTAGAAATAATGCTAATGAAACAATAAATTGTTTTTTGCTGACAGTTAGACCAGCTTGTTCCGCTGCAGTTACATATTTACAGGCCTGGATTTTATGGCAGTAACTGGGATCTCGCTGCAGCCTCCCAAAAGCTGGGGGTCAAGACCACTTCAGGGCTGAGGCTGCAATTTGTCAGCAGCAGCAATTATAATTTAAAATACCCATAGATCTAAAGGCCAATTAACCCAGGTCTACTAACTATGCGAGAAAAGCTAAGACCAGTTTTGGCAGAGCAGGCAAAGGAGAACCTAAAGAGCTTCTACAAATGCATAAAGGGCAAAAGAGTAACTAGGGACAGAGTAGGGCCTCTTAAGGATCAACAAGGTAATCTATGTGCAGATCCACAAGAGATGGATGAGATCCTAAATGAATATTTCTCATCAGTATTTGCTATTGAGAAAAGCATGAACTTGAGGAAATAAATGGTGATGTCTTGAGGAGTGTACATATTACAGAGGAGGAGGTGCTGGAAGTCTTAAAGTGCATCAAGGTAGATAAATCCCTGGGACCTAATGACGTGTATTCCAAGACATTGTGGGAGGCTAGGGAGGAAATTGCGGGTCCCTTAGCCGAGATATTTGAATCATCAGTAGTCACAGATGAGGTGCCTGAATTTGGAGAGTGGCAAATGTTGTGCCTTTGTTTAAAAAGGGCTGCAGGGAAAAGCCTGGGAACTACAGGCAAGTGAGTCTCATATCTGTGGTGGGTAAGTTATTGGAAGGTAGTTTGAGAGACATGATCTACAGGCATTTAAAGACTAATTAGGGATAGTCAGCATGGCTTTGTGAGTGGAAAATCGTGTCTCACAAATTTGATTGAGTTTTTGAAGGCATAACCAAGAAGATAGATGAGGGCAGTGCAGTTGATGTTGTCTACATGGACTTTAGCAAGGCCTTTGACAAGGTACCACATGGTAGGTTGTTGCATAAGGTTAAAACTCATAGGATCCAGGGTGAGGTATCTAAATGGATACAAAATTGGCTTCAGAGGGTGATTGTAGAGGGTTTTTTCAAACTGGGGGCCTGTGACCAGCGGTGTGACTCAGGGATCAGTGCTGGGTCATTTATATTAATGATTTGGATGAGAATATAGGAGGCATGGTTAGTAAGTTTGCAGATGATATCAAGAACAGTGAACAAAGTTATCTCCGATTGCAAAGGGATCTTGATCAATTGGGCTAGTGGGCTGATGAATGGCAAATGGAGTTTAATTTAGACAAATGCAAGGTGATGCATTTTGGTAGATTGAACTAGGGCAGGACTTACTCAGTTAATGGTAAAGCACTGGGGAGAGTTACAGAACAAAGAGATCTAGGGATACATGTTCATAGCTCCTTGGAAGTGGAGTCACAAATGGACAGAGTGGTGAAGGTGGTATTTGGCATGCTTGGATTCATCAATAACAATGCAGGATTTGGATGTCTTGTTGAAATTGTACAGACATTGGTCAGGCCACATTTAGGATACTGAGTGCAGTTCTGGTCACCCTACTATAGAAAGGATATTATTAGTTTAGAAAGAGTGCAGAAAAGATTTACTAAGATGCTACTGGGACTTGATGGTTTGAGTTATAAGGTGATGCTGGATAGACTGGGACTATTTTCCTCTGGAGCATAGAGGGCTTTGGGATGAACTTATGGAGGTCTATAAAATAATGAGGGGCACAGATCAGCTAGATAGTCAATATCTTTTCCCAAAGGTAGGGGAGTCTAAAACTAGACGGCATAGGATTAAGGTGAGAGGGGAGAGATACAAAAGTGTCCAGAGGGGCAATTTTTTCACAGAGAGTGGTGAGTGTCTAGAACAAGCTGCCAGAGGTAGTAGTAGAGGCGTGTACAATTTTTAAGAAGCATTTAGATAGTTACATGCATATGATGGATATAGATGGATATGAGCCAAATGCAGGCAATTGGGATTAGTTTAGGTTTTTAAAAAAAAGTGGCATGGACAAGTTGGGCCGAAGAGCCTGTTTCCATGCTGTAAACCTTTATGACCAATGAGATCCAACTTACATCAAATAGAATCCCTATGATGCAGAAGGAGACCATTCGGCCCATCAAGTTTGTAGCAACAACATCCACCCAAATCCAATCCCAAATCGTAACCCCACATATTTATTCAGCTAATCCCACACACTAAGGATCAATTTAGCATGGCCAATCCATCTAACTCACACATCTTTGGAATGTGGGAGGAAACCAGAGCACCCAGAGGAAACCCACACCAACATGGGAAGAACATGCAAATTCCACACAGTCACCTGGGTGCCTGGAGCTGTGAGGCAGCAGTGGTAACATAACATAAGAACATAAGAAATAGGAGCAGGAGTAGGCCATCCAGCCCTTCGAGCCTGCCCCGCCATTCAATAAGATCATGGCTGATCTGTCGTGGCTCAGTTCACTATGTCACTGTGCTGTCTACAATTATAAACATTATATTCAACATGTGAGAATGTGCCTTGGTAATTCACAAAGCATAAAATTGTTAAGATCACCATTTGTTTAGGATTGAACTCATATACAGGACTTCATGACGTAACTCTGCTTATCAGATTAGGATAAATGATTCAGTGATGCTGTGTATTCTACTTTAGCCTGATCTCAGAATTAACCAGCAAACTGTTGTGTGGCATGATATTAGAAAGTTAATCATTTGAAACAAAATTCTCACAATCTGCTGCTCTGTGGTGTGGTTTGAAAGCATTTCTACAATTTGGTAATGTTTGGAGCTAGGAGACAAAGAATAAAAGATTACTTCCTAACTGGTGGAATTTTACAACAGATGTTTCCCACAGTTCTGGAAAGGGGTACAAAACAGATTTGAACAAATGGATCATTTAGCAGAGATTCTACCCTGTTCTTACAATTTAAAATCTTTTTACATTCCCTGAATCTATTCGCTACAGTGTTTATATGAAACAACAGGGTAAAGCAATATGAAACAGAGTGTGGTGTGTCCATTTCACAATTCCACAGTGTTAAATTCCTGTCAGGGACCATCAGGGAAACTGTACACAGTATACTGGTAGATCTGTCACAGCACCCCCAGACACTGCTCCCCCCAGGCCGATTGCACCCACTTAGCCCCCCACCACCCCCCCCCGCCCCACACACACACAATTGCATCCACCCCTCCGATCACTACCCCAAACATCCTGCCATGCAGCCAGTCAACTAACCCCCACCCCCTTCATATCCCCCGACTTAGCTCCCCCACCTGTCTCAAGGCCCTTCCCCATCCCATTAGGCTCCACTCCATTAGGCCTCACCCCCATGGAAGCTGGCTCCTTGGCACTGTCCAGTGAGCAGTGCCAGGGTGCCTGATGGGCACTGCCAAGATGCCAGGCTGGCACTGCCACCTGGACATTGCCCAGCCCTGCTCCCAACCACTGTGGGGCTTCGATGGCCTCTGGTCCCACCTGCGAGGCAATCACACCTGGCCCCCTTTGGTGGGGAGTATCTGTGGTCCTCACCAGTGAGTACCTTGACTAGTGAGGGGACTAAAGTAAGTGAGCCAAGGCTATTGCGTCCTGGGCTCGTTAATGACATGTCATTACATATAAATCAGCCTTGTGCCTGATTTTGCTGGCAGAATGGGACTGGCAAGATCACAAGAGGCGAGAAATTGGGCACAAGCCCGACTTTTTGCCTCTCACCCTATCTTATCGGTTGATCAATCGGTGTGGTGAGCCAGTAAGATGCCACCCACGATGTTTTGGTTGCAACTGCTTTCTGTGCAACTAATTTCACAGGCTTACCACTCTCTGGGTGAAGAAATTTCTCTTCATCTCAGTCCTAAGAGATTTATCTCTTATCTTAGCTTGTGACTCCTGATTCCAAACACCCCAACCATTGGGAACAATCTTCTTCTATCTACCCTGTCTAGCCCTGCTAGAATGTTATAGGCTTCTATGAGGTTCCTCATTCATTCCAGTAAAAATAATCCTAACCAATTCAATCTCTCCTCATACATCAGTCCTCCCAAGAATCAGTCTGATAAACCTTTGTTGCACTCCCTCTATAGAAGAGCATCATTCCTCAGATAAGGACAGCAAAGTTGCTCACAGTATTCCAGGTGTGGCCTTACCAAGGCCCTGTGTAATTGCAGCAAGACTATCCCTGCTCTTGTTCTCAAATCCTTTCACTGTGAAGGCCAGTATATAATTTGCTTTCTTTACCACAAGCTGCAATTGCATGATTACCTTCAGTAATGGTTGTACATGGACACCCAGATCTTGTCGCCCATTCCCGTCTCTTAATTTATAACCAGATAATAATCAGCCTTCCTATTTTTGCTACTGAAGTGGATAACCTCACATTTATCCACATTATACTGCACTTGCCGTGCATTTGTCCACTCACTCAGCTCGTCCAAATCACACTGAGGTGTCTCTGCATCCTCCTCATAGCTCAACCACCCACCCAGCTTTGTGTCATCTGCAAATATGGAGATATTACATTTTAGTTTCTCATATGAATTATTATATATTTGCTGGAATTTTACCAGCTCGCCCACTATGGGAATTGGAGCAGGCGAGAGGCAAATGTGCATTGACCTTGGGTGGGATTTTATGGTCTCTGGATAGGTAAGGCTGTAAAAGCCCGCCCGTTGTGAATAGCTGGGGTCCTAGCACCGATCGTTGCAGTATCCCACTATTCACTGCCTGCCTTCAATTCCTCCCTCTCATTAAACCCCGTTTTCCCCAACATTTCTGGTATGTTATTTGTGTTGTCCTTTGCGAAGAGAGAGAGCCAAAGTATGTATTTAGTTGGTCAGCTATTTCTTTTTCCCCATCATGAAGTCCCCTGTTTGTGATTGTGAGGGACCTACATTTGCCTTCACCAATCTTTTTCTCTTCACATTCCTATAGAATCTTTTACAGGTAGTCTTTATGTTCCCCACTCGTACTCTATTTTCCCCTTCTTAATCGGTCTTTTAGTCTTCCTTTGCTGAATTCTAAACTTCCAATCCTCAGGTCAGAAAATATTGTTCAATCAAGTTGCTTAGTAAAAAGACTGAAAGACAGAGAAAAGCAGTGAGAGGATAATGACCTGTAGCACTATAATATCGCATCTGATGATGTGGGAAAAGCTTTATTTTTGCAATGATCGGGAGGATCATGTTTTCGCCACCTACTCACATTACTGAGAAGGAGCAGAGAGTTGAAACATTTGCAACAATATTCAGCCAGAAGTGCTGAATGGATGATTCATCTCAGCCTCTTTCTGAGGTCTCAACCTTCTTCAAGTAATTCAATTCATTTCACACGATATGAAGAAACAGCTGAAGGTACTGGGTACAATAAAGGCTATGGGTTCAGACAACATTCCGGCAATAGTACTAAAGAATTGTGTGCCAGGACTAGCCATGCCGAGCCAAGCTGTTCCAGTACAGCTAGTATACGGGCACCTGAAGGTCCTTGTTCATGAGTCAGTTAAGGTTAGAATGCAGACGCAGCAAACAATTAGGAAGGCAAATGGTATATTGGCCTTCGTCGCAAGGGGATTTGAGTACAGGAGTAAAGATGTCTTGCTGTGTTGTATATAGCCTAGTGGGGTCTTACTTGGAATATTGTGTACAATTTTGGTATTCTTCTCTGACGAAGGATATACTTACCATAGAGGGACTGCAATGGAAGTTCACCAGATTAACTCCTGGGATGGCAGGATTGTCTTTTGAGGAGAGATCAGGAAGATTGGGTCTGTGTTCCCTACAGCTTCAAAGAATGAGGGGTAACATCGTTGAAACTTACAAAAGGGCATGACAGGGCGGATGTAGATAAGATGTTACCCTTGGTTGCTGAGACTAAAACCAAGGGAAGTAGCCTCAGGATAAGGAGTAGACCATTTAGGACTGAGGTGAAGAACAGTTTCTTCACTCAGAATGTGGCGAATCTTTGGAATTCTCTACCTGAAGGCGGCTGTGGAAGTTCAAAACAAAAACTGATAGATTTCTATTGACTAATGGTGGTGCAGGCTTGACAAGTTAAATGGCCTAGTCCTGTTTCTATTATGATTTGACAGCCACAGGTGAGGTGCCTGAAGATTGGAGGGTGGCAAGTGTTGTGCCTTTGTTTAAAAAGGGCTGCAGGGAAAAGCCTGGGAACTATAGACTGGTGAGCCTCACACCTGTAGTCAGTAAGCTGTTAGTAGGTATTCAAAGAGACAGGATCTACAGGCATTTGAGAGGCAAGGACTAATTAGAGACAGTCAGCCTGGCTCTGTGAGTGGAAAATCACGTCTCACAAATTTGACTGAGTTTTTTGAAGGGGTAACCGAGGTCGATGAGGGCAGTGCAGTTGATGTTGCCTACTTGGACTTTAGCAAGGTCTTTGACAAGCTACCACATGGCAGGTTGTTGCATAAGGTTAAATCTGATGGGATCCAGGGTGACATAGCCAAATGAATACAGAATTGGCTGGCTGACAGAATGCATTCCGAAAGCTAGTGGCTTTTGCTACCAAATAAACCTGTTGGACTTTAACCTGCTGTTGTGAGACTTCTTACTGGCTGACAGAGGACAGAGGGTGATTGTGGAGGGTTGTTTTTTGAACTGGAGGCCTATGACTAGCCGTGTGCCTCATGGATCGGTGCTGGGTCTACTGTCATTTATATTAATGATTTGAATGAGAATTTAGGAGGCATGATTAGGAAGTTTGCAGATGATACGAAGATTGGTGACATAGTGGACAGTAAAGAAGGTTATCTAGGATTACAACACGATCTTGACCAATTGGGCCAGTGAACTGATGAATGGCAAATGGAGTTTAATTTAGATAAATGCAAGGTGATACATTTTGCTAGGTTGAACGAGGACAGGGCAGTTAATGGTAGGATGTTGAGGAGAGTTATAGAACAATGAGATCTAGGGGTACAGGTTCATAGTTCCTTGAAAGTGGACTCACACGTGGACAAAGTGGGCAAGAAGGCATCTAGCATTCTTGGTTTCATTTGGTCAGAACTTTGAAAACAGGAATTGGGATGTCTTGTTGAAGTTGTACAAGACATTGGTAAGACCACGCTTGGAATACTGTGTGCGGTTTTGGTCACTCTATTATAGAAAGGATATTATTAAACTAGAAAAAGAGTGCAGAAAAGATTTACTAGGATGCAAACTTGATGGTTTGAGTTATAAGAGGTTGCATAGACAGGGACTTTCTGGAGTGTAGGAGGCTGAGGGGGTGATCTTATAGAAGTCTATAAAATAATGAGGGGCATAGATCAGCTAGGTAGTCAATATCTTTTCCCAAAGGTAGGGGAGTTTAAAACTAGAAGGCATAGGATTAAGGTGAGAGGGGAGAGATGCAAAAGGATCCAGAGGGGCATTTTTTTCACATAGGGGGTGGTATGGAACAAGCTGCCAAAAGTAGTTGTCAAGGCAGGTACAATTTTGTCTTTTAAAAGCTGCTTACACAGTTACATGGGTAAGATGGGTATAGAGGGAAATGGGCCAAACACGGGCAATTGGGGCTAGCTTAGTGGTTGGACTGAAGGGCCTATTTCCATGTTGTAAATCTCTATGACTCTGTGATTAACAATGGTCCAGGTGCTGGAGGTATAGTATTTCTGATACTCACTCCTCCACTTTCTAAATCACGTCTTGTCATTCACTTAACCCCCTACTCAACATGGCTGCTGAGAAAAAAACCAAGCCTCTTGCAAGAGGGCCGCCGAAAATCCCAGAAGGAACTGGCAACCTTCAACCCGGAAGCACTTCCACGTTAATCTCAGAGATGAAGTTCAGCTGCAAGCTCTTAGGTAGATTATTTAAGTAGATCACTGAGTAATAATAAACATTGGAAGCCTTATGGTGGAAGTGAGTAGGATTTTGGATTCCTGTGTGTTTTATTTGCACCATTCACGACTCTTTGGGTACTGAAGCAGTCTGTGTCCATATGCACCACGACTTGGAAAATATTCAGGCTTGGGGTGATAAGTGACAAAAAAAACATTTGTGCCACAAAAGTGTCAAGCAATGTCCATCTCCAACAAGAGAGAATCTAACCATCTCTCCTGGATATTCAATGACATTATCATTACTGAATGGAGGTTACCATTGATCAGTAACATAACTGGAATAGCTATATAAATACTATGGCTACAAGAGCAGATCAGAGGCTGGGAATTCTGTGGCAAGTAACTCATCTCCTAACTCCCCAAAGTCAGTCCACAAGGCACAAATCAGGAACAAAATGGAATATTCTCAACTTGTTTGGATTAATGCAGCTGCAATCACATGCAAGAATTTTAACACCATGCAAGACTTCCTCCACCAACTTCAATATTCACTCCCTCCACCTCAGTGGCAGCAGTGTGGAACATTTACAAGAGGCACTACAGAAACTCGCTCTTTCAGCTGCGCCTTCCAAATCTGTAACCTCTGCCATCTGGAAGGGCAGCAGATCTATGGGAACACCATCACCTGTAAATCGCACACCATCCCAATTTGCAACTACATCACAGTTCTTTCATTGTCACTGGTCCAAAATCCTTGGATCGCTGTCCTAAGAGCTCTGTGAGTGTATCTACACCACATAGACTGCGGAGAATCAAGAAGGCAGCTCACTATCGCCTTCTCAAGAGCAATTTAAGGATGGGCAACAAGTGATGGCCCAGCCAGCAATTCCCACATCCCATGAAAGAATAAAAGAATTCCACACATGGTACATTAATGAGTGCTGCCAAGCCACCTCCCAACTCTGATATCACTTTTAATGGGCAAAAATAGTTGACAGCCAGTTAAATTATTAAAATATAAGTGCCAATCTGGCTCGAGTTTAAAAACGCAGCCCTGTTAGCAAGCCTGTATGAGTTCACTTCTAGGACATGATTTCTGATATGTTTTCTGGAAGCTTTTCTTCCAATAATCTATGATCAGTCACTGTTCCAACAACCGAAGAAAATCAGCTACTGGAAGCAGCCATAAGAGCAGTAATAGGACAGTAAAGCCAGGCTGTATCATTGGCTGACTGTCCCCTGTGACTGGTGTGAGAGCTGCTGCTTTTAAGTGTGAGGTAGCATCTCAGGTATGTAGTTGATTCACAACTGGAAACTCATGTTGAGGATTTGCCCCATGTTGGCAGATATGGGGTTGACAGATCTGGTGGGAAAGAAACCAACATAAACAGCGAAATAAAACTGAAAGAAGGAAACAGTGAGGGAAAAAAAAGCCTTTGAAATTATTCTTTCATGGGGTGTGGGCACTGATATAATGAACAAAATAAAACGATGCGTTGTTTGTTTACTAAAGCTGTACAACCTATTTTCACTAAGCACTGAGAATCTTCCACAAATTGCACGTGAGCTGTGCTCTAAATATTATGTGGAGAGCTGTTTTTAGAAATAGCTGTTGTAAAATACGCACTGTCTTCAATGTCGGGGTTACACCGTTTCCTGGACAACAAAAAGGTCCACTTTTAGCTCCAACTTCTTTTTCACACCCTTTGCTTAAAGTCAATGGATACATTTTTTTTAAAAAAATGGCTAACTACTGCAATTTTTTTTTGCAACGGTCTTTTTTATTCGATTAGAGAAGCAGGATGCTTCACTGGAACACAGCTGCAGCGTTACATTTATTTCGCCTCTCTCCATTTCAGTGTTGGTTGTCGCCTGGAATTTTGTTATTTGAAAATTGTTGGAAAATAAATGTTTAAAAAAAGCACCTCATTTTACATCTTGCAATAGAAAAAAAATGCGGACAAGGCTATATCCAGATATTTTGATTTGGGTTCACAATGTACTCATGTCATTTTCTACTTTTCATTTAATATCAAAACTGAGGAAAGCTGATGGGCGCCAGTGGTAAAATACTGAGAGGTTTAATTTATTTTTTAAAAAACCTGTTCATTCTCAACACCGTTCTCAAAAAGGATATGTTCCTTTTACCTGGGCGCAAGGCTTGGACACATTAAACATGTAGGGGAAATTTGTTGCATTTGCTATTTGTAGCAAATTTACAAGCACGTCCTTCATAAATAGCACATAGGGAAAATCTTCCTCTGTGACGCCAATGTGCCGTTTCATCCACAGACAAGCTGTCTGTTTTCCTTGGCTTTTCTATCAATGAAGTTTATAATGCAAGGTGGTATGGTGCGACGTTTCTTTAACAAGTCACAGTAATCAAACAAAACCTAAATACTGTTTTCTGTGTGACACTGAAAGCTTTGATTTTTTTTGCTTGTTGCAGAAACAGAGTGGAATGGTTAAGGTTGAAAGTCTCTGAAAATTAAAATACCCTGTTTCCTTAGTAACAAGTATGAGAGAGATCATTAATATGCAAACACAGAATGGAGAAAAAAATATTAACAGGTTTAGCATAGTCGTGGCTAATCCTGGCAAACCTTAAAGTCTCTGCCCTCTGCTCTCATGTTCCCTTTTTCTTAGATTCTTGGTGAACTGAAGTTATTGGGAAACTATCATTTCAGTTATTCATTCATGTTGCATTGGAAATTCAGTTTTTGACACCCTTTCTTGGGGGCAGAGGTGGGGGGGGGGGGGGGTGGAACCCGACGTGCAACTCAGTGCATTACAAGTAAGATTCTTACTTAAGTATTGGACAAACCATGTTAAGAAAATTATTATTATAATTATAGCATTCAATCATGATTGAGAACATTATATTTGCCATGAATTCCTCATCCTAACACAAGGAATAAAACAGCCATTCGATTACAATTTAGCAACCTCATCACAGTTTTTGAATCAACTGGGTCATCCCATGAAATGCATGTGTAATCCCTTGGTATAATCCATGCAAATCACAGATTACACCTTGATTCTGCTGGTTTGCAAAAGTAATGGATGGGTCTTAACATATCTTGGAAACTTATTCAAATTTAAATTGTGTGGGCCTGAGCACAACAGCAATCTGAGTCATTTCTGGTTTGCGTAAAAAGGAGATTGGAACTTGTCAGTTTAGGTGACAGTTCTTCTTGATACATGCTTGCGTGACTTCACATACTCAGGCAGTTTGCACATGTACAGTGCATCCTCCACACTTCCGAGGCAGCGTAAAGCTGCTGTTTTGTAGAATCTCAATCATATTTACCTTGCTTCCAGGTTTTGGTCCTCTCTTTTTGGGTATTTTCAGAGGTAAGACAATTTTGGATGGAGCTGCCACGACATTCTGCACAGCCAGCTTGAAAGCTGACTGAAGGAGCTCCTGTCTCCGTTTTCTTCCTGGTTTCCTCCCTCTTCGTCCTGGCGTGTGTTCTGAAGCCACTTTCATTGCAGACTGCATTTCACTCTCTTCAGATTGTGGTGGCGAGGGAGTAGCAACGTTCTTCAGGATAGCAACTAGAAGAACAGGTGACAAAAAGAGAGAGAGGGGAAATCAAACGACAGGGAAAAAGATATCTAAAAATATTCGCTGTGAATTTTTGCAATTTTTTTGTGATATGTGATAGATTTCTATCTTCTCATTCTTATATTGAGACATTCCTTTTGTAAGTTTGCAGTATTACATACAAAATATAGATGTAAATCTATCAGACAAGCCCAGCTTTATAACGCAATTACCCATACATTTCAGTAACATATGTACTTGAATGACATACAGTAGAACAAAATCTGCTTGTATGCCTTATCATACTAAACCACTACTTTTTAAGCCAAGAATTACAACGATGCAGACAAACCATTCACTAGTCCTTATTACCTGGTTTGCTAGACTACACCATTAAACCTCTAAAGTGGCCGAGGCAGCAACATACTTATTGCACAGGCACAATAAACTGGCAAAACCCATCTTTGCAATGCTTCTCGTTGTAAACTAAGACTCCAGCAGCCCTAGTGTTCCAGCTGCAAACATCTCATTAAACTAATGCATTCAGGGCAGAGCAGAAACTCGATTTGCCATGGCTACAACAGTGAATTTCCATTACGATGACAGCTTAAACCACATCATGTCCGGAAACCAACCAACCCTGTGCTTTCAGAAAAGAAAAAAAACATATTACATGCAGAAAATGAAGTCTGAATGCGGTATATCTTCCTTCCTCTCAATCAGCTCAACAAGGAAACACACACTGTCAAGACAGAGAGAGAAAAACACACATTTTTGAAAAATGTCAAATAAGGAAAACAGATGGAGAACACAAGCCACAAAATATAAAAATCAGGTTTGTGGCTGTGAATTAATACAAGATAAAACGTAATGCATGCTGCATCCTTTATTTCCTTATGGCTTGAGATGGGATAACGTGGAATTTCAAATTATTGTTTTTTTTCTCCGCAGCTCTCTCCTGGTGTTTTAATGTATGCTGAAGCACGCCGTTTCATGCTACTTGAAACACAATGGTTCTCAATCAGGCATTTTTCTAGTGTTACTCTTTCAGGCTACCCTATTTGGACCTCCCCCACTGTTTCCATGGAAACCACACTGAAAATGTCAAGTCAGCACTCCACCGTCTGTCACTAACATAACTTGCCCTCCCATTCACATATGGGAAGCTTAATGTGTGGCAACACATCTTCACAGGCTCACACAACAGTGGGCAGCGCTGCGGGGTTAAACGAGCGACAAGATTCCCTCGAAGGTTCACAGAAAGTTGCAAGCGAAGCGGGCTGAGCCCACTGCCTGTCAGATTGCCGCATCAGAGCAACCAAAATGGTGAGAATCAACTCTTGAGAGGCAGCTGTTCAGCATGGGAAGAAAAGCCTTTAGTGCCGACTTAAAATTGACCTTGTGAGCCTTAACAGGGACATTTTAGAGCTACATATGGCACTAAATATTTAGCCATTCTCACTGTGCTATCAGGAAAGTAAGAGATGCTGTTGCAATGTAACCTATAAACGCAAGCTTTGTAAAATATTTGACTGCGACCTTCCACCACCCCAAATGATGGCACTTAATTCACGTGTTACTACTATCTTTGTAAATAAAGAAGGTTATAATTATAATCAAGGAAGATGGGTTGAGCTATGTGATATTGGACCCAATGTATTACTGTTAACTTTTGACACTGGGCCTGAGCACTCTGTGACAGTGCTGTAGAAATATAAAGTTATACCCAGCTCCTCCCTAAATGTCTTGTCACTTGGACAACTTATGCTGGTGGTTGTGGGAGGGTTGACAGGAGGGCTTCTACTGGTAGTGGGGTAAGTTATGGAAGACTTCAATCTAGTGATCAGTGTCGCTGCACACGTGATGTTGCTATCCTGCAACAAAACAATCAGGAGCAAGAACACTGGCTAATGTTTCTCTCTTCCTGAGAGCAGAGACAATGAGGCCACCTGCAATGCAGACAACCACCTCCAATACCACAAGATCACATTAGCCACACAATGTCAGCAATGGACAGCAGCCGGGAATACAACAGAATGATTAAATACAGGAAAATACACGTTGGCAACTGGTTGTATTGGGTGCAAACGTAAGTGGCTTATTTAACAGCAAGAAAAAAAATGCAGGTGAAAGTACATTGGGGTTGTGGGCTTTCTAAGGATGCAGCTGTGACCATGTTGTCACCCTCAATAAAACAGCTTCCGAATCAATGCTTCACCACACTCACCTGATGAAGGAGCAGCACTCCAAAAGCTCATGATACCAAATAAACCTGTTGGACTTTATCCTGGTGTTGTGAGACTTCTTACTGTGTCCACACTTGGTGATGGCTTTCATTGCACCCAATTGAGAAAACCTTTGTTAGGTTGACGTAGATGCTGTATAATTATCAATTCTGGTAAACTAAGCATGTTGCAAGCTTTTGTGGTTAGTGTCAGAAAAATGGGCATTCACTTGTAAGATCCTGATCACAGACAAACTAGATATGTGTCATTGGAAACCTTCCCTTTGCAGTTTATGAAGCCTCTACTATCAGGAAAAACTATCTCCACTGATTGGTGAGTCCCAAATGAGGGCATCAATTTAAAATCATCACCAAATTATCAAATAGTTTAATGCATAGATAGTTATTAGAACATGGAAAACCCCACAAAGAACAGTGATGCAAGCAGTATCCGTAACAGCTTTCAAAGCAGTGATGGATAAATATTTGACAAAGAGAAATCTCAAAGACGATGGGGAATGGTAAAGAATATGGAAGTTCTTACAAGGTGCAATGGACCAAGTGTGTACTTCTATTCTTGGATTCTGTTGCATGTGCCTGTGGCAATTAATGTTATTTACGGTGCGACCTTACCAAAAAAATTCTAAGCACCGAACAAGTGAGAAAATGGGAGAGTTTCAGACATGGTTTTTGGGCAGTTTGAAGATGCAATCTAATGCCAATTAGTGCGAAGAGAGAGCCAGGATGGAATTCTGGCCAGTGAAGGTGGAGGGAAGGCGGAGCCTGAGCTTGCCCGGGAAGCTGGCTGCTGAGCTCTAGGGGGTGCCTTGCATCCCGATCCCCTACTGTACTGGGAGATTTCCTGCCATCCCATTCCCCCTACTGCACCTCGGAACAGTCCCCATGCCACTGATCACTCTCCAGCGGAATTCTCCCCTTCCCTCCCGTCCAAGCAGAGTTCCCTCCCTCCCAGCCTTATGGACTTCCCATTCCCACCACTCCCTGTCACTGCTCTACCCCACAGGCTCTTCCCTCACTTTGGCTCTACCCTGGCACAGTTATGGTGCCCTGCAGGCAATGCCAAGGTGCCCAGAAGGCAGTGCCAGGTGGGCAGTGCCAGTGTTCCAGGTGGGCAATGCCAGGCTGGCACTGCCCCATGAACACTGCCCAGGTCTTCAATGGTCTCAAATTCCCTCAGTGAGGCCATCATATCTGGTCTCCACTGGTGGAGACCTGTTATGATTCTCGCCAGGGATAATCTTGACTGGCAAGGTAGTCAAGAATGGTGAGTCTGGATGATAGTGTCCAGGACTTGTTAATGACATGTAAACCATTTACATCAGCTTCACACCCAGGTTGGTTTCGCTGGCGAAACAGGGCAGGTACAATCGGGGGAGGCAAAAAAACCAGGCAAGTTTCTGATTTTTTTGCCTCCTGCCTGATCTTCCCACCTCACTTGCTGAAAATCAGGCAGGACAAGATTGTAAGATTGCACCCTTTGACTTTGAAAAAATCTTGCTCTTTGGAAATTACCGGGATCCTCTCTTGCTACTGCTAGATGTCCTTTGGAATTATGATGCTATGCTCTGAATCACTTGCTTTACACATGTGCAGATTGAAGCTTAACTGATATTACTTGTATCCCCTATCGCAGCCTGGAATGAACCAGAAATAAAAATGAGTCCAGTATTGTGTTGACTGCCAATGCTGCTCCTGCCCTGTGGCTTGGCTGCAGGTCTGTTTGCCACATGTGAATCATTGCGTGCATTGCTCCTTGCTAACTAAAGTACAGGAATGTTCACCTATGTATCAGTTGGAAGGGAATGCACAGTCCACATATGATATACCTGCATTTGTTTTCTTCTTTACCCAAATAAGAGAAAATCTTCTTTCACACACATTGGGGGATTTTCACAATAACTTCATTGCAGTGTTAATGTAAGTCTTCTTGTGCTTAATAAATAAATTAACTAAATAAATAAATTGAAAATAACAGAAAAATCAGCAAATGATAGGGGCGAAATTATCATTATAAAACTGCAATTATACCTTGTTGGTTGTCTCTTTATGTTGCTTAGTATAGCAAAACACAGTGCAGCAACACTGGATCCTCAGCTTATATGGGTGAAATTAAGCAGCTATATAAGTTCTGGCATCAAGACTGCCAAACAACATTCTTTGCCCACATGATAATATTGAAGCTGCCACTTATCCCTGGAGGGAGCTTCAGTCACCAGGAATAATCCCAACTAGAAATTTCCAGATGCCAAATGTGTGGAAATCCAGCATCACTGATCTCTGTCCATTTTCAACTATATTCTGCCCAGTGTGTGCCAATTTATGAGCCATAATGGAGTCTAAAATTGCCCCTCAGCTTTTTTTTTAAAATGAGAAGAGTTTTATTTTGCTCTGATTGACTCAGCCAGACAGCTACTGCAGTGCAATGGTGTAAGCACAATGCAACCAGTGAGTGCATAAATTCAACTCTCGGAATTCCTGACACAGTGAATCTAGATCTCACCCTGGTGCACTGTCTTAGGAAGAAGGATATTTAATTCAGTCCATGTCTCCAGACAAAGGATAACATGGATCTAGGAAAGCAGATGACTTTGAAACCACGACCCATAAAAATCACACTGTAGATTAGATAAATGAGTCAGTTTTGTGTTTTTCTTCCTTTCGTGTGGGTTGTGTGGAAGGATGAAGTGTCAGGTTTAACCCACACAGACTGAGAGAGGTGAGCAGGGTCCTGGGGAAGATTGATGGGTCTGAGTTTTGTCCACATCTCCTGACAGAGGAAAACACGGATAGGGTGAGAATTTATTAAACTGCATAAAGAAGGAACAAATGGGACATTACAGAGTGACCTGGAGATTGATTCAAGACCAGGGTTGAGTTACCCTGAAAGGTAACCACCAGACAATAGTTAATCACCCAGAGGTAAAGAGGGAGGTGGAATTAGAGATTGATTTGACATTCATTAGTTTATCTCTTCAGTCAAATTTGAAAACAAAGTGTTTAATTCTAATAAGACAAATTATTTCCACTGATCTTTACCAAAAGAATGGAAAGTCACAGTTTATTTATTAATCACAAGTAAGGCTTACATTAGGACTGCAATGAAGTTGCTGTGAAATTCCCCTAGTCACCACACTCCGGCACCTATTCAATCAAAGCACCTAACCAGCACATCTTTTGGACTGTGGGAGGAAACCGGAACACCCAGAGGAAACCCACGCAGATGCAGGAGAATGTGCAAACTCCACGTGGATAATGACCCAAGCCAGGAATCGAACCCGGGTCCCTGGCACTGTGAGGCAGCAGTGCTAACCACTGTGCCACCATGCCGCCCACATGAAGGTAGATGTTGAGATTTATAAAAAATATACACTGCAGTGAGTTATTAAGACATGGAATGAATTCATTATAGAAACAGTGATAGAGGCAGAATCTGCAAAAGCTTTTGAAATACAGGTGGGACAAAAAATTGAAAAAAAGTGTTAAGGTGGCCTGCCACAATGGCCTCCTTCTGTGCTGTAAGATTCTATCAATGTTAAATCATCTCAAATTTGTGCAGGACAAGTGCAAAGGAGTACTATGCATTTTTGTATTTATCACAGCAAGTATGAGCTTTATCAATAAAAAATAATCAGGTTTTTGGCTACAACACATCCTGTCTGAAAATTGCGAGCGATAAAAATCAATTGCTACATTACAAATAAAATGACAGTGAACGTTGCTCATTTTATCATTTGCTTTTGATAAATTCAAATTCAATGTTCACTTCAAAAAAGTGTTTTTTTTAATGTGCCACCACTAACCATGGATTCCCAATTAGTGCTCATTAGTCAATAATTCAGAAGTACTTTAGGTTTGTGAACTTATTCACCGGAAATTAAACGAATATAGCAACCAACTCAAGTCTTTGAAGATTCTTTTTAGAAATTAAAGGATTTTTTTGGCCCTGTTGGCCCTCCTCCTGACTGCATCTTTTGACTGACATAAAACAGGTCTTCTGGTTAAGGCGATGCCAAAAGTTAGATGTACCAAATCTGATCCAGGGGAGCAACCTCCGTTTCCTTTCCTTTGCCTGTCAGATGTTGTCCTCCACTGGAAAGGCAATTGTGCGAGAACAACAAGTAGAATGTCTAAATATCAGCATTACAAACTGACCTGTCAACCCAGAATTAAATACAAATCTTCTACTATGTCATGGAGGGCTGCTTTGCAAAAGGATCAAGTGCATTAGCCAAGACTAGTAATTTTTAAGTGAAAGAAAAGTAATAGCTTTCTCTTATTCAGTCTGAATGCCAAATATACTGTGGGGGTGGTGGGGGGGAGGTGGGGGGAGCGATTCTCCCAGCCTGCTCTGCTGCGGGTCAGAGGACATCAGCGGAGGCTGTTTTGGGGGCTTCCCGCTGAAAGCCACGACCTTCATCTGTCTCTGGGGGCCAGATTTCCAGCGCCGTCAACTCCGTGCCGGAAATCGGCACCAAATTGATTTAAATATTCTAATTGCCGTTTGAATGTGATTAGCGGGCCAGGGACTGAAGTCTCCAACCCCACTCACATTCACTCCCACAGGTTTACAACTGCTCCCTACTAACAGGGAACTGGCTGTCGGTCACTGCTGGAATGAAGGGAGGCCACCAAAGGTCTCCCAGGAGGTAGGGGATAAGTGAGGGGGGAGGGGGCAGGATTGTCAGCGGTGGAGATCGAGGCAGGCTGGGTGAGGGGAGGTGAGGGGGTGAAAATGAGGTGGGATGGGGTTGGTGGGGGAGGTCGGGGTGATTGAGGCAGACTGGTTGGAGGTGTGAGGGGGGGTCCGCTGCTGGAGTTGGACCAGACATATCTGGGGAGCCAGCGATCAGATGGTGGGGGGCTCGCACGGCCAACATTGCGGGGTCATGAAGCTGGCCAGCGATCGATCTGGCCAGGAATCGGAGGCCGGCAGACAGATGCACACACAGTGACCCGCTCAGTGCTACGCTGCCGGCCTCTCCAGCGGGAATAGGCCCTGCCTATGGATTTTCATCATGAATCTCACTAGGGCACTCTGCAGTGCTCATAGAACATAGAACACCACAGCACAAACAGGCCCTTCGGCCCACAAGTTGCGCTGATCATATCCCTACCTACCAGGCCTATCTATAATCCTCAATCCCATTAAATCCCACGTACTCATCCAGAAGTCTCTTAAAAGACCCCAACGAGTCCACCTCCACCACCACCGACGGCAGCCGATTCCACGCACACCACCATCTGAGTGAAAAACTTTCCCCTGACATCTCCTCTGTACTTGCTTCCCAGCACCTTAAACCTGTGTCCTCTCGTAGCGACCATTTCAGCCCTGGGAAATAGGGTGGATTCTCGGAGGCTATCTATACCTCTCAACATTTTATAAACCTCTATCAGGTCGCCTTTCATCCTTTGTCTCTCCAGGGAGAAAAGACTGAGCTCCCTCAACCTATCTTCATAAGGCATGCCTCCCAATCCAGGCAACATCCTTGTAAATCTCCTCTGCACCCTCTCAATAGCTTCCACATCCTTCTTGTAGTGAGGCAACCAGAACTGAGCACAGTACACCAAGTGGGGTCTGACAAGGATGTGTGGGTGATTCATTTTGAAATTCCCACCAAAAAAACCAGTGGGAGCTACTCCAATTTTTACTCAAATTTGGAACTTAGGATTTTTTTGGGAGAATCCTGGCCAGTATTCTTAGCAAGGAGCCATGCCGATTTTCATCTCTCCCCTGAATGTGGGCAACTGCAGCAGTTTCACCAACTCGGAGCCCATTCAAACCTGATTCCGGTACCATCCTTATCAATTTTTTTTTTGCATGGAAGCCCCAGATACAAGTTATGGCCCATGGAGACAGGAGACAAATAGCTGAATGGATAACAAATTGGCCAAAGTTAATGTTTTTTTATTAGTCACAAGTAAGGCTTACATTAACACTGCAATGAAGTGACTGTGAAATTCCCCTCGTCGCCACAGTCCCGCCTGTTGGGGGTCAATGCACCTAGCTAGCACATCTTTCAGAATGTGGCAGGAATCCGGAGCACCCAGAGAAAACCCACGCAGGCACGGGGAAAATGTGCAGACTCCGCAGAGACAATGACCCAAGCCGGGGATTGAACCTGGATCCCTGGTGCTGGAAGGCTGCAGTGCTAACCACTGTGCCACCATGCCACCCCTACTAAATTTTAAAAATTTAAAATTAGAAAGCAAAGAATCAGAATAAAGTGTGGGTTTCATCATTTTGGAAGACAGAACCCATGGGTTCAGTGCTGGGAGCACAGTTACTCATAATTTGAATTAATAGCTGGAATTATAATGAACAGCAGATTCCCAGTCCCAGAAGTGTCATTGGGAACAGTGACAGTGGACGCAAATCTTCTAACAGCCATTAAACTTACAAGAGTCAGATCTCACAAATCCCATAACAGTTCTGGTTACCCTATCATAGAAAGGATATTATTAAACTGGAAAGAGTGCAGAAAAGATTTACTAGGTTACTACCGGGACTTGATGGTTTGAGTTATGAGAGGCTGGATAGACTGGGACTTTTTTCACTGCAGCATAGGAGATTTAGGGGTGAACTTAGAGAGGGCTATAAGGGGCATAGGTAAGGTAGATAGGCAACATCGTTTCCCAAAGTTGGGCAGTCTAAAACTAGAGGGCATAGGTTTAAGGTGACAGGCAAGAGATGCAAAAGGGTCCAGAGGGGCAATTTTTCACACACAGGGCGATGCGTGTCTGGGACAAGCCTCTACTACTACCAGAGGTGGATACAATTTTGACGGTTAATAGACAGTTATATGGGTACGATGGGTACAGAGGGATATGGGCCAAACACAGGCAATTGGGACTAGCTTAGTGGTTAAAAAAAAAGAGTGGCATGGACAAGTTGGGCTGAAGAGCCTGTTTCCAAGCTGTAAACCTCTATCACTCTGAGTCCAAAAGCAGAATTTGCGGCCACAAGATTTCAGTTTCAGATTGACCGCCTAATTACGCCATCAGGATCACACCCAGGACGGGCTCAAACCAGATTAGCATATTTTGCAAAAAATTTACATCTAATTATAGGGCCTAAAGCCACCACTTCTGCTCTTTCTGCATCGTCCCACCCAGCCAGCACGATGTCACGCCAATGTGAATTACTACTGTTTCTCACGACCACACCGGATGTGCACAGCTAAGTCTAGTGCCCTGGCACTGCCAGGTTGGTGCTATCAGAGCGGACCCTCTGGGGGACCCCACTGAGTTCCCCTTATGAGGGGATGGGCATGCCCCACTACTTGCTCAGTGGTGGAGGGGGGAAGGAGTGTTCCGACACTTGGTGGTGGATCGGTGGTGGAGTACTTTGATGCTTGTGTGGGGGTCCCCATGTCCATGTTTATGTCAGGCTCACCCTGCCAGAACAATGGTGCAAAGCAGGCCCTCTGACTTTCTGAATGCCCAAAAATCTGGAGTGAAAACTCAACCGTGCTTCTAGAGAGATGCATCGTCCTCACAAGTAAGTTAATCTTTTCCAAAAGAGAAAACACTGGAAAATCTCAGTCAGTCTGGCAGCATCTGTAAGGAGAGAAATGAGCTGATGTTTCAAGTCTAGATGACCCTTTGTCAAAGCTTAATCTTTTGCTGTTTGATAAAGTTTCACCAGTTCCATTGTTCTTACTTTCTGCCAACCTTGCAGTATCATGTTTTTGATTCTTGATAATTGTGTGTCTCAATTGGTCCAGAACTTTATCTGTTGTGCTGTCACAGGCAACATATCCAAAAATTTTAAAGCCATTACAGTCTCTTGAGGTACTAGAGGACATGGTGCGCTTTCTGGTAATGGGAAATGACTTGGGTGTCTGCATGGGCTATGTGTGCCTTGGCCTGTATCCTCATAAGCCGCCCATGTCCATTGTTGTATTCTAGCAGATGCAAGTGGAGAATAGCTTTGGCTAGGGCTATTCGATTTGAGAATACTCCTTTTCTGCTTCTGAAGGGTACTTAATATATATCCAATGGGTCTCTGACCCATCATCCATCCTACAGGATACACAGCTCCCGCCCCATAAAGGGAAGCATCACAAGTGGGAAGTGTGGGGTCAAAATGTACCAACAGGCACAATGATTCAAGTGTTTGTTTTGTTATGTTTTCCTGCACCACCTCTGTCATTTCTTCAATAGTACATACCAGCAATGTTGATAGATGTGGGAGGAACCGCCTATAGTAGTTGACCAGCCCAAGGAGGGCCTTGAGCTCTGAGATGTTCCTGGGGGCTGGTGCTTCCAGGATACTCATCCCTGAAAGGGCTCACAACTACAGACTTAGTTAACTATCCTAACTCAGGAAGAAAGAAAATAAAACAACAGGCCCTGCAGGGAAGTTGTCTTAAAACCTCTTTTAAAACTGTCAGGATATCTGTCAGCTGGCAATCAAAAGAGAGAGAACAATATATGTCATTAGATTCCTGTGTTTTAAAGTGTATCTGAGCTGTAAGGATCATACAGGCTACATAAAATTGACCTCAACTTTTGATTGCTTCCAGTGCAGACAAGATAAAAGTAATGTGGACTGGATTGGAAAGAGGATTGGGTGTTATTTATACTGGATTAAGGTCTAAAATAAGAGTTCTAAAGTTCATTTATTAGTGTCACAAGAAGGCCTACATTAACACTGCAATGAAGTTACTATGAAAATCCCCTAGTCACCATACTCCAACACCTGTTTGTGTACACTGAAAGAAGTTAGCATGGCCAATGCACCTTAACCAGCACATCTTTGTGATTGTAGAGGAAACAGGAGCACCCAGAGGAAACCCGCACAGACACAGGGAGAACATGCACACTCCGCAGACAGTGACCCAAGTCAGGAATCAAAGCTGGGTCACTGGCACTGTGAGGCAGCAGTGCTAACTACTCTGCCACCACTAGTTTCTCCCTCAACTGGGTCTTATCTTTAGCTCATTATGAAAACCAACATGCAAAGCATGGTTTGAAACTGCACAGAATAACACCAAGCTTCAGAAGACCTTGAAAAGCGACCAATCAACCAATCCGAGGATCTGATAGGCAGCTAAAAACCCATTAGTATTTACAGCGTGTTCAATGTTTTCAAATTCATTAGTGGGAAGTGAAACTTTAATGCATGAGCAACTTTAACTACTACATCTACCCACCTGTAGAAAAATTGATCAGTAAACTATTCTGAGGCAACTTGTAAGGAATTGCTTTGGGGGTGGAGGGAACAAAATGGTGATGCAGATACAAGCCGATAGCTTTCATAATTATTCTCTCTGCAAATATGTTCAATGTGATCTTTCAGAACTTTATTTTTAAACTGCCTAGCGTTATGGAACTATTGCAAGGTTCACACATTATTTTTAACTGCCTGAAGTGCATGTCTTCATAAAAATTAATATGCAGCATCACAGTATACAATGTAATTTTATGTTCTTATTTGATGTTCTACTCCAACAATTTTCCAGAACATCTTTAAAAATATATTTCTTTTCCTTGTGTCTAACAAGCAGATCAACATAACTAAGCAACTGTTTTGTAACCAGCATTCAGCTGCTACAGCCTCCTGCATAGTGCCAGAACTGAAGCATAAAAACTTGCTAAAAGCTTTCTAAGCAGCTTTGTTCTTTAATTATATAACTGTTAAGCAGGAACATGGGTTTGTGTTAATGTAACAAGTAGAGGAGACAGCCTTTGATGCTGTAGACTAAGAGTAGGCAAGAGTTACATACGCACCAGGCCATATTTTCATGCGTGTTAAGTTCGACAAAAAGTGCAGGTGTGCCAGAAACATGACAAGAACAAAGCCTTGGCATGTGAAAACTGCCAAGTCTTTGTTAATCGTCAATCTGAAACAAACTCATGCCTTAGTTACTGAAGGAGAACACAACACCATAAAAAAATAGGAGCCCTTTGAGCCTGCCCCGCCATTCAATAAGATCATGGCTAATCTGAAGTGGATCAGTTCCACTTTCCCGCCTGCTCCCCATAACCCTTAATTCCCTTGTCTATCAGAAATCTATCTACCTGTGACTTAGGGGGGATATATCTACCCATGAGGAGGGGGAATATTAGCAAAACAACAGTCAGTGCAGTTGGTGTATGGTGAATGAACATAGATATGTGGATGCAGTAATCTCCAAAAGTATCCATTATGCTTTCAAATGAGGCACAACTCTTTGAAAAACTGACTTGTCATTGGTTACCTGTTTAATCCATGGCTATGGTCAGTCTGCCAACTCCATGCCATAGCAGGAGTGGTAAATAAAGCACATGGGTGAATTAAGGCCTTGGGGAGACCATAAGACATGGAAGCAGAAGTAGGCTATTCGGCCCAATGAGTCTGCTCTGCCATTGAATGAGATCATGACTGGTGTGATGTGATAATCCTCAACTCCACTTTCCCACCTGATCCCCATAACCTCTGATTCTGTTCTGATTAAAAATCTATTTCAGTCTTGATCATACTTAGCAGCCTGACCTCTGCAGACCTCTGCAATAAAGAATTCCACGGATTCACTATCCTCAGAGTAGAAATTCCTGCTCATATCTGCCTTAAATAGGTGACCCCTAACTCTGAGATTATGCCCTTTGGTCCTGGACTCTCCCACAACGGGAAACAAATTCTCATCGTCTTCCCTGTTAAGCCCCCTGAGGATCTCATATGCCTCAATAAGGTCACCTCTCATTTTTCTAAACTCCAATGTATACAGGCCCAACTCTATTCAATAGAAAATTCCTCTATACTGGGGATCCACCTACTGAACCTTCTCTGGACTGCCTTCATGCCAGTATATCTTTCCTTGGATCAGGGAACCAAAACCGTCCACAGTATTCCAGGTCTAACTAATGTCTTATATTGATTAGCAACTTCCCTTTTTTATACCAATTCCCTTTGAAATAAAGGCCAAAATTAACTTTGCCTTCCCTATTACCTGCTGAATTTGCATGCTAACTTTCCGTGATTTATGCAACAGGACCCCAAATCCCTCTGTGCTGCAGCTTTCTGCAGTCTTTCTCCATTGGGATAATATTCAGCTCCTTTATTCTTCCTACCAAAGTGCATAACATCACATTTTCCCACATTATGTTCCATCTGCCAAGCTTTTGCCCACTCACTTAAACAGACTATATTTCTCTGTCGACTGTTTGGGTGAGACTTTCCAGCCCTGCTCGCTCCAAAGCCAGAAAATCCCACCTGAGGTTAATGAACCTTTTCATGGTCCACCCCTCACCTGCTACAATTCCATGGCGGGGACAATGCCTCTTTGTATCATCCTCATCACTTGCCTTCCCATCTATAGTACATTCACTTCTCTCGTCCAAGCATATTACAATATATTATAAATAATTGTGGTGACCCCAATGGTATCCCTATGGCACTCTACTAGTTGCAAGTTGCCATTCTGAAAATGCCCTCATCCCAACTCTGTCTTCTAGTTAGCCAATCCTCTATTCAAGCTAATATACTACACCAATACCATGGGCTCTTATCCTATTAAGTAGTCTTTGGTGTGGTACCTTAACAAACAATTTTTTTGGAAATCCATGTATATTACATATTATAAAGTGATAGTTTCTTTTTATCAATCCTGCTCGCTGTCACCGCAAGGAAGTCTAATAAATTTGTCAGGCATGATTTTCCTTTCACGAAGTCATGCTGATTCCGACTGCTTATATTGTGCATTTCAAAATGCTGTGCTATTATATTCTTCATAACGGACTTGAATGCTTTCCCAATGAGAGATGTCAAGTTAATTGGCCTAATGTTACCTACTTTTTGTCTCCTTCTCTTTTTGAATAAAAGTGATACATTGGCAGTTTTCCAATCCTGTGAATTTACCAGAATTTAAGAATTCTTGGAAGATTACTACCAGTACATCCACTATCTCTAAAGCTACTTCCATTAATATCCTAGGATGCAACCTATTAGTCCAGGGGACTTAGCAGCCTTTAGCTCCATTAGTTTCCCTAATATTTTTTCCTCAAGTGATAGTTTTTTTAAAATTTCGTCTCCTCCTGCTTTTGTTCCTTGATTATTTAGTATTTTGGAATGCTAATTGTGTCTTTTACTGTGAAGACTAACGTGGCTTGGTGGCACAGTGCTTAACATGGCTGCCTCAAGCGCCAGGGAGCTGGTTTCAATTCCCAGCTTGGGTCACTGTCTGTGTGGAGTTTGCACAATCTCACTGTGTCTGCGTGGGTTTCCTCCGAGTGCTCTAGTTTCCTCCCACACCCCAAAGATGTGTGTGTTAGATGGATTAGCCATACTAAATTGTTCATTAGTGTCAGGGTGATTAGCAGGGTAAATATGTGGGGTTATGGGGATAGGGCCTCGGTGAGATCGTGATCGGTGTGGGCTAGATGGGCCAAATGACCTCCTTCTGTACTGTAGGGATTCTACGATTAAACTCATTTGCCATTTCCTGGTTCCCCGTTATTATTTCTCCAGTCTTATTCTCTAAGGGGCCTGTGTTCACTTTGGCTTCTCTTCCATTTTTAAAATATATTTTGATTAGAGTTTTTTCACAACATACCCTCGCAACCAGTGCAGTTCAGCATGATCATTTCTCCATATATCAATACAGAAAAAGACAGGAGGACACTAAGATAATTGGTCCAGCTTGTTCATTATATCCGACGCCGCCATTTATGAAAGCAAAATTAAAAGAACAAGGGAAAGGATGGGGGAAAAGTGAATAAGGCCATGAAAACATAGCAAAATGGTGCACACCCTCACGTGCAGCATGTTGAAGGCTACACAGCTTATAGAAATCCCTGTAAGAATGAGTGGTCAGTGCAGACTCAATGAGTCAATGGCCTTGTTCTGTAATGTAGGGATTCTATGAAGAGTCAGACATCATGGAATCCATATACTTTAAATAGTGGCCCCATACTCTTCAGAATGCATCGAATTTGGATTGGAGTAAACAGGTTAGGAATACATTCCATGATAGTTTTATGCCCATTCTGAACTGAAAGAGATTTATCGCTAATCAAGAAGAAACGGATATTGTTCCATGCTGCAAATGTTAGAATATTATACAGCCTTTTTTCATTTGCATCAATTATCTTTTTATCTGAGAGCCACAGAATTTAAAACAAAGGATCAAATTCTAAGACCGTGTCAAATATCTTCTCAAGCTCTTTCAGTATGCCAGATCAGTAGGATTTAATCTTGACACAGGTCCAAACACTGTGTGCAGTCTCCCTTGGCTACTTTGAACTTTTGGCACAGCAAGGGTATGGTAGGGTCAATCCTGTGTATTAAGCTTGGTGCTATATGCAGATTGGGAGATATTTTAAGATGAGGCCTCCTCCATTCAATTACAGACTGAGATTCTGTTGGCATTTTCCCATATATTGCCCCAAATCCCCTCAACAATACTCACGGTAAAATCTTTCTCCCAAGACTGCAAAGTCTCTAGTTTATTTACGCAGGATTTAGAACATAAAGTGTCATAAAACTGATTAATTGCTTAGTTTTTGTGAATTTTTTTCACCATTGAGATAATAGCATCAAGTTAAAGATGTCTTAAGGATAAAGTCTCCTAAATACTTTGGCATATCAAATTGTTGACGTAGTTGCTGAAAAGATAACACGGAAGCACCACTAAACATGTCACCCAGCCTATAAACACCTCTATCCCCCCAGATATCCAATCTGTGGTTCACTGTAGTGCTCAATTACAAGGTCACCCATGTCAACATGATAAATAACAGCACAGAATCAGGAAGGAATTATAATGACAAGGGATAGAGTCCAGAATTTTCAGTGACCATCAATGAACACACAACATATTGTTTCAGCTGTAGAAAATATTTGACAGTGGTAGGTTTTACATATGAGTAAATGAGATCAACTGTATCACAATAGGACAGATGTAATTCTTATGAATAATATGTGTACAAATGCACCATAGAAATCATTCTTTCTGGTTGTATCACAGCTTGGTATGGCTCCTGCTCTGCCCTAGACCACTAGAAACTACAAAGGGTCGTGAGCATAGCCCAATCCATCACACAAACCAGCGTCCCATCTGTTGAGGCTGGCTGCACTTACTGCTGCCTCGGCAAAGCAGCCAGCATAATTAAGGACCCCACGCACCCTGGACGTTCTCTCTTCCACCTTCTTAAGTTGGGAAAAATATACAAACATCTGAAGTCATGTGTCAATCAACACAAGAACAGTGTCTTCCCTGCTGCCATCAGACTTTTGAATGGACCTACATTGCATCAAGTTGATCTTTCGCTACACCCTAGCTATGACTGTAACACTACATTCTGCACTCTATCCTTTCATTCTCTATGTTTAGTGTGCAAGGAACAATACTTTTCACTGTATACTAATACATGTGGCAATAACAAATCAAATCAAATCAAAATGAATAGGCATTTCACCATGGACTTGAATGAGGAACAACAGCAAACCAGGAAAGACCAGGATGATGCTGCACAAAGACATCGGCAGCAATGTGGTCACTGCATCTGATGACTCTGGAGTGTGAGGGTCTCACTATCCAGTTTTCCTGCGAAAGTCTCCTATCACTGTGTATTGGGATCATAGTGGTTTCTTTGTCTCTTTCATTGTTCCTCAGAGTTACAAGTATTTCAATTTGTGTACAAGTTCTGCATTCTTTTGTGCACAATGTCAGACTGCCAGAAATATTAATGATTAAATAATTGCTTTCACTATTTCAGGTCTTGTCTATCCAATGTGCATTTGTTGACTGCGATCCTTGAACTTCTCTGCATAAACCTTCTTGATGTGTCCTACTCCTAAATGCTCCCCTTGCTGATTGAATTGGCAAACAGAAATTCAGCAAGTTGTAGCTCTGACTCACATTGCTGTACCTGTTTCAGTGCTTACGGGAACTCATTGCTTTTGGATGTGGCACCTATGGTCACTGATGTAGGGAATAGTCTTGGCATGGAACGATTGCTAATGTGAGTGCAACCACCAAGAAAATATCTTCTCAAAGGTTATTGACCTGCACGAACACAAAAGACTTGCTATCTACGCAGCTCGCAATCTCTCCATACGGTTCTCAATTTTCAAGTAAATTGAAGTTGAGCTGTTTGGTTTCTTGTAGTTTGGACTCCAAATACTCACAGCAGCAATGGAAGCATTTACAAAGTGATGTTCCTAATGTTGTCTCTGTGGTCCATATAACTGAAAGTATCACTACTGCTGCTCTCTGCTCAATACAGACTGCAGTTTGTCGAATACAAACAGACCCCCAGACACTGACGTGGAAGCGAGCAACTGCTCAACACAATCAATGTAATACATTCCATTAGGAAGGAAGTTCACTGAGGCTACATGTCTAGAGCCACATCTTCCTCACCAAGAGGTGCTTCTCCCTGTGCTTCCTCATCTGCTATACTATTTATTTGTCACTAAATTCCTCTCCTTTTACTTAAATCATGTGTGTTTAAAGGATGATTCTTGGATGATTGTTCCTCTGTGGCTGTGTACTGAATGTCACTGTGTTCTCCTTGATCTGTGATGAAAACAGCAGATGGGACATTATGAGCACATAAACATGCTTATCCATTTAGCGGTTGTATTGTCATTACACGGGGCCATTAAGAACCGGGCAGTGTATCTGGACATATTGATACAACATATGGTGCAATTTGTTGAATATATACACCACTTGGTCTGCATAATCACCCAAGGCGCTCAGGTATTTGACAATGTCGCATCTTAAAAATCACATAATTCTCACTTCCCAATCAGTTAAAGTCTTCACCTGAGGGAGTCGGTACTTGTTCCAATTCTTTGCCTCCTAATATGGGTAAGTTAAGCATTTAAACCTAATAACAATGCAGATTCGGACAGGTGAATAAACCCCTGGAAATTCCTTCCTATAATGCTTCATGATTTAGCCTTGTGTAGTGTACCTCACACGAGGAGTCATTTCTGTGCTATTTCTTTCTCAACATCTCTTTTGAGAGTACAGATTTTCTTTACATATCCCTATAAAAACATACTTAAATTCATCTCTGTATTTTGTCGGTCCTGTGGCTTCACCACAATATTCTTGATTTTACCTTGGTACTGTTTTCCAAAAAGTAGGATATGCTGATAGAATTGGATGAAGAGGGCTGGGTGCAGGTTCGCATGGAGTATAAATCCTGATGAAGATTGGTTGGATCAAATGGTTTATTTCTGTGCTGTAGACTCTATAATTCTGTGATCTTTATCCTAAGCCTCTTGCCTGGTTGACACAGTGACAACAACCAATCTCAGGATCAAATGCAGCTATGTTCCAGCAGATATTTGCAGTCCATCCATCAGACCAAAGAGGATATATACGTTTTTCTACGGCACGGTCTACAAGGATCTCATCAGATTGGTTCAATGAAGCAAATTTGATGATGGTGTCACTAAGCTACTTCTTCGAAATATTATGCACTCCACAGCTGCAGTAGCAAACTTTTCATCAGTTTAATCAGGTTAAGTAGCTCATTAGCTGCATGAGCAGTGTTTATACTGATTAGTACAGTTGCTCTGAGACTTGCTATACATGATCATGTTGCATGGATTTGGCTTTAGCAATAGTACGTGAGCCTACCATTTTGATTGTGTGCCATTAAAATCTATGAATAGAAAGCAATTTACCCCTGAGCAAAACATGACTCTCATCACCCAATCTGCACATGAATATTTTCAGAGTTTATATGAAAAGGGTATTGAAGTTACTAATTCCTAACTTTCTTTTTCTGAAGGTCTGAAATAGCCCACAATTGAGTGTAAGATGCTGACATTAATTTTGTGCTTATTAAATAACTTTTATCAAAACTGTAGAAAACTACTAAAGGTGAGAGTGTGATGGAGGAAATGGAGAAAGCGAGAGAAAGAGCAAGCTATCTCAAAAAGGAACAGATCAAGATTTCATATTCTCAGCATTGCTTACCAGTAGCAGCCATCTCAGCAATAGCTTTCAATGTTCATCTTTCCAACTGAGTTGATTTTATGTATGATTTTGTTCAGGCATGGGAACAGTTAATTGCTGTTAGGTTTTAATATTACCTGCTTATCTTGAGCTATTGATGTATTGAACCTCCTGTCCAATTATTTGAATGGGAGAATGATTAAATTGCAGATACTCTAACATGAAACTTTTTGAAAATGTAGCACACAAACGTTGAAAGCTATCACTAAGATGTTAATATAGTTGAATGTGTTGCCTTTAGCTTCAGAATGTTTCAAATGGAGCAAATGAGGAATTTCCTTTCACTTGCCTAATGATAGCTGAGCAAATGAAATGGGTTTTTGTGTGTCCACTGCCTCCAGCTTCATTCCTGCTTTGAAGTGGTTCTCAGGAGGAGCCAAATGTTCCTAAATGGGTGAAAAGTGCAATGTTATGTGGCTGGTACTGAGAAAGAAAACTTAGGCTTTGCTTCTGCTTTCCTTGGGTTATTGGATGTTAGTGCTGGGGACTGGAACCTTTCTACCTCTTTAGTGTCTCGCTAACAACATTAAATGCACCCAGTTCAGGTAGAGTCTAGTCAATTACACAATAATTGCCAATTGCAAGCCTGCAACCGCTATCACCTACAAGGGCAGCAGATGTATGGGAACACCTGACAATGCAAGATCCCCTCCAAGTCTCTCACCATCCTGACTTGGAACCATATATCGTCATTCCTTCACAATCATCCCAAAGACCACCTAGTACCACTTCAAGCACTAAATCTCACTCACAGACGTGCCTTGTCTGAGCTGGCCTCTAATCGTCTGACACGACCCCAATTTAAAATTTCCATGCTTATTGTGTTCTCCCCAATTTCTCAGTCCTGGAGTCTGAGACAGGCAGTATATTTACCCATTGATATACTTCCCTCTACTTGTTTTGCTACTTCAGACACTAGAGAATCCTATTTCCAGGCCAGTGCACCATGGGGTTGAGGAGGGTTGCCTGTGAGTCTTTTTGTACAGTTACAGAAAGTATGAGCTGAAAATGCTTTCTACTTTACAGCTCAATGGGCTTCCTGAACACCACTAACTTTGCACGTGGTGAATCCCAAACATGAGTCCCCCCCCATGCCAGAATTTTTGAGAAAGAACAAACTTGAATTCATGCCACACCTTCAACAATCTCAGCGTGCATCGATGCACCTTACAACCAATAAAGTCATTCTGAAGCTTAAGCACTGTTGTTACATTTGGGAAAAGGGGCAGCCATTTTGTGCACAGAAAGATCTCACAAATGTGTAAGATGAAGGCCATGTGCGCAGTAACAGTGTCATAGGTTCAGTTAAATGAAGTGTTTTCGAGCTGAGTAATATCTGCCTTGCGAGAACATGAGAAATGACGTGTGGAATTTTCCCAAATAAATTCTTCGTCTCACAGAGTCTGAAAACTGGAGTGTTTCATTCAGTTTTTCAGCGAGCTGCCCTATGCAATTTTCCCCTGTCAATTTATTTGGCAGGAGGGAGTTTCATGCCAGTGGAGCGTTGAAGGGTGGGGGGGTGGGGGGAGGATGGTGGTGGTGGTGCCTGGGCTTGCCAGGGAAACCAGCTGCAGACACTCAGGCATTTGTCAACACCCTCAGGAACATAGAACGCATGGACCCACCCCCCCAGAGCCCTCTGTCACCCATGGTCTTCCCCTGATCACCACTCCCCCATCACCAACCCCGCCAACAGAACTCCCCCCCCCCCGCCATGGAACCCTCCCAATCGCCAATCCTCCCCATAGATTCCCCCCACCTCCCCCGATTGCCACTTCCCCCACAAACACCCCAATCAGCATCCCCTCCCACAGACCCTACCAGCAATCACCATCCTCCCCCAGCAAACCCCTCCCCCCTCCTGGATCCCTTCCTCCCAATCGCTGGTCTCCGATCACTGGCCCCGACTCCCAATTGCTGGCCTTGGCTCCCGATCAATGGCCTTGACTCCCGAACACTGCCAATATCGTTAGCCCCCATCCCGATACAGAGTTCCTCCCCCTTCCCTCCCACCGAACTCCCCCCACCACCCCCCCCCCCGACCCTCCCCCATCTAGCTCCACCACAATCTGGATCCACTCCCCTGAGGTCCTGCCCGTTGGCAATGCCCAGTGCCTGGCGGGCAGTGCCAGGTGCCAAGCTGGCACTGTCAGGGTGGCACTGTCCAAGTGGCACAGACCCCTCAATCACCCAGGGGGGGTCTCAACGGCCTCTGGCCCCACCAGTGAGGCCTTCACATCTGGTCCCCATTCGTGGGGACCGTCTGTGATCCTTGCCAATGAGGACCCGTTGGTAAGGCTGAAGAACTAAGTCAGCCCAGATTATTGTGTCCCACGCTCAGTAACAGCATTTAAATCATCACATCAACATTTAAATCCACCTCATGCATTACTTGGGCACAAGGTAAACTTTAAATTCACATGCTTGTGTTCTTTGGCAGGTGTGGCAAATCCACAATGTGCTGAATATAAAAACTCAGGTGAGAATAAAACACAAATATAATGATCAACAAGAAATCACTAAACTTTAGGGATCTCTTTACATCAGTAAAAATGGCCTGGGAGGATTGCAACTGGCCTGACGCTGAGTGCGATTCTCCTTTTTAGCTTCCCACCAAATGTTCCAACCCACTATTTTACTCGACCAGCGCAGCAGGCGAGAGGTGGGGGGGTTGGGGGGGAGGGGAGAATGCAGGGTGGGATTTGTGCCCCATATCTTTAGAAAAATTCTTGCTGGTGCCATTTCTGCTTCACTGAGTTTTCAGAAGAAACATTGACCAATAGGAAGCACTGGGGAGATTCTCTTCTCCTGCTGCACTAATTTATATTAAAATGGATATTTAAATTGTTTTGGTGCCTCCATGCCAGAAATCAGTGGGGAGATGCCAAAACAATTTAAATATCCATTTTAATATAGTTTAAATGTAATTAGTGAGCCTGGGACAGAGGTCTCTGGGCCCACAAGCATCTCCCTCCCCGCCAGGAGTTGTTCATTCCAGTGGGGTTTACAGTAGCTTCCCACTAACGGGCAACTCGTGGCCTGACCCTGCTGGAGTGAAGGGGCTGACAACCAAGGTCCCCCCAGAGGGTCAGGTGGCAGGGGATGTTGCCGCCTGGGCATTGGTACCTTGGCAGTGTCAACCTATGCCCCTGGCACTACTCAAGGGGCAAAGTGCCAAGAGGGCACCTTGGCACTGCCCATCGAGCGTGGGACAGTACCAAGGGGGCAGGGCAATCGATGGGGGTGGAGGGTCCCACTGCCACTCCGTAGACAAGATTGGTGGGGGAAGGAGGGAAGCCAGCGATCAGGCTGGGTTGGGGGAGGGGTCAGCTGTGGGGGATGGGGAGTGGGGGAGGGGTCAGCACATCGGGGCAGGGCGGAAGGGGGGGAGAAAGATCAGAGGGCCAGCAATGCAGGAATCGCTGGGCTGGCCAGTGATCGGGAGGCCGGCAGTGCAGGGCTATTGCGCGTGTGGCAATCTCGGCACTGACAGATCTGTGCATGCTCTTTGCTGCCAGCCTCTTCAGTGGGAATGGGTCCCACTGATTTCTAATGATATTCACCCTGATGGCCTCTGCAGTGCACAGAGTGCACAATTCTTCTCTGCACACACAGAGTGCATAATTCTTCTCTGCACACACAGAGTGCATAATTCTTCTCTGCACACACAGAGTGCACAATTCTTCTCTGCACACACAGAGTGCACAATTCTTCTCAGAACTCCCACTAAAAACAATATGATTTACTCCAGTCTTCATGCAAATTTGACACATAAAACCTTTTTGGGAGAATTCTGGCTAAAGTCTAAACCCTTGAAAACACAAAGAAAGTGTACTGGCCTTTATGTACTGAACCAATATGACATTATTTCAGTAGCGAGCTGTCCAGTATTGGACAAAAATTTCCTCCAACCAAACATTCCAAAGATCAAAGCCATTGTATTTGACACTTGCTCCATACTCCATTCTCTCACCATTGAAGTTTATTTATTAGTCAAAAAGTGAGGCTTACATTAACGCTGCATGAAGTTACTGTGACATTCCCCTAGTCGCCACACGCTGGCGCCATTTCGGGTCAATGCACCTAATCAGCGCATCTTGTAGGAGGGAACTGAAGCACCTGGAGGAAACCCACACAGACACTGGGAGAATGTGCAAATTCCACACAGACAGTAACCTGGGAATCAAATGCAGGTCCCTGACGCTGTGAAGCAGCAGTGCTAACCACTGTGCTACCGTGCCTCCCCCAACCCCAACCCTCTCCCTAGCAACATTTAGAGGAGAACCGGACTACTTGCAACATTTTGTATATGACCCCCAAGAGAAGCTTTTGACCACATTGCCATGTCATCACTGAGAGTCCCTATTTTTATCACTGCAACATTGCTCATCCCCACCTCTACCTCAGCTCAACTGCTGCCTTTGTTATTTCTTGACTTGATCATTTTAATGTAATCCTGGCCAGCCTCTTCCATTCTACGCCATGTTATCTCAAGATGAGGCAAAATTCTACTACCTGTTCTACTAACTCTATTCACCCATCATCCTTGTGCTTGTTGATGTAGGCCCTATCTCCCCGTCAGGCAAAACCTTGATTTTAAAGTTATCACCCTTGTTTTGAAATCTCTCCATGGCCTCATCCCTCACTAACTCTATAACCTCTTCCAGGCACTCAATCTTCTCAGTTAAACCTCCAATTTTGGCTTTTCAGCAGCCCCAGTTTTAACCATTCCACTGTTGATGGCTGTCCCTTCAGCTGCTAAGGATATATAAGGTCTGGAATTCCCTCCTTAAACATCTCTTTTCATCTTTGATACAATCTCCATCGAATTCAGTAACCTTTTCAAAAAATAAATCTGAAATCAGAGTTGTTTACTGCAGAAATGTATAACTTGCCTCCTGACTCCCCAGAGTCTGTCCACCATCAATAAGGCATTGGTCAGGAGTGTGATGGAATATTCCCCATACATCTGGATGGGTGCATCTCCAACAGTACTCAAGAAGCTTCGTACCATCCAGGACAAATCAGTTTGCTTGTTTGGCATTCCATCCCCCACTGTTTAGGTTTTAGAAATGCAATCTTTACTAAGTGCACTACCCAGATTGTCATAGTCATGTGACTCTGCCAATGAGGCAAGTTAACTGTAGGCTGCCATTTCTCATCCACTTAATAAAACCTCTCACTGAGGACACACTGAAGAAGTACAGCTGACCTTGAACCTAAAATACAGTGGCAGAAGCAAAGAAAAATACAGTGGCAGAGATTTTGAATACATTGAATGCACATTTTGAACCCCAATTGAATGTGACATATGAATGCTATCTGTTCAACAATAGAGCTCAGGATGAAAATGAGACCATTGAACTGCCAATTCAGGCAGCTAAAAGATGACCTGATTGAAGATAGATTTGTCTTAGGTTTGCAAGGTGAGAGCAAGCCTACTGAAAGATGAGAAACTGAAGCTCAGGAAAGTGAAATGTGTGTCAAAATGCAGAAATTGTAAAACGCCAGCGAGAGTATATGTTTTGCACAGTAGATCAGATGTTACATTATGTGGGAAGACATTTCAGGCCAAATGTAAACACTGTGGCAGACAGCATACAAAGGAAAATAATGATAGCCCAGCATGGAGAAAGTAGTATTTCAACTACAAGAAGCAGAATCATTTTTGCACACAAGTGTTTGATGAGCAAAAAGACTATACAGATGGCCACTGGAGACTTATCAGCATGACAGTCTGCTGAAGAAGTACATACCAAACAACAGGTTGTTTCAGTCAAGTTGATAGGTGACAAATGGTTTGTAACTGTAACACTACGTATTATTAAACCACAAAGAATGCAGAAAAGATTTACTAGGATGCTACCGAGACTTGATGGTTTGCGCTATAAGGAGAGACTGGATAGACTGGGACTTTATAGTCCATATAGAGGTCTATAAAATAATGAGGGACATAGGTAAGATAGGTAGTCAACATCTTTTCCCAATGGTAGGGGAGTCTAAAACTAGAAGGCATAGGTTTAAGGTGAGAGGGGAGGGATACAAAAGGGTCCAGAGTGGCAAATTGTTCACACAGAGGGTGCTGAGTGTCTAGAACAAGCTGCCAGAGTAGTTGTCTTTTAAAAAACATTTAGATAGTTACATGGGTTAAGATGGGTATAGAGGGATATGGGCCAAATGCAGGTAACTGGGACTAGCTTGGTGATAAAAACTGGGCAGCATGGACAACTTGGGCTGAAGGGCCTGTTTCCATGCTGGAAACCTCTATGACTCTGATGACTGCAGAAGGAAAGTATCAAGTGAATAAGAAGTCTGAGATAGGTATAGATGCATCATGTTACATAATGACCTGCATAGATTTGTGTGAAGTGACTCACCATGGTGACCCGAAAATGAAGCCCCCAATAGCTTGACTGAGGCTATATGATAGCACAAGACTTGTACCGAGAGGACAAATTAGACTGAGAACCCAAAGAATGAAGATCTGGAGTTATAGACCATTGATGGGACACAATGATCATTCATCTCAGTTGGAGCAAGTCTACTGTGCCAACAGCAATTCACAATGTGCCACAGCACACAAAACCACTGACAGCAGGACAGATCTCAGAGGCCAACAAAGATGTGTTTACAGGGCTGGCATATCAGCCAGGAGAATGTCATCTAGAAATGGATGAGAGTGTAAGAGCAATTCTTTATCTGCTGAGAAGAATTCCAGCTGCCCTCAAGTCAAGCCTGAAAAAACAAGATAGAAGAGATGGAAAAGAAGAGAGTACTTAAGTAAGTGACAAATTCTACAGACTGAATTAGCAGTATGATAGCAGTGAAACAATTTGGAAAACTGAGCGTATGCTTGGGCCCAAAGGATATAAATAAAGCTTTAAAAGAGATCCCATTATCCAATTTCAACCAGTGAAGAAATGTTGCCATAACTTGCCAAGGCAAAGATCTTTCCTATACTTGATGCGAAGGATGATTACAGGCAAGTGAAGCTGGGTGAAAGCAGTAGTTTTCTAATGACTGTCTGGATGCTGTTTGGGAAATACAAATGATTGTGCTTCTCATTTGGATTTTCCAAGACTCCTGAAAATCACAACCCAGGCAGCGTGAGATAGTCAGTGATCCCCCATCCCCAGAGTAGAAGCCATAGTGGGTGATCTACTAGCCCTTGGATGTGGAGACACATTGGAAAAAGCCAAAGCTCAGCATGACCAGAATTTAATATAACTGTTGGAGACAGCTCACCAGATCAACCTGAAACCGAACAAGAAAAAGTGCAACTGAAGATGCTTGAAGTACATAGGTCACGTATTGATGGCAAAAGATCTTCACCCAGAACAAGAAGCAGCGTACATGGAAATCAAAGAACTCGTGATGACAATGCCAGTGCTAAAGTACTATGTTACTGAGGAAGTCAGCTTGTAGTATGAAGCCAGTGAGATGGGTCTGGGAGTAACTCTGATGCAATAAGGATGACCAGTCAACTTTTCATCCAGGGCACTGGCACAAACGGAATGACGCCATGCTCAGATTGAGAGAGAGTGCCTAGTTATTGTTTTTATTTGTGAGTATTTTCATGACTCCCAACATGAGAGAGAAAAAAAACAGTGCAGTCAAACCACAAGCTTCTTCAAAGAATTTTTCACAAACCACTACTATCTACTTCAAAGTGTCTGCAAAGAATGTTACTTTGTTTACAAAGATATCTGGGCAAACAGGGAAAACAGATGTCCGTTGCAGGCTGTTGTCAAGAGCAGTGCTCCCCAGGAAGAATGTTTACTAGTCACTGAGTGACAATACCAGTGCGTCATTGCCTCCCCATGAGACAAGATGTCCCACAGGAGGTCGTGGTGTCTGGAATGCAGAATTTGCTTCCTTTTCTTTCCTCCTCTGTGCTCACTCTGCCTTATCATTAAACATTTGGATTCAAACTGTGATGCAGCTTAATGGACAAGTCGTTACCATTTTGAACAATTGGTAGCAAGAACCTCCTAGTCTTTAGACAAGTGATTGATACCTTAGCCCTGCACACAGCTCTATACCCTGGACTGAAATTGTATTCAAAGTAGCAGCAGTGCAAACAAATAAAGGCAACCTCCATAGGAAGTGACAAAGATGATTGATGAGGGCAGGGTGGTGGATCTTGTCTTCATGAACCTTAGCAAGGACTTTAACAAGGTCCCTCATGGCAGGTTGAAACAGAAGGTGAAATCACAAGGGATACGTGGTGAGCTGATAAGATGGATACAGAACTGGTTAGGTTATAGAAGACGGAGTAGTGGTGGAAGGGTGTTTCTCTGACTGATGATCTGCAATCAGTGTTGTTCCCCAGGGATCAGTGCTGGGGCCCCTGTTGTTTGTAATATATATATAGGAGGAGAATGTAGGTGGTCTGATTAGTAAGTTTGTGGATTCTGCCAGTGCCTGCAAGGCAAATCAATGCCTGGACACAAAAGGATCAAATCCTTTCTGAATTAAAATACATGATTTTGAATGGCAGATTCAGAGGACAGCCCTCAGATGAAATGAAACCCAGGTGACGAAGAAAGATGAGCTCAATGTTGAGGATGAGTATCATTCTCTGGGATTCCCGCATAGTTGTTCCTCTCCCAGGACGACATCCAATACTCATGGAATTACACCATGAGTATCGAAAATCAAAATGCTAGCTTGGAGCAAAATATGGTGGACGGGCCTTGATGCAAACAATACAGACCTGATCAGACACTGTGAATCATGCCAGGAGAACAAAACTACCCCCCAGGTTTCCCTACATCTAAGGGATTGGCCTGGCAGGCTTTGTCTGTGAGTGCATGTAGTCTTTGCCAAGACTTTAATGGGTTCCATGTTTTTAACATGGCGGGCGCACACTCCAGCTGGTTGGAGGTATATTGCATCAGCTCCAACATTTCCCATGCTACAACTGAGGATCTATGACAAAGTTTCAAAATGCAAAGGATACCAGACATTCTGGCTTCTGACAATGGCACTGCCTTTACTAGCGTCAAGTTTCAGATCTTCTTGCATTAGAGCAGCACCCTATCACCCATCATCAAATGGGTTGGCTGAATGGGTATTCTCAGCATGAAGAAACAACTGATAGCATCCATAGCGTCCAAACTGGCACAGTTTCTATTCACATGACAACAGGAATCGCCCCAGCAGAATTGTTAACGGGATAGTGGCTTTGGATGTGACTAAACTTCCTGTTCCCAACTTTGGCAGGGATGGTGGAGCCCCAACAAGAGAACCAGAAGAAAAATTACGATTCTGCCAAAACAGAAAGAATGTTCAAAACTGGCGACCTGGTTCATGTGAGGAACTTTGGCGATGGTCCCAGCTGGGACCCTGGCATCAGGGCAGAGTTGTGAAGAAGTACCTGAACCATCTCAGGAATAAGGAGCCCGTGCATGATATAAATACCTTGTTACAACAAAGAATCTACAACAAAGTTTCTTAATGCAAAGGCTATCAGAAGTCCTGGCTTCTGACAATGGCACTGCCTTTACTAGAATCAAGTTTCAGTGCAGGCCTCGTTATCAGCCATAGAGTCGGCCACTGTCAGCCGCTAACCATGACTTAAGGCAACCCTGGGAACAGCACGCTTTTGAAAAATCCCACCCCCACTCCACCAGCCACTCTTCATTTTCCTCCCGCACTCTCCTAATGGCACTGGGTAGGGTTTTCCAGCCCTGCCCACAGCTAGGATTGTCTGATCCTGCTGCAAGTCAATGCACATTTTGCTGGCTGCCGCATCCCCCACAGCATATTCCGTCATAGCGGGGCAGGAAAATCCGGGCCACTGATTTTGTTACTGGGATACCAATTCCACTTCTGGTCAATTTATCCCTTACATCACCCAGTAACCATTACTTACATGATCTTTAACAACGAGTGCAGAAATTAGATTTTTGGCCTTGATATCACACAAGGTGTGCACAAAAGTTTGTGATGGGGTGTTAAATATTTTAAATCGGGAATGCCACCCAACCTGCCACCTATGAACCCGTTAAGGTTTTTACAGCAGCAACATTTATATCATACAAGTTTCCCGTCACAGAGAGATAGGAAACATCATTGGCACACTTAAACAAGACTCCCTCAGCAAAACTGGGAGCTTGATTTAAATTTGACTGTTGCCTCATGGGTTTCCTAGGTAACTGACTGTAAAAGAGAGGTGGGAGATGATGGTTCAAGAATTTGAGTGCCTTTATCAGAACCTCTTGTGGGCCAAGTAGGTGCAATGCTCCTTGATCCTTCAGGAATCTTTCTGCCGATCACAACATCTCTCTCCCCATGTGCAATTGAAAACCTCCCCCAGACTCCAGTCCCAATTTCCCGCACTCTTCCTCCCAAGAGTTCCGATATTTCACTCTTTGCAGACTCCCAATTTCCACAGACCATCCCCAAAGTTTTAGAATTATGGGTAGTCTAAAAGTCAGAGAGAAGGACAATGTCTTTCTCTTAGAGAGTTGAGTGACTGTGGAACTCTCTGCCTCAGGAGGCGATAGAGGCAGGGTTGTTGAATATTTTTAAGGTGGAAGTAGACAGATTCTTGTTAGGCAAAAGAAACAAAGGTTATTGGGGTAAATAAGAATGATCAGCCATGATCTTATCCAATGATGGAGCAGGCTCAGAGGGCTGAATGGCCTAGTTCAGTTCCTGTATCATATGTTCAGATTCCCTAACTGCTCCATCAGTAATTTTACCACTTGACAGCCAGCCAGCTGGCAAGGAGGAAGCAGAAGGAAAAAAATTCTAATGCGTTCCTGCTATTAAACGCATCATGACCTCCGTGTACCTGGCCTTGCAGTTTTTCATGTGCCACCATGTTCCCTTTTAGCCTTGTTGAAAATATTGGAGGCATCACCTTAAGATTGTTTGTGTTGACAGGAGGAGGATGGAGGGGAATGTGTGTGATAAAGGGAAGGATCAGAAATTTCTGAGAAAAGTTCCCAAGCCTCACAAAAATTACAATAGTGTTACCTTGAATTATAGGCTATTGCTGAGGCTCTTTCCCGTATTAAATTGGTAAGCATCAGCTTTGCAATCCTATCATACAACACACAATGAGGTCAATAAGAGGTCAATGGAGGTCACCACATAGTAATCATCATCAACTTGTTATTAATTATTAATTCATCTTGGAGAAGGAAGGGTCATTTCAAGAGTCAGTAGGTTACATTTTTCATGTTTAGCATTATTAATGTTTAAACCACTGTTTCCCAGAAATTATGCATCCTCAAGCGGCTTGCTTCAGATGGCAATTTGTTAACAAGGTTATTGGTCATAGGGGGCACATTCCCAATTCATTAGTGCTCGCTTCTCCAACATAAAGGTTTATATAGTGTGACTGTGCCATATAAACGTGACCGCATCAGTCCCAGTCGTTTTGGACTAAGTGATTTAAAGATTAATAAGGTAGGGAAGATTAGAGTATAGTAGAAATCTAGTTAGAAATATAAAAACATATTTATAAAAAAAAGAGTTAACAAAATAAGGGCTGGTCCTATGAAAGTGAATCTGGGGAATTCATAATGGGAGAAGGCAGATGAATTGAACAAAATATTATTCATTGGTCTTCACTGTGGAGGATACAACTAACTTCCCAGAAAAATCTACATGTCTGGAAATGGAAGAGAGTAAGAAATTTCAGAAAATCACAATCAGAGAAGTGGTACTGAGTAAATTCTTGGAACTTGGGTTGACAAGTCCCAGAGTCCTGATAGATTTCATCCTTGGGTCTTAAAAGAAAAGGCTGGGAGATAGTTAATGCAATGGTTTTAATTTTCCAAAACTCCCTAGATATGGGGAAGGTTTTGTTAGGTTGGAAAATGGTGAATGTAACTCCTTTATTCAAATAGGGAGGGAGACATCTGCTATAGCGAAAGTAACGGCAGATGTCTCCTTCTCTTTTTGAATAATATGGTATTATCACTAGACTTTTAATCTTGAACCTCAGCTAATGTTCTAGGACCCAGGTTCAAATCCTAACATGGCAGATGGTAGAATTTGAATTCAATAAAAAGAAAATCTAGAATTAAGAATGGGTCTTTTTCTGTTGGCAAAATGTAATGAGTGGTGTGCCACAGGGATCCCACCCATCCAGCCAGATGTGCGTCCACACTCTCCCCCCATCAGCAAACAGTTACTTGTTAATAATCCCTTTAATTTCTCATTATTTGCTTTTATACATTGGTCTGGATTTTGCATTGCGAATGATGGTGAGTATATGAGCAGAGTGGAGTAAATTGGACAGCAACTTCCACAGTCTAAACAAATGTGCTGTGAAACACAGAGCTGTCATCAGTTACCATGCTCTGCCACAAGCTGCACTATAACAGTCTCTCACTGAGAGACTGGACAATGAAATCAGTGTAAGGGAGTTGATGTCGCTGTACTCACTGGACTTACATGACAAGATGTGGGTATGCCGGTGTTGGACTGGCATAAACACAGTAAAAAGTCTGACAACACCAGGTTTTAGTCCAACCTATTTATTTGATAATATACTCACAAGCTTTCGAGGGGACTGCCTCTTCGTCAGGTGAATGGAGAGTTCTGGCCTCAGACAGAGCATATAAAGCACAGACAGTTTAGAGATTACTGATTAGAATGCAAATCCTTACACCTAACCTGCTGTTCAAGACCTGAAGTGGCTGATAATGTGAGTGGAAGGAGCACTGATCACAGTTTAAAGAGATGTGTATTGTCTCCAGACAGTACAGTAAGTGAAGTTTTGCAAACCCAGGCAAGTCACGGGGGTTACAGATAGTGCGACATGAACCCAAGATCCCTGTTGAGACCGTCCTCATGTGTGCGGAACTTGGCTATCAGTCTCTGTTCAGTGACTCTGCGCTGTCGTGTTATATCATTGATATCGTGATATATCATTGATGAAGACGAACATCTCGCCGGGGCTATCCCCACACCCCCACTTCTTGCTTTCAGACAACCACACAACCTCAAACAGACCATTGTTCGCAGCAAACTACCCAGCCTTCAGGAGAACAGTGACCACAATACCACACAACCCTGTCACAGCAACCTCTGCAAGACATGCCGGATCATCGACATGGATACCATCATCACACGTGAGAATACCATCCACCAGGTACAGGGTAAATACTCTTGCAACTCGGCCAACATTGTCTACCTGATACGTTGCAAGAAAGGATGTCCCGAAGCATGGTACATTGGGGAGACCATGCAGACGCTACGACAACGGATGAATGAACGTCGCTCGACAGTCACCAGGCAAGACTGTTCCCTTCCTGTTGGCGAACACTTCAGTGGTCACGGGCATTCAGCCTCTGACCTTCGGGTAAGCATTCTCCAAGGCGGCCTTCACGACACACGACAGCGCAGAGTCGCTGAACAGAGACTGATAGCCAAGTTCCGCACACATGAGGACGGTCTCAACAGGGATCTTGGGTTCATGTCGCACTATCTGTAACCCCCGTGACTTGCCTGGGTTTGCAAAACTTCACTTACTGTACTGTCTGGAGACAATACACATCTCTTTAAACTGTGATCAGTGCTCCTTCCACTCACATTATCAGCCATTTCAGGTCTTGAACAGCAGGTTAGGTGTAAGGATTCACATTCTAATCAGTAATCTCTAAACTGTCTGTGCTTTATATGCTCTGTCTGAGGCCAGAACTCTCCATTCACCTGACGAAGAGGCAGTCCCCTCGAAAGCTTACATGACAACACAGAATCACCAAACAAAAACTGATAGCAAATTTCCGCACACATGAGGACGGCCTCAACTGGAATCTTGGGTTCATGTCACACTATGTGTAACCACTGGCCTGGGCTTTGAAAAATCCTACTAACTATCCTGGCTTGAGACAATTCACACCTCTTTAACCTGTGATTGTATATATGCCGTGTTTGTAAACCCAACTCTCCACTCATCTGATGAAGGTGTGACACTCTGAAAGCTTGTGATACCAAATAAACCTGTTGGACTTTAACATAGAACATAGAAACATAGAACACAGAAAAACTACAGTACAAACAGGCCCTTCAGCCCACAAGTTGCGCCGATGATATCTATACCCACTAGACTTACCTATAACCCTCAATTCTATTAAGTTCCATGTACTCATCCAGAAGTCTCTTGAAAGACCCTACCGAATTTGCCTCCACCACCACTGATGGCAGCCGATTCCACTCACCCACCACCCTCTGAGTGAACTGGTGTAACCTGGTGTCGGGAGACTTCTTACTTACTAGACATGGCAGAGAAAGTTGACTGACGCATTTGGGTGGAAGGGAATTTTTAATGCCATGAACAGTCACAATTATTTGCTGGAAATTTACCGGCACGACTGCCCTGGAATCAGGGTGGGTGAGGCTAGCAGAACGGCATTCTCCGTTGGCCTTGGGCGGGAACCTGCGAGACTCGGGTCAGCGAGGCAGTAAAATCCAGCAACTGTCTCTGACCCTAAAAATTTGACTTTACAGCTGTGCAGTTTCATTCTTTCAGAAATTAATTAGTGTTTGAGGTTTTTTTTGTTAAATTTTTTAATATGTTCTCACTTTTTCCGGCCGCCTGTCATATTTCTCTTTCAACCCCAGCATATTTTCCTTTCTTTTCGGCCTTGATTTAAGTCTAACTCACAATTTGCAGTTTATAATTTCCTGGTCTAGAATCCGTGTGCCCATAAGAGATTTTGTCACTCTGATTGATAAAGTGCCTCAGTGTTTCAATTCCTGCTCACGTGTGCCACAGATACCCTGCAGAGTGTGCTGACTAGACAGCAAACCTCCACGAGTGTTGCCACAATGGGCCCGATTTTACCATTGCCTTGCGCCCATTTTCGGGTGCGAAAAATTGATAAAGTCAGGAGTGAGGTGAGTAGCGTGATCCGTGCCTGCCTCCACACCAGTTCCCCCTTTACCAAGGCCCAAAAATGGCCACAATCGGAACAGTGCACAAAATGGGCACAACCGTCATTTAAATGCATTTGCGTGCATCTAAATTAACTTAATGTGTTGCATGCCCAACCTTACTGGCACTACCCCCTTTACCACCATGTTCGCCAATCCATATTTGGACACGCACCACGAAAGTCCAATTCGGGCACTCCAGTTAGTGAGGAGGTAAGTGCCAAGTGTCTGATAGCTCTCTGCTTCAGATTGTGGGTCGGCGGGTGGGGGGGGAGGCGGCGGTGAGGTGGTGGAAGGAGGGCCTGCTGCCACTCTGCCTGTAATCAGTAAAGGGAAGGGGAGGTCCGCTGACACTCTGCCTGAGGTCAGTGGGGGGACAGAGGGGTCTCCTGATACTCTGCCTAAAATCGGTGAGGGGAAGGGGGAGCGGCCCGTGATCTGTCCTAGGTGGCAGAAGGGTTGAGGGAATAAGGCAGAAAGTAATGTTGTGAGGGTGGGGCAATGTCTGTGGGGGCTGGGGGTGATGTGGCAGGGGAGCTGCATTCTATCTTTATTTTTCTGTGCATGCACAGGATTTCGGGTGCATTGAGCCCCACCCACAGGCTTGGTTTGTGCAGCACAATTCGGAGTCGCTGATATTTTCTCAGGCAGAGTGCGTATGCAGGGGGGGGTGGGGGTGCGCCTGAGAACGAGTCTAAAAGTTGGATCTGAAACACTCCCAGTTTCAAGTCCGCCCAGCGCTTAGGGGTGGGTCTCAAAATCTAGATCAGTGTTCCACTACATCAAGCCGGGAATATCACTGTTCATCTCACTTTGGCATGCAGGTACATGTTGAAGCAATATTAGGCATCAAATTCAATACTTGGGGAAACAGCAGGCGCTGAATGTCACACATAGAAAATAACATGCATGGTGTTTTATATTGGAATCAATGGCTAAAACAGCACAAAAGGACTTAATAAGTACAAAAGGATGGATTAGCTAAACATCTAATTAACAAAAATCCAATTAACTGCATCTAAATTGTCACCAGCAGTTTAATCATCTTGACATTTTTCTTTATACACAAATAGGAATTGCAAACCTCAGCAAGAACAGAGTGTAGAGGAGGATGTTTGAATCAACTAAAAGCCAGAACAGGGGTCCATCAAGCCACAATTGCCCTGCGGAGAATGTGCCTGTGCTAAATTTGTAGATGAAGAATTTCCAACTGGCACATTGCCAGAATGATTGGCACCTGTAGAATTATTCATCAGTGTGAGTGAGTACGGAAAGGCACAGAGAAAATAAAAGGTGGGAGAGGGGCAAGAGAAAAGTACAGATCAATGCAGCCTTCAGGCGCTGGGGAGTAGGAGTGGAGTGTATGAGTGTAAAATGCTCCATGGCAAACTACAACATTTTATATCTCTGTTGATTTTTATTTAAGTAATTGGAAGTACAAATGTGAGGGGAATTAAAGCAAGCTGCCAATTCACTCTTGCTAAAAGGTCAAATTGATTGTCTTCACACTCAGCTCAGAACAATACAGCTTTTTGCATTGATGTAGGAGTGGATGGAGGCTGGCAAGTGTGCAATTTCCTGATGTAAGCTAACATGCCAATTCTCCACCATGGTCCCAACTCTCAGCCATTTTTCTCAGGTTGGATCAAGCAAGAAACGGCTACCAGACTGCGAGCAGCGATGAGGTTGTTATGGCAATAGAAAGGCCAGTTAAGACAATAGATCAGAGATCGACTCAGGAGCGGGGCAGCTTCCCAGCAGTGGACGGGGTAGTGCCCCAGGATCAGCTGTGATCCAGCAACTGAGGCCATATTTAATTTTGAATATGTTAAAAATGCTGAGAGGCCACCTCAAGATGGTGACATCCTTTCTCTCTCTCCCTTACCTGCAATGGGAGGCTGCAACTGCTATTGGCCTCCCAGTTTCGAGAGCCCAGCCACCATCCGTAACCGGACAGTGAGTCATTGATCATCCAATTCTACAAAAAAATCAATGGCGGGTTACTGCTCCCAACACGGTCCAGCATTGGATTCACATTTAATGCCAAGATCAGGATCCAACCCCAATGGCAAATCCTGCCCCACATGTCTGTAAAGTACCCAGTGGATGGTTATTTTGCACCTAAGCAATGAATAAGAGTAATTGGCAGAAGAAAATGAATAGCTAAGCAGTGAGGGACCTTAGCCATCATTGAGTCTTCCTACCTAAGGGAGGCTGCAACCTTTCACCACTTTGCTCGCAGCTTCTAATTGTTTGGATGTCGGGTGAATCCACCATTCTCCAGAAGTCATTTCTACTGTCACTCTCATCCAGCCGTAACCACAGTCTCACCCCAGTGACAGCCACACCACTGACAATGCATGTTGGTATGGAATTTTGACGGTCCTTTGCTTCGAGTTTAAGCCCAATCTTAAAGTTATTGATGAGTTGAGTACAAGACTGAAACCAATTATAAGAACACATTGTGAAAATAAAGAGTACCAAACTAACGAAGCAGTCGTTTCTTAAAAAGAAGTTGCTGAAGAGAGTTAAGATTAGCTTTCAACACTCCTTTCACATATGACCTTTCCTGGTCATCACCCTACCACCTTTTTAAATATTCTTTCATGGGATGTGGACATTGTTAGTCAGCACTTATTGCCCATACCTAAGTGCCCTTGAAAAAATGGTGGTGAGCTGACTACTTGAACTGTTGCGGTCCATGTGGTGTAGGTACACCCACAGTGCTGTTAGTGAGGGAGCGCCAGACTTTTAATCCAATAACAGTGAAGGAATAGCAATATATTTCTGAGTCAGGATGGTATGTGGATTGGAGGGAAACATGCAGGAGATGGTGATCCCATGCATCTGATATCACTTGGCAGAGATCACTTCTTTGGAAAGTGCTGGCTAAGGAAGCTTGGTGAGTTGCTGCCATGCATCTTGTAGATGGTACACACTGTTGGTACAAAGGCTCACCCAGACTTGAAGCGTTGGCTCTATTCTCTCTCCACAGATGCTGTCGGATGTGCTGACATTTTCTGGCATTTTCTGTTTCTGTTTCAGATTCCAGCATCCGCAGTATTTTGCTTTTAAGGAAGGCGTTCTTTAAAATAAGATTTTTAAAAAATGCCTTTTTGAGAGTGGAGTTTGGAAATGCTTGTGTTTTGGAATTTGAGGAGAAATCCACAGGAGATCGATTGAGTGGCATTTACCACTGCGTTTCAGAACAGGGTGTTATCCTTGAAAGCTATGTAAATCTGTGAAGATCAATGGGAGTGAAAGAGGATTGTGTTACAGTCAAACTTATCATGTTTAATAAATGTTTTTTTCTGGTTGATAAAAGCTAATTGGCAGCCCTGTGACTCTGTTCCTCCGTGACATCTAAAAAAAAAACTAAATGTTAGTTCTCTGAGCCAAAGTTTCATTCTGGGATCTTCTGGTCCAGTAGTAACACCAACTGGGATTGTAACAGAGAGCTCTACACTTCGCAGAGGTGGAGGAGGGGAGGAATGCAATATTTCTGCAGAAAGCCTGTAGGCCAAACCCCCTCCCCCTGGAGGGAGTGGAACCACGTCATGATGGAAGTCAATTCCGGGAGCCTGGCACTGAGGATTTGACAGTAGGAACAAAATGACCTGTTCTATGGTTCCTATGTAATCAGTGCCACAAGAAGTTTAATAACCTCATATGGGTCAGGGAAAGCATCATCACACACCATCTCCTACTCACATACTATCCAAACCCTTCCACTTGTCAATGCATCACCCCCCATCACTCACCCTTCAACAGTCCCTAGCATTCAGAACTCATGATTAACATTAATATACATTTTCGTACCTTTCACTGATCCCAGTCTCAAACCCACCTCTTATAGTTCTCCTCGTACCTCCAGCTATTAAGCTATGGCAAGCATATCACTGACATTCTGCCCTCACTCTAGCAGGACAAGGTGGATAATAAAGAACTGGTGATGGACCAGGAGCACTTGCACTGCATCTTTCATGTTACAGATGTTATACCATGGAGAAAACATACTCCAGCCCATTACACAATTGGATCCGCTGGGAGCATGCACTGGGAAACAATGCCGGAGCAGGCTGTGATTTTTCACCAATTAAAATTAAGGTGCAATAAATCACAGATTCCTATGTTTAATTTCCAAAAATGTGGTTTTGTCATGAGCAGATTCTCACCAAACGTTAGGACCAGAAAATGTGGCAAACGGACACAGACTAAAGAATGTCCTCCTCTACAACATATGTAACTGTAGACCTTAAGTACATAACACTGTATTCCCATAGCTCCTGTAAGGAATACACTTTGAAGCAATTAAATTGAAGTTTTCCATAAATAACATGCAAACATCCCCAGCGCATGGTATCAACATGTCAATAAAACACTAAATGAAAATAAATATAAACAAATGCTCACTACACATTGCTGTGTTTGCAGATTAAAGTCATGAATCAATATAATGTTATATTACATAAATCATTACAGCTCGAGAGACAAGATAGCCAGAGGAGACTGAAAAACAACAGGGTTTACTTGGTAAGGATTTCCTTTCAAGCACTGCTCTAGTAACTGAGCTGCATGTTGTCCATTTATTTTCGAAATCAGTTCCCATGTGGGCTTCACAGAAATGACGTGGTGATAGTGGTGGGGGGGTGGGGAGGGTGGTGTAAATCTACATCTCAATGTATTATCAATCTGCGATTTGTTTTCTGTTGTTTTGGTCAGCTGGGTAAGGGCATCCAGGCTGTATGGCCTGGACCTCACTCATGGAGCCCACGTGTGTCCTTGTGGAAATGAATGCAGCTCCACTCATTCAAGGCACCAGCTTCGCTGAAAGGTCGGGTCCCTGAATGATGATGTTCATCATCCAAAGGAGAAGATGGGTTATCTCCATTTTCTGGAGGGTTACACCAGTTGTCTGTTGGAGCTATGGCAGGAAACCAGCAGCACCCCCCCCACCCCCCCAACCTCCCAAGGAAATTTTATACTTACCTCCACGCATTATATTCTCCAAGGCCACATCCTAGCAAGTGCAGTTCAAGGGTTGACTCCTGAACCTAGATTTCCAAATCACAGTTAACAAAAAATTAAATATTTGCATTAATACAGATCCTTTCTTGGCCTCATATTATCCCAATAAAGACCAAAAAGTATAGAATCATAGTATCCCTACAGTGCAGAAGAGGGCCATTTGGCCCATTGAATCTGCACTGACTATCCCCTGTAACCTCATGTATTTACCCTACTAATCCACTTAACTGACACATCTTGGGACACTAAGGGGCAATTTAGCATGGCCAATGCACCTAACCATCTTTGGACAGTGAGAGGAAACTGGAGCACCCAGAGGAAACCCACGCAGACACGGGGAGGAAGTCCACACAGACAGTGACCCAAGCCAGGAATTGAACCTGGGTCCCTGGTGCTGTGAGGCAGCAGTGTTAAACACTGTGCCACTATACCATAGTCAATGCTATATCCACAGGGAAATTGGTAGCCAATTGACACAAGGCAAACTCCCACAAACAACAATGTGTTAATGGACAGATAATCTGTTGATTTGGGAATAAATACTGGTGAGGACTCGCAGATAACTCCCTGTTCATCTTCAAAATAAAGTGTAATTTTTAATTATTTAAGTAAGGCTTACACTAACACTGCAATGAAGTTACTGTGAAATTCCCTAGTCACCACATTCCAATTCCTGTTCAGGTCAATGCACCTAATTAGCATGTCTTTCAGAAGGAAACACTTGTAAACACAGGGAGAATGTGCAAACTCCGCACAGACTGTGACCCAAGCCAGGAGTTGAACCCAGGTCCCTGGCGCTGTGAGGCAGCAGTACTAATCACTGTGCCACCATGCCGTTCAACACTGCTGCGAGATCTTTTGCATCCACCTGACAGGGCACACAAGATTTTGGTTTAACACATCTGAAAGGTAGCATCTCCAAGAGTGAAACATTGCCTCAGTACTGCACTGAAGTGTTAACCTCAAATCACTGGAGTGGGTCTTGATTCCGAGCACAGGGGCAGGAATGCTAGCACTGAGCCACAGTTAGCAGGTGTGTACAGTGAAAGATCTGCATCTGGAAGTACACAGGATTCTCACCAATTCTATCAAACTCTCTTGACCTGAGTGAATGCTACCTAACAGAGTGCAATTCTTCTCACACAAACTAGGTCTAAATTGGCTGCAATTGCACTGACATACAAAATAAAAGCAACTCCAACTAATGCATACCCTATGAGTCCATATACTGAGTGTAGTTACTCTGCAATAACTGTAATGTTCAATGAGCCAAATAACCTTCTCCTGTCAATGAACACTGATAAAATATTAGCTAAAATCACAATCCACAGACTAGGTCTGATTACTTCTCAGAGACACTTACAATTTTGCAGTTGACCAGAACTGTTGCTACCACTATAAATCTGAAATCAAATTCAAAACCTTGACAGAGACGTACATAACTACAATTCACCTCAGCACAGCACAACTGATAGCAAAAATCACAATGATAGATTAAAAGAACAATATTTTCTAAGCAAGTAACACCCACTACTGTCTTTTCTCCTGTTGATTTCAGATATAAATTATAAATCAAAGAGAAAAATAGTTAAAGGGAAACTAAACAAAACCCTTTCTTTTACAATAGAGGAGATGGTGTTGCTTTCTTATTCTTCTGTTGTTTTGGTGTCTGGTCTAAATCATGCACTCTTGGCACAGTGGACAGAATCTTACCTTCCTCCAGGCAGGTTCTGAGGCAGGGTGTGGCAGGATGGGGGGGGTGCGGGGTGTAAAAATTGCATGGATGGGATTTTCCCCTGGATCCTGCCTGCTCCCTGCTTTTCCCTTATAAAGGCCCTTAAGTGGCCACTTTAAGGCTGATCTGATTGGCTAACAGTTTATCAGGGCTGGACTTCCACCCACTGCCAATCAGGGCACAAATGAGCGTGAAATGTCACTAGGCTTCTGAGAATCGGCGAGAGCGCGTTGCACACCAACACTCTGGATGGCAAGCACGCCATGCATGACTGCAGGTCCACAGATTTGCGGTTAACTCTGAACTACTATCTGACATAGCCTACAACTCCTCAGTTACCTCAAACTGCTACAGAAGGACTAAATAAGAGCAAAACCAGATGGACTACCATAATAATGTTTTATTGGTTATATTGTAGAACCAGTGAAATGATACAGCACAAAAGGGGGCCATTTGGCCCATCTTGTCCTCTGTGTAAAATATTTTTCCCAATATCTCCTTGAATATTTCTGCCACTTGGCTTGAATCAATGGTTTTTGAACTCCGGTCTACTCTCTACCTACCCCTCACAATTTTGTACACCTGAATCATGTCACCCCTCAGCCTTCCCTGTCCCAAGAAGAAAAAAACCCAACCGCTCCAATCTCTCCTCGTAGCCATAATTCTCCAGGCTTGGCAACATTTTAGTGAACCTCTCTCCAGAGCAATTATGTCCTTTCTGTAATGTGATGACCAGAACTACACACAATACTCCAGTTGTGACCTCACCAGTTTCTTACAGAGTTTCATTATTATATCCCTACTTTTGCATTATCTTCCAATGAAGAAGATCATTCCATATGCCTTCTTTACAACCTTATTTACCTGTACTGCTAGCTTTAGGGACCTGTGCACTTGTATGTAGATCTCTCAGTTCATCTACCCCTCTCAGTACATTCCCGTTTATTGTGTTTTCCCTTTTACCGTTTGACCTCCCTAAATGCAATACCTCACACATATCAGAGTCAAACTCCATCTGCCATTTTCATGCCCACTTCACCAACTCATGTATATCATTTTGGAGCTTACAGCTTTCCTCTACACTGTCCACAACACAGCCAATTTTTGTGTCGCCCCAGTCATACCCTACATATGCAAGTCCAAATCGTACATAGATATATCTAAAGCAAACAGCAGGTTTCCCACACCGAGCCCTGCAGAACACCACTTGAAACAGCTTTCCATTTAGAATGGCAGCAGTCCAGTCATTACCCTTTGTTTCTGTTACTATACTAACTTTGGATTTAATTTGACACATTACCCTGTATCCCATGGGCTTTTACTGATTTCCTCAAAGAATTCAATCTAATTTCGCTAACAAAGCCATGCTGACTATCCCTGACTAGTCCATGCCTTTCTAAATGAGTTTATCCGATCTCTCAGGATTGATTCTAACAATTTGCCCACCACTGAACTAAGACGAATTGGCCTAAAATTTATTTTGTACCTTTTTTAAACAACTGCACCACATTGCCTTCCCTCCAATCCATCGGCACCTCACCTGTGAGTGGAAATTTCCTCCCTCACCTGCTTCAACATCCTAGAGAACAAACCATCTGGCCCTGGCACTTCTCCACTTTGAAGGATTCTGACTCCTCGAATACTTCCTCTCTCATTCTGAGGATCTTACTCAATATTTTGCACTGCTCTTCTTGGATTATTATATCCACATCATCCCTTTCTTTAGTGAATATGGAGAAAACAAAATCATTTAAAACCCTTCCCATTTCCTCTGCATCTTCACACAAGTTTCCTTCTTCATCTGATTGGTCCATTTATCCCTTAACTGTCCTTTTGCTCTTTATATATTTGTAAAACATCTTAGCGTTTTCCTTAATCTTGCTTACTAATTTTTTTCATGCCCTCTCTTTGATTTCTTTATTTTGTTTTACTTGACTCCTATGTTCCAACAGCAGTAAAGGTTGTTGGGAGTAGTGAGATTTACTAATTAAGCTAAATTAATTAACTAACACAAAGAATAACATAATTAACTAGCACATAACATAATTAACTGACACATAATAAAGAAGGTGGCATGTTGTGACTACAGAATGTGGGAGCTCCTAGATCCAGAACAAACACATCTGTGTGTTTGAAGAGCTCCAGCTCAGAGTCTTTGAGCTAGAGACACAGCTGCGGACACTACGATATCTCACCCTGAACGCCCCAAAATCTTAGATGTAACTTTCAGCCAAATGAATCACCCCCCATGATATCAAAAAATGATTGAAGGTATTGGATAATGCAAAGGCTTTTACGAGTCCTAACAAAATCCTGGCTGAAGGCATACTCCAGATGGAGCAGTCCCCTTAACAAAGTAGTTCCAGTACAGCTACAACACTGACATCTACCCAACAATGTGAAAAGTTGCCCAGGAATGTCCTATTCATAAAAAACAGGACAAATCTGAGTAAGCTGGGAGGTCGGGGGAACAGTCAGCAGGTTAGCAAAGAGTGAGAGTGTAAAGGTTTTATTATTGAATATGCTTATCTGCTTGGCACATTTTATTTGGCATTTTTATTAAGTACCCCTTTTTGAAATTTATTGCTTTGACATTGATACTTTTGAAATTCATGTTTAATGTTATATGAAACCTAATCTTACCAAAATGTCATCAACGGCCTCATGAATGAGAAAACAATTAAAATGTGGGCCCCTACCCGAGAAGGCTGTACAAGCCTGCTCAATGTAAATCATTTAATTGGAACCCCAAAGCTCTACCTGTACTTGCCTGATTTATTTTATTGCAATGCACACATTGGCAGCCATGTTTCCAATTATTACAATGTGACTACACTTCACATGTAACACATTGGCAGGATGGACTTTGGAAGGTTCTGAGATCACGAAAGTTCATAAATGCAAGACCTTCTTTCAAATCACACTCACAACTACCAATTGCTTCTCAAAATACATCTGATAAGAAATTCATTCTCTCTAAATTTTTGATTTTTAACACTTAATTAAGGACCAAAGCTTGTCAGAATCATGCAAGATATTTGTTCTATTTTACCTGCCTGAAGTAGTAGGGTGGCACCATACTGGAATCTGTCTCTTTCTGGTACTTGTCCCAGTTGAAACTGCCTGCAAGAAATGGAGGTCTAAATGTTGTCAAAGAATGAATGACACAGAGACAAATAAATGTGAAATTCAGCGTCAGAAATGACAGCAAATGTCCACTCTCTGTGTGACATTTGAAAGGTGTGCATTTTAATTTTTTGAGGGTATAATTTGACTATTTTCCTGACTTTACAGCAGATTAATATGTAAAAGGGATGCGCAAGTGATGTGATCAATGATGGGCATGTTCATTGATAAAAGGTTTTTATTGATGGATTTATTTATTCTCAAATTGAATTCAAATTTTTGAATTGTCATGATGGATTTCATTCTACAGATTGCTAATCTAGTAACCTAGCCTATATTCAGGGTTCCCCAAACTTTTACAGCCACAGAACTCTTTAGACCTCTACTGATGGAACCCTTAAGAAATATTCTGAATATCCTGAAGAGTTAAACAACAAGAAGTTGATTAATAATGCAGAACTGGTACAAACATGCAAAAACACATTTATGAAATTATTTCCTATTGCTTACATGTATTGATTTATTACAATTAAAAAGTTCTCACAAATACTTCCAAGTCTTACCTAATTTTTGTCATTTTTAATGAGTGAAGTAATTCTGATCTTTTGCTCACAAATTCATAATACTGGCAGTGTTGCTGAAGGGCAGGATTCTCATTTCACACACACACACTCTCACCTCTCTCTCACACAGTCTCGCCTCTCTCTCTCACACACATTCCCCTCCTGCGCATACACACATACACCTCTCTCTCCCACACACACACCTTACACACTCGCCTCTCTCTCTCTCCCACACAAACACCTCGAATACTCACCTCTCTCACACATGCACAAACACACACACCTCCCTCTCCCACACACACACACAACCTCTCTCTCTCTCACACACACATATACACATACACATCTCTCTCATATATGCACACTCACCTCCCTCTGACGCACACACTTCTCACACACAGTCTCACTCACCTCTCACACGCATGTTTCTGTCACACAAGCACTTACCTCACACTCACACATCTCTCTCTCTCTCACACACATATGCAAACAGTCATCTCTCTCACACACTCATGGCACACACACACCTCTCTCTCTCACACACACACCTACACATCTACTATGGGACTGCTGGGTGATTCCTGGACTCTGTGTGTTATTGAGTATGTTATATTTTCTGGTACATCAGTGTCCAAAGCAAAGATTCTCGTGGATGTCCTGACAAACGCTGGTGGCACAATTATTTAAATTCTCCCCATGGTCAGTAAAAAGTGAGGCTGACTGAATGTGAGTTAATAAACCAATTAAAGATAGATTAACCTGTTTGCATCCAAAACCTAGAGTGAATCTTAAGGATAGATGCTTACAATATTAATTTAGAAAGGCTGATTTAAAAGAGTCTCAGTTGCTCGAACTGGTCTGAATTGCACCTTTTGGTATTTCTAACAGTGTTCCAGTGAGTAACCTGATACAGTGTAAGTGCACAACACTCACCTCACTATGTCCTGTCACATATTATAGTGCAGAAAAAAAATTACAGCGCTCATGCTATCACCTCTGGAAGTCCTAAGATTGAAAGGTGGTGGTCCCCCAACTGTTCTAATCAAGTAACTGACTGATTAATTAAATGATTCATTAAATACTCTGTCACATTATTCACTCATAAAAAAAATTACAAGCTCCTGATTAAAGGGTGCAGTCAGCATCACACATTACTAATATATTAGTGTCACACGAGGAAGTTTCAGCTTGTTCAGATTCGATTAGATTAGATTTCTCACCATCAGACCACTGAGAAAAAGAGAACACCGTGGGGTTGATTTTGCAGTCAGGGTCACCCCAGTTACAGGCATAGGTTGAAGGGTGGGGTGGGTGGGCAGTGGGGGCGGGGGGGGGGGGGGGGGGGAGCGGTGCAGGATGGGGGGGGTCGGTGAGCATGAGGGGGCAGTGGGGAAGCGCAAGATATGGGAATGGGGGGTGGCGGGGGCAGCGAGGATGGGGTCGTGATGGGGGTGCGGTGGTGAGGATGGGGCAGTGGGGTGGTGGGGAGGGGAGGTGGGGTGGGATGAGATGGGAGTGGGCTGAGGTGTTGCGGTAGGGTTGGGGTGGGCTGAGGTGATGAGAGTGGGTTGAGGGTTGGGGGAGAGGGGGTGGGATGAGGTGCGAATGGGTTGGGGTGGCATGGGGTGGGGGTGGTAGGGTTGAGGTGGGTTGGGGGGGCGGAGAATGGGTTGGGGGTGGGGGTGGGGCGGGGGGAATTTAGAGAGGGATAAGCACCATTTGAAAGAAGCAAGGGCTTTGTTTGGATATTGGAATGTAGTGGGTGGAAGTACTGGGGAAGACATCTTGCAAAGAATTTGTAGACATAGGGCACTCAATCTTATTGATATCAAAGAGCAGTGGGTGTCAGTGGGATAGGTGCTGAGCTGAACGTGAAGTCTGTTTATAGAACCCAGTCAAATAATTATTTTGGAAAAAAGCATTCTGTTTTTCTCTAGCCAACTGGCTCTGTGAAAGTGGCATCATCTCAATGACCTTCACTACTCCAGTAACTGCTGCAGGGCTGCAATGGATTTCCCCATAGGAAACATCCTGTATCTTCATTTCCTGGGAGATAAGAAGGAGCAATAGAGGGTGTGGTTTCACATCTGCAGACACAGGTCCCAAATAGCTCCCTTTGACAATGGGTCAGTGCATGTGGAGGGGTCCTGTTCACAAGGGAGACTGTGACAGTAGATCCAAAAAGATAAAAACAATTTGCGAGTGTTTGATTAACTGTAATTCTGGATCACTCTTTAGAATTATTCCAACTGTAGCACATCATACATGAAGCAGTACCAAGGAAAAAAGATAGGACATGGATCAGCATAGCCTGAGTACTTGTGCCAAGTTGCCACCAATCATTTCCATATGCCCTGAAGCACCTACATGGAAACAACTGTTGTATTGAAGCAAGAGTCAGATTCAGAGCTGTACCATCTGCTGCAGGATCACCTACAATTAACGTGCGATACTGGGTTGGCACAGCATCAGAAATAGAGAGCTGTGACCTCTAATTTCCTTCCATTTCTGTCAGGGCAAGCTCTGGGGATAATGCCACTGGGCGACAAAATCATATAATTCCTGCAGTGCAGAAGGAGGCCATTTGGCCCACTGAGTCTGCATCGACAATCCCACCCAGGCCCTATCCCCGTAACCCCACATATTTACCCTGCAAATCCCCTTGATGTTAAGGGACAATTTATCATGGCCAATCAACCTTACCCACACATCTTTGGACTATGGGAGGAAACCAGAGCACCCGGAGGAAACCCATGTAGACATGGGGAGGATGTGCAAACTCCACACAAACAGTAACCCGAGGCCGAAATTGAACCCATGTCCTTGGCACTGTGACGCAGCAGTGCTAACCACTGTGCCACCATGGGAAAGGGCCACTTTCCTCATAGTACAAGATCTCTGCCTCAGCAGACACCCTGCAATGGTCCAACTGTTGGTTCATTTGCCTACACAATGGGATTCCTTTCCTGCCCCTTTTTAACCGTCTCCCCCTTCGGGTTTAGCAAACAGTGGCAAAAGGCCAGCATGCAGGAATTTGTATTTTTCCTAAAGCTGCAAGGAATATTCGTCACCCACTTGCCTTTTGCTATCACCATCAGGAATGTAGGGGTGTTAACATTAGTCAAATTGTTCCTTGTTTATGAAGGAGGACATTGGGTGGGTTTCCCACTCCAGGTCTGAGGTGGCATGGAAGTACAGTGGTTAACACTGCTGCCTCACAGCACCAGAGATCCAGGTTCAATTCCGACCTCGGGTTACTATCTGCGTGGAGTTTGCGTGTTCTCCCCATGTCTGCATGGGTTTCCTCCGGGTGCTCCGGTTTCCTCACACATTCCAAAGATGTGCAAGTTAGGTTGATTGCTCTTTATTGTCAGGGGTATTAACAGGGTAATTAATGGTATTATGGGTATAGGGCCTGGGTGGGATTGTTATCGGTGCAGGCCTGTCAGGCTTAATGGCTTCCTTCTGCTCTGTAAGGATTTTATGATTCTAGATCATTCCAGTGTGTGGGTGCAGAGTGAGGCCAGACCAAGCTCAGTAAATTGCCTTACCCTGCCATCCCCTCCCTACCTGCCCCCCCCTGCCACAAATGCTCATACAAGGAAAATGGATACTTGGCCAATGTATCAGAGAGTGACCAGCACCCACAAAACCATTAAGAGGTCAACACCTTCAGGAATAAAGAGGTGTGGTGAAAATAGGAAAAGAAGGCAGAGGGTTGAATATCCTGTTATTATGTGTGGATGCAATGGATGTGGAGGAATACCAGGCAGCAAGGATCACATGATAATAGTGGAGCCCATGCATTAATTAACTGGAAAATCTGTCCCAAAGCTCTTCATTTTTCCTAAACTGTGCAGTTAATTCAGCCAGGACTAGGAATCAAACCTAGTGTTGTTATGACATTGTCAGCCTGCAATTTATTTTTCCAAGAAGATACTTTATTCTATAAAGGTACATTACAGCACAACTCAAAGTGTGGCAGTTCACATAATGCAATGCAGATCAATTTGGTTAAATATAGCACCAAGCACTCTGGGGTGCCTCACTCCACTTGCGCTGCAGATTGCATTTACATTACATTAAATGTTTTCTGATTTGTACAGCCCGAGAGCTTTTATACTTGTTTCAGCTCCTCAATGAGCAATGGCAGGATGGAACATCGAGGAGGGGGAGGCAAAGGATTGAGTTTGGTCTGATGATCTGCTCTCACTCAGTATCCACACGCAGGGGAACTTACAATGGAAACCCATCAAATTTCCTTCTCCATAACCAAGGAACATTTTGGTAATGGCTAAAGGCAAGTGCCAGACAAATATTCCTTTGACAAAGGGTCATCTGGACTCGAAACGTCAGCTCTTTTCTTTCCTTTCAGATGCTGCCAGACCTGCTGAGACTTTCCAGCATTTTCTCTTCTGATTTATTCCTTGCAGCCTTAGGAAAAATACAAAATGGAAACTGAGGAAAAACATTGACATTTCACCATATTTTTCTAGCTCTTTAAGTATACTTGGCCAATTTTTAAAAATTTTTACATGAAACTAGGCATAGTGGCTGGAATTTTCCTGTCCCACTCACCATGGGAATCGTAGGGGACGGGACATGGACCACGCAAAGTCTGTTGACCTCGGGGTTCTCTGGCTGGATGAGCCAGGCTGGAAAATGCCACCCAGTGTGAATGGTCCCCTGTTACGAATTTACTTTTTTGACACAGCGAAGATATGGCAGAGTCCACCAGATGTCTTAAACTTGGTGCAATAGGTAAACAATATAGCATTTTTAACTGAATCACTGTTGTTCTATTACGGACAGAAATTTTATTTACATTTTCCCAAATAACACCCCCAGATCTCTTCATCGCGCAATCCCTTTCCCAAATCCGCAGTACCTCTTGCATATCTGTATTGGATCAAGGTAACAAAGGTAAAGTTGCCATTGTTCCAGATGAGTATAGGTTGCTGTCCCCTTTGAGGGGGCGAGCTGACTGGCAGCAACTTAACCTAAGGATCATTGCACTTCAGACGAAAGGCAAGATTAAGAAAGTGGGCCTTCCTGAATAATCTCAGCAAATGTGGGAACTGATCCCATGCTGTTGGGATTGCTCTGCGTCACTAACCAGCTATCCAGCCATCTAAGTTAAACAGACCCCCAATGACTACGCTACCATCTCCCCATAACAAGTCATAAAACGTACTAATTAATCACTTTAGTTCTGTGAACAGCAATTTGTTTTCAATAGGGGAGGCACTGGTACTAAACGCAAAGTTGTTTTAGACCATAGGACCATAAGAAATAGGAACGGGAGTAGGCCATTCGGCCCCTCAAGCCTACTCCATTCAATAGGATCATGGCTGATCCAACATTCCTCAGGTCCACTTTCCTGCCCCTTCCCCATAACTTTTAATTCCCTTACTGATCAAAAATCTATTTCAGCTTTAAATATACACAAGGACTCTGCCCAACAGCTCTCTGTGACAAGGGGTTTCAAAGACTCACAACCCTCTTAGAGAAGAAATTGCTCCTCATCTCAGTGTTAAATTGGTACCTCTTTATTCTGAGACTATGCCCAATGTTCCGAGACTCTCCCATGAGGGGAAACACCCTCTCAGCATTTATCCTGTCAAACTCCTTAAGAATCATATAGGTTTCAATGAGATCACTTCTCATTCTTCTAAATGCCGATGAGTAGAATCCCAACCCGTTTAACCTTTCCTCATAAGACAATCCCGCAATACCAGGAATCATCCTAGTGAACAGCCTCCAATCAAATAATATTTTTCTTTAAATAATGGGACCAAAACTGCTCACAATACTTCAGATATGGTCTCACCAGCACTTTGTTTGGTTGCAGCAAGATGTCCCTACTCGTACTCTCCAACCCCTTGAAATAAGGGCCAACATTCCATTAGCTTTCCTGCTGCGCCTGTGTGCTAGCTTTCTGTGTTTCGTGCACAAGGAGGCTTGGTTGTTGTTTTTCTAGAGCAGAGAAGGGAGGAGGGACAACATAATATTCAAGAATATAGAACAAGAGGAGGTGGCATGTGTCACAGTGATTAGCACTGCTGCCTCACAGCGCCAGGGACAGGGTTTGATGCCCAGCTTTGGTCACTGTGTGGAATTTGCACGTTCTCCCCACGTCAGCGTGTGTTTCCTCCAAGTGCTGTGGTTTCCTCCCACAGTTCAAAGATGTGCGGGTTTGGTGGATTGGCCATGCTAAATTGTCCCTTGGTGTCCCCTGGTCCGCCACTGAGGACTAAAATTATTAGCTCTATAACTGCTAGTGAGAATTGCTGGCAAGTGGGTTTTTGCAAGAGGATGGATAATTTCATCTATGACCGACAGGAAGCATAAGATGCATCAGCTAGAAATAAAACTGGCCAAAAACAGAGTGAGGTGGTAAAACTCCTAACCATTTCATCCCAGCCATGAATGGAATTAATGCAGCCTGAACAGCATTAGATTCCTTGTTGGCCCAAAGTGCTGCAAGGAATATAAAATTTACAAAAAAAGAACTATATCAATTTGGAAATAAAATCATTTGGAAATCTAAGCTTTTGTGTCCATTTAATAACTTCCCCCCGTCCAAATTTACCCGTCATATGTAAAATAAATAATTCCACTCCACCTGATGAAGTGCTTTCTCCGTGTCCAATGAAAGCAGCAAGCTGTCTATCATCGGTTTCTGAGAAAACTGAATGATATTTCATAATCTTCTGACATTGTCTGCAGTGGGGGACCAGGCAGAGTTACCCTCTATCCCAGTTGCTGTTTTCAAGTTTTATCGAGCTGAAGCAATTAGACAGAACCCTTTGGTATTTAGGTTTGGCTATTGGTGGAAAGCAGCATAAGATTACATTATACGATAATGATGTGTTAATATTTTTGTGTAAGACTGAAATTTCTGTTCCTGCTATCATTGAAATTATTGATCAGTTTGGTTACTTCTCAGGTTACAAAACAAATTTTGCCAAGTCTGAGACTTTTATAAGCCCATTCTGATCACCTTGGATAATTAAAGGAAGATTATTTTCTAGCCGCAACACCAGTATTTTAAATAGTAGTTTCAGAGATCTACATTTAAAAGTGAGACTGGTCTATTAAAGGGACTTTTACCTGTCTCCAAAATTAAAGAAATATTTTCTTCTCTAAGAGACTGAGGTAGCTGCCCTGCTGCAAGTGAATGGTTATATGTATCTTTCAAAGGTTGTATCAACATATCTTTGAATTCCTTACAAAATGCACGTCCAAAACCATCAGGTCCCGGAGCTTTACCCAGATCTTTTGACCCAGATGATATTTCCTCTTTAGAAATGGGAGCATTTAAGGTCAACTTTTGATCTTCAGAAATGGTTGCGAGTTCAAAAAAAGAGAAAAATTGCAAGAAGACAGAAGCATAATCAGAGATTACATGACAATCCACAGAGCAGGAAACCGTCGAGTGTAATATTGGTTTCAGCTTGAAAGAAATAAACAGTTCTGATACTTCATTGGTGAGGAGCAGAGAAGAAGGAAATCTAGTTATCCTTAGCTCACAATGTTCTCCAAATGTCCAAATATCCCAGTTCATCACATACAGACATTAGCTGCACAGGTGGATTCCTAGTGATCAAAGGATTTAGATGGCAGCTGAAGTTCGTTCATGTAAAATAATTTGTTGATGCTGAATCAGCAAAATCCACGAAGATTTTAGTAACCAAATCAGGAGAATAATTTGGAGGACTATAAACACTCATTATCAAAATACTTCCTTCATATAGTATTCCTTTGATAATCACATATCATAGAATCCGACAGCGCAGAAGGAGGCTATTCAGCCCATCGAGTCCCTTGATTCCTTCTTCCTTTATCCTTCACCCAGCTCGCAAGTCTAAATGGAAGGATTTTATTAATCAAAATTGTGACCCCTCGGCTACTATTCAAAAATGAGGCAGGAAGCACGGGCGGAATTCTCCCAAATATTGAATTTGCAGGAAAACTGGAGTAATTCTAGAGTTCACACTACAATCTCCCAGACTCTGTGCAATGCAGAGGCCAACAGTGGGAATATCGTTAGATTTCAGGGGGAGCGTAGGGCTATTCCCAGCTAAGAGTCTGAAACCAGTGGGCCTCTGCGCATGCACAGTGGTCCTAAACTGTCAGCCTCCCATTTACTGGCCAACCCAGGGTCCCCACAATGCTGCCCCGCTCCAAACCCCTCTCCCCCCACCGTGATCTGGCACAGGGAGATGCATGCCATATCCTGCGCATGCCTGGCCATGAGATTCTCCCACCCTGCTGCACTAGAAAATTAGCACAGTGGGGTGGGAAAATCCTCCCCTACTTCTCCAAACAAATCCTGCTTCAATTTCAAATGTTAGAATAGAATCATAGAAACCCACAGTGCAGAAAGAGGCCCTTCGGCCCATCAAGTCTGCACTGAACACAATCCCACCCAGGCCCTACCCCCATAGCCTTACATATTACACCCACTAATCCCTCTAACCTGCACGTCCCTGGACACGAAGGGGCAATTTCTTAGCATGGCCAATCAACCTAACCCACACATCTTTGGACTGTTCTTTGTCATCTAAATGAGTCTCTTGTATCAGGGCTATATCAACTTTCTCCTTTTGAGAAAAGACAGAATCTTTCTGATTTAATAGGATGATGTATCTGCTGTACATTCCAAAGGCAGAGTTTCAGTGTAGCTGCTGTCACTGCTTGCGAAGAATAGCATGTCAAATATTGATAAGAAGAAAGTTGGCCTTTTACCCGACACTGACTTTCTCAGCTTTGCACCATCCCCAGCTGTGCAAGAAACGCCTGCGACATATTGTATAGCCATTTTCTGGTAAATTAGACTTGTCTGTACGCTTACAGAAACACTAGTTACCAACTAACGTGAGATTCTCTCTCCAAACCCAAACTAAAGAGAGAACACAAAACCTATTTTAAACAACAGAACAAACAATCTTAAATAATCCTAATCTTCAGGGATTTTAATCCTCACTAATTGCAAGGCCTTGTTTGACTAAACACACACATATTCCATGTATATAAGAAGGAGCCTCACTCTTCAGGAAAGAACAATTGAAATGTAATATAAAGAACAAAAGAATGAGGTGTCATCTCTGTAATCTGACCTCACCTATTAAAGGCTGAAGTCACACATCTGTCTCCTGGCAGTGGCGCCACTCATATTTAACATAATAGAGAAGAGACAGATAATATGCGCAAAGTTATTACAAGTATATGTATAGAATCCATAGAATCCTAGAATCCCTACAGTGCAGAAGGAGGCCATTCGGCCTATCAAATCTGCACCAATTACAATCCCACCCTCGCCCTATCCCCATAACCCCACATATTTACCCTGCTAATCCCTAAAACCGTGCAGAGTTTGCACATTCTCCTCGTGTCTGCGTGGGTTTCCTCCGGGTGCTCCGGTTTCCTCCCACAGTCCAAAGATGTGCGGGTTAGGTTGATTGGCCATGCTAAAAATTGCCCCTTAGTGTCCTGGGGTGTGTAGGTTAGAGGGATTATTGGGTAAATGTGTAGGCATATGGGGATAGGGCCTGGGTGTGATTGTGGTCGGTGCAGACTTGATGGGCCGAAGGGCCTGTTTCTGCACTGTAGGGTTCTATGTTCTAAAACTAGGGTCAATTTAGCATGGCCAATCCACCTAACTGCACGTCTTTGGAGTGTGGGAGGAAACCCACGCAGACACGGGGAGAACATGCAACATAAAAAAGAAAGACATTTCTTTTGCAGCTCGAATATCGTACATCCTGCAAAGCGTATTCTCGAATAGAAAAAAAAACACACTAGAGAATATTATTCATCAAAGTTATGTATGAGTCCCATCATTTCTTACTGACAATAGGCACTGTGGTGCTCAGTTACTACATCATCTCAGTCAGAATGATAAGTACAAGTACAAAATAAAAGAATGTAATAGAAAGGGATGAACTTCAAACGTTATGGTCAACTGCAGCCTGTTAATAATGTCATTCAGCTGAGGGACCTGAATCATTGCCTTCCACAGAGTTCACAAAAGTTTTAGGCAGGTTGTTGAATGTTTTTGCTGAACGTCACCCTTGGTAAGGCTGGATACAGTAGAGCTTAATATGCTCCAAGGGCCTTCAGTCATCCTCTAACTACAGAAAACCCTTGCGTCTCTGATGTATCACCACTGAAAAATCCTGATGGGAAGAGATCTTCGATCCATCAGAGAGTAAGGCCCCACTTCATCAAGAGGCCCCACTTTGTCCAGCTGCCTCCATCACATTTCGGCAATCTTTGGAGTTATGGAAGTGCATACACTACGGGTCGAGGTTGTTGCTTGTCCCTGGGCCTCAGAGCAGTGAAGCAGCATGTCCTTTCCAGTTTAATGTACCACCTTTCGTTTCTATGTTGAGAAATCGTGATAGTCAGCTCTCAAAGAAATTAGCTGGGAACTTACCCTCAGCTCCTATTGGTAAACTGATAATCTGAACATTTTCCCCCCGGTTTCAGTTTTCTAAATCATCTCGATGCTCCGACATTGTGAACAGGTGCTTTCTAATACACTATAAATGAGCTTCTACCAAGGAAGTGACATCTTCCACAGTAAAAACTCTCCTCAGTTTCATCAAACCTTTCACCAATGTTCTGCAGTTTTGTAGCATGGGTCTGGGTAGAGACATGCATAATAAAGTATACACAACCCTAGGCTTTATTGGGAGGGGCAGAGAGGAGAAGAGCAAGGAGGTTCTGCTGAATGTGTATAAGACACCAATCCTGTCTTAGCTGGAGCACTGCATCTAGTGCTGGACATTGCATTTTAGGAAATGGGTGAAGGCATTGGAGAGAGTGCAGAGAAGATTCATGGTCCCAGTGAGGGGAAACTTCAGTTGTGAAAGTAGATTGGAGAAGCTGAGACTGTTTTCCTTGGAGAAGAGAAAACCAAGAGGAGATTTGATAGCAACATTCAAACTCATGAGCAGAGTAGATAGGGGGAACTATTCCCACTCGTGAAAGGATCAAGAACAAGAGGGAGATTTAATAATTAATCCATGTCTTTTTCATTTGATCATTACCACTGTCTTTGGTTCCATCATACCTTTTGTCAGTTAATCTCCTCTGCCCTCTAACCCATCCCTGACCTTCTCCTTTGCTCCACCTGACCCTCCCCCCCCCACAAAGCTTTTTCAATAACATAAAACCCACTCCTGCTTTCTCTTCAGTTCAGAAGAAAAATCATGCAAACTCGAAATGTTGGCCATGTTTGTCCTGTCGCGACCCACAACTTTTCTGGCAGATTGTGGAGGGAGATGCACATTGCCGGCCTTTTAACAGGAACACGGGCGCCAGGAACGCGTGTACATTTCCCAGAGCCGACAAACAGTCACTGGTCAGACCACACTGGAAACCAACGGGAAGGCAGGTAAATAATTTGAATCTTTTTACAATGTATTTTAAATGTGTTTTAAATGTGATTATCGGGAACTTTCGGATCCCGATTGAATCTCCCACCCTGCCAGGAGTACTTCATTCTGGCGGGGTTCAGGCTCGCTCTCCACATTTGGGGAAGTAGTGGGAGAGCCCACCAGAACGAAGGGGGGCAATCGGGGCCCCTAGGGGAGGGCGTGGGAGGTGGTCTGGGCTTGGGCACCCTGGTATTGCCAGCCTGTGTCCCCTGGCATGGCCCAAGGGACAAAGTGCCCATGCCCAGGGGGTACCTTGGCATTGCCCATCGGGCATAGGGCAGTGCCAAGGAGGTGGGGCCTGTTGTGGGCAGGGCCTAGGGGTGATCGGTGGGGATGGGGAGGACCCGCTGCCACTCTGCAGACAGGATCGGTCTGGGATGAAGGGAGGTCAGCGATTGGGGAGGGCTGGGGGTGTAGTCTGCTGGGGTAGGGGGGGGCCCTGCTTCCAGGGGCAGGTCTGACCCTGTGGGGGGTCAGTGGAGGGGGCTCCTGAGGGGGGTGGTGGGATCACCACTGCTGGGGGGGTTAGGCTGTGCATTGGGGTGCTCTGGGGGGGTCAGGCTGGCCTGGGAATTGTTCTGGGGGGCCACAAATGGGCCATGAGGGGGGCTGGAGGGGCAGCACTGCAGAGGTCCCAGGCTGGGCAGCGGTCGAGCTGCGCAGGGAACGAGAAGGCTGACAGATCGGGACCATTGCGTATGCGCAGAGCTTCAGAACTGTCTGTGTGGAGTTTGCACATTCTTCTCATGTCTGCGTGGGTTTCCTCTGGGTGCTCTGGTTTCCTCCCACAGTCCAAAGATATGCAGGTTAGGTTGATTGGCCATGGTAAATTGCCCTTAGAGTCCTGAGATGGGTAGGTTAGAGGGATTAGCGGGTAAATATGTAGGGACATGGGGGCAGGGCCTGGGTGGGATTGTGGTCAGTGCAGACTCGATGGGCCGAATGGTCTCTTTCTGCACAGTAGAGTTTCTGTGATTCTATGATTTTTATGAACTATCACCTCCAGTGTGAATAGGCCCCGCCATCCGGGTTTTAAATGATAGTCACGACTGGGACCTCTGCAGTGCACAGACTGGGGAGATTCGGGTGAGAAGCTGAACTAACAAAACAGTCGGGATCTGGAACGGTTTTCCTGCCAATCCAGCACTTTTGGGAGAGTCGCGGCTATGATTCCACTTCTGTCTCCACAGATACTGCTGGACCTGCTAGGATTTTCCTGTCTTCAGTTCAGACCTCCAGCATCCACAGCAGTTTGTGTTTATTTCACTGTTCTGAAGTTCACTTGGCTGGAAATGAAAAGACCTTCTCCGCTCAAACTATTTAGCCTTCACTCTAATTTGACAAACTTCCCCTGTTCACTAATCCGGCATATTCTTCATTTATCACAGACTAGAATCCCTACAGTGCAGAAGGAGGCCATTCAGCCCATCAAGTCTGCAGTGACCACAATCCCACCCAGGGCCTATTCCCATAAACCCCACATATTTACCCTGTTAATCCCTAACACTAGGATCAATTTAGCATGGCCAATCAACCTAACTGCACATCTTTGGATTGTGGGAGGAAATCCAGAGGAAACCCACGCAGACATGGGGAGGACATGCAAACTCCACACAGACAGTGACTCGAGGCTGGAACTGAACCCGGGACCTTGGCATTGTGAGGCAGCAGTGCTAACCACTGTGCCACTCATGTCAAGGGCTAACGTTGTGAAAAACAGAGTGTGCGATAGCTACAGTGTACAAGCTTACCATGGTGATGTAACCACAGCTCGAACATAGAGCAGGAAATGCTATGTAACTAATATCCGATGCTTTAACGTTCAGCAATTAAGTTAAAATATTGGCTTTTTAAATGGATTTTGGTGAGTTTGTTAATTTTTCCATTTCATTCCAAAAGGTCATTGCTAGATTTAAAGAATTAATGCGAGAAGCGCAAGATGTGGGCCCAGTTCTGAAATGTCAGACTGAGACTTAACAAGATAACAGCTTCAGGGGATTGAGGACAAAGGGGAGTATATTTGACAGGTACGTGTTTTTTCCTGGGGGAAGAGTCATTCTAAGACATGCTAAGCACGGGCTTCAGGATATTTCAGGGTGATTAATACATTTTGTGTCTGCTCTTTATCCAGAAAATATAACATTTATTTTTTTTAATCTTAGCATGTTTGAATATGGCTCACTTGAGAATTTATCAGCAACAGACACTGTTAAATGATTATATGCCATAGAGGGCATTTCATTTCATCTAATATAACTGGGATGATATCATTTTGATATAACTTTCTTAAATAAAAATGTTAAAATGTTCATTGTTTTTCCCCCCATTTTACATGGAACAGAAGCCAGTGATGTTCAGTACACTGAGCTCCAGTAGTCACTTTGTTAACCAAGTTGAAAACGTGAGGAAGCAAAGAAGAGTAATCCCCATCACACATCTCCTTTCACAGACAATTGGATTCTCTGCCAAAATTCTTCACAAGACTTCTCACATAAATACACTCTGATTTTAAAAGGAGGCAGAAGGACAGAATGTTCACCTGTTCCTGCACATACACTTTGCTTTCTAGATTAGAAATATTATTCCCTACTTCTACCCATATCACTGGGGCTCTTAAAATGTATGGGTATCTCTGTCAGCACTTAACTTCAAAGCCTTCAGTCCTACTGTGAGTGAGATAACTATCCAAATTTCGATGGAATTAATTAACAAACCGTCAACTGCTTTTGTTGAGAAGCTTTGCCGCACATTCAACTGGACCGGCCATGTAAATAGTGTGGCAGCAAAAGCAGGTCAAAGACTGAGAATTGTCCAGTGGATAATTCACCTCCTGACTCGCCAAAGCATGTCCACCAATTTCAAGGTATGAGCCAGGTACATGATTGAAAACTCTCCACTTGCCTGGATAAGTGCAGCTCCGACAACACTCCAGGCACTGGGATCCATTCAGGACAAAGCAGCTGGCATCCCATCCGTCATGTTCAATATTTACCCCCTCCACCACCAATACACAGAGTCTACAATGTGTACCAGCCACAGGAAGCAACACTGCAATTTCCCCAAGGACCCTTTGATAGACACATGGGACACAAAAAAAACTACAGGCTCCCTTCCAAAGAACACACCATCCTGAATTGGAAATATTAACGCGGATGTTCCAGTCTCTGGATAGTTAGAGACTATCCAGCTATAGCTGGTTGAACATCCTCAGTGCAACAACTTTGTGGGAATTGTCCAGGAAGCTTTGTACTTCTGAATAGCAATTCTCCTGCTCCTGAGACTCTCCAAAAAACTTCCAATGCTGAGTTTGATTCAGAAGTTTCAGATAGTTCTGACTTATTAGTTACCCAAAGAAAGGTTAGATTGATTAAAGCCCGGTCTAATACCTGGGTAATGACACAATGGACTCCCCAGACACTCCAATCCCTCTTCTACCTCCCCATTCCACCCTAACGTCCAGCTTCCCCGCTGACACCCAACTTGACCTGACTAGCCCTCACCACCCAACTACCCCCAGAGAGATCCTCTGGCTCTCTCCCTCTATAACCACCTAACTCCCTACTGCTCCTTGTCTCCCAAGACCCAACCTGATTTGATTACCAGTTTCCAACCCTCCAATTATATGCCTGCTTTCCCAGCAGTTCAACTACCCTGTCGCAGCCTGATTGGGACTGACTACCTAACTCCCCCCCCAACTCCACCATCCTAACCCTCCTATCCCTTTACCTGCTTGTCTTATCCCCCTACCTCCTGAATTCACTATCCTATCCTCTCACCTATTTATCTTACCCACTCTAGCCACTCATCTACCTTTGCCCCTTACCCACTTTACCCCTCATCCAACTTAAAAGCAAAGTAGCCACAAGTAGAATCACACTGAAATAAAGTTACTGTGAAAATCCCCTAGTCGCCACGCTCCAGCGTCTGTTCAGGTACGTTGAGGGAGAATTTAGCATGGCTAATCCACCTGACCAGCACATCTTTCAGACTGTGGGAGGAAACCGGGGCACCTGGAGGAAACCCACACAGACACGGGGAGAATGTGCAGACTCCGCATACACAGTGACCCATCAAACCTGGGTCCCTGGTGCTCTGAGGCAGCAGTGCTAATCACTGTGCCCCCTTAGCCACTTTACCCCTCATCTATCTTGCCTTCTCACCTTCTTTCCATAGGTTTCCAAAGAAAGATGCTTTGGGAGATTTCAACTCTTTACTTACAGAATATGGCAATTAGTTGAGTTTCTCTGCTGCTCTCTGCAACACTACACCGAGTCAATTCTGCAGGATCCTCCATCAGCAGATTACCTGGAAGTATCGGAGAATGATAAGCATATATTCTTTAGTCTGAACAAGATCAGAAATAGGATTCCAATCCTGAACAGATGATTTGGGTCGTAATGTCATTCCTTCACAACCACTGGGCCAAAATCCTGCAACTCCCTCCCTAACAGCACTGTGGGTGTACCTACACCTCATGGTCTGCAGTGGTCCACGACAGCTCAGCACCACTTTCCTAAGGGCAATTAGAAATGGGCAATAAATGCTGGCCTAGGCAGCTACACTCAGCCCAAGATTTTTAAAAAGTCCAAATCATTATTGATGCTCTTCTATGAACACTTTGTGACACTGTTGAAGGCATAATGCCCAGAGCCACATTCACAATTTTCCAAGTATAGGCTTCTTCCAATTTATAGTCAAATGCCCTCAAAGTAATTCTGATAATTTGATTAAGTCGTTGGTAACAACTTCATGTGGGCACCACAATGGCATGGGGATTAGCAATGCTGCCTCACAGCGCCAGGGGCCCGGGTTCAATTCCGGCCTCGGGTGACTGTCCTGATTCCCCCCATGCTGACAATATAGTTAAAAAAGCTCACCAACATCTCTACTTTCTCAGGAGACTAAGGAAATTTGGCATGTCAGCTACGATGCTCACCAACTTTTACAGATGTCCAAAGAAAGCATTCTTTCTGGTTGTATCGCAGCTTGATATGACTTCTGCTCTGCCCAAGAAACTAAAAAGGTCGTGAATGTAGCCCAATCCATCATGCCATCCAATTTCCCATCTACTGACATTGTCTACACTTCTTGCTGCTTTGGCAAAGCAGCCAGCGTAATTAAGGAACCACACACCCCGGACACAGAACATGGAACATTACAGCACAAACAGGCCCTTCGGCCCATAAGTTGCGCCGATCATATCCATACCTACCAGGCCATAGAACTTTCTATAACTCCCAATCCCATTAAATCCCATGTACTCATACAGAAATCTTTTAAAAGACCCCAGTGAGTTCGCCTCTACCACCACCGATGGCAGCTGATTCCACTCACGCACCACCCTCTGAGTGAAAAACTTACCCCTAACATCTCCCCTGTACTTGCTCCCCAGCACCTTAAACCTGTGTCCTCTCGTAGCAACCATTTCAGCCCTGGGAAATAACCTCCGAGAATCCACCCTATCTATACCTCTCAACATTTTATAAACCTCTTATCAGGTCGCCTCTCAACCTTCATCTCTCCAGGGAGAAGAGACCTAACTCCCTCAACCTATCTTCAGAAGTCATGTCTCCCAATCCAGGCAACATCCTTGTAAATCTCCTCTGCACCCTCTCAATAGCTTCCACATCCTTCCTGTAGTGAGGTGACCAGAACTGTGCACAGTACACCAAGAGGGGTCTGACAATGGTCTTATAAAGTTGTAGCATTACCTCCCAACTCCTAAACTCAATCCCTCGATTAATGAAGGCCAGTACACCACACGCCTTCTTGACCACATCCTCTACCTGCGAGGCCGATTTAAGAGTCCTATGGACCCGGACCCCAGGTCCTTCTGTTCCTCAACACTGCTAAGACTCCTACCCTTGATACTGTACTCCTTCATCCCAATGGACCTGCCAAAATGGACCAGTACACATTTATCCGCGTTGAAGTCCATCTGCTACTTCTCCGCCCAGTCTTGCATCCTATCTATGTCATGCTGCAACTTCTGACATACCTCCAGACTATCCACAACACCACCAACCTTTGTGCCATTGGTGAACTTACTAACCCATCCCTCCACTTCCTCATCCAGGTCATTTTTGAAAATGACTAACAGCAAGGGTCCTAGAACAGATCCCTGGGGCACTCCACTGATGACCAGCCTCCATGCAGAAAAAGACCCATCCACAAGCACTCTCTGCCTTCTGCAGGCAAGCCAGTTCTGGATCCACAAGGCCCAAGTTTTCTGGATCCCATGCCCTCTCACCTTCTCAAGAAGTCTTGCATGGGGGACCTTATCAAACGCCTTGCTGAAGTCCATGTAAACCACATCCACCGCTCTTCCTTCGTCAATGTGTTCAGTCACATTTTCAAAGAACTCAGCTAGGCTCGTAAGGCATGACCTGCCCTTGACAAAGCCGTGCTGACTATTTCTGATCACTCTAAGCGTCTCTAAATGCTCATAAATCCTGTCCCTCAGAATCCTCTCCATCAACTTATCAACCACTGAGGTCAGACTCACCGGTCGGTAATTTCCCGGGCTATCCCTGTTCCCTTTCTTGAAAATAGGAACCAGATCCGCAATCCTCCGGAACCTCTCCTCTCTCATCAACGACGCAAAGATCATCGCTAGGGGCTCGGCAATCACTTCCCTCACCTCCCACAGTAACCTGGGCTACATCCCATCCGGTCCTGGCGACTTATCTGTCTTGATAGAATTTAAAAGTTCCAACACATCCTCTTTCTTAACATCCACATACACAATCTTTTCAGTCCACCACACACCTGTAGTACAACCTCCCAGATCACTTTCCACTGTGAATACCGAGGCAAAGTACTCATTAAGTACCTCTGCCATTTATTCCAGTTCCGCACAGACTTTTCCCCCTTCACCTTTTATAGGTCCTATCCCTTCACTTCTCATCCTTTTACTCTTCACATATTTGTGGAACGCCTTGGGATTCTCCTTAATTTTACCCGCCAAGGCCTTCTCATGTCCCCTTGGGGCTCTCCTAATTTCCTTTTTAAGCTCCTTTCTACAAGCCTTATACTCCTCTAGATCCTTAACATCTCCTAGCTCTCTGAACCTTTTGTACGCCTTTCTTTTCTTCCTGACTATGTTCATCACAACCTTTGTGCACCACGGTTCCCCCGACCTACCAAAACCTCCCTGTCTCATCGGAACGTTGTCGTACAGAGCTCCAGACAAACATTCCTTGAAAATCCGCCACCTTCCTTCAGTACATTCCCCCAAGAACACCTCCTTCCAGTTTACCTGTCCAATTTTCTGCCTGATGTCTTCATATTTCCCCTTACTCCAGATAAACACCTTCCTACCCTGCCTGATTCTATTTCTTTCCAATGCTATCGTGAAGGAGATAGAATTATGATCACCATCCCCGAGATGCTCTCCTACCGAGAGATCCGACACCTGTCCTGGTTCATTAGCCAGCATTAGTCAGGACATTCTCTCTTCCACCTTCTTCCCTCAGGAAAAAGAAACAAAAGTCTGAGGTTACCAACTGACTCAAGAACAGCTTCTTCCCTGCTGCCATCAGACTTTTGAATGGACCTACTTTGCATTAAATTGACCTTTCGCTACACCCTAGCTATGACTGTAACACTACATTCTGCACTCTCTAGTTTCCTTCTCTATGAATAGTATGCTCTGTCTGTATAGCGCGCAAGAAACAATACTTTTCACTGTATGCTAATACATGTGACAATAATAAATCAAGTCAAATCAAATTATTGGCATAGCATTGGCTCACTTCCATTAACTGTATTCAGCTCCTGTGCATTCTCCATTTGTAACTCTCAAGGATGGTACATGTTGCCAATTCACTTATTTTGAGTTTGTAGGAGCATAAGTTTGTAAATTCAGAAGGTATAGGAGCGGAATTAGGCCATTTGGCCCATCGAGTCTGCTCCACCATTCAATCATGGATGATATGCTCCTCATCCCCATTTTCCTGTCTTCCCCCCATAACCTTCAACTCATTTCCAATTAAAAATCTCTCTAACTCCTCCTTAAATTTAATCACTGTCCTAGCACTTTGGGGTAACAAATTCCACAGATTCACAACCCTTTGGGAGAAGTAGTTTCTCCTTAGTGCTGTTTTAAATTTGCTACCCCTTATCCTAAGACTATGACCTCTCGTCCTAGAATGCCCCACAAGAGGAAGCATCCACTCCATGTCTACTTTATCCATATTGTTTATCATCTTATGTACCTCCATTTGATCTCCCCTCATTCTTCTAAATTCCAGGGAGTATAGGCCTAAACTGTTCAATCTCTCTTCATATGACAAATGCCTCATCTCTGGAATCAATCAATGGACCAAAACTGTGCACAATACTCCAGGAACTGCAACAGTAGAAAACACAAGGCTGTCTTTCGGACTGGTTCTAAAAATTCATGCCTCCTAATTGCCCATTCCCTCGGATATAGGAGCATAATGACATACAAGCTAGGGGCAGGAGCAAAACCATTCAGTCCTGTGAGTCTGCTCTGTCATTCACTAAGACCACGGCTGATTTTCTACCTAAACCCCGCCTTGCTGCAGTATCCCCATATCCCTCTTTTGCTTGGAATTCGAGATCGATCCAGCCAGCTTGCTGATTGTAGAGGCAGAGTTCCCATCAGAAAATCTAACCTAGAAATGTTATTTGTGCCCTTAATTTTGACGGGTAATTACCTCGGCACGTGTAAACTGCTTGCTTTTGCTTCAGGACAGTGAGACATTAATCCTATTAAATATTGAGCATTTTGCAATGATTTAAAATGCACAGCTCCATTCATCCTTTGTCAAATTACAATGGAAAGCTTTAAACTAGAAAAATTATATTACGCCACCAGCAACAGAACTTTAATTGAAAAAGGCAGAGGATGAAAAAAACCCTTTACTTAAAAATCCTGGGATTGAAATATGAGGCAGATACTCAGAACTCAGTGTCTAATTATATGTCAAGATTTGCAGATTAAAATGATACATCAACTTTATCATGACTTTTTTTAAATTAGGAAAAAGGGTTTTTATTCAGTGCTGACATTGAAAACACATAAAGGACATGTCACACCACAGTACTGAGAATAAGGTGATACATAGGGAATGTTAAGTATTTTATATGTGGTACATGCTGAGTGCTCCTGACTGATGGAAACTTGAAGTTATCTGTGTATACATTCAGGACACTATATACCCTGCAGCAGTATCCTGAGACTTTATCACCCAAACCACTGCTTAACCCTAAATCTGACTGAAATTTGCTTTCATCGCTGTCACAATGCTGTGGATCGACTCTCAGATAGCTTAAAGCAGACAGGATACCAGCTGTCATCAGAAACACATTTAAACTGCCAGGAGAGAGTCTGAAATAAAAACATAAAATTCCGGGTATAACTCAGCCACTCAAAAAGCATCCAAGAAGGAACAAGAGTTAATGGGCTGGATTTTAGCTGGTCCCGCTTGGACAGCACAACCCATAGATATTTAACCACCATCGGGCCATTATTTGGCATGATGGGAGACATGGTAGAGGAAAGAGTCCCGCCTTCAAGTGCTACCAGCCAATCAAATGACTGGCAGCTCTCTGATCCCAGCAGCACCACCAGGAGTGGTGGCCACTGCTGGGATGACAGCCAGTCACCAAGGGAATCATCCCGGATGTGAATCAAGCCCAGGGTCTTTCTTGGACCGCGCTGGTGGGTCCCATCAAAAGGTGAAATGTCGGTGGTGGTGGAGGGGGGCAAATAATTTGAGAGGCAGGGCCTCTGATGGATGCAGGAGTTCCTGAAAAGAAGGTTGTCCTCCATCCAGCCCAACTTCTCGACCTCTAGCTTGAAGGGTGGTCAGCTCACACCAGCCTACCCCAACCTAAAGGCTTCAATCAACATTCACACCACACAAGTGCCAGGCAGTGACCATCTCCAACCCGACAGAATCAATCCATCTCCCCCTACCATTCAATGGCATTACCATCGCTGAATCCACCACTATCAACATCCTAGGGGTCACCATTGATCAGAAATGGAACTGGACCATGTGGCTACAAGCGTAGGTGAGCATGGCTAATCCACCTAACCTGCACATCTTTGGACTGTGGGAGGAAACCAGAGTACCTGGAGGAGAACATGCAAATTCCACACAGTCACCCAAGGCTGGAATTGAACCTGGGCCCTTGGTGCTGTGAGGCAACATTGCTGACCACTGTGCCACCATGCCATCTATAATCACTCCCATTGTTTCCCCCTGTCCCCAGTCCTTTTGTGTTCTCACTGCTGCTTCTCTTACTGTCCCCAATCTCAAAGTGTTCCCACTGCCACCACTCTCATTGTGTTCCCATTGTCTCCACTCTCATTGTGTTCCCATTGCTGTCACTCTCATTGTGTTCCCATTGCTGTCACTCTCATTGTGCTCCCATTGCTGTCACTCTCACTGCGTTCCCACTGCTGTCACTCCTATTGTGTTCCTACTGCTGTCACTCTCATTGTGTTCCCACTGCTGTCACTCTCATTGTGTTCCCACTGCTGTCACTCTCATTGTGTTCCCAGTGCTGTCACCCTCATTGTGTTCCCACTGCTGTCACTTTCATTGTGTTCCCAGTGCTGTCACCCTCATTGTGTTCCCACTGATGTCACTCCTACTGTATTCCCACTGCTGGGCTCACTCCTATTGTGTTCCCACTGCTGGTCTCATTCTTCTTAATGCTAATTTTGGCACAAGTGAACTTTGAAAGGTGCACTGTGGTTGTTTACAACGCCTATATCAGTAGGCAATGGAATCATAGTGATTTAAAGCAATGGGTGTCTTTCTGGACATTTCAGAGAGCAGTTAAGAGTCAATCACATTGCTGTGGGTCTAGAGTTATATATCACATATGTCTGTAAAACAGACCAGATAAGAATGTCAGATCTCCCTCTCTAAAGAGCATTAGTGAACCAGATAGGTTTTTGCAACAATTCTGTAGTTTCAAGACCTCTGAAATTAGCTTTTTATTATAGACTTGCAGAATTAATTGAACTTAAATCTGTCCAGCTGCTGTACTTGAGCTCATGCTTTCAAAGTGTTAGTCTACGCTCTTGGATTACCAGTCCAATAACGTAACCACTGTGCTACTGTTCCCATAGTTAGAGAGGCTATAATTCAGGATTGGAAGTCACAGGTTGTTCTAGTCAATTGGTATTTACAGTACAGCATCTTATCCCTTTGAACTAACAAGATATGAAATCCCTCGAGCCCATCCGATATCATCTTTCCACAATCGCAACACTAAAAGTTTATTTATTAGTCACAAGTAAGGCTTACATTAACACTGCAATGAAGTTACTATGAAATTGCCCTAGTTGCCACACTCCAGCGCCTGTTCAGATCAATGCACTTAACCAGCATGTATTTCAGCCTGTGAGAGGAAACTGGAACACCTGGAGGAAACCCGTGCAAACATGGGGAGAACGTGCAAACTCCACACAGACAGTGACCCAAGCCAGGAATCAAACACAGGTTTCTGGCAATGTGAGGCAGCAGTGCTAACCACTATGCCACCATGCCGCCCACTAGTTAATCCAAAAGTCCTTTCAAACTGTTAATTGTGCTTTGTGCAAAGCAAAATGTTCTGGCGTATTTTTGTTTTATTGTTTCATGGGATGTGAGCTTCATTAGATATGCCAGTACATGTCATTCATCCCTAATTTCTCTTGTAAAGACTATAGTGTAGGTACACCCACAGTGCTGCTAGGAAGGAAGTTCCAGGAATTTGACCCAGTGGCAGTGAAGGGATAGTGATGATATCGTTTCAAGTCTGGATGGTGTGTGGCTTGGAGGGGAACTTGCAGATGGTGTTCCTCCATGTCTGATGCCTTTGTCCTTCTAGTTGTTACAGGCCATAGGGTTGGAAGGTGCTACTGAAGGAGCCTTGGTGAATTGCCCTACTGTGAACCTATGGTGGAGGGAATGAATATTTAAGGTGATGGGATTGGGTGCCAATCAAGTGGGCTGCTTTACTCAACATTGTGTTGAGTTTCTTCAGTGATACACACTTCCAGGCAAGTGCAGAACATTCCATCATGTTCCTGACTTGTGCAAGGTGGACAGATTTTGGGGAGTTGGAAGTGAATTATTCTCTTCAGAATTCCCAGCCTCTGACACTTAACTTATGGGCTATTTCTGTTATGTTTCAGGTGAATTTCACCCCCAGTATTTTGATAATGGGAATTCATTAATAGTAATGTTGCTTCATGTTACAGGCAGGTGATCAGACTCTTTCTTGCTGGAGATGGTCATTATTGAGTATATATGTGTGGTCAGTCAATGGGCTGAATGGATTTCTCCTGCATTGTAGGAATTCTATGATTCTATGACAGCAGTGGGAACACAATGAGAGTGGGGACAGTGGGAACACAATGAGAGTGGGGTCAGTGGGAACACAATGAGAGTGGGGTCAGTGGGAACACAATGAGAGTGGGGTCAGTGGGAACACATTGAGAGTGGGGACAGTGGGAACACATTGAGAGTGGGGACAGTGGGAACACAATGAGAGTGGGGACAGTGGGAACACATTGAGAGTTGTGACGGTGGGAACACATTGAGAGTGGTGACAGTGGAACACAATGGGAGTGGTACCAGTATAAAGAGCAGAGCTACTCCAATCAAAGAAAATCTGAATGTGCCTTCACAGGGAAGTGAGTAAATGATTGGTTGATTCAATATAAACAGGAAATGAGCAGCTTCAACTGTAGATTGGACTGATCCAGAAATGAAGTGAGGTGAGGTAATCAAGTGGGACTCATGAGTCTTCTGGTAAGTTTTTAATTTAATCTAAATTGATTGAATAGAAAGTAAAAGACTAATATCTGTAGCCAATGTTAGATTTAGCATATGATTGGTTAACAATGCTTAATCAATCAATCAGAATATAAAGTTATAATTAAATAGCAAGGGACAGTAACACCAAATTTCTAAATTTTCAGTAAATTACAATCTAGATAATAAAGGGTAAGTAAAACTCAGACCCATGGAGGGCACATCTGCTTCCAAGTGCAGGAAATATCAACAGTTACAGCAGCTCGAGCTCCAGGTTTCAGAGCTTGAGCAGCAGCTGTTACTGTGGCACATCCGAAAAGTTGAGAGCTTTGTGATGAGCACATTTCTGGATGTAGTCATCCTGCAATTTAACAAATGGAGAGTGAATGGGTGACCCCCAAGCAGACAAGAATGACCAAGCATGTAACACAAAAGCTCCCTGAGTGCATCTCACTCTCCAACCAGTACTCTAGTTTATTTATTAGTGTTACAAGTAGGCTTACATTAACACTGCAATGGAGTTACTGTGAATATCCCCTAGTCGCTACACTCCAGCGCCTGCTTGGGTACACTGAGGGAGGATTTAATACAGCCAATGTACCTAACCAGCGCATCTTTTGAACTGTAGGAGGAAACGGGAGCACTGGGAGGAAACCCATGCAGACACAAGAAGAACATGCAAACTCAGCACAGAGACAATGACCCAAGCTGGGAATCGAACCCAAGGTCCTGGCACTGTGTGGAAGCGGTGCTAACCACTGTGCCGCCCATACCCAGTTCTGAATACTGATGAAAGTGATGGTTCATCTAAGGAATGCAACCAGAGCCAAATCCTCAGCACCATGGGTAGTTCAGCTGTAGAAGGAGCATGAAGAAGGTTGGAAGAACAATAGCGATAGATGATTCAATAGTTGGGGGAACAGATGGGCATTCCTGGATCTGCAGAACCCAGGAGCATGGGTTGCTGCTTTGACACCAGGGTAAAGGATGTTACTGAAGGGCAGCAGAGCTCCATAAGGGAGGAAGGTAAATAGCTAGTAGTCACGGTCCACATCTGTACCAAATAGTAAGGCATTAGCTGGGATAAGAGGAAAAGTAATAAAGTCTAAATCAGTATTACAGTGCATGTATGTGAATAAGATTGGTGAGCTGCAGATAATCACATAATGAAATATAAAGCTGCAGTGATAACAGAGACCTGGCTGAAAGGAAGGACTGAGTATTAAATATTCCTGGATGCAAGGTGTTTAGGAAAGTAGAAAAAGAAGGAAAAGAGGAGGGGGGATGGTATTGATTAAGAACATTGTGTTGCTGGAGAGGGGTCAAAGACAGAATCAGTTTGCTTCGAGGTAAGGAACGAAAAAGGCACAATGACTTGCATGTCACAATGTCTGAGCCATAAGATAATGGGAAAAATGCAGAGGAACAAAGTTAGAAGGAAATTATAGAGAAGTGCAAGAATGATAGACTGGTGAAAGGCTGATGAGAGGAAAACCAGAGCTGATTAGTGAACAAAAAAGATTCATACATGAAGGCAGGGGCGTTGTTCAGATACAAGATGAATACTTTGCATCCAAGAAAGAAGATGCTGCCCAGGTTGTGGTGAAAGAAGAGGGTTTGAGAAGGTACCAGAACTGGATGAGATGCACTGACACTGAAGAAAGTGAGGGTGAAAATTGAGGAGGAACTGACCATAAGGTTGCATGTACATTAAACAGTGGAAGTAGCACACATTAGACAGAGCTAAGCAACCCTAAAACCAGCAGATCAGATGAAATATCCGCAGTCCTGCCACATCCAGTTATGAATGATGGGGACAATTAAAAATTTAAGGAGAGTAGCAGATTCCTGAATAATAGTGGAGCTGTGCACATTAGTGCTAAGGACAAAGATGATATATGTGCAACCAATATCAGCCCAAGGTGTGAGTGGATAATCCTTCACTGCCTCCTGCTGAGGTCCCTAGGATCATTGATGTCAGTCTTCCACCAATTTGATTCACTCCAAATGATATCAAGAAACAGTTAGGCACGGGGTACACCAACTCTATTGGCCAATAACATCCAGAACACCAAGTTAAAGGCCAACAGGTTTATTTGGTAGCACAAGCCACCAGCTTTCGGAGCGCTGCTCCTTCATCAGGTGAGTGGGAGTTCTATTCACAAACAGGGCATATAAAGACACAAACTCAATTTACAAAATAATGGTTGAAACTCCCACTCACCTGATGAAGGAGCAGTGCTCCGAAAGTTAGTGGCTTTTGCTACCAAATAAACCTGTTGGACTTTGACCTGGTGTTGTGAGACTTCTTACTGTGTTTACCCCAGTCCAATGCCGGCATCTCCACACCAATAACATCCCGGCAGTAGCATTAAAGGCCTGTATCCCAGAACTGGTCATTAATCAAATTGTTCCTGTACAGTTACAACATTAACATCTACCCAACAATGTGGAAAACTGCCTAGATTTAACCTTTCCACAGAAAAGCAGAACAAATCCAAACCATCAGTCTAGTCTCAATCATCAGAAAAGTGATGGATGTTGTCACAAACTGTGCTATCAAGCAGCACTTGCTCAGCAATATCCTGCTCACCAGTGCTTAGTTTGAGCTCCATGAAGGCCATGCGCCTCAATACAGGCTTGGTCCAAACATCAAAGAAATATCAAGTAGTGGTGAGGTGAGAGTAAAAGCCCTTGACATTAAGGCAGCATTTGATTGAACGTGGCATCATGGAGCCCAGTTATAATTGAAATTAATGGGAATCAGAGGGAAACCTCTCACTGGCTGGACTCATACCAGGTACAAAGGAAGACGCTATGGTTGTGGGTCAGTCATCTCAACTCCAGGAGCTCCCCTGGATAGTGTCCTAGGCCCAACCATCTTCAGCTGCTTCATCAATGATCTGCCCTCCATCTAAGTCAGAAGTGGGGATGCTCGCTGACAATTGCATTGTGTTCAGTTTCATTTTTGCCTCCCCACATTGCAGCCAGTGTTCATATACAGCAAGATCTAGACAATATTCAGGCTTGGACTGAGAAGCGACATGTAACATTCGCACCACACAAGTGCCAGGCAATGACCACCTTGAACATGAGAGGATCTCATCGTCCTTGACATCCAATAGCATTGCCATCACTGAATTCCCTACTATCAACATCCTGGGGATTATCATTCAATGAAACAACTGGACCAGCCACATAAATACTGTGGTTACAAGGGCAGTTCAGGGGTTGGGAGTCCTGTGGTGAGTAACATCCCCTAACTCCTCAAAACCTTTCCACCATCAGCAAGGATGGAAGTTGGGGGTGAGTCCGTGTCACTCTGTTGCTTTTATTCAATGTATCTGCCAATCAGTCCAATCGGGAGTCCCCGAGGCAGGTCTGAGTGTGATGGAATGCAGGAGTGTGATTTAAACGTATTCTGTGGGGATTTGACAGGAAGGATGCTACAAGGTTACATTTCCCCATTAATTTACCGGATTTGGCTAGGACAGCATTTATTGGACATTCCTAATTTCCCTTGGGAATGTAGTGGTGAGCTGCCTTCTTGTACTTCTGCAGGCTTGTGGTGTAGGTACACCCACAGTGCTGTTAGGGAGAGAGTGACAAGATTTGGACCCAGTGACAGTGAAGGAACGGCAATATGTTTCCAAGTCAGGATGGTGAGTGACTTCTAGGTGGTGGTGGTGTTCCCAGATATCTGCTGCGCTTGCCCTTCTATATGGTAATGGTCATGAGTTTGGAAGGTGCTGCCTAAGGAGCCTTGGTGAGTTCCTCCAAGGTGCACTGTAGCAACCTACCAAGAATTCTTCAACACCAGCTCCCAAAACAGCAACTTCTGCCACCTAAATGGACAAAGTCAGCCAATGCATTGGTCACCTGCAAGTTCCCCTCCAAATCACAAACCATCTTGACTTGGAATTATATCGCTTTTCCTTCACTGTCACTGGTTTAAAGTCTTGGAACTCCATCCTGAACAGCACTGTGAGTGTATCACGTGGACTGCTGTGGTTCAAGCAAGTGATTCAGCACCATCTCCTCAAGAGCAATTTGGGATACGCAATAAAGGGACGGCGCGGTGGCACAGTGGGTAGCACTGTTGCCCCACAGCGCTAGAGTCCCAAGTTCAATTCTGGCCTCGGGTCACTGTCTGTGTGGAATTTGCACATTCTCCCTATGTCTCCAGTTTCTTCCCACAGTCAAAAGATGTGTGGGTTAGGTTGGTTGACTATGCGAAATTGTCCAACAGTGCCAGGGGGATTAGCAGGGTAAATATGTGGGGTTATAGGGATAGGGCCTGGCTGGGATTGTGGTCAGTGCGGACTTGATGAGTCGAATGGCCTCCTTCTGTACTGTAGGGATTCTGTGAATAAATGCTGGCTTTGTCAGCCTCTATATTATATTATTTCCCAATAAGCTCAACACTGATTATTATGTGAATATAATCCTAGGATTCCACATTTTACTGCCTCACTATAGTAAAGTGTTGAGGGGAATTGTATCCACATGGAAAGCTATAAGAAATACACTCGCTGAAGATCTGGCATTGTGAGCTTAACGTGATTATTTTTTATTTTAAAAACCAGAAGACATTACACCAGCGATGCTCACCTTCCAATTAAGAAAAAATTGGCAGGATTAATTAGCCTTTTCTTCTGAAGATGAATAATATTTCCATTTTTCCTCCTATGGTTACATGAAGGAATAGAGTACCACTATACCTTTTCAGAGCAGGCTAATGCAGTGTGCAATCCAAATATGTAGGTTTCAATATTTTTTCTCACTGGGTCTGGGTAGTTACCTTCCTTCTGTACAGAATTAGATGATAAATGATTGCTGCTTCCCAGACCAAAACGCTAATAAATAACTGACATGAGTGTTGCTTAATTATGTAAATCACTGCTACGTTTTTGAAATGACCGACTCCTCATCTTATGTTGCAGGTTCTCTTCTTCCCGTTGAGAATTACTGAACAAAATGTCATCCCAATGGGGTCAACACGATGTGAGGTGCACAAAAAATAATTAATGTCAACTTCCAATATCTTTAATATCCAAATGAAAAAAAAAGGCCTGAATGTGTTTTATATATGTGGCACCCAACCACATGAAATGAAACAGGCATAATCACTTGGCAATGTACAAACATGATCTTATAGAGGTCTATAAAATAATGAGGGGCATAAAACATAAGATAGTCAACATCTTTTCCCAAAGGTAAGGGAGTCTAAAACTAGAGGGCATAGGTTTAATGTGAGAGGGGAGAGATACAAAAGTGTCCAGAGGGGCGGTTCTTTTCACACAGAGGGTGCTGAGTGTCTGGAGGCAGTAGTAGAGGCGGGAACAATTTTGACTTTTAAAAAACATTTAGACATTTAAGTGGGTAAGATTGGTATAGAGCGATATGGGCCAAATGCGGGCAATTGGGACTAGCTTACCAGTTAAAAAAGTACGGTACGGACAAGTTAGGCCGAAGGGCCTGTTTCCATGCTGTAAACCTCTCTGACTCTATCTATGACTCTACAATTTTCAATCCCTTGAGTAAGGAACTCTTCCTCTCTCATGGATAGTGTCCTTGAAAGTTTGAATATCCCACTGAGATAAACTATTTTTCCTTTGTTACAATTATGTTTACCTCTTTTTTCCACTCTTCTATTTTCCACTATTTTGCACCATTTGTGTTTCTCAATTCAGCAGGAACACAGCAAACCTATACCTATTTCAATGAAAAATAATTACTCCATTCTCAAAGTTACAAAGCTAATGCACAGAGTGAACTGGGCAAGCCCAAATCCATCTCCCTGCTTGCTCCAAAAACCAAATTCAAATTGGATCCAATTCATGGTGCCCACAAGAGAGAAAAACAAGATCCAAGCTGACAAGATAAAGCATTGCATCCCATCTTGGGTTTGACCTGACACTTGATCTTAGCCAAAAGGCCGAGAAGCGATTCCTTCTTCGTTTCTTTTCTTTACTCTATTTTTAAATTTACACAGCAAATGCTCAGTGTGGACTGCGTAGACCCACATCTGATAACGTTATTATTTGCCCTTTCAATCAGAGGCCAAGTATCTTCCTTTACATTGTTACAGTTTGGCAATATTAGAAATTGGGCTTGTCTAACATGGGACAAAAAATTAGAATCTCGATTTTACTTTTACAGATTGCGATTGGGCAGACAAATATCAACTTCAAAATGGGATATAAGATGGAATCTAATGAGAACTTGGCAGAGTGTCATCTCTGCTGAGAAAACTGGCATGGAACTCTCCAGCTCCACTGGCCACTTTTCACTCCAGATCTTGGCCCTTTAATTTAAAGAAAGGAGTGGGCGGGGTTTGAACCATCGGTCTGATGGGATCAGGAACCGGCTCCACCGAGATCAGATCGCCTTTTTAAAAGGTGCCCCGATTACAGACAAATGGCGCTCTCCCCTCCTTCACCATAGAGGCATCCGTGGCCTCTCCCCCTCCACATTATCCCAGAATACCCCATGCACTCTCCCCCAATCACACCTGACACATTCCCACCCCAGCCCAGAATCCCCATTCCTCCCTGTATCTGCCCTCCCCCTACCCCCCACTCCCCACCACAAATAGATGAGTCCCCATACATGAGGTTTGCTGTGGCACTGTCCCCAGCACAAGTTGATGCTGCCAGGTTGTCACTGGCAGGTTGTTACTGCCACGTTGTCACTGCCAACCTGGCAGTTCCAACCTCTGCTGAGGTCATTGCCAGGGCACTGCCTGTCAAATCCCTCTGCCTCAGGGTTATACTGACCTTTGCAACCCCTAGGGGGGAAAAACTGCAGCAGGCGACGGTGCAGAGGGACCTCGGGGTCCTTGTGCATGAGTCGCAAAAACCCAGCCTGCAGGTGCAGCAGGTGGTCAGGAAGGCGAATGGGATGCTGGCCTTCATAGCGAGGGGGATTGAATATAAAAGTAGGGAGGTCTTGCTGCAGCTGTATAGGGCATTGGTGAGGCCGCAGCTGGAGTACTGTGTGCAGTTTTGGGCGCCGCACCTGCGCAAGGATATTTTGGCCTTGGAGGGAGTGCAGAGGAGGTTTACTAGGCTGATACCGGAGTTGAGGGGGTTGAGCTATGAGGAGAGGCTGAATAAACTAGGCTTGTACTCGTTAGAGTTTAGAAGAATGAGGGGAGATCTCATTGAGACGTATAAGATGATGAATGGGATGGATAGGATAGAGGTGGAAAGACGCATTGAGACGTATAAGATGATGAATGGGATGGATAGGATAGAGGTGGAAAGACTCTTCCCGCTCAAAAAAGACAGTAGGACTAGGGGGCACAGCCTCAAGATAAAGGGGGCGCGGTTCAGAACGGAGTTGAGGAGGAACTTCTTCACTCAAAGGGTGGTGAATCTCTGGAATTCTCTGCCCGTTGAAGTGGTGGAGGCTGCCTCGCTAAATATTTTTAAGAAGCGGGTTGATGGGTTTTTGATAAGAGAGGGGATTAAGGGTTATGGGGAGAGGGCGGGAAAGTGGAACTGAGCCACGACAGATCAGCCATGATCTTATTGAATGGCGGGGCAGGCTCGAAGGGCCAGATGGCCTACTCCTGCTCCTATTTCTTATGTTCTTATGTTCTTATGTTCTTATTCACGTCCAGATGAACTGTTGTAAACTTTGCTGAGGTGTCATCATGTCAGCGAGGAATGAATATCTGGTGAGGGAGAAAAATTGGTGTGAGGGGTATATAACTATATATAAACATTTTAAAACGTATTGAAAACAGGTTCACGGCCATTATGGATGTGAACCTGATTATGTCACTGGAAGGGACAGGGAAAATTGAATATTTTCCAGGTTTTGCTGGATCTTGCGCCCCCACAACCAATCTCGTGGATGTAGAATGCAAGCTCAAGATCCCACCTATAGGTAAAATACTCCTGATCTTTAATATGTATTCTACTTACAAACTTAATTATTTTGCAAGTTGTTGGAAAATTCCAGAGTATGTCCTGGGCACATGGGGTTCTTGATTATGTTGGCTGCTTTTCCAAGGTCAGCATGGAGGGACCAGGACAGGTTATTGGTGATCTAGACTTTTAGAAGCTTGAAGCTCTTGACTATTTCTACTTCATCCCCACTGATGTAGACAGGGGCAAGTCCCCCACTACGCTTGCTGAAATAGATGACTATCTCCTTTTTACTGACATTGAGGGAGTTGTCGTCTCACCAGTTCACCAGATTCTCTGTCTCTTTCCTGTACTCTGTCTCATCATTGTTTGAGATCGGACCCACTACGGTGATGTCACCAGCAAACTTGAAAATCGAGTTGGAGGGAAATTTGGCCACACAGTCAGAGGTGTATAAGGAGTATAGTAAGTGGCTGATGACACAGCCTTGTGGGGCACCGGTGTTGAGGATAATTGTGGAGAAGGTATTATTGCCTAACCTTACTGATTGCGATCTGTGGGTTAGGAAGCTGAGGATCTATCCCCGTAACCTCCTCCAGCGCTACAGACTTCTGAGATCTCTGCCTTCTCTCAATTCTGGCTTCCTGTGCATTGTAAATATTATTAGTTCCACCACTGGGGCTGTGTCTTTATTTGTCTGGAGGTCGTAGGCTCAGGAATTCTCTACCTAGACTTCTCTCTCCTCCTTAAAGTCAATCTTAAAAATCTACCATCCCTGATAACTCGTTAGGTGCCTGTCAGATTTTCCTGATAATCTCTCCTGCGGACCGATACGGTGCTTTTTATTATTCTAAAGTGGTATATGAATGTAAGTTGTGGCTGTTATAAAATCTTGTGCAGCAATATAGGCCTGTTAGCAGCTCCTCTGCCCAGTCTATTGACCTGAGTTCCAATGTAGCACGTGATATAAAAGAAAATGCTTCAAAATCAGACAGGGAAGCAAAAGCAAACAAATCCCTTAAAACTATGATACAGGCTGGCTGCATGAATTGAACTTACTGAAAGTCAGCAGAGGTGCTGGTGGCAGCCTTCCATTTATGAAAATAAAACTGAACATGCCCTGAGGTATAAAATTAACATAGGTATTTGGATGCCAGGATGAACTGATGTGGAGATACCAGCGTTGGACTGGGGTGGACACAGTAAGGAGTCTCACAACAGCAGGTTAAGGTCCAACAGGTTTATTTTGGAATCAAGAGCTTTTGGAGCACTGCCCCTTCATCAGGTGAGGATGAACCATGATCGATGGCAACTGTTAAATGCTTAATTATACCACCCAGGTAAAGCACAGATGTTTAATTATTTCATTGTGGAAAATAATCAAAGTTTAGATTAATACGGCTGACTTTTGATGGCCTCCAGGCATTGAGGTTAGCTACTAACATGGTCACACCATCACTTATTGTTTACCATGGACCAACAGACACCTCCATTGCACAATTAAATGAAGCCTCTGTGTCAAGATCTGGGGTATAATTGCAGACTATTTAATAAGAACAAAGAACAAAATCAGCCCGGGAAACAGGCCCTTCGGCCCAACGAGCCCGCGCCGCCATCTCAACACCACCAGTCCACCTCTCTACCCACAACCCCCGTCTAATGTTTTATGGCCATCCAGAATGAGGGAAACTGATTTAGGGACAATTTATTCCTGCCAATCAGCCTAACAGCACATCTTTGGGGTGTGGGAGGAAACCGGAGCACCTGGAGAAAACCCACTCAAGCACGGGGAGAATGTGCAAACTCCCACAGACACTGGCCCAAATCCATGTGTCTGCACAGCAATCAGTGATAGTCACTGAGCTGTCGTCTTGCCCAGTATCTTGTCCAGTTTAGGCACACACTAACGACATGAAGCACTAGGCCAATCTCAAACAACCAAGAGCGGCCCCAGTACGACCCATCGCATGTATGCCCCTCATTGGACACGAGGTGGACCAACTTATAACCTGTGAATGAAAAGAGAAAAAACATTATTATCATACTAAACCCATTTACATTACCAGGGACGCCCCAATGCTAATGACCCTTATTTAAAAGGATCTCCTATATCCACCCATCTCCAATTCAGTCATGTGCCTGTCTAAGTTACTCTTAAAGGACTCTAGCGTGTTTGCCTCCACCACCTTACTTGACAGAGCATTCCATACCCCCACTACCCTCTGTGTGAAAAACCTCCCTCTAATATCCGTGTTGTACCTCTCCCCCCTCACCTTAAGTCCATGGCCCCTCGTACTGCGTGTCTCTAACATAGGAAATAACCTACCTCTGTTTAATCTATCTATACCCTTCATAATCTTATATACCTCTATTAGATCCCCCCTCAGTCGCCGTCTTTCAAGGGAAAACAGCCCCAATTTCTTCAATCTTTCCTCATACCCCAGTCCTTCCATACCAGGCAACACCCTGGTAAACCTCCTCTGCACTCTCTCCAGAGTCTCCACGTCCTTCCGGTAGTAAGGCAACCAGAACTGGATGCAGTACTCCAAATGCAGCCTAACCAACGTTCTGTACAACTGCAACATTAGACTCCAGCTCTTATATTCTATACCCCTTCCTATAAAGGCTAACATACCATAGGCTTTCTTCACCACACTCTCCACTTGCACTGCCACCTTCAAAGACTTGTGCACTTGCACCCCCACGTCTCGCCGCAATTCTATACTCCTTACGGGCTTACCCTTTATCATATAACTCCCCCCTACATTATTCCGGCCAAAATGCATCACCTCACATTTATCCGGATTAAACTCCATTTGCCACGTATCTGCCCAATCAACCAGCCTATCAATATCCCGCTGTATTGCCAGACACTGCTCCTCACTGCCTGCCAATCCAGCCATCTTGGTGTCATCAGCAAATTTGCTGATCACACCACCTACTCTCTCTTCCAAATCATTTATATACACTACAAAGAGAAGAGGTCCCAGTACTGAGCCCTGCGGCACACCATTAGTGACAGACCTCCAGCTAGAAAAGGACCCCTCCACTACTACTGTCTGTCTCCTCTTTGCAAGCCAGTTCTCTACCCATCTAGATACCTGACCACATATCCCATGAGCTTTAATCTTCTGTACCAACCTACCATGAGGGACTTTGTCAAATGCCTTACTGAAATCCATATAGACGACATCAATGGCTCGACCTTCGTCGACCGTTTTTGTCACCTCCTCAAAGAATTCCACCAGATTCGTAAGGCAAGACTTCCCCTTGACAAAGCCATGCTGCGTATCTTTAATCAGATCGCAACACTCCAAGTGCGCATACATCCTATCCCTAAGAATCCTCTCCATCAACTTACCTACCACTGACGTTAAGCTCACCGGCCTATAGTTACCCAGGCTATCCCTCCTACCCTTTTTAAACAACGGTACCACGTTCGCTATCCTCCAGTCCTCTGGGACCTCACCTGTGCCCAAGGAAGAGACAAAGATTTGTGTCAGAGGCCCAGCAATCTCATCCCTCGCCTCTCTAAGCAGCCTAGGATAAATGCAATCAGGCCCCGGAGATTTATCAGTTTTAATGCCCTCTAAAAGCCCTAACACCTCTTCCCTCGTAATCGATAGATCTTTCAATTGGTCTACCGCTCCCTCAATGACCATACTAGACATCAAGCCCCTCTCCTTCGTGAATACCGACGCAAAGTATTCATTCAGGATCTCCCCCATTCCCTCTGCCTCTAAGCACAATTCCCCACGTCTGTCCCTGAGAGGACCGATTTTACCCCTAGCCACCCTTTTGTTCTTAAGATAGGAGTAAAACGCCTTTGGATTCTCCTTAACCCTACCTGCCAAAGCCATCTCATGCCCCCTCTTTGCTCTCCTAACTCCCCATTTGAGATCCCTCCTACTCTCTCTGTATTCCTCCAACGCTCTCTCCGTTCCCAGCTGCTTAGACCTGACATACGCCTCTCGTTTCTTCCTAACCAGGTCTTCTATATCTCTAGTAATCCACGGCTCTCTAATCCTACCTTTCCCATCCTTTCTCCTAACCGGCATATGCCTTTCCTGCACCCTTTGCAGTTTTCCCTTGAAAGACTCCCACATGCCTAACGTGGTCTGGCCTTCCAACAGCCTATCCCAGTCTGTATCCCTAAACTCCTGCCTAATCTGGCTGTATCTAGCCTTCCCCCAATTTAGCACCCTCCCTTTAGGACAGCACTCATCTTTTTCCATTCGTATCCTAAAGTAGATAGAGCTGTGGTCGCTATTAGCCACATGTTTGCCTACTGCAACCTCAACCACCTGACCCGGCTCATTTCCCAGAACTAAATCCAGTATTGCCCCTTCTCTAGTCGGGCTATCTACATACTGTTGCAAGGATCCTTCCAATACACATCTTACGAATTCCTCCCCATCAGACCCCCCAGCTCTAGGCACCTTCCAATCCACCCCAGGGAGATTAAAATCTCCCACTACAACAACCCTATCCTTCCTACACTTATCCAAAATGTCCCTACTTATACCCTCTTCCACTGCCCACGGGCTATCGGGCGGCCTATAGTACACTCCTAGCATAGTAATGGCCCCCTTCCTACTCCTCAACTCTACCCACAGAGACTCAATTTCCAACCCCTCCATGTTATCCTCCCTCTGCACCGCTGTGATCTGCTCCCTAACTAAGAGTGCCACTCCCCCTCCTCTTTTCAACCCTCCCCTATCACGTCTAAAAAACTTATACCCTGGAACATTTAGCTGCCAGTCCTGCCCCTCCTTTAACCATGTCTCTGACACTGCCACCACATCTAAATTCCTCGCGAACATCAAGGCCCTAAGTTCATCCGACTTTCCCGTCACACTCCTCGCATTAAAACAGATGCACCTAAGACCCTCAGGCCCACTCGGATCCTCCTTCTCCTGGGAGATTTTCCTATCAACTAGACTTACCCTGACCTCCAACTCACTCCCAGTGCCTGAGCTGTCTCTCTCCTCCCCACCCCCCCTCCATACTAGTTTAAACCCTGCCTAAACACTCCAGCCAACCTCCCAGCTAAAATATGTGTCCCCTTCCCATTTAAGTGTTCCCTATCCCTCTTATACAAGTGCCCTTCCTTTGCAAAGACTTCCCAATGGTCAATAAAACTAAAACCCTCTGTCCTGCACCAATCCCTCAGCCACGCATTCAGCTGCAGGATCTCATTATTCTTATCCCTGCTATTGCTGGGCACTGGCAGCAGCCCAGAGATCGCCACCCTGGAGGCCCTACACTTCAGCCTGGTTCCCAACTCCCTGAGCTGCGTACGTATTTCCCGCCTGCTCTTCCTTCCTATGTCCTTCTCTCCTACGTGTATAATTACATCCGCCTGGGTCCCTTGGCCCTTCAAGATTCCCTCTACCCTCTTCGACACATCCTGTACCCCTGCTCCAGAGAGGCAGACCACCATCCTGGAGTCCCGCTTTTGCCCACAGAACCACCTATCAATTCCTCTAACCCTCCCGTCCCCCACCACTATCTCACATCCAGCCCCCTTCCTTCCCTCTGAGGCATTCCGGTCTTCCCCTCGTGCCCTTTCCACCTCAGTTGGCGCCTTACCCCTGCTATCTTGAGAGACTACCCCTGGGGTAGCCTTTAGAACATTACTCCTCTTCTTTTTCCCCTTCCTAACTGGAACCCACCCATCCGCCCTCCTTGACTCTGAGATCCCCTCTTGAATCTGGTTCCTATTCATTAGTGCCTCATTTTCCCTCACTAAAAATAAATCCTCCAGCCTCAACTCCAGTTGCTTAACCCGGGCCCTCAAACACTGCAACTCCAGACATTTGGTGCAGATGTGGACTCTCCGGAGATGCTGCGTCTCCAGGAACTCCCACATATTGCACCTTAAACAGCTGACACGTCTCCCCATAGTCCCTGCCATTTATTTGACTACCCTCAGACCTATGGACACACTTTGGAAAACTTGACCAGTAACTCACCTTGCCTAACCCTGTCTCGCCTAAGCCCTGTGAGCCAAAGCCCTTGCAGTACTCACTCAGCACCCACATCACTCCAATGCCCGCTCCTAATGCTGCCCACTATCTACTGTGGCCTTGTTTTTATACTCCCTCACTCCCTTCCCAACAGCCCTTGCACCTAGGACCCTCTATGGAAAGCACAAAGGGAAAAAAAGAACCCACAACCCAGCAATGCAATAAAGTGCTAAATTACACCAGAGAAATCGGCGGATTATGGACCAAAATGAATGATTTTAAGTATAATTTATGGGCAGGTCAGCCTGTGCTAAATGCTGGTCAGAAATCATACATTTAACCTACCAGGTTGTGCCGCATGAAAAACCAAGTTTAGAAGTTGCTGTCTTTTTCTAAAGGGCTTGTTCTTTTTTTCATAGAATCATAGAAACCCTACGGTGCAGGAGGGTATTGGGCCCAACAAGCCAGCACCAACAGCAATCCCACCCAGACCTATCCCCGTAACACCACTTATTTATCCTGCTGATCCTCCTCACACGAATGAGCAATTTTGCACGACCAATCAACCTAACCCGCACATCTTTGGACTGCGGGAGGAAATCAGAACACCCGGAGGAAACCCATGCAGACACGAGAAGAGTGTGCAAACTCCACAGTTTTCAGGTGAGGGGGAGGGGATATTCTAATCTCGAATATTGTGAGATCCACGCAGGGACGTGAGGAATGAGTTCACCATGCCTTTTTGTGTCAGATCTACTTAACTCTTATTCATGTAGTCATTCTAAAAAAATCCACAACATGCACAGGATGGGCCCACCTGCCTCAGTGCTGGTCTCTCACTGTTCCATTTAGCAACCATCTGGGTCAATTCAGAACCTGAAGGCAAAGCTCTGCTTTCACTGTCCCTCTGCCCTCTTTAAAACAACAATACTGAGTACAACAGGCGAGGATAGAAATAAGGATGACACAGTTACCTGACGAGTTTACTGTTTTGCTGTGTGTGTTAGCAATAATGGGGCGGGAGGAGGGAGAGCACAGAGTCAATGAAGCTGAATGGGATGCAAAATGACAAAGCAAATGATGGCATCTTTTTGGATGTGCTTTAAGTTTATTAGAAATAATTGGAGGGCACTTACTTCAGAGTGGCATACTCCCATTTCTTATCGCCATGTTTTGATGCTTCAGGGTTTGTGGTTTATAGATGGTAGGTGGCAGCAACTCCCTATCGTAGAATCATAGAATCCCTCCACCGCAAAAGGAGGCCATTCAGTCCATCGAGTCCACACCGATCACAATCCCACCCAGTGTCTATCCCCATAACCCTATGCATTTACCCTAGCTATTCCTCCTGACACTAACAGGCAATTTAGCATGGGCAATCCACCTAACATACACATCTTTGGAGTGTGGGAGGAAACCGGAGCATCCGGAGAGAACCCACGCAGACACAGGGAGAACGTGAAAACTCCACACAGGCAGTGAGCCGAGCCTGGAATCGAACCCAAGTTGCTCACAGTGCGAGGCAGCAGTGCTAACCACTGTGCCACCATGCCTCTCCTCCACTAAACACAGCATGTGGCCTGTGGGACAGTGCAGTTAGAGTATGGTGCTCTATATGTGGTATATTACACAGATAATGTGTGCTGTATGTAACTGCTAGGATTATACAGATAGTATATAATGGATAGCCATTATACAGTGTTTGGCGTTTACTTTTTGCACAATGCAACATAGCAAAAGTAGATTGTTTTTTAACCCATCTGTGCAGTTAATTGGTGAAAAATGCAATCTCTTATTTACAATATAGTATTCAGGGTAATAATATTAAAAATGCATCCGACAAGTACATTGTGGCTGTGGAACATATGCGGCTTTGGTTGTCAGGGATGTATTGAAAGGCTGAGGAGTCACAGATATTAAAGAACTTGAGGGGTTAGGAAATTAAACACAGATTCAGGAAATGTGATATTAAAAAACAAAACGAACCTGAAAATGTTCAGTATGTCAGGCAGCATCTATGAAGAGAATTAAGAATGTAAAGCTTCAGGCGTGAATCTTTAGTTTGAATTGGAAAATAACTCCTGTTGAACATCATTTAAAAATAAATAAAAGTGCGATGACTAAATGTCTAGTGATATTAGCCAGATGAATGGTATCTTAAGATTTCACTCATTCATAGAAATCATAGAAACCCAACAGTACAGAAAAAGGCCATTTGGCCCAACAAGTCTGCACCAACCACAATCTCACCCAGGCCCTACACCCATATCCCTACGTATTTTACCCACTACTCCCTCTAACTTACACATCTCAGGACATTAAGAGCAATTTTTAGCACGGCTAACCCGCACATCTTTGGACTGTGGGAGGAAACTGGAGCACCCAGAGGAAACCCACACAGACAAGAGGAGAATGTGCAAACTCCACACAGACAGTGACCCAAGCTGGGAATTGAACGCAGGTCCCTGGAGCTGTGAAGCAGCAGTGCTAACCACTGTGCTGCCGTGCCACCCACTCATTCCACACCCCATTTGAAGAAATTTTAAGTGGGTCCCCATATAAACAAATTAACATTTCACTTCATTGGTAATATTCAGCAGCTGTTTAATGCAATAGTAATGATTCCACAGGGATATTGATATGGCCTACTGCGGTCCCTTTTTAAAAAAAGATAGTCAACTCTTCTCAAACTCCTTAACTCAGTTAGAAGTGTGCATGTGACTTGTTTTTGATTTGATCTGATTTATTATTGTCATATGTAACAGCATACTGTGAAAAAATACTGTTTCTTGCACACTTTACAGACAAAGCATACCAACATAGAGAAGGAAAGGAGAGGGTGCAGAATGTAGTGTTACAGTCACAGCTATGGTGTAGAGAAACAGAAGAGTTAGAATAGAGTTTTAAAAGCATGGAATGAGAGCAAAAGATAGAGGGTATGCTGGGCACAACTCACAAGAAGTCCCCACGCTCCGGCGCAATAATATCACTGTGGAAACAAACTTCAGGGTGAGATATTCCTCTAAATGAAAAGTGTAAGAATGCCTACTTTAATCAAAAAGTTACTAACATAACCAGAGTCAGTAATTGCACTTAATCTCTAAGTTCCTGTCTCAATCAACAATGGGGAAAACATAGGCTTTCGTTTATGGAATTCATCCTACAGTTACATGAAAAGTATTGAGGTGACATCTTCCAAATTCTTTTCCCTCAAACGCATCATATTATTTCCACTGATGGCCCAGCTAGAATGACAAATGGCAACAACTTACTGGATTGTATTACACAACAGTCTTGGTTGCTTTGTCAATTGCTTTCATGAACTGTCATTCAGCAAGACCCTAAGTGTCATTCATTTTCATCCTGGTGCTAACATTTCGAAATTTAAATCTTTGAACAATTTGAGACAATATTGAACATAGAACATTACAGCGCAGTACAGGCCCTTCGGCCCTCGATGGTTCCACTGGTCGGTGCAACAATCTAATGACCCTCTAACCTAAACTATTCCAATGTTATCCATATGCCTATTCACAGACCATTTGAACGCCCTTAAAATTGGCGAGTCCACAACTGCTGCAGGCAGGTATTCCACACCTTCACTACCCTCTGAGTAAAGATAGGTATAGGTATAGGTAAAGACAGTCCTTTTGACACTTGAACTCAGGCTGTCTATCTATCCTTCTTCCAATTGACTCCAATCCTCAACATTCTTTCCTGGTCCCAACTGTTAAACATACCACACAAATACAGAATTGTTACAGCACAGAAGGAGGCTATTTGGCCCATTGCATCTGCACTGGGTCTCCAAATTGACATAATTCCATTCTGCCTTTTCCCTGTACCTGTGAACATTATTTGAATACAATCAATCATCTGGGGCAGCACTGCGGTTAGCACTGCTGTCTCAGTGCCAGCAATCCAGGTTCAGTTGTGGCCCCAGGTCACTGTCTGTGTGGAGTTTGCACATTCTCCAGAGGCTCTGGTTTCTTCCCACAGTCCAGCAATGTGTGGGTTAGGTTGATTGGCCATGCCAAATTGCCCCTGAGTAACAGGAGGATTAGCAGGGTAAACGTGATGGGTTGTTGGAATAGGGCCTGGATGAATTATTGTCGGTGCAGACTCAATGGGCCAAATGACCCCTTCTGCATGGTACAGATTCTATGATCTAATGACCTTTTGAATGTCTCGACTGAACCTGCTTCTACTACACTTCCAGACAGGGCATTCCATTTCACTTGTGCTGGAAGTTTTCTCACATCACATTCCATTGCACAAGCAAATACTTCCTGAAATGGCCTTTAACTGCCCTATACAATCACAGATTTTGAGTATTTTGGTGGTTATTATAGTTGAAATGCATTCAGCACAAATTATAGACTACAGTTTTAATTAAATTCCCACTGAAAGTCAGAGTCAGTTAATTAACATTTGCAGTAAAGTCAATCATCCATTGGTTTATTCTAACTCTTTGGTTGAACAAAGAAATAACCAATTATCATAAGACCATAGACATAGAAACATAGAAAATGGGAGTAGGTAATTCAGCCCTTCAAGCCTGCAATACTATTCATTATAATCATCAGCATTACGATCATCTGACTCACTAACTTATTCCTGATTTCCCCCATATCCTTTGATCCCTTTAGCTCAAAGACTTAGCCTTAACTTCTTCTTGAAAACATACAACATTTTGGCCTCAGCAGCTTTTTACCATAGAGAACACCACAAGCCGCCCACTCTGAGTGAAGAAGTTTCTCCTCATCTCAGTCCCATATCCTCAGACTGTGGCATCTGGTTCTGGACTCCCCCACCATTAGAATTTTATAGATTGTTCTGAGATCCCTTCTTTCTTCTAAACTCCAGCAAATATAATCCAAACCGACTCACTCTCCTCTTATGTCAGTCCTGCCATCCCAGGAAATCAGCCTGGTAAACCTTTGCTGCACTCCCTCTATAGCAAGAACATCCTTCCTTTGATAAAACCAAAACTGCGCACGATACTCCAGGTGTGGCCTTACAAAGGCCTGTATAACTGCAGCAAGACATCCTCGCTCCAGCACTCAAATCCTCTCGCTATGAAGGTCAACATGACATTTGCCTTCTTCCCTATCTGTTTCACCTGCATGCTTACCTTCAGCAACTGGTGTAGACAACCAGTCTTGCTGCAAATTCCCCAATCAATATACCTTCACACAATAATGTCTTCCTGCTTTTTCTATCAAAGTGGATAATCTCACATTATACTGCATTTATCCATTCGCTCAACCTGTCCAAATCACACTGATGCATCTCTACATTTTCCCCACAGCTCACCCTCCCATCCAGCTTTGTGTCATCTGCAAATCTGAAGATATTACATTTAGCTCCTTCATCCAAGTCAGTAATATACATTGTGAATATCTGGAGTCTAAGTACTGATCCTTGCAAGATCTCAATAGTTGCTGCCTGCCAGTTTATTCCTACTGTTTCCTGTCTGTCAACTAGTTCTCTATTCATTTTAATACACAACCCCCAATGCCATGTGCTTTAATTTTACACACTAATCTCTGAAGTGGGACCCTGTAGAAAGCCTTCTGAAAGGCTAAACAAACCATGTCCACTGGCTCTGCCTCCAATTCTACTGGTTACATCCTCAATGAATTCTGGTAGACTTTGTCAAGCATGATTTGTCTTTTACAAATCCATGCTGGCTCTGTCCTGATCCCGCACTGTTTTCTGAGTGCTCTGCTATTAAATCTTCTACAATGAACTCTAGCATTTTGCCCATAATCAACTCAAGGCTAATTGGTCGACAATTACCTATTTTCTCTCTACCTCCCTTTTTGAATAGTGAGGTTACACTTGCTCCCCTCCAAGCCATAGGAACTGTTCTAGAGTCTACAGAGCTTTGGAAAAAGACCACCAACACATCCACTATTTCCAGGGCCACTTCTTTTAAGTATTCTGGGATTATTGGGCCTTGGAGATTTCCTCAACACCATTTTTGTCAGTTCCTCCCTCTCACTAAACCATGTTCCCCAACATTTCTGGTATGTACCATGTACCCTAAATATGATCAAATGCATGCTTCACTTCCCCTATCCACATAGATTCATCTTTTGCTCAACAGTGAAGACCTAAACCAAATTTCAAGGTAGTGCACTATTTGCTGGCCATTTTCTGTAAAGCATAACTTAAAGTTAATTTCTTAGTCGTAAGTAGGCTTACATTCACACTAATGAAGTTACTGTGAAAATCCCCTAGTTGCCACAGTCCAGGGCCTGTTCAGATACACTGAGTATTTAACATGGCCAATGCACTTAACCTGCATATCTTTGGACTGTGGAAGGAAACCCACACAGACACGAGGAAAATATGCAGAGTCCGCACAGACAGTGACCCAAGCCGGGAATCGAACCCAGTTCACTAGCACTGTGAGGCAGCAGTGCTAACCACTGTGCCAAACAAGGTGGTCAAATGGACAGTGCAAATTCACTAGTGGGTGATAATACAATGGAGGCTTGCTCCTATGTTTCACCATAAATGAACTTTTCAATATTAACTAAGCTGCAGGAGTGAATTGGTATGAAGTACTTCCGCACATCATGGGTGGGTATACGTCATAAGTTTCAGTACAAGGGATCAGATTGAGGGGTTTTATTTGTAAGGAGAAACCAAATGGTTTTAGAATAGAGATCTGATAAAAGTTGTTCAAAACTGAGATTTAGCAAGAAAATACTGGTTATGGAGGCAGGGAATACATTTAAAACCTGAAGAACAAATGGAGATTTTTTTTTACACACACCAGTTATTAGAAAATGGATTGCCAACTGGAAGTGCTGGAAGAAAATGCACCATAGCTTTTTAGAAGGAAACAAATATTAGAAGAAACATTTAAAAGGTAAGGAAACGAGCGGGCAAATGAAGTGAAGTGGCCACGTCTCAGATCCTGGGCAGACACAGAGTTTCTTGTGCTGTGATTCTACACATCATGGTTGTATAACTCCTTGCAACTGTCCAAAAATACCACTGCTGGAAAGTGGCCACCAAACCTCCCCTTGTAATAAATGCTATTTTTTTTAGACCAAAAATCTATAAAATGCTGATAGTGGGGCCCATCATTATCCAAATACTGATCAGGTTAATGTTAGAGTAAAGGGCAAGGAGTGGAGGATTTCTGCAGCATTCAGGAAAACTTTCTCAAACAGCCCAACCAGAAAGGAGGCGTTACTGGATCTGGTGCTAGGAAGCAAGGTGGGCCAAGTTTGTGGGAGGCTAAGGATAATCATTGTATCATAAACTTTAGACTAGCGAGAGAGAAGAACAAGGGACAATCTAAACTGGAACTCCTAAATTGGAAAAGGGCTAGGGACGAGGGGATCATTTTACCAGGGTTCCCTCATCAAAATCATTTGTATATGGGTCCCAGCACAGATATTAACAGGAAAACTGTAATGAAAAAATGGGTGATCTTTAAGAAAGAGTGCTTCATGTACTGGCTGAGTTCATGGTGTGGACGGTTAGGGAGCCAAAAACAGCAACTCTTTGATCATTGGTGATATGGAGATTAAGATAAAACAAAAAAGGTACATGAGGTAGGTTCAGTGAATGCTTCATATAAAAACTAGGTCAAATGTAATAGGTTGGGAGGTGGGAAGGGGGTGAATGGGAAATAAGGCTGGTGAAGTACAAGTTGATGATTGCAATGCAATGGGAGCTGTCTTTGAATTTAGGAAAGCTTATGATACCACGTAAAAGGGTCGTTAGAAACATAGAAAATAGGAAATCATTCCGCCCTTTGAGCCCGCTCCGCTGTTCATCATGATCATGGCTAGTCACCCAACATACACTGATCCCACCTTCCCTCCAGATTCTTTGATCCCTTCACCTCAAGTGCTATATCTAACTGCTTCTTGAAAACATGCAATGTTTCAGCCTCAATTACTTTGTGGTAGCAACTTCCATAGGCTGACCACACTGAGTGAAAACATTTCTCCTAATCTCTGTCCTCGTCTGTGTCATTAGACTGTGACTCCTGGTTTTGGACAGCCCCACCATCAGGAACATCCTTCTTGCATCTACCCTGTCTAGTCCTGTTTCTATGAGATTCTACCCCTCCCCCCCCACCCAACCAATTCTCCAGCAAATACAATCCTAACAGACTCCTCTCTCCTCCTTGTACGCTCGTCCTGCCATCCCAGAAAGTCTGATAAACCTTCTCTGTACTCCCTCTAGGTCAAGAGTATACCTCCTCTGATAAGAACAAAACTGACACAATATTCCAGGAGTGGCCTCACCAAGGCCCTATATAATTGCATTAAGACATCCCTGCTCCTGCATTCGAATTCTCTCACTATGAGGGCCAACATACCATTTGCCATTTTTACTGCCTGCTGTACCTGCATGCTTACTTTCAGTGATTGGTGTACAAGGACACCCAGGTCACATTGCACATTCCCTTCTCTCAATTTACAGCCAGATAGCAACCGCCTTCCCACTTTTGCTACCAAATGGATAATCTCATTTATTCAAACGATACTGCATCTGTCATTCATTTGCCCATTCACTCAACTTGTCCAAATAGAAACAGAAGCTAGAAGCAGTAGGCTATTCGGTACTTCAAGCTTGCGCCTCCATTCATCATGGCTCATCATCAAATTCAATAACATGATCCCTCCCTCCACCCCCTATATCCCTTGATCCCCATCTAATTTCTTATTGAAATCACATTGAAGATCACTGCATCTTCCTCACAGCTCACCCAGCTGTGTCATCTGCAAATTCAGAGACATTAAATTCAGTTTCCTCATCTAAAATCAGTTATATAGTGAACTGATGGGGGCCACACTGATCCGTGCAGTACCCCATTAGTCACTGCCTGTCATTTGGAAAAAAACCTGTTTATTCTTGTTCTTTGTTTCCTGTCCGCCAACCAGTTTTCTATCCATCTGGTCCCATGTGCTTTAATTTTACACACTAATCTCTTATTTGGGACTTTGTCAAAGCCTTTTGAAAGTCCAAATAAACCACATCCACTGGCTCCCCCTCATCAACTCCACTAGTTACATCCTTGAAGGAGCAACAAAATTGAGGCAAGCAATTGTTCTCCTTGAAGTAAAGGTGATTGAGGGGTGATGTAGTCAAAGTTTACAAGCGTACAAGCTTAGATGTAGCAGACGAAGAAAGTCTCTTCTCATTAGCTGACGATACAAGGACTAGGAAATACACATTAAAGATTGTGGACAAAAGGTGCTTGCGAATTGTGAAGAATGTGGTAATGAACTAAACATTTTGCCCTCAAGGCATTGGGCATGAAAACAATCAATGGCTTTTAAAGGAAATTGGATGGGCACTTGAAGGAAACAAACATTCAGGGCTACTGGATCCAAGGGTTAGATTTTAAGTACCAGAAAATCATTGCAACCATCATGGTTTCTGGCACATTCAAAATAATTAATGTACTATCACAAGTTATTCTATATCTCAAAATAGTTTTTGGTGAAAGAAACCATTCTTCTGTTTCCCACATTCTATCATGTAGGCGAAGTAGGGATAATGTTAGTGATTTTTTTTATTTTGGAAAAGGGCTACGGAATCCAACAGCCCAAAAAGACTATTCAGCCCATTATGCTTCTGTACGCTCTTTGAAAATCATCTAATTAGATCCAGTCCCCAGCTTCTTCCCCATAACTCTGCAATTCTCTTTTTAAGCAAGTAATCAACTTGTTTTTCAAAGTTCTCAAAATTTGCTTCTATCACCCTTTCAGACAATGCATTCAAGATTGTAATAACTGCATAAAAAGTATTAATCCCCCCTCTTGTTCTTTTGCCATTACAAAATAAACACTATCAGACAGGGGAAGAAAAGGACTAAAATTGAAGGCATTAAAAGGTCAGTGAGATAGACCAATACACAATGTCTCCCCCACCCCTTCATCACCAAGACTGTCTGATTCAATGACCAGCACAACTCTTGTCCTGATGCTGCAGTGAATGTAATTGGGGTGAATAATTATGAAATATCAAAAATGAAATACTAAAAATTGTACACAAAATGCACAGAAAGCAACAAAACTGTAACATACACTATTTCAAACAGGTTTATTAGCATAGCGGTTCCTTGATTTTATCAGTCCTCTCTGCACATCTGGATGGTATACAGTTTGCCTGTACGTGATGGTTCATCATTGTAGATCAACTGCTGCTGTGGACAAAACTACAAAATAACATTTTTACATTTTAAAAACGTTTGCCATTTTATTTGCAACTATTTTAAATACAAAGAATATAGACGGATATATTTCCCATTTATAATTTCATGTAAACAAAAGTAGCAGAAATGTATACAACAGTTTTTTTTCTCCAATCTGACCTGTCAATGAATTAAATGGTAGTTCATGTATTACTGATTAAAAAGTTTTTGCTAATTCATATTAACTAAAGCTCAAACTCCTTAGATCTGTTAACAATTGCAATAAAGTCAATCATCCATAAGTTTATCCTGACCCTGTGGTTGAACACTGAATAGAACTTCAAAACATGGTCCCAATGCATTTCCAGAGGCATTAGTTTAGTACAGGATACAATTCGGCTCTGAGCTGCGCTTTTTTCTGTAATGAAAAATCTATTCATAATTTGAGGAGGGAAGAAATGGAAAAAACCCAAATGATTTAGAAACCAATAATTCCCCCATTTTTCACACATGATTTAAGCGGCATCAAGAACACTCTGATGAAAGGTGGCACGCTGCTGTGTCGGACAACTGAACCCCTGTGCTTTAGAGTGCATGTCACAGTCACATTTTCAAAAACCGCACAGCCAATTGCTGAAATTACTGACCATGTTCCTTTTCTTCCCCCATTTTTCTCTTGTACATGGTTAAAGTTAATCAGAATAGCAGTTGTTGGAACTGTGTGCAACATTTTTCTCCCCATGGTGGTAGTTGTTGAAAAAGTAGTCTGTAAATAGCTTTAATCATTATCTTCGTCCTCCTCTTCACTGTCCTCAATTCCCTCACTGTCCTCCTGATCCTCCTCCTCCTCTTCCGTCTCTGGAATATCCCACTGTGGATGAGTTTCTGGTACCTGCTTCGCCTCCTGGACTTCAAACTGAATTAAAAAATGAACAAAATTATGCAAGCAGAAACTCATCGTATACAAAACACTGCAGATAAACTGAAGTTATTTGTCAACTAGAATCAATTTAAGTATCCTTTAAGTGAAAAAGGGTTTATTTTGGAAATGAGGGTAGTAATTCAATTCGGAGAATTTCACATCCTTTTGAACAATAAAATTAATCAGTTACTCTCTCTCCTCTCCCTCCACTCAAATAAAACCAGTTAACTCCCAATTTAACAAATATCTTCCAGCTAGTCACATTACAAATTCCAGCTAAAATTCAGATGGAATATCTCACTTCAAGTTCATGATTACTAATTAATCCTCTGAATATACCCGAATTGTTGAATTTCATCACCTTCTCTGGAAAGCAAACAGAGCATATTGTACTCGACAAATTTTAACAACTGAAAACATGTTGTCCTTACAGCTTATGCAGAAAGGTAGTGATGAGAAATAAGGAAATTGTTTATTTTGTTGTTGGAGACAGCCAAAGGATGCTTGTGTGTTACAGGTCTGAGGCGAAGACTAATATGTTACATCTTTCAGATTGAACATCTGAACTTATTTTCTGCAGTGTATGGGCTGAGTCACTTTCCACCAGATCTTTAAAATCCCGTTTCTTGCACTGCTTCGAAGGCAGTTTTTTCACATCACTCAAGGCAACCAACCCTTGGCTTCTGACAGAAGGTCTGAAAAGCAAACCCTACTTTTCTCTCAAGATGCTGCCAGAGTTGCCGAGTATTTCCAACATTTCCTGTTTTTACACTTAGTTTTGATGGCTGATCCTTAATCCATCCTGTATTGGCCTCACCTCCTTTAACCTCAAAGTTTATTTATTAGTCACAAGTAAGGCTTACATTAACATGCAATGAAGTTACTATGAAATTCCCCTCGTTGCCAGAGTCTGGTGCCTGTTTGGGTCAATGCACCTAACCAGTACGTCTTTCAGAATGGAAGAGGACACTGGAGCACCCAGAGAAAACCCACTCAGACAAAGGGAGAACATGCAAACCCCACACAGTGACTCAAACCAGGAATCAAACCACTGTGGCATCATGCTGCCCCATGGAGCTTCTTCATTGTCAAAGCTAGCTCTAGGAAGTACAATTGTTACTTCCATGGTATAAACTTCCTTCCCCCTCAGCAATCAATAATTCTATAAAGCCCTATAAATTCTATTATAAACAGCCAGTTCTCCCCTAACTCAATACATTCATCCAGCACCTCTATTTCCACTCCTAGGTTGGATTCAGAAAGTAAACCCTGACAATTAATAAATTATTTCTCTCACTTAGACTCGGAGTGCTTTCCCACTCTTGAAATATTTACCTATTTGTTCAGTATTATTGATATCTTCTGAACTTCCCTGTTTCTTGTCAATTTATAATATTTTCCAGTTCTAATTGATGCAGAACATTTTCCTCAATATTCGCAAACATCACTGGTAATATGCAAGAACCTTTTTCCTAGAGCAGTTCATTAGCAGAGCCAGGTGCATATTTGGATGGGCTAAGGAGATGGTTAGTGGGAGCAGAAGATTATGGACCAGTGAAATTCAAAAGAATGATGCCAATTAAAATTGAACTTTATAAAAGGAAGACAAATGTTTTGCAAGACTGCACTTGCAAAAAGTAATCTCAGTCCAATCTTAGTTAAGGAACACAAAGTTAGCGTGTAGCTACTACAGGCAAGGAGAAGGGCAAATTGTATGTTGGCTTTTACTGCAAAGGAATTGACAAGTCTCGCTCCAATTGTACAGGCCTTTAGTGAAATTGTAAATGGAAGAATGTATGCAGTTTTGGCCTCCTTAACTAGAGGATAAACTTGTATTGCGTGCAAAGATTTACAAGATTGGTTCATGAGATAAGAGGATTATTCTATGAGAAAACAGTGAATTGTGTCTACGTTCTCTCGTGTTTAGAAGAATGAGACATGATATCCTTGAAACAGACAAGATCCCAAAGAGCCTTGACAAAACATTATTTTTGGTGGCTGAGGACAAACTCAAGAGAAGAAGTCGATTGTTTAGGACAGAAACAAGGTAAAATTTCTTCTGAGGGCTATGATACTTCATAATTCTCTAACCAAGAGGGTTGTACAAGTTGCATTGTTGACTATGATCAAGGATGGGATGGGTAGATTTCTGATTTCTCAGGAAATCCAGGAACACAGGGAGCAAGCAAAAAAGAACAGTTGAGGTGGAAGATTATCTGTGATCCCACTGAATGGCAGATGGCCTCAAGGAGCTATGTGGTCTATTCCTGCTCCTTTTTCTAATGTTATGTCCAAGGTTGAGGGTGTACAGACTTCAGTACAAAGAACAGCCCTCTATGCTGGTTGTCAAGAGTAGTGGTCTCTGTGGTACTGTTTTTACAGGTTAGTGTCACAGGGTGCCTGCAAGGAGATGTAATCAATTTCAAGCAATGGTTGTATGTTATGGTCACTGCATGGTAGCTGCAGATGACTTGGCCTCCGTGCTAACCCAGGCTCCAGGAAGACAGTTAACCATGGTTGATGGTAAGTATTCGACATGGAGTTCAGTTACGAGTGGTGTGCCTCAGGGATCTGTTTTGGGACCACTGCTGTTTGTAATTTTTATAAATGATCTGGATGAGGGTATAGCTGGGTGGATTAGTAAATTTGCTGATGACACCAAAGTCGGAGGTGTGGTAGATAGTGAGGAAGGGTGTCTTAGTCTACAGAGAGACTTGGTCAAGTTGCAGAACTGGGCCGAGAGGTGGAGGATGGAGTTTAATGCGGAAAAGTGTGAGGTAATTCACTTTGGTAGGAATAATGGATGTGTAGAGTATAGGGCTAATGGTAGGACTCTGAATAGTGTGGATGAACAGAGGGATCTAGGTGTATGTGTACATAGATCCCTGAAAGTTGGGAATCAAGTAGATAGGGTTGTTAGGAAGACATACGGTGTCTTGGCGTTTATTGGTAGGGGGATTGAATTTAAGAGCCGCAGCGTCATGTTGCAACTGTACAAAACTCTGGTGCGGCCGCACTTGGAATATTGTGTGCAGTTCTGGTCCCCACATTATAGGAAGGATGTGGAGGCTTTGGAGAGGGTTCAGAGGTGGTTCACCAGGATGTTGCCTGGTATGGAGGGGAGGTCCTATGAGGAGAGACTGAGGGATTTGAGGTTGTTTTCCTTAGAAAGAAGGTGGCTGCGAGGGGACCTTATTGAAACATATAAGATGATCAGAGGTTTGGATAGGGTGGACAGTGATAGCCTTTTTCCTCGGATGGAGAAAGCTAGCACGAGGGGGCATAGCCTTAAATTAAGGGGTGGTAGTTATAGGACGGATGTCAGGGGTAGGTTCTTTACCCAGAGGGTGGTGAGGGATTGGAATGCCCTGCCTGCTGCAGTTGTGGATGCGCCTAGTTTGGGGGCGTTTAAGAGATCCGTGGATAGGTTTATGGATGGAAAGGGTTTGGTTTAGGTTAGAGGGTCATTTTTTTTTTAAACTGGTCGGCGCAACATCATGGGCCGAAGGGCCTGTTCTGCGCTGTAATGTTCTATGTTCTATGGTCAGTTAGGTGTGTCATAGCCTACAGAAATGGATTTAAGCATTTTGTTAAGTGCAGCTGATCACATGGCAATATTGATTGCTCAATTAATCTGACATGTCTCTTTGATACAGTAGCACTGTTGTTGAGAAGTAGACTTTTTCCAACCAAACCATGGCATGTTTGTGGGCAGCACAATGGCAAACATTATTGCCTCACAGCACCAGAGACCCAGGTTCAATTGCAGCCTCAGGTGACTATGCGTGTGGAGTTTGCATGTTCTCCCCATGTCTGTGCAAGTTTCCTCCAGGTGCTCCAGCTTCCTCCTCAGGTTAGGTTGATTGGCCACTCTGAATTGCCTCTTAGTGCCAGAGGATTAGCAGGGTAAATATGAGGGGTTAAGGGGATAGGACTTGGATGTGATCGTGCAGGCTTGATGGGTTGAATGGCCTCCTTCTATACTTCAGGGATTCTATGATGTATATCTGTTCGTTTGCCGATGTAGCTACATGGCTATCAGTGGGTGGACTGCCTTATGCAGTCTGGCATCCCTTTTATAAACATATCAGATTTTATGTGTGTGTGTTTGCCATTAAAAAACTTATTGTTGCCAGCAGGGATGTTAGGAAAAAATAATTTGGTGTAATTATTCATGAGAGCCATGTGCATACAGAAAAAAAACAAAAAAAGTGTGGCTTAAGGCATAACCGAAAATAAAACCACCTTTACATTACTACATAATCTCTTAAGCAAACTCATCACCAACTCTGGCTCTTCATTTTAAACTTGCATTTTGCCTAGTGTCCATGTTAAAACGATGGAACTGGCCTGCACAACTAACACATTCAAATTATTATATTGAGCCACATGCTTTTAGGCTGATTGATTGGGTACTAAAATTGTCCCTAAATTGGACCTCCCTGATCCTCGCACGTTAGGCGTAGACTAAAATCATGAATAGGTCACTGAGATAGTAGGACGGCGGCGCGGGCTCGTTGGGCCGAAGGGCCTGTTTCCCGTGCTGTGTTGTTCTTTGTTCTTTTGTTCTTTGCTTCCACTGTAGCTGATTCAGACTGACAAGTTGATGCATCAATATACAAACTTGTCACACATCTAGAAAGATGAAGCTTTTACCCATTTTATTAATCATGGCTGTTGCAACACAATACAAAGGAGAACAAATCCTGGGCTATACTGTACTGTACTATTCATCCCATCACTGCTCAATTCTGATGGAGTTAATCTACCAGGTAGAACAGAAGCAGCACAGAAATTGTCTATTGAGCAGAGACAAGTAGCGACAGAAAAGGGGGAATATAAATTTCTTTTACCTTTAAAGGCCTGATGAGATCTAAACCCATGTAAGAGTCAGACCTCAGGATCACAGAGTATTGGTAATTGCCAGGTTTACATGGCGCAGAGAATTTCAATTCAATCTGGGAGATAAATGACAGAAGGTTAAAAAAACTCTGGAGAACCATTACGTTTACAAATGTAGGATGTAATAATCCATATTTAGTGTCTCATACTTCCATGAGGGACATAAGCTAATTTTCATCTTTCATAGCTGATCTAGGTATAGAATTAAGCAATGTTTAAAATTAAAGAAAGTAATTAATTGTGCTACGGTATTTAATTCAATGAGCACTTACCAAGCATTAAAACATCAGCTCAAGAAATAAAACAAATCCATTTTGTGTAGATATAAGTGATGCCACAAAGCATTGTTAAAAAAATTAAATGTTTTCTAGGTTTCTATGCTGGAGTTTAAAGGTTAAAAGTAAAGCCAAAGCTTCACAGTCAAATTTTATGCTTAAAAGTTTTCTAAATCACCAGTGCTCGAAACTGTCCCTCCTTATTCCTCTTGCACTCCATCCGCATGTCATGAAATTAGAGCAAACTAACAGAACAATGCTTTGAAGTTAAAAATCTGTGAATGAACTGAGATGTTACATCAATGCAATTTATGTTAAGTTGCACATGTTTAAAAAAAGCAAAGCAAGATGAACACTGGTCTCAACAAATCTGCTATCAATATTACTGATTGGAATCCATTGAGACCCACATAATTTGACTTTATGTTATAAAGTATTCAATGCAGTCAACGTTTTAAAAAAACTGTTTACCTCCTCATCTTTTTGAAGAGTACATACATGATATGGCATTGATATTAATGCATGTTCTTTCCTGTCTGCGATGTAAAGCCACCACCACTCTTGTTTTTCCTGTCACAAAGAAATGTTTACTGTATAACTCAAGCTCTTAAGGGGCTGGGGTCCTCAGTACAATTTCAGGTTCATAATGTCAGTGCAACAGAATGTTGATATTCTCCTTGAAGCAAAGTAGATTGTGGGGAAATTCGATAAGCAGTATACAGGTTCATGACCAATTTAGTTAAGGTAGACAAAGAGTTGATCTTGTGAGCCGATGGTACAAGGACTGGATATAAAGTTTTGGGCTAGAGCTGCAGATGTGAAGAACAACAATTTTTATGCAGCAATTGGTAAAGCTCTGGAACTTGCTGGGCAAAATCTTACAAGCATTTAGTAGTGAGAAAACTGGCGTGGAATTCTCCAGCTTCACTGGCCTGTTTTCCCTCCTGTGACTTTAACTGCCAACAAAAAAGTAGGGGAGGTTTATACCATCACTCTGGTGAGGTGGAGATTCTTACAAGAACCTATTCACTGGCCACCACCTCCCCCACCACCCCCACACAAACACAACCCCCTCCGATAGAGGTATCTGTATTCAAACAGTGCAGTCAGACCTCAGCACTTGAACAACACGTACAATACAAATGATCAACACAGACCTCAGGAAAGTACAGAGTATGAACTGGATGGGTAATCTTTGATTTGGTTTCAAGTAGGGCCCGCTCTCTTCTTTGGATACTTTGCTGTAGTGCTTCCCATTCCTGTTTGAAAAGAAATACATTAAAAATCATAATTTTCACCTGCTAAATGGAAAGCATGCAGATTTTAATCATTAATCCAATCATTCAAGTCTACAAATGTTCACTTTTCCTCCCAGCTGAAAAGAAGAACGATAAGCTAGCCTTTCAGCTTCACATGGATCAGTGAACAAACCTCCTCAAATGGAAATATGCATTCACTTTCCCAACAGCCAATAGCAAATTCAGCAAACTGGGGGAACTCAATCCTGTGCCACCCCTCAGGTACAGCTGGCTGGTGCTACGCTAGCATGGTGACTCAGGAGAAGATTTGGAGAGAAGGCACTGAAGATATTTTACTAGTTTTGGAGTCAAGGCCTTTGACAATCGATTCATTAAAGACTTCAAAAAAATTAACTGAAAGGCACGCAAATGAAATAAACAACGTCCTGCTATAAACACTTACTGGTATTCATTTCCAACTTGATCACTGCTATTAATACCTTTTTTTCCAGAGGCAAACATGAAGTTATACACAGGAACTCTTCACTAAGTAGGGTGTGAATTCCTATTCATAGCCATTGCTGCAGGTCCTTTCCAGGGTCAAGTTTATGAGGTGGACATTAAGGAAGGCGTCAAGAAAAGGTGGAGAAAGATCAATTGTTGGGAGAAGGGGATAGAAAGCACAAGAGATTGCAGTCTGAAGAATGAACAGTCTGACTGACGGTACTGAGGTGAGGCACAGGAAGAGACAGGGAAATCAAAAATGAGAGGTTTGGGGGACAGGGAGCCAATAATAGCAAAAAATGCACGTGTTACTTCTGGATTTGACAATCCCAATGCATCCCTGGATGGTCTCCCACATTTTACCTTCCATAAGCCTTGAGATCATTCAAAATTTTGCTGTCACTGTCTTAATACAGTGATTAGCACTGTTGCCTCACAGCACCAGGAATCTGGTTGTCTCCAGCCTTGGTGACTGTGGGGAGTTTTCTCCCACTGTTTGCGTGAGTTTCCTCTGGGTGTTCTGGTTTCCTCCCACAGTCCAAAAATAATTAGGTGGATTGGCCTAAGTTGTCCCTAAGTGTCCAAATGTGTGTAGGTTAGGGGGATCAGCCATGGTGAATGCACAAGATCACAGGGATAGGATAGAGGGGAGGACCTCGATAGGATATGCTTTCAGAGTGTTGGTGCAGACTCGATGGGATGGGTGGCCTCTTTCTGCAATGTAGGGATTCTATGGTTCTTAATATGTACGAGTCTCACTCCACTTTCACTCCCATGTTCAATGACCTACAATGGCTCCTGGTCAGGAAATGTCTTGATTTTAATATTTGCAGCTTGGTTTATAAAGACCTCCTTGGCCTTGCCCCTTCTTATCTGTAATTATCTCCAGTTCCACAACCCTGAGATTTAGGCAGCACAATGGTTAGCACTGCAGTCTCCCAGTGCCAGGGTCCCAGGTTCGATTTCAGCCTTGGGTGACTGTGGAGTTTGCATGTTCTCCCCGTGTCAGAGTGGGTTCCCTTCAGTTTCTTCCCACAGTCCAAAAATGTGCAGGTCAGGTGGATGGGCCATGGTAAATTGCTCCTTAGTGTCAGGGGAATTATTAGGGTAAATATATGAGGTCATGGGGATACGGCCTGGATGAGGCTGTTTTCATTGAGCCAAATGACCTTGTTCTGCACTGTAGGGATTCTATGATATATGCTTCCCTAATTCTAGTCACTCCACAACAGGTGGTCCTGCCTTCAGTAGTCCATGCCCCAAATTCTGGATATCCTTTCTACACTGCACTTCCCTCCTCTAAGGCTTTCCTTAAAATCAACCTCTTTAGCCAAGCTCTTGGCCACCGTCACCTAACAAATCCTTTCATGGCTCAGTGTTATGCTGTGCAGCATTTATCGCATTAAAGTTATGTTGGCTGACTAGTGACAAATTTTTAAAAGTAATTTACAGATGTGGTCTTCATCAGTTAGACCACCATTTATTACTCAGCTTAGTTTCTCTTCAGGTGGTGGTGAGCAGCCTTCTTGAAACACTGCAGTCCATGTGATGTAGGTACGCCCGCCATACTGATTTTGTCCCAGCGACAGTGAAAGAATGGCGATACAATTCCAAATTAGGATGGCGAGTGGCCTGGAAGGCACCTTGCAGTTGGTGGTGTTCCCATGCATTTGCTGCCCTTGTCCTTCTGGATGGTAGAAGTTGCAGGTTTTGAAGGTACTGTCTAAGGAGTCTTGGCAAGTTGCTCCAGTGTAGACAGTAGACATTGCTGCTTCTCTGTGTAGGTGATGGAAGGTGTGGAAGTTGTAATTTACTCCTCTTTGGAAGGAATCAAATCCTAACTGGGGTACAGTTCTAGTACAATAACTTTCACCATCTCTCCGGGTGATGGCAGGACTTTCAGCCACAGACAATACTACAGCTGACTCATCCCGTCGTTATCTTCATCCGTTACATAGACACTGTCCAACAGGTTTGTATCTGGTCCCTTTTCCAAACAGGGACTCCGAGTCTAACTATACTCCATTATCATCTGTCTAGACTCAAGAAAAGCCACGAGAAAACACCAGCACTCTCTCTGACCAACATTTAGCACAATTTTAGAATCCAGAAATGATCATTTGGCCCAGCCAGTGCTCAAACTCTATTCCATTTACATCCTGTCTCACCTCAAACACGTCTATATGTTTCCTGAAATCACTTTTACCAGAATCACCCAACATCCCGGGCCTGAATCCAGCCCATAGAAGATTGATCAAAATACAGCAAAGTGAAAATGACAGATTCTGAAAGTGGTGCTCCTCCAATCTCAGGCTGTTTCCCTGCTGCTCCTAGTGAGGATGTGGAGACGCCGGCATCGGACTGGGGTAAACACAGTAAGAAGTCTCACAACACCAGGTTAAAGTCCAACAAACGCCACTAGCTTTCGGGGCTCTGCCAACAGCAGAAAAAGAGTTGATGATTAAGCAGCAGGAAGGTGGGAAATGGTGATGCTCATTCTGAACTGGTCCATGATTTTTTACTCATCGGGGTCACATTTCAAAACCAGAAGCTTTGCAGCCAAAAATGGCAACTGAGCTCAGCAATATCCCAAATCAAGACCCTCCCCTCAGTCCCATCCAGTTTTGACTTGAGCACACTGATTAGCTCCTCACAGCTTCGATTCCCAGCTTGGGTCACTGACTGTGTGGAGTTCGTACGTTCTTCCCATGTCTGTGCGAGTTTCCTCTGCGTGCTCCAGTTTTTTCCCCACAGTCCAAAAAACGTGCAGGTTAGGTGCACTGGCCATGCTAAATTCTCCCTCAATGTACCTGAACAGGTGCTGGAGTGTGGCAACTTGTGGATTTTCACAATAACTTCATTGCAGTGTTAATATAAGCCTACTTGTGACTAATAAATGAACTTTAACTTTGCTCTTTGAATTGTTTACCCGGAGATATAAGCCAAAAGGAAGTCTGCTTTTTGAATCTGCGCTTCATGTTTCAGCTTTGGGCAGGGTGTCAGAAGAGGGTGGGGGAGTTGAGGGAGAAGATACCTGTTGGGTGTTTTGGGGGGGGGGGGGGGGGGGGAGAGATGGCGAAGGTGAAGTGGGGGGAAAGCTGACTGCTGAAGGTGTGGAAACAGTTAGCTAATAGTGTCCTCTTTGATATTCTGATAGGTATCACAGGTATGAAAGGCAGCTATTTCAATGTCAGGTCATATAGGAACCATCTAATGCGAGATATTGCATTAGATCAGTGTTCAACATTGTGATGAGGATTGTCTTTCCATTTCAAATGAATCATAAAAATGCACATTTTGTAGTTTTGATCAACAGCGAGATAAATTTCACCTTCCCAAAATTTTCTCATGAGAAAGAAATTGTAATGTGGCCCCTCATGTGAAAAGGTTGAACATCCCTAATGCATACAATTCACTGAAATGAACTCCCTAAATAACTTATTCCACACATCAATTATCTATTGAATTTGAAAAAAAAACAACTTTCCTCTCTCTCACATTTTATTGCAATTTGAAATATTTCCACAACTCTGTAGGTACAGTGAAAATACAGTCTAATTTCACTGTCAGAACTAAAACTGGAAGTAAAACAACACTCCTGGAAATGGAAACCTCTGCTTGTCTATGGATCCTTTTCAATGCAGGTATAGCATTAATGAAAAGCTGTTTTACACAATGTAAACACATCTTAAAAGTTACTTCAGTGACAAAAAAAACATTTAATATATATAATTAGAACTTCAGATTTTTTTTGGTGGAGAAAGCGGGCTTGAATTACCTTCAGAAAATTTATGTTACATGCTGCACTAATTTCAGCTGGAGTTCAAATAAACGACTCTCCCCCATCCCCTCGACTCTGACCAACCATAATCCAAATGAATAAATTAACATATCTCACCCCAATGTTTCTGAATAATCACTGAAATGGAACTAGCCAATCACTTCCTACAAGCTTTTGGCTTTTTTTTGACGTGAATTTTGACAAAATGTTGTTGAATGTGGCCGCTTAGAACTCAGCCAACACGAAAACAGACCGTAGATACAATCTCTCGATCCATATCGAACAGTAAGGCAGGCAGGCTTCTGACTATACGGCTCCTGGTAATCCACATTTCTTTAAATTTAGGTGTTCATGGGATGTGAGTGCCACTGGCTAGGCCAATGTTTATTGCCCATCCCTAATTGCCCTTCAGAAGGCGGGCTGACTTCTTGAACCGCTGCAGTTCCTGTAGTGTAAGAACACACAGTGCTGTCAGGAAGGGAGTGCCAGGATTTTGACGCAGAGGCAATGACAAAATAGCAATACGCTGCAAGTCCGGATAACAAGACTTGGAAGGGAACTTGTAGGTGATGGTGTTTAGATGCATCTGCTGCCCTTGTGCTTCTACGTGGTAGAGATCACTGGCTTGGAAGGAGCCTTGTTGAGCTGCTGCAGTGAAAACATGGTACACACTGCTGTTACTGTGCATCACTGATGGAGAGCATGAACGTTTAAAGTGGTGGCCGAAGTGCCTATTAAGTGGGCTACTTTGTCCTGGATGATGCTGAATTTCAAGTGTTGTTGGAGCTGCACAGCTTCGGGAAGTCAGATGGTGAGTTAATCACTGCAGAGTTCCCAGTTTCTTTGGCTTGTTCTTCTAATCTCAGTATCCCTAGGGCTGGTTGAGTTTAATTTCAAGTCAATGGTAAGTAACCCCCAGGATTTTGATAGTGGGAAATTCAGTGATGAACTGGAATGGTTCAAGGGAGTAGCTAACTGCCACATTCTCAAAGACAACTAGCGATGAGCAATGTACACTGGCTTATTTGCGAAAGGATATATTGGCTTTGGAGGGACTACAGAGAAGGTTCACCAGGTTGATACTGGAAATGAGGGGATTAGTTTATGAGGAGAGATTGAGTAGATTGGGCCTGTACTCGTTGGAGTTTAGAAGGCTGAGGGGTGATCTTATAGAGACATATAAGATAATGAAGGGGCTAGATAGGGTAGAGGCAGAGAGATTCTTTCCACTTAGAAAGGAAACAAGAACTAGAGGACACAGCCTCAAAATTAGGGGGACCCAGTTTAGAATAGAGTTGAGGAGGAACTGCTTCTCTCAGAGGGTGGTGAATCTCTGGAATTCTCTGCCCACTGAAGTGGTGGAGGCTACCTCGTTGAATATGTTTAAGTCACAGGTAGATTTCTGATCAATAAGGGAATTAAGGATTATGGGGAGCAGGCGGGTAAGTGGAACTGAACTACTTTCAGATCAGCCATGACCTTATTGAAGGGCAGGGTAGGCTCGAGGGGTTAACATAACATAAGAACATAAGAAATAGGAGCAGATGACCTACTCCTGCTCCTGTTTCTTATGTTCCTGTCAGCGATTTCCACATTTCATGAACGACTAAAAACCCTCCATTTTCTCAACTCAAATGAAGGCAAATTCAAAAGCCCCACCTTCCTAATTTATCCATTTCAGCACCTTTTTTGGGTTGGTGAGGCTTGCTTACTTCTGATTATACTTGCACAAAGCACATTGGAAAGTTTTCCTATTTCAGAAAGATACACAATTAGGAGTTTGTGCTTTGAGTAATTCCAAGCATAAGCTTTATGCTGCTATACTCATGCCACAAATTACAGGCACATACAAATCCTAGATCAAAAACCCTGTAGTGCTGCATGTGTACCACTGCAAAATATTAGTCAATGAAAGAAACAACTGATTTGGTTTTCACAATTTGTTCAAATCTTAAGAATGAAATGAGCATTTATTTATTGGTCCAACTGCTAAATAACAGTACTTTGGTTTAACTGCAGTCAAAATATACTCACTGCCTCATCGTCTTTCTCTTCATGTTCTGTTTCTTTGTCACTTTCGTCATCCTTCTCACTTTGGGAATCTTTGTTGGTTGTCTCTTCCTCAGAATCACTCCCTTTATCTGATAAATCATCCTCATCCTCGTCACGGTTTGGTGGATCCTGGATTGAAGATGATTTAAACTATCAATCTGTATCACAAAAATTACATATTTCTGCCGACATGCCTTCTTTCTATGCTGGACCAGAGGCTGTAAAGCTGGAAACTGTAAAATAAAGACCAAAAACTTATGCTGAAGAAGAAAAAGATTTTAATTTTATAGTTTTTCAATGGGAACGGCAATGAATTTACCAGTTGTCTTTCCTGTTGCAGCCATTTGTGTAAAACACTATTTTACACTGATTTTAAGTTTATCTCCTGGCTGTTAATTAGTACTAAGGGAATCTTAGCAGAGTTTAGAACAGGAAGAGTTGGATGGGGCAAACTAGGTGAAGGCTCTCTTCACAAATCTACAATCTCTTAAGAATTTTTGAAGTAAACATGAACCCTCTTTTGTATATTCTGACAAGAAAATGCTGGTCCATCGAATCTGTGGGACAACAATCCCACCCAGGTCCTATCCCCATAACCCCACATATTTACCCTGCTAATTTCTCTAACCTACGCATCCTGGGACACTAGCATATGTAAAACAAACATTACAATCTTTCACCCTTCTCTTTTCACCTACATCTGTGACAAGATACCTGCCACAATGTTTTATTTTTCAATCTTAAATAATGCTGTCTATCTTTTTTATTTTGGTTACATATATTTATTTTTTGCATGATAAAATTTCAGATAAAGTGTTGAAAATCCACATTTACGTAGACTTATCCAGGGTGCTTTCAAGTCAGGTCAAAACAACTGGCATGTTATCAACAGAACAGTTGAGAAAGTAGCTCTCATTTGGAGATCTGTGCCAGCATTATTTATCAGAATATACAGAACAGGGGTTGTGTTTACTTCATAAATCCTCAGAAGAATGTAGGATTGTGAAGAGAACCTTTATCCAGTTTGCTCCATCCAACTCTTCTCGTTCTTGTCTCCGCTAATATTTCCTTAGTACAGGAGATAAATTTCAGATCAGATCAGCCCACATGTAGAGATTGGGTCCACTCATCTGTACTTTTTTATAAAATTTATACTATATGGGAGGAGGTAAAGTTTCTGGTAATAAACACGAATGAAAGAACAGGTCTGAAAACCCGCTATCCAATGTTTCAGTGATATTACTCAATTGATGCATGGTGCAAATTTAGTTCTAGCCAAAAAACTTCATAATTAGCGATGTGATGCAACCTCACCACCATAATATTTCAAAATCATTTTGCATGACTTTCAATGATTACTGGAAATCATTTTGAATCAAGGAGGCAGATTTCAAAAGGGAGTTAAGTGGATTAGAATTAAACTCCTATTACAATCAAATGAATATTTCACCTTACTTGAAGATGGCAACGGGCACTGAACCTCCAGCTGCTTGCCACTATTGTATACTTCAGTTAGTAACACCAGATAAAATGCAATGTTGCCATCTAGTGGGCTTTCCACTAATTTCTATCTTGCTAAACACACACTATCCTATACAGAACACTGACTAAAGCAGCTGACTTCAACTAACCTACAAATACTTGCTATTTCCTTGAGGTTGGTGAAAGCTACTTCCTGCCTCCGCCCAGATTTAGTTATAATTTTTAACAAGTTGATTGCTACGTCATGTGAGGGCATTGACAAGTTTATAATCCATACAGCCAAATCTTTAGAACAGTCAACAAGTTCATGTCATTTAATAGTTTGGCAGGAGGCTTTGGAATTTTTAGATTGACATGGGCCATCGTTTACATGAAAGGGCAGCAAGACCCAGCAACAAGTCCCAGAGTCACTGTTATTCCAGTGCATTCAGAATCAAATGTGCCTGAACATGGTGTCAAATCCAATCCACGACAATGATTAGAACTAATGCACTGCAACAGGTGTGTATGTGTTGTCTACATTAGAAAACAGTGTAGCTCTGAAATCCACGTTCCCACGGTCAGGTAAAAATAATTCACTGGAGTCAAACCACAAGTGGAACAAAATCTGCAGTGTGTGTTTCTGGTCAATAAAATCTCATGTACCTTAACAATAACTCAGCCCAGATGTTCACTGCTTGCACATCTGATCCAAAAAGACAGAGCTCAACATCGACAACTCAATCGAGAACTGTACAAATTAAAGTGGGTGTCCAAAACCTTTATCTTCATATATCAAGGTCCATATACACAGCTCAAATCCATGCTCCTGTTAATTTGTGCACATCTCAAGTAGCCGGTACTAACAAATCTCAGTCTTGAGACTTTGTGCTTTGCTTCATTGGTAGATAAACCCGAGAAGCAGCTCTGTCCTAGCCCCAGGCTCTCAAAATTCAAACAAGGCAAACCAGCAAATAAGGTCCAATGGGATTGAGCTGTCTGGAATCTGAGGGCCACAATGGCTGAGGAATAATAATTCCAACAATCCTGATCAAAATATTAATCAATCTTTAGCAGATTTATTCAGAACAGAACAGATAATTAACTTGAAAATTTTCTAGGAAGTGATTCTACGGTATTCTGCTGGCACTAAGTTATACATATTTCTATTCAATCATGCTGTCATGTTGTACCTGCACCTTGATAGTGTTCCAGGCAAGCACATATCTACATGTAAACTTTAGTCCATTTGTTTACGGACCTTTTCAGTTGTCACCCATAACTATAAAATCTGTACATTAAAATTTCACTGCATCATTTTTGTAGATTTTCTTATGCAGAATGCATCTGCATTCTTTGATTTCCCTCTTCTATTTCCAACTATTGATAACATAAAAGGAACTGAACACTTTGCCTGTTCACATTGGGCAAAACAGTTTTCCCCTACAGCTCTGCAAACTGCATTCACAATCCTGCTACCCAGAGCTGAGCCAGTATGACTCAAGTTCCAGGCTGATTGGTGGGAACATAATTACAAAGACTCTGCCTTCTGTTGGAACCCTGTCGTGTTGTGTCCAGACCCTGATTCAAAGCTACAGCCAAATACAAAGTATCTGCCTTAAAGTATGGCCAAAACTCAGAGGTGTTCCTTAGACTCTTCTCTATTTGGGCTCATACAAGCTTTACCCTCTACAAATTCCCAAACAGTTCAGATGGTTTTAGTGATATGAAGTAATAGCAATATTTCATACATTGCCTGCCACGACTGAGCCATTGGCTTGACTGTGCTTCTGTTTCTGCTTTTGTTGCTCTGCTGGCTGCAACTGTGTTGCTCCCTTCTTTTTGGCTTGTTTCTTTTTCTTGGATTTAGCAGGTTTTTTGGCTCCTTTATTCTTCTGCCAGGCTTTCTTTTTGCTTTTAGCTCCACCAGTTCCTTGCTATAGAAAAGTAAAAAATGATAATAAATCATCTCAATCATCAGTGCATTAGGCACAGTAAAAATATTAATTACGAAAAAGTTTTGGTACAGGATGCTGCCTAGCTTACAATTCAATACCAAACCATTAGAATGTTGAAGAGCTAGTCACTTTATTATCCATGGGCACAAAAGTTAAAACACAATTGTTTCATTTCTGAAACTAATTCTTCCTTAATCCATTGAATGTTCCCTAATTGTCATCAATTGGGCTAACAAAGGTCAACTTGATACAAATTTATTCACAGATCAAAGCTTAACATCTTTTGCTTTGTGAAGACAGTAATCTATTTATACATTGTTTATGTTTAAAACAAATTTGACAATAGTAGAAACAAATCACAGGAAGGAAAAACAGAATTTTTCTCTATGGTATCTTCTATTAATTTTACATTAAATGTATACAGTAAATATAACATGCATCACAATTCTATTGAAGAACCTTACGAGTGCAACATATCCATGTAGAAAATTTGAATATCACTGTACTTTCTGTAATGACCATTTTGTACTGTCCTTTTAAAAACTACCATGGATACAATTTTCATTCTGATGTGATTGGCTAGAAATTTAGTTTACCGTTTAAACTTACTAAGTCATCAGTTTCCTGGTCTTCATTTATACAGGCACTTTGTTCCTGTTCCTTTTCAAAGATGGCCTTTGGAAAAGAAGAGTTCAAGTATTCATATTAAATATTAACTTGTTCCACTCAATGCTAAGTAAACTTGGATTGCGCAGCTTACTTATTTTAATAAATAATTTGGGTATCATGAATACTTTAGAAGTCAAAAGATTGAAGGCAGTTCAACTTTTTAAAAATGTGTGACAGACATGACAATAAGGGAGTGAGTATTTTGTAAACTATGACAAAGCGCCCCTTACATTCTCAGGATGCCCCAAAGCACTTTACAGCCAATTATTTTGAAGTGTATTAGCTGAACTGGGAGGTTTAGCAAGGTGGCACAAAGAAATAAACTATTCTGTTTTGCTGCCATTGGTTAAGGAATAAATGTTGTCTAATATAAAGGCAACTCCCTTGCTTGAACAGTGCCACAAGATCTTTATGGCCACCCGAGTACACAACATCCATCACTGCAGCATTCCCACAGTACTGCACTGAAATGCCAATTTGAATTATGTGCTTGAATCCTCAATTGGGGTTGGAACCCAAACCTTTTTGATTCAGGGCAAGGACTATCAAGTTGAAACTATGCTGCTTAATTAAATCTATCATAAACATTACAAATCAATCAGAAGAGTGGCATAGTGGGAGCACTGCTGTCTCACAGCAACTGGTACCCAGGTTCGATTTCAGCCTTGGGTGACTGTCTGCGGAGTTTGTACTCCCTCCAATGCCTGTGTGGGTTTGCTCTCGGTACTCCGGTTTCCTCCCACAGTCCAAAGATGTGCGGGTTAGGTTGATTTGGCCTTGCTAAATTGCCCCTTAGTGTACCAAGTCATATAAGTTAGGGGAAACAGCAGGGCAAATATGTGGAGTTACAGGATACAGATAGGTAAGATGCTCTGTCTGAGAGTTGGTGCAGACTAGATGGGCTGAATGGCCTCCTCCTACACTGTGGGGATTCTATGATTCTATAAAAGCTTCACTCAGGCTTAACTAACTACACATGTAAGGAATGCTATGAAAGAACACTATGTAAAAGACCTGACAGAAAAAAGTCACTGTCATACATTTAGCATATCCCACAGATTTTTCTTTTTACTTTAAACACCCAGTAATTAATTTGCATTGGAATTAAAAATTGTTGTGAGAAAAGAATATTCTCAGGTAATATGCATTAGTCACATTAACACTACAGTTAAGAAAGCCCACCGACATGTCCACTTTCTTCGGAGAATAAGGAAATTTGGCATGTGCAATATGACTCTCACTAATTTTTACAGATGCACCAGAGAAAGCATCCTTTCTGGTTATATCACAGCTTTGTATGGTCCCTGCTCTTACCAAGACTGCATGAAACTACAAAGGGTTGTGAACATAGCCCAGTCCATCATGCAAACCAGCCTCCCATCCATTCACTCTATCTACACTCCCTGCTGCCTTGGAAAAGCAGCTAGCAAGGACCCCATACACCATGAACATTCTCTCTTCCACCTTCCTCCATTGGGAACAAGATTCAAAAGTCTGAGGTTATGTACCAACTGACTCAAGAACAGCTTCTTCTCTGCTGTCATTAGACTTCTGAATGGACCTACCATATATTAAGCTGATCTTTCTCTGCACCCTAACCATGACTTTAACACTACATTCTGCACCCTCCTTTCCTTCTCTACGTACTCTATGTTTTGTCTGTATAGTGCATAAGAAACAATATTCTCCACTGTATACAAATACATGAAATAATAAATCAAATCAAACAAAACAATGAGTCAGCTGATAGTGTTCTCCACTCCAAATCACAAGTTCAGGTTCACGACCCACTCCAAGACTTGGGCAAAAGGTGCAGTACTGAGAGTGTGCTGCACAGTGGAAGGTGCTGTCTTTCTGATGAGATATTAGCCAGTTCCCTTCTGACCTCTTGGTGGGATGAATGATCCCATATTATTATTTCAGAGATAAGGAGAACTATCCCTGGTGCTGTGGTCAATATTTATCCCTCATTCAACAATCACAAACAATGGTCATTATCTCACTGATTGATTGTCATGGGGACTTGTGCACAAATCTGCTGCCACAATTCCTACAACAGTGACTACAATTCAAAAATGTACTTCATTAGTTGTGAAGCACCAAAGCATCTGTTGGTCACAAAAGGTGCTACGCAACTTCAAGTCTCTCTTTTAATTAATAACAGAGAAGTTGTGAGTTTGACATCGGTGGTAGGGAAATTAATGGAAAAAATACTTAGGGGTAGGATGTACGAGCATTTGGAGAGTTGCGATCTGATTAGGGATACGCAACATGGCTTTGTTAGAGGGAGGTCTTGCCTTACGAATCTGGCGGAATTCTTTGAGGAGGTGACAAAAACGGTTGACGATGGGAGAGCCGTTGATGTCACCTATATGGATTTCAGTAAGGCGTTTGACAAAGTCCCTCACGGTAGGCTGGTAGAAAAAGGTTAAGGCGCATGGGATACGAGGTCAGGTAGCTAGGTGGATTGAGAACTGGCTGGGCAATAAGAAACAGAGGGTAGTTGTGGAGGGGACCTTTTCGGGCTGGAGGCCAGTGACCAGTGGTGTGCCGCAGGGCTCAGTACTGGGACCTCTCCTCTTTGTAGTATACATAAATGACTTGGAAGAGAGCGTAGGTGGTGTGATCAGCAAGTTTGCAGATGACACCAAGATGGCAGGGCTGGCGGGTACTGAAGTGGAATGTCAGGTGATACAACAGGATATAGATAGGTTGGTGCATTGGGCAGATAGGTGGCAGATGGAATTTAATCCTGACAAATGCGAGGTGATGAATTTTGGAAGGAATAATGCAGAGAGGAGCTATGTGATATGTGGTAGACCGATTAGGAGTATAGACATACAGAGGGACCTGGGAGTGCAGGTTCACAAATCCATGAAGGTTGTGACACAAGTGGAGAAGGTTGTTAGGAAGGCTTATGGAATGCTAGCCTTTATAGGTAGGGGTATAGAGTATAGCTTTATAGGTAGGGGTATAGCTGCTGTCTAATGCTTCAGTTGTACAGAACGTTGGTTAGACCGCATTTGGAGTACTGCGTCCAGTTCTGGTCACCTTACTACCGGAAGGACGTGGAGGCTCTGGAGAGGGTTCAGAGGAGGTTTACCAGGATGTTGCCTGGCATGGAGGGGCTGGGGTACGAGGAAAGGTTGGAGAAACTGGGACTTTTCTCCTTGGAAAGACGGAGGTTGAGGGGGGACATGATAGAGGTATATAAGATACTGAAGGGAATAGATAGAGTCAATAGTGAGAGACTGCTCCCTAGACTGGGTACAAATACGAGAGGTCATGATTTAAGGGTGAGGGGGGAGAGGTATAATTTGGATGTGAGAGGAAGGTTCTTTACACAGAGAGTTGTGGGGGTATGGAACGCGCTACCGAGGAGGGTGGTGGAGGCAGGAATGTTGGACTCGTTTAAGGTTCAGTTAGACAGACACATGAGTGAAACGAGGATGGAGGGTTATAGTAGGGGCTATTAAATAAGGTCAGAGCCTCGGGAGGCACCGGAAATGCAGACTTGTATATTAACGTTTTTGTCTTTTTATTCCGCAGGTGGAGGTCCACCTCGTTGTCAAACGAGGGGCATGCACACAGTGGGTCGTGCGTGGGCTGCTCTTGGAGGTTCCGGGAGTGGCCTAGTACTTTGTGTCGGTGTGTGTGCTTGATCATGGACCGGTAGACGGGCGCTGCAACAGCTTGGTGACTAGCACTGCTGGCTGTGCAGATACATGGATTTGGGCCTGTGTCTGTGGGAGTTTGTGCATTCTCCCTGTGGTTGCGTGGGTTTCCTCCGGGCGCTCCGGTTTCCTCCCACACCCCAAAGATGTGCTCTTAGGCTGATTGGTTTACTAAATTGACACTATTCTCCCCTGAATCTGGCTAAGTTAGGGGTTCCATTCGTAGACACGCAGGGTAGAATAGGGGTAGGGTGATGCGGCGGCGCGGGCTCGTTGGGCCAAAGGGCCTATTTCCCGTGCTGGGCTGTTCTTTGTAAAAGGCAACTTAAGTTGTGAATTGGGAATGCTAAAAGCAGTGTCCGAATTAGTGGAATAGAGGGGTGAAATAACTTTCAGTGCAGAGGAAAAACAGATATCTTTCCAGCTGATGAACTTTTAAAGAACATACTTTTCCTGTTAACTATGTCAAAGAATCTTGCTGTTCATATTTCCAGTAATAACTAAAATTTATATTGTACCTTTAACCTAATGAAACACTCCAAGGTGTTTTACAAGTATCATGAAACAAAATTTGACAAGTACCAGGTAAGGAAATGTTAAACTAGAGCGGGAGCGGATAAACAAGTGTTCCCAAATAAATTACTGCTACTTACAGCCATATCCCCCCTGTTAAGTGCCACAGTGACAGTGACAATTGATCCTGCGGTTATGTTACTGCTATCGTCATCATCCAGAACTGTGAAGAACAAAACACAATGTTTATAGATATTTACAGTTTGTTTCCACGATCAACCCACCCCAGAATGTCCTCTTAATTAAAAGGAAAGAAGTCTCAGCTTTGCTCAATAGGGTGAAATTTTCCTGTCCTTGCCTGTGGCCAAGCACCTCATACACCAAGTGTTAGAAAATTCCTTATATTACAGACGTGTTCAGCAGGTTAGGACTTAAATTCTTTTTCTACAGCCAAATTGTAGTTTCAGATTGCTAGACTTAAGGGAATACAGGAGAAATCACTGAGGGTTACAATAATGCATGTTTAAAAAAATTCAGTACAGCATAACTCTCCCCAGCAACATGCATCTATTCTCAATGATGATCTCATATTATTCTAATAACAAAGGCAAAATGCGTGTAAAACACCAAATAAAATAGGCAAGGGCTCAGGTTACAGAACACAGTCTGTGGAAAGACGACTCTCCATTCACACTATACATCAATTGTAAACGTGACATTGTACAGGAGGAGGCCACTTTGCCCATCAAATCCGCACCAACCACAATATCATCCAGACCCTATCCCCATAACCCAATATAACCAATATATAGCTAGTGCCCCTGACTCCAAGGAGCAATTTAACATAGAATCATAGAGATTTACTGCATGGAAACAAGCCCTTCAGCCCAACTTGTCCATGCCGCTTTTTTTTTAAAAAAGCCCCCAAGCTAATCAAAATTGCTTGCATTTGGCCCATACCCCTCTATACCCATCTTACCCATGTAACTATCTAAAAGCTTTTTAAAAGACAAAATTGTACCTGTTTCTACTAACACCTCTGGCAGCTTGTTCCAGACACTCACCACCCTCTGTATGAAAAAACTACCCCTCTGGACACTTGTGTGTCTCTCCCCTCTCATCTTAAATCTATGTCCCCTCTAGTTTTAGACCCCTACCTTTGTGAAAAGATATTGACCATTTAGCTGATTTGTGCCCCTCATTATTTTATAGACCTCTATAAGGTCACCCCTCAGCCTCCTACGCTCCAGAGAAAAGTCCCGGTCTATCCAGCCTCTCCTTATAACTCAATCCAAGTCCTGGTAGCATCCCAGTAAATCTTTTCTGCATTCTTTCAAGTTTAATAACGTACTTTCTATAATAGGGTGACCAGAATTGCACACAGCATTCCACGTGTGGCCTTACCAATGTCTTGTACAACTTCAACAAGACATTTCAACTCCTGTATTCAATGTTCTGACCAATGAAATCAAACATGCTGAATGCCCTCCTCACCACTCTGTCCACCTGCGACTCCACTTTCAAGGAGCTATGAACATGTACCCCTAGATCTCATTGTTCTGTAACTCTCTCCAACGCCCTACTGAGTAAGAGCTGCCCTGGTTCAATCTACCAAAATGCATCACCTCGCATTTGTCTAAATTAAACTCATCTGGCCCAATTGATCACGATTCTGTTGCAATTGATGATAACTTTCTTCACTGTCCACTATGCCACCAATCTTAAAGTCATCTGCAAACTTACTAACCATACCTCCTATATTCTCATCCAAATCATTAATATAAAATGACAAACAACAGTGGGCCCAACACTAATCCCTAAGGCACACCGTTGGTCACAGGCCTCCAATTTGAAAAACAACGCTCTATAACCACCCTCTGGCTTCTGTCAGGAAGCCAATTTTGTATCCATTTAGATACCTCACCCTGAATCACAAGAGATTTAACCTTATGCAACAACCTACCATACGGTACCCTGTCAAAGACCTTGCTAAAGTCCATGTAGACAACATCAACTGCACTGCCCTCAACTATCTTCCTGGTTACCCCTTCAAAAAACTCAAATTTGTGGAACGTGATTTTCCACTCACAAAGCCATGCTGATTGTCCCTAATCAAGCCTTGCGTCTTTAAAAGCCTGTAGATCCTGTCTCTTAAAATACCTTCCAACAATTTACCCACCACAGTTGAGGCTCACTGGCCTATAGTTCCCAGGTTTTTCCCTGCAGCCCTTTTTAAACAAAAGCACAACATTTGCCACTCTCCAATCTTCAGGCATCTCATCTAACATGGCTAATCAACCTGTGTCACACATCTTTGGAGAGTGGGAGGAAACATGTGTAACATGGGGAAAACATGCAAACTCCACACTGACAGTGACCCAAGCCAGGAATTGAACCCAGGTCCTTGGCATTGTGAGGCTGCAATGCTAATTGCTATCCCACCATGCCGCCCCTAATCGTGACAATCAATCTACAAATAAAGCTTAGCACAACTTTTCAAAATTAATCCAGCGAGTGCTCTCAAGTGGACAATACAGCATTTGATGGAACACTGATGCATAGGATGGAGTATGGATGGATCTTCAGCAATTCTTCGTATGCAAAATGAAACAAATAGAAAAATACTGGAAAATCTCAGCAGGACAGGAGATTTTATAGCATTTTTCGTTTTTGTTTCAGATCCCAGTATCCAGAGTAATTTGCCTTCTATGTAAAATGAACTGGGTAGTCTCAATCCACTTTTAATGCCCCATCCCAAGAGCACTTAATTTATAATGAACGATATTCTAATTTAGCCGGTGAAAGGTAGAGCTTTACACTAAATAAGTCTGTCAGTCTCAACTCAGCACAAGCTGTGAACTGAGCATTAATATCAGCCCTCTCTCCAAATGGTAACATGATGCCTGATGTGGGGAATGCCACATTAATGCAGTAAAAGTGCTCTTCTGAGATTGGGCTGTAGAACTATTGTTTTCTAGAGCAGTGGCTTTCCTCTGTACCTAAGATATGACTAACCGGGGGAGTGCTTGGTCCTGACACAAGGTGCCATAAACAAAGACTTTAATTTCTCAGCACCAACATTGGCATAGCATAAAATTCACAGAAGAAACAAACAGCTGAGTTTTGGGTGGGACACTGGAAGTATGAACCAATTTATTCTGTCAGACTTAATACATATGCAATTCCCACAGTAGTCTTGCATGCTCACATCAATAGACCATTCCTGAAATGTTATTCCATACCTTGTAATTTTATATGCATTTTAACATGAGGGAAGTTCCCAAGTACTGCTATGACCTCATCATATTGCTCCTCATTCAGGAAACGCAACATATTACGACGATCAGCGTCTTTCATGCTAACCAGATCCTGAATCGTCCGGACTTTGTACTGGTTGTGGAGGCAAGAGAAACAAATTTCACACACTCTCATAAATTAGGGACAACTGTAAATAAAGATGAGCGCTGTCACCAATATGTATTGGCGCCACAAGTATATTGCAAAAAAAATTTCATTTAGACTGATGTGCTTTAACACTGTGCTGATATGCTGTTGTGATATAACCCTGAATCTACAATGTGTGCATGCACGCACACGCACGCATGTGGAATACAGTTCAAATGGAAGATTTCCACCCAACACTACTCTGCACTGAAATCTTAGCAGCAGCAAGAACTAGATTGATATTAGAGCAAAGCACGAACACTATTTTAACTGCCTTCTCAAAACACCTTTTTGCAACCTGCGACGGCAAGGCATTAGTCAAACAATGAAAGTGAATTAAGTAAGTGAAGGGAATGCTCTCAAGGCAGAAATTTTGCAAACTGATCCAACCAACGTGATTAAGGCTTGTTCCGTGATGTTTATTGAAATAACATGCAGTGTTCATGCAGGGAGCATGCAAAAAGTTAATATGGAAAGAACACACTCCAGTTGAGTCTGTATGCTCCAGGTATTCTTGTGTAATTTCAGACAGAAGTTTGAGCAATGAAATTTCTAGCCAGTCAGATGCACCTGAATAATTTTTAATCAAAATAAATACACCAAACAGTTTTGCTTTGCACAAAGTTATTAATTCATGAAATTGCTTGTGACAGCTTCAAAATTCACCTTCATTTTTTGAAGGGCATTTAAGTGTTTAATGCAGAAAAAGTTACACAATCTACAAACACTTTATAATCACTTTATACACAAGTCATTACAATAAAGCGAGTTAGCTAAAAACTGCATTAACTGACATTTAAATTGAAAGTAAGTTGCATCATCTTACAGAATACTGAGAAGCCTAGATAGAGTGGACATGGAGATGATGTTTTCATTACTGGGAAAGACTAGAACTTGAGGGCACAACCCAGAGTGAAGGGATGCTCCTTTAAAACTATGAGCAGGAATTTCTTTAGCTAGAGGATGGTGAATCTGTGAAACTCTGCCACAGAGGGCTGCGCAGGCCAGGTCATTGAATATTTTTAAGACAGAGATAGATAGGTGCTTGATCAATAAGGAGTTCAAGTGTTACGGGGGGAAGGCAGGAGAATGGGGATGAGAAGCATACCAGCCACGATTGAATGGCAGAGCAGACTCGATGGGCCCAAATGGCCTAAAACGTCTTATGGTAACAGAACTCAAAATAGAACAATTCTTGTGGCAACACCAAGTTACATGAACAAAGTTTGCAAACTGAAATTTAAAAAGGGGCACAGAATTATTTGCTCCTTGTTTTCACGAATTTCACCAGATTCTTCAGAAGATCTTCACAAACTTTGTTTTTAAAAGCACATCACAAGAGTTATATGATCAACCCAAATAAAAATTTCCCATTACCCCAGAGTTTTAAAAAATTTCTAAGACACCACTCCCACCCCATCACTCCCTTGCCAATGATAATCTAGCAATTCACTGTCATAGAATCCCTACAATGCAGGAGGCCACCATTTGGCTCATCAGACCTGCACCAACAACATCCCACCCAGGCCCTATCCCCATAACCCCCTGTATTTACTCTGGAATCACTCTGACACTAAGAGGTAACATAGTGTGGCCATTCCACATTATCCACACATTTTTGACTGTGGGAAGAAGTCAGAACAACTGGAGGAAACCCATGCAAACACAGGGAGAATGCATAAACTCCACACTAATTACCTAAGGCCAGAATTGAACCTGGGTCCCTGGCCTCTTTTAAGGTCAAACCAAATAAACAAACAAACTCAAGTTAAATCAGGACAAGGTAAAAGGGGCAGCTCCCCAAAAGGAAGGGGAACAGCCCAAGCAAAATCCAAGTACAAAGGAAACTTAAAAACGACAAATTAAAATGTGATTATTCAGGTCAATAATGCACCCCAGCCCCTGCGGTGCCCAATGTCGCTGTGAGGTAGCAGTGTTAACCACTGTACCACTATGCTTTAACTATGGAAACTTTGCTGAAAGATAATTCTTGGATCCAGAAGCAATTCATGGAATATATGTTTATATACCTCTCTATAATCAACAAGTCCATTTCTAAATAGGTATTTAACAATCACAAACATAACTTACTACCTTTTTAGACAAACAGTATTTCAGGTGTTCCTCTTCAAATAGTGGAAGCTGAAGCAGAGGAGATTTAGACTCCCACAGACTCTGCACTAACATCTGAGAGAGCTTCATACAGTTCTCAATGGACTCCAAACGGGGGGCATGGATTCCTAATCAAAGTCAACACAGAATTAATTCAAGTATCTTGAAAATATGTATGGAACATGAAAAAAAAACTAAAATAAAACTCAAACCCAAAATCAACATTGCTTCTTTTCCTCCCTTTTTTGTATCTTTCTCCTTAATAAAAATGGAATTACTTTTACTTACTGTTTAGTAACGTTAAAAATTACGTACCACCTCGAGTATTGGCCATCATAGTCAGCTGGCAGCCAACGTTAATCATTTCCTGGAGGAGGGTGGGACATTTCCTTATAACAAACCAATAATCTTGTAGTAAAGAAAACAATTATGCTGATTAGTACTAATTCTCAATGATCTCTTCAAAACAATTATCATAAGTACAGCAGAAGAAAATCAAGTGGTCCCACCTACTTTCTCCCAACTAAAATGCAGGAGGCAGCCACTCAACTCTTCGAGTCAGCATCTCACCCCAGCCCAACCCCCACCCACCTATCCCCAATATTTCTAATGGGTTAATTCACCTAACCTACACATCTTGGGACACTAAGGGGAAATTTATCATTCATCAAACCTGTACATCTTTGGGAGGGAACCAGAGTACCTGGAGGAAACCCATACAGACATGGGGAGAACATGCAAACTCCACTTGAACCTGAGTCCCTGGCGCTAACTACTGTGCCACCAAATAAGACTACAAGAAGTCTATCAATTAAATTTGAACAATGTTTCGAAGTTCGTGTGCATAATTTCTGGTATAATTTCTACCTTGCACATTCTTAGGATATCCCAGCTTCTTAGCCAATTAAGTATTATTTTAATGTAGTACTGTCACTTGCTGTAATGTAGGGTTATGCAGTATTAGCAAGGCCCAAAAGCAAGGAGACAAATGAAGGAATTTTTTTTTTGGTTGTTTTCTGATGTTGGTTGAAGGATAAATATTGCCCAGACCAATGCCCCCGCTTTTTATTTCCCCATCTAACGCTGCCAAAATCTTTTAAGACAGATGGTGCCTCAATTTATCTTCTGATCAGAAATAACACACCTCTGACAGTGCAGTCCTTCATGGTAGACTGAACTGTCAGCCTGGATTATGTGCTTAAGTCTCTGAACCTTGAACTGATGCCTTTCTGACTCAGAATTACTAATATTTACAGTAGAAAAATCTGCAAGCACATCCAATTAAGTAAGTTTTGAGAATTTCAGGAGATATGATTGAGAATGCTGGCACTGCAGGCAAAATTAAACGTGATTTGAGACTGAAGTATTAGTTGGGAAGGGCAATTCACAGCACTGGACGCAAATTAAAGCAGCTTCTGTTATGGTTGTGATAGGAATATAACAAAGAGGTAGACAAGTTGGGCATGACTAAATCAGGAAAGGTAGGAAGAATACACGGCAACATAGGATCTAATAACAGTAGAAACCAATGATTAAGTAGTTAATTTCTGTAGCAATGTAGACATTTCAACAATGACTAGCCATTTAATAAATATTGTATTTAGAATGCCCATCATACGTGCAAAGCATGCTGCATTTGTTCCCGATTAATTCAAATCTCTCAAGAAACAGGAATATTAATGTTACTTAAGCAGCCAGTTATTTCCTGTTGGTTTCTGTCCAGGGTAATAGAACCACTGAAAAATTATGACACAAAGGCGCCATCTTGTCTGTGCTGGTCAAAAAAGACAAATTATAATCTGGCATTTCAAGAGGAAAAATTAGGAATATACAAGAAACTGTCAACTTGGAGAAGCTTCACTGAGCAATGAATCTCTACTTAAGCTCAGGGGGGTGCCCATTTAAGAGCACCTTCTGAAAGGGAGTTGTTCAACAGTCAGGAAATCACGGAGTAGAGTTTCTGCCTGTTTCATAGTCACATTTCTGCACAAATCAAATGCCAAAGAGAACTTAAAATTGAATCGAGTTATGCCCCAAACTATCAAATAATTGCATAAAACAGACTGATCCTGGTTTAAAATTCAGTTGGCCAAATTTGGTCCCGCCAACAAATCTGGCCACAAGTGTTTTCATCTGATAAATCTTTAATTTACAAACAAATTGGTAAGTGAATACCAATGAAATTGTTAAATGGCGCAGCCTAGCTCTCTCAACTACTTTCAGTATTTTAAATCCAGCCTACTCACAGGAGGGTTAGGCACTAATGTATTTTTGTTTCCTTTTGGTGATAAACCCATTTTCAGCCGTATTAATAAAACTGCACTAGGTTCCCACCCTAACATCAAGAAATATATTTTGATGGGAAACTCGTCCATGAAGGATTTTACTTTTGTAAATATGTAACTGACTTCTACCAGGTATCACAACTGTTAGTTTTGGGGAAAATTTCCTGAATGTAGAAGCTATTTCCATATTCTTGATATGGTGCAGTTGTATTTAATGGAGCAGGACAAAAGAAAACCACAGCTCTTCTTGAGTAGAAAGGCAATCTACTTTATGCTAGTCGGAAAGAGCCAACAATGAACTTTGTTACAAAGTACTACATTATTATAAAATAGCATATCCTCCAACTTGAGGAACTCCAGGGATCGACTGGCTTGGAATTATTCATTCATTTTACAAAGTGCACAATTCAATTGTTTTGCCAAAGTTTGCAGCACTGATTCAGGATGTAGTAACTTTAAAATTAGCAGTTAACTTCCAAGATTTTTCATAATTAGATGGCAAAAGTGAAATATATCCTAAAGTTTGCTTTCTCAACTATTAACCATAATATATTACTATGTCTGGGAATAATTATAAACTAACTGCATCAGCAAACAAACTGCATCTCAAAACAAAACTTCAAGCAAGAACTAAAGCTGAACAAAAAAATGAAACCTACACATAAATCTAATACGTTGTGAACTGAAGCTTTCGCATAGATGTACAATTGAGAATCTTTTAAGAACATAAGAAATAGGAGGAGTAGGCCATCTAGCCCTTCGAGCCTGCCCCGCCATTCAGTAAGATCATGGCTGATCTGTCGTGGCTCAGTTCCACATTCCCGCCCTCTCCCCATAACCCTTAATCCCCTCTCTTATCAAAAACCCATCAACCCGCGTCTTAAAAATATTTAGCGAGGTAGCCTCCACCACTTCAACGGGCAGAGAATTCCAGAGATTCACCACCCTTTGAGTGAAAAAGTTCCTCCTCAACTCCGTTCTAAACCGCCCCCCCTTTATCTTGAGGCTGTGCCCTCTAGTCCTATTATCCTTTCTGAGCGGGAAGAGTCTCTCCACCTCTATCCTATCCATCCCATTCAATAAGCAAATTAAAAATGTTTCACTTTCCCTTCCCTTCCTCTATCCCACCCTATTTTTTCATTCAATTTTATGAATTCCTCGTACCTTCTTCAAGTGTTTGAGAAATGTCCAGCCGGGAAAGATGAGCAAGGAGCAGAACTCTGGACTTTACGCTGTATGGCAAACAAAATGGAAGCTCCTTCTTCTTCTCATTAACATTACCAAGTTCTCGGATAAGCTGCCATGAGAGAAAAACATATGGTTTTTTTTCCCCTGTAATAGAATGAATCTTTACTGAACAAGAAATAAAAGCGACACGTTTTGCAAATGTAAAATATACTTTTAACATTGCATTATGAATCTTACTTGAACGATAATCTATACGAGGGATATAACAAGAGTGTTATTTTTACACTGGGACCTGGCCTGAATATAATCCAGGCTGGAATTCAATCTGGGCAGATGGAAAGAACTTCTCTCTCTCTGGGCAGTCTCAGTCCAATTCCTACAAGCCACAAATCCACAGCACAGCAAAGCATTCCATGTTAGTATCAAGATAGTGACCAACGACCCAAGTGGCAAATGGAAATGCCACAAATAGGGACCTGTTTTCAGAAGCCAAAGGTGAGATTCACTGTTAAGATGGAGGAGTGATGCTTTGCCATTTTTTCCAATTGTGCTGTATGAAAATCTCCATTTCAACTGGCCCACTGACTGTCCCTCCCCCACAGAAGACGAGCTGTCTTTCCATTCATCACATTGTTGTGAGGTTTTATCAGTCCATTACCCAAATACTTTCTTCAAGTCTAGAATCTTACTACCTTGGGGTTTGGGAGACGTTGGGAGAATTGCAAGCACAAAACTAAATGAATCATGCTCCGGCATAGACATCTAATCTTACCTGAGGTATTTCAACATTGTCTGTTGGTCTCATGACTGCTTCTTTGTTGCTGCGTGGATCAAACTCAAAGGCAGCCGTCAATACCATTATGAGGCCTATCAAGTGAAGAAAAAATAAGATATCTCAGGACTTATCAGGTCTCTCAAAGTCAAAAGGATGGGGACAGAATGGTTAGGGAAATAACAAAATCAAAAGCAAAAGGAAAGCCATTTCACACTTGATGTGCCTAAACCACAAGACCATGAGACACTCAAAACACCAACATGGCTATTGCATTTCTTTTACTTAACCAACCCCAAAATGAATTCCATTGCCTGCATCATTCTCTACTTCAAATGTTAGCTAATTTTCCAATACAGCACACAGTAGTCTCTACCTTAAATGCATCTTCATGACAATGCATTCCACATATTCTAAACAGTCTCTATTAAGGAATCTCTCTTCTCTCTCCCCTGATGCATAGTAACAGCTTTAAACTGTTGACCCTTCATTTCTATTCTGCATCCAGATAAAAGTAGCTCCCTATTTCTCTTATCAGAAAATTGGGGGAGAGGGGTTAAACTCTTTGAATCGCCTCTCGGATCTTTCCTCCTCATGACTATACTTTGCATCCCATGTATCGAGCCGGTGAATATGTGTATCCATTCCTTATCTTCTTCCAAAATGCATCCGTTTGCTCACACTTACCCAATTGTCTGTCCTGTTAGCCTGAAAGGTCATCAACCTGAAGCTTTAACTCGCTCTCATTCCATGGATGCTACTTGATTTGCTAAGTGGACCCAACATTTTTGTTTTTACTGATGTGCAATATTCACAAGATTTTGCTCCCTTGTTAATCTGCATACTCTTACAGGCTTTTCTGATTCTGCTTAGTGTTGAATAAGCAATCAAGAAAGTTATCTACAGAGGATGAGAAAGCTCACCTACACACCCTTGTAAACTAATGCCATTTGGAAGGAAAAATGAACTGGTATTTACATTCAATAGAAAGATGCTGAAAAGTGGATAAAGAGAGGACTAGGATTCAAGAATATAATTTCTCTTTGCACCTGATGCATGGAGACCTAAAAGTATAAACTAGCTTCAATTAATGAGGGGAACAGGAAAAGTGCTGGCAAATAAAAATACAAACAAATAAAAATTATAGAACACAGAAGCAATTTGATAATATAACTGCACCAGTTTTGAGTATCTGGGACTTGTAATCACTTGTACTTAACATGAATATGGCTCAAAGAACAGCTAACAAAGCCAGAAATCAAAGCTGTTAAATATGTTTAACTTAAATCACTTACGTTTCATGTTCATATTGGGAGTTCTATTCATAAAATGCATATATAGCTGGGTTGTGTGAATAAGAATCTGGTCACCACTGTATCGAACAGAACGATACCACCACGTTCCCTTTATAAATGAGAAAAATAAAAGACATTTCAAGTTTATTGCTGCATGCAGGTCTACATGAAAAGACTGCAACAAAAGAGCAAGATGGTCTGGGTTTGGATCTATGGACTTGTGCAAACTATCGAAGCACACAATAACAAGCTATGAATACATGCTCACGATCTTCAAACTGAAGCTAAAGACTCACCACAACAACTGGAAGAATCACCATGAATGCAAATCCGTACACAGCCAAGACCTGCAAAATTTAACAAAGGTAGAGAAGTTAATTTTTAATATGCTGGAAGATGTTAACTCAGTTTACTATGTTAAATAATCACAATAAGAAATCTCAACACCAGGTTAAAATCCAAGCTTTTGAAGCGCTGCTTCTTCATCCAGTGAGTGGAGAATTGGGTTCAAACAAGGCATATAGAGACAGAATCAGCTACTTGCTGTCCTGGATTGAGACAATTCTTAATTCTTTAACTTGTGTTTATCCCTCTCTCCACTCGCATTATCTGTACCTGTAAAGACTTGATTATCTGTAAAGACTTCACATTCCAACCATTATCTTGCAAGCATCTCCACATCATAAATTATTACAACTTAAAAAGCACATCTATGAGCCTGAAATAGAGGGGGTCTGGGTCCTCACTATTTGGTTACAACTAAAGACTCTGGGCTATTACTTAAATGTGCTAACACAAGAGAAAGGTATTTTAAAAGCATTTAACTAAATTGAATTTCTGTCATCTTGTGCAGTGAGCGCACACTGCTTCTAATGAGATGCTCACTAAAGGCACATATCTTGGTTCAGAGTCTGTGCCAGAGATCTTGCAGCAAAATGAAAATTGGGCTCTTCAAAACACTTGGAGCTTAATTGACAGATGCATATTAATTCTCAAGACAACAAGGGGAAAACCACATTCAAATCCTTACAGTCTGAAAGCAATAAATGTTTATTAGCCAGTTCCCACTGTTTATGTCCTCTGATCTTAACTGGTTTATTTTACAGTATTTATCACTGAATAAAAGCTTCAACAAGAGCACCCATAATTCTGCTATACCAACAGAATTTTACAGATGGGAATGAGTTGTTGATGCTCTTGTACTGTTGCTTGGCTTACAACCTACCAGCATGGAATTCTTCTGGTCTACAATCCATGATGGCAGAGCAATACCAAAAGTTGTAGCTGAAATAGAAACCAAGGGAGTTGTTATTTAATCAGGACAAACAAAGCAACCCAATAACTTGTCCGGGTATGGATCACAGAAAATTGAGACCCCCAGGCAAGAGCTAATTTTTACTCAGTTTGTCAATGACAGCTCAGAAGAATCAAAAGATCTATTTATCAGAATACAAATATACAGCTGTACTCATTATTCTTACACAACTCCTCAGAGTCAAGAATGGCTTATGTCCACACCAGTTCAACACCAATGGCTGATAAATTTAACAAAAGATCAGCAGACTCTGCCACATGGGCACAAAGGTGGTGCTTGTAGGGTTTGTAGGTTTGGACACACTATCCGTTGCCTTAATGAGAAGAGGAAAAGGAATTTGGTGCCTTCCTCAAATTAACCTTCTCTATTTTAATCAGTCATGGGACAGGGATTTCCATGTATTGGCAATGTTTGACCTCCTCAAGGATCCTCTGAAGTCATCCTTAAAACATTTCCACTTTCCTGCCACAGCTGAGCTCCAAATAAAGCAGTCGCTCAGGGGTAGTCTGGAGTCAGGCATATAAACGGCATACACTGCCAAACAGAGCCGGTTCTGCCTTGTGTTGGCTTGGGAGAGGATGCTGCTGTTGGACCATCTTTCTTGTATTTTCCACTTCTTGGGAGCCTTCTTTCAAAGAAGGCAGATAACAAAAAACAAAGAACAAAATCAGCCCGGGAAACAGGCCTTTCGGCCCAACGAGCCCGCGCCATCTCAACACCACCAGTCCCCCTCTCCACCCACGACCCCTGTCTAATGTTTTATGGCCATCCAGATTGAGGGAAACCGATTTAGGGACAATTTATTCCTGCCAATCAGCCTAACAGCACATCTTTGGGGTGTGGGAGGAAACCGGAGCACCCAGAGAAAACCCACGCAAGCACGGGGAGAATGCGCAAACTCCCACAGACACCGGCCCAAATCCACGTGTCTGCACAGCAATCAGCGATAGTCACTGAGTAACAAAAGCTGCCATCACCTCCAGTGCACCAGCTGTGTGACAATCTACTGCAGCAACTAAAAATTAAACTTTAGGTACTTCCAATTCATTGCAGGGCAGTTCCCCATATGGATAGTTGTATATCACACAATACATACTTGAGCACAAAGGACAGAAGAAAAACTTAGTGCGTTTTGATGACTGAAAGAGCTGAGATCAGTAACTTAATTTAGTAATTCATGAGTATTCACCTGCAACCTCCCAATTTGTGGCATAATTAGCTCCTTTACTTTTTATGCTTTTACTAATTGGGGGAAGTAGCCTATATGTTGTAGGTTGAAATCTCTCGCCCAAAATAATATGATGAAAGTCTTCTCTATTTTTGCATCAACAGTGTCCTATGCGATATGAATCTGAGCAGTTGTACTCCAGGTCAGGATTTCTAGGGCAATGTCACTGAGGCAAGCCCAAGGGTTTAAACTAAATTGGCAGGGGTGTGGAAACAAAGATAATATCACAGAGGAATACCAAAGTGCACAGAATACTGGGTTAATAAGGTAGTAGAATAAGGAATAACAAGTAAATAGTTGTAGTAAGGGACAAAGAAATAAAGTCTAAATCAGGGTTACTATGAACATATGAATTTGGCAGAGTAGGCCAGTTGGCCTACTGAGCCTGCTCCACCATTTAATAAGATCATGACTGATCTGATTGTAGCCTCAACTACAAATTCTGCCAATCTGCAATAACCTTTCATTCCCTTGCTAATCAAGAATCTATTGGCCTCTGCCTTAAAGATATTCATGGGCCCCAACTCCACCACTCTCTAGGGAAGAGTTCCAAAGATTCATGACCCTTCTTATTTCTGTCTTAAATCAGAAACTCCACATAGTTAATTTAGCCCCTAAATCTAATCTCTCCTGCATGGGGAACATCTTTTCAGCATCCATCTTGTCAAATCCCGTTAGGATCTTATATGCTTCAACAAGATTGCCTCTCAATCTTCTGAACTCCAATGAATATAGGCTCATCCTGTCCAACCTTTCCTCCTGAGCCCAGCAACTACAGGCCAGTCAGTTTAATTTCAGTGGTGGGAAAACTTGTAGAAACGATAAATTAGGACAAAATTAGTAGTTGTCTCGTATGGATGTGGGTTAATTAAAGAAAGCCAGGATGGATTTCCAATGGGAAAAGAGTGTTTAACTGAGATAACAAAGAGTTGACGAGGGCAATGTATTGGTGCGGTATTGATGTGTGCTTCTAAAGGGCATTTGATACACTGCCACACAACTTGAGCAAAATTATGGAATAAAAGGGACAGTAGCAATGTGGATATGAAATTGGATGGATGTAGGAAAAACGGTATAATAGTTATTAGATGGTATTTGGGTTGGAAGAGGGTGTATGATGAAGTTCTCTGAGGGCATAATTTCAAAGGAAGGATAAACTATGAAGCTGGGCTAGCGCTAAATATAAAAAAGGATAGTACGAGATTTTATAAATATATAAAAAGGAAGAGGCTGGCTAGGGTGAACGTTGGACCCTTAGAGGATTTGGGGGGGGGGCGGCGGCGGGAATGAGGAAATGGCTGAGGGACCTTGGGGTCCTTGTGCATGAGTCGCAAAAACCCAGCTTGCAGGTGCAGCAGGTGGTCAGGAAGGCGAATGGTTTGCTGGCCTTCATAGCGAGGGGGACTGAATATGAAAGTAGGGAGGTCTTGCTGCAACTGTACAGGGCACTGGTGAGGCCGTAGCTGGAGTACTGTGCGCAGTTTTGGTCGCTGCACTTACACAAGGATATTTTGGCCTTGGAGGGAGTGCAGAGGAGGTCCACTACGCTGATACCAGAGTTGAGGGGGTTGAGCTATGAGGAGAGGCTGAATAAACTAGGCTTGTACTCGTTAGAGTTTAGAAGGATGAGGGGAGATCTCATTGAGACGTACAAGATGATGAATGGAATGGATAAGAGAGGTGGAGAGGCGACAAGGGGATTAAGGGTTATGGGGAGAAGGTGGGAAAGTGGAACTGAGCCACTTCAGATCAGCCATGATCTTACTGAATGGAGGGGCAGGCTCGAAGGGCTAGATGGCCTACTCCTGCTCCTATTTCTTATGTTTTTATGTTCAAAGACAATGATAGAAAACTTGGAAGTTTCCATGCGAATTGTGTAGAACTTCAAAAGGACATCGACAAGTTGGTGCAATGGACGGTCAAGTTGCAGACGAAGGTCAATGCTGAGAAATGTGAAGGAACAACATGGAGATACAATATAAAGAGCAAACCTCTAAATGGGGTGCAAGAGTCGAGGGAGTTGGGTGTGTCAGTGCATGAGTCATCGAATGTGGCAGGACAGTACAGTTAATAAGCATACAGGTTATACTGCATTTGCGTAGGGCACTAGAACAAGTTTAACTGGAGATTGGTCCAGCTTCAGAGGCTGCACTCTTAGTATGTGAAGGCACTGAAGTACAGGAAAGAATCACGTAAATCGTGCTAGGATGAGGAATTGTAATAATTATAAAGATAAATTGGAGAGGTAAACACTGTTTTCCTGGAAGAACATCCAGCTGAGAAGTCACGTTATAGAAGTAATCGAAATCATGTGGGGTCTGTACCAAGAAGATTTAGAGTAACTGTTCCCCAGCATGAAAGGATCAAGAATGAGAGGGCTTAGATTTAATGGCAATTTAATGGTAAAAGCAGCAAAGGCAACACAAGATAAAACTTTTTTGGAACTCACTGCCTGAGAGGCAAGTTCAGCTGAAGCATTCCAACGGGAATTAGGACCGTTATCAAAGATAACGGGTTACAGGGAGAATGCAGGACAATTGCACTAAGTGAATTGTTAATTTGGTACAAACACGATGGGCTGAATCTGTACTGTAATAATTCTGTGATTAAGGTCAGTTTAGGAAATGGAAGGAAAGTCCAGTTGCAAGGGATCTAGAGGTTTGGGTTACAGCATATTGCTGGAACCAGATTGCTACACATCTCTGTTTGCCATACCTGACTATGATTGTGTAATAAATAAACTAGTATTCCAGCGCTCAACTGCCAGCAACAACATCCACCCCTTAAGAACGAAAACATTCTTAAATGCCTAGCAGGAAAGTCATTTTTCCCAGCCCCTTCGTCAAAAACACAATGCAACCAGTAACTGAGCATATGTAGAAAAGCAGTCTACGATAGGAGTGGATGATTATTTGGGGTGGGGGTCAAAATGAAGTGAAATTTAAGTATGAATTGCCAAGAAAGTAGACTCCTTAAGAATGGCAAAGTACCTTGTGGGCCATCCGGGTTACCATATTCTTCCCAATTTTTGCGAGACTCCTCATCTGTTAAACTGAAAGACAAGAATTAACTATATTAAAATTCAAAATTTGATGTCAAGTAGTCTAGTAATGTGAAGCTGAAATGCAATTACAGACATGGAAAGTGGCGTAACATTTCAGACAAAGCTGCAAAAATGAAACAACTTATTTATTTAGCAGATTAAACAGAGTAGAATGCCCCAATGTGCTTCACAGGAGCATTAAATCGAACAAAATTTAAATCGCAAGAAGAAACTAAATGGTATGCTGGCCTTCATTGCAAGAGGAACTGAGTACAGGAGCAAGGATGTCCAACTGCAGCCGTACACAGTCTTAATGAGGCCACACCTGGAATATCGTGTGCAGTTTTGGTCTCCTAATCTCAAAGGGTACACTTGCTGTGGAGGGAGTGCAGCATAGGTTCACTAGGCTGATTCCAGAGATAGCAGGATTGTTGTATGAGGAGAGATTGGGTCAATGGGATCCAGGGTTGGACAGACTAAATGCAGGGATGTTGTTTCCTCTGGACAGAGAGTCTAGAAAAGGGATTACTGTCTCAGGGCATAGGGCAGGGCATTTAGGATTGAGGGTAGGAGAAACCTTTTTACTCAGAGGGTGGTGAGCCTGTGGAATTCTCTATCACAGAATGCTATACAGTATTATTTCGGATAATTAGTATTATTTCGGATAATTAGTATTATTTCGGATAATTAGTATTATTTCAAATAATAGATAATACCAATTAATTTTTTGTTTATTAATTACAGGTAGGCTTACATTCACACTGCTATGATGTTACTGTGAAAATCCCTTAGTTGCCACACTCCAGCACCTGTTTGGGTACCGAGGGAGAATTTAGCATGGCCAATTCACCTAACCTGCACATCTTCTGACTGAAGGGGGAAACTGGAGCACTTGGAGGAAACCCCCGCAAACATGCGGTTACAGGGGAAAAAAAAAGCAAGATTAAGCTATTGAGTTGGATGATCGGCCACAATCGTAACGATGGCAGAGCAGGCTCGAAGGGCCAAGTGGCCTCCTCATGTTCCTATCTTCTATGTTTCAATGTTTCTACAACAAGGGAGAACATGTAAACTCCATACAGACAGTGACCCAAGCTGGAAATTGAACCCAGGTCCCTGGCACTGTGAGGCAGCAGTGCTAACCACTGTGCAACTGCGCAGTACACAATCACTAAATATATTTAAGGATATAGATACATTGAGACTCTAGAGAGATGTTAAGGGGTATGGGGAGAGCACAGGATTATAGTGTTGAGTTAGAGGATTAGCCATGATCATACTGACTGACACAGCAAGTTTGAAGGGCCATATGGCCTAGTCCTCCTATTTTCTATATTTCCAAGATTTAGGGAGGTTGACCAAAAGCTTGGCAGATAAAGAAAGAGGATGGAATTATTTATGGGGGATTTCCAAGCTTAGCGCAAACAGCTGAAGGCAGCAATTAAAATTGGGAATACACGAAAGGCCAGAGTTAGAGCGCATAAATGCGAGAGCTGTAGCGCTGTTGAAGGTTATTGTGATAGGAAGGGGTAAAACAACCAAATAACAACCACTTGAGCAGAGAAATAACAAATGTTTAAGGTATAACTCTGATGTGAAGTGCAACTGTTAATTAATTTCCAAGTTTTAATCTTTTGACCCAATGAACACGGGCTACAATTGGTTGCAGTTGCTTTTAGTTAGTACTGCAAATCCAGTACCTTGTACAGAGATTGTTTAAGGTCAACAGAAGTTGAGTATAATAAAACATTTGTTGTTGTATACTAATACAGCAGCAACTGTATACCCATTAAATTACACAGCCACAAGTCTTAAAGGCATACTTCAGTTAAAATTTAACAACATGATCAGACCCAACCAGAGGCCAAAAGCTGCAATAATCTATTAATGTTAATCCAACAGCTAAATAAGGAGGGAAATGCAATGTAATGTACAAATTACTCTGGATTTTCACTGGTAGTAAACATGCTTGGCCCATTAAAGGAGGTACTATTGGTCCATTTACTAGCTTTCATAGAAAAGAAACATGTTTATGGAAGAATGCAATTCCCAAAATGACAAAATCCTAGAACCTCAAAATAAAATTGGGAGATATTCAGCCACCATAGTTGGGAGACCATGGTTAAAACATTATCACCACAGCCAATAAGCAAGTTAATAATATTACAAGTAATGCTAGACATGGTACCCAGTTTAGAAGGTATAGTGAAGAAGTTCACAAGAGGTTAAACATCTTGGGTTAACAGTCAAATGCAAAAAAAATGCAAAATCAATACACAAGGTCCAGGAGTTCAACCACCATTTTGGCAGAGCAGAGCTCTGGTTATCAAATGGAAATAGTAGTTAAGAAGGCGAACCCAAATCTTAGCTCAGCAAGTTGTGAAGCAGAATTCAATAGATCTGATAGGTCATCGATTTCACTGGAGAAAATGACAGAGGATTGTGGTTCGGGGAAAGGGATATATCCAGTCCGGTCTACAAGTGACAACTCGAAAAGAAAAAAAATTACACTCTCTTTTCAGGGATACTAGGGCTGTAAATTAAATGTAGTCTAGCTAGCATTGCCCACAATTCATGAACATATATTTTAAAATTAAGTTGCAGGGGAAAAACTGCAGTTTCCTTTCCTCATCTTGATTCCCATTACTGAAGATGCTAATACTCACGCAGCATAGGCTTTTGCAATCCTCATAAATAGGACTTCATCGCCTCCTTTATCTGGATGATGTTTGAGTGACAACTGTCGATACTGTTTTTTGATTTCTGATACAGATGCTCCCTGAGTTAGGAAGAAGTAAATACATACCAGTTAACTATGTGAAAACGTATTCTCCATTTCTTTTCCAGCCCCAAATAAAATTAAAGAATCAGTCTGGACACAGGTCAACATGCTTTGGAAATGAATTTTGCATTCCATAATTACTGGAAGTACTGCTCATTAACTTGGATCAAAAATTGCAATGCTACAGAGCTGACAATTACATTTTAAAAATTCCTACAATTAAAGTTTGTTGTATTAGTAAAACACTACTACTACTACTACTACTGTTTCATTACATTATGCTAGTCACTATAGAGATGGCACAGATCGTACAAAGCCCATTCCTGAATCTGATGTTAAACCAAGACTGTATCTACTTGTTCAGACAGACATTCCTATGTTCCTAAACATTGAACATCTCATCAATAACTTATCTACGTAGCCTTTATTACAATGAAATATCCTAAGATGCTTCGCAAAGACGCATGGAGATATTAGGTCAGGTGATTAAAAGCTTGGTTAAACAGAGGTTTTAAGCTGAGTCTTAAAGGAAGAAATTGAGATGCTGAGACATGTTGGCAACTGAAGTCACAGCCATCAATAATGCAGCAAGTAAAATTGGAGATGCACAAGAGGCCAGAATTATGACTTGAGCAGCCAAGTTTTGGATGACCTCAAGTTTATGGACAGTAGAATGTGGGAGATCCAACCAAGAACGTTGGAATAAATTGAGTCGAGAGGTAACAAAGGGACTTCAGTAGCAGACAAGTTGAGAAAGGGCAAAATCAGGTGGTATTACGGAAGTAATGTAATGTCACAAGCGACAAGTTTCACAGATTTGCAATAAACTGGCTTCCGTGCCTACATGGCAGTCACTGGCTGCTATTCAAAAAATTAATTTATGCAAAGCACTTTGAGATCTTTCTCCACTGTGACAAGGTGCTACACAAAGCTTTGCTCGCTTCTCAACGCTGCAGTTTTATCAAATCCTAGAAAATAGCATTTATAACAAACCTTCACAGTTTAACTCCACAGAAGTCCAGTATCTTTCCTCTACACATGAACTTCATCCAACCCTTAGTTCCATGCCACCTTATAAATTCCCAGATGAAAATCTGAGCCTATTTCAGTTTACTGAAAAAAATATGCGTCATATACTATACAACCGAAACTTAAGGTTCAACCCTGTATCTGGTTACCCAAACTGCTAAATGTTCTGATGCAGCCAAATTCAGCTGGGTACTGCTGCTAATTAAACTTAGATCACTATCTCAACCCACTTCAAAAGACAATACAACATAAATCCCGAGAATCATTTCCAAGCACCGGTTCAACTTTTTAACCTCACTAGGATTGCCAAAAACATTTAGATTACTTCAGAACATAATTCCTTTTGTGTCCATTTTTAATGATCTTAACATTGTACATTGTTAAAGGAAAAGCTAACCTTAGGTTAGCCCTTATCAAAAGGTACTTGGGTAGTCAGTTTTATATTCAATAGCAATCTAAGTAGCTCTTCTGTAAATCTCTCTATGACAAACTGGCAAGGACTACCAGGGCTGAGAACATGCACTCCAGCACACCCACTAAGCAGATAAAGAATTTGTTGATATTCTCAGATACCAGTCCACAACTACGTATTATGCCACAATAGGTAGGATGTGTTTTCATTAGTAGTTGCCACATATTATGATTCCTTAGCCTTCAATGTGTCTGCCGTCCCCTGGGCAGTCTCTGGGCCTCAGCACATTTTCCACTAGAAGAGAAATCAGACACCAACCTAATTGAACTGAGCTAATGCACTTCCTACTGGGTACCAGTCCCTATCAGATATCTTCCTATTCCTACCACAGTGCAATTGTCCATGTCTTCTAGGCCATAAAATAGTGCACAAGATACAGAACTAGAATGGAAGTTGTGTGTGTGTGTGTGTGTGTGTGTGTGGTGGGGAGGTGGGGGGGGCGGGGCAAGACAGCGAGAGTGTGTAAGTGGAGTAAGGGTTCACAAAAGAAGCCATTGTCATAGGAACATCACATATTACCGATTCCTGGTTGAAAACAAATTTATAGTTACTTACAGGGTCGACTCCAAGCACTTCATATGGATTATATTCTTTCTCTCTGTTTTCTATTATTGAAACTTTGTATAAAAGGCAGCAGAGTAGTATCCATCCGGAAATCAGCCCTATTTTTCTGTTTAAAAAGAAAACAAATAAGTAGAAAATTTGTAAAAATTTGCCTATACTTTCAAATAGCACGGCTGCATTTACTCCAAGTGGCCCCAACGAGGCTTTCTCCATGAACCACTGATGTTGCTCCCACAATCATGTTAGGTAGGGAATTACAAGACTCAAAACCAAATAAACTATGTACATCCAAGTCAGGGTATTATGCAATTTAGAAATTGGGTTGTGATAATATTCCCATGATGTTGCTACTCTTGGTGACAGAGATCTCAGAGGAAGATGATGCTGTTAAAAGTAACCTTGGTGAGTTTCTGCATTGTACCATGCAGGTCATATATAAAACAGAGCCCATGGGCTGACAGTGATGGATATCCAAGTCTCAAGGCTGGGGTATTGATCAAGCAAACTGCACTGACCTAGACGGTGTTGAGATATTGGTGTTGTATTCCCATCCAGACCATGTGAGAACTAACAACAAAAAAAAAGAGACACTAACAGAGTATCAGGAGTTAGATGAATTGAACAGCTGGGCCTCACAGCTAATAATCTCAGGATTACAGCCCAAACTACGTGCAAAATGGCATAGGAACAAGTAGATTAGGAAAGTCAAGAGGTGGCTAGAAGAATGGGATGGAAAGGAAAAACCCAATTTGATGAAGCACCGGCTGTAACTCTGGAATGGGGTTGGGGTGGCACCAGAACGGATTAAACCTAATGGAAGTGATAACCAGGGCTGCAAATAAGACTTTAAACAAAGGAAAAGTCAGCAACGAGAAACTGAAGGAAATAAACATTACATAAATGACCAGATACTGATTAAAATCACAGAGCATGAAGGCAAGTTAAAAACAATACTGTTGGTACAGTAATAGTATTCAAAACAAGATGAATAAATTGGAAGTAATAATTTGTAATGAGGATTGGGGAATAGCGAAGTTGACAAACATGGCTATATAGAGAATAGATCTGGCAACTGATTAGTGCAAGACAGAATACATTTAGAAAGATAAGTTGGGGAGGTAAACTACCTGGAATAGTTAAAGATAACAATGTCAGTAGAGAAAAAAAATGTAATTAGCAGTAATAGATACTGAATACATTTGGAGTTAAAAGTTAAGAGATCCATCAACCTAAAAGGAATATTTAGTAGCCTACTGAACAGTGAAAGGAGATTAGAAGTGGAAATAAATGCAAATCTTCAAGGTGAGTAGCAGCTAAAGGATATTACTTATGGAAAATTTCAAGCAATCCCAGATACACTGGGAGGAGGAAATCAAAGAAGGATTTGCATTTATATAGGAACTCAATTTTAGCCTGTCCCAAAGTGTTTCACAACCACCGTAGTTCCTTTAAAATATTTTAATGTCAGGAACATTAAATGGTGAAAAGTGAAAAAGGGAATTGTGCTTTTACAATACAGGGCTCAACTGATGCCTAAAATGGAGGGATTATTTTGAGTACAGGTTGGACAGGGTAGATCTGTACCAACTTCAGCAAGGCGTTTGATAAGGTCCCCCATGCAAGACTTCTTGAAAAGGTGAGAGGGCATGGGATCCAGAACTGGCTTGCCTGCAGAAGGCACAGTGTGGTTGTGGATAGGTCTTTTCCTGCGTGGAGGTCGGTCATCAGTGGAGTGCCCCAGGGATCTGTTCTAGGACCCTTGCTGTTTGTCATTTTCATAAATGACCTGGATGAGGAAGTGGAGAGATGGGTTAGTAAGTTCGCCGATGACACGAAGGTTAGTGGTGTTGTGAATAGTCTGGAGGGATGTCAGAAGTTGCAGCGAGACAGATACGATGCAAGACTGGGCGGAGGTCTGGCAGACGGACTTCAACGTGGATAAATGTGTAGTCGTCCATTTTGGCAGGTCCAATGGGACGAAGGAGTATAATATCAAGGGTAGGACTCTTAGCAGTGTTGAGGAGCAGAAGGATCTTGGGGTCCGGGTCCAAAGGACTCTTAAATCGGCCTCGCGGGGGGGATGTGGTCAAGAAGGTGTATAGTGTGCTAGCCTTCATTAACCGAGGGATTGAGTTTAGGAGTCAGGAGATAATGCTGCAACTTTATAAGACCCTGATCAGACCCCCCTTGGAGTACCGTGCACAGTTCTGGTTGCCTCACTACAAGAAGGATGTGGAAGCTATTGAGAGAGTGCAGAGGAGATTTACAAGGATGTTGCCTGGATTGGGAGGCATGCGTTACGAAAATAGGTTGAGCGAGCTAGGTCTCTTCTCCCTGGAGAGACGAAGATTGAGAGGCGACCTGAGAGGTTTATAAAATGTTGAGAGGTACAGATAGGGTGGATTCTCGGAGGCTATTTCCCAGGGCTGAAATGGTCGCTACGAGAGGACACGGGTTTAAGGGGCTGGGGAGCAGGTACAAAGGAGATGTTGGGGTAAGTTTTTCACTCAGAGGGTGGTGAGTGAGTGGAATCGGCTGCCGGTGGTGGTAGAGGCGAACTCGCTGGGGTCTTTTAAGAGATTTCTGGGTGAGTACATGGGATTTAATGGGATTGAGAGTTACAGATAGGCCTGGTAGGTATAGATATGATCGGCGCAACATGTGGGCCGAACGGCCTGTTTGTGCTGTAGTGTTCTATGAAATTTAGAAGATTGAAAGGAGTTCTTATTGAAACATGCAAGTATCTGAGGGAACTTGACATTGTGGATGCTGAAAGGATGCTTCCCCTCGTGGGAGAGACTAGATCTAGAGGACAGTATAAAAATAAAGTCAAGGATGAGGAACTTTTTGTTTCCTCGAGGGTGAAACTCTCTTCCCCAGAGAGCAGTGAAAAAGGGTCATTAAATATTTTCAAGGCAACAGTACATTGACACCCTTGTCAATCAAGAATCTAAGGGAACCAGGGGACAGGAAGTAAAGTGGAGAGTTGAGGCCATAATTGAAACAGCCACGATCTTGGTGAACGGCCCACTCCTGCTCTTAATTCATATTTTTAAGTACTTGCAACAGTTGTAACAGAAACAAAAAATGAAACAAGCAAAACTAAAAAAGTTCATCATCCCAGCTCCAGTCAAGGAAGCTAGAAAGAGGATAGCAGAAGCACTATTCAATGGAAGATATGACTGTGTCAGATTTACAGACAACTAATGGAAGATAGAACTCAGATCAGTCAACTTAATATCAGAGATGGGAAAGGTACTGAAATCTGCACTAAATGATAAAAGAATATCTAGAGATGTAAAATATAATAAAACTCTGCATGAAATTTGAAAGTTAACTAACCTGATAAAACCTTTTGTAAAGATAATGGAAAAAGTTGACAAGGGAAACACACATCATGTAATTGGATTTTCAAAAGACTTCAATAAGGGATCACATGGTAGACTGATTTCAACAGATACGTTAAGTCGGGGACAAATAACTGAACAAGTAGAAAATCCGTCAAAAAGAAAACACAGTAGTGGTATAGGGTAGTTATTCAGATTAGAGAAAGGTAGAAAGTGGAACTTTTCAACAGTGGCACCACTGTTATTCATAATTTACACTGATACCCAGTTACACCAGTCAGAATTTGCAGATATGAAACGGAACAAGAATGCAATAGACATTAGAAAAATTACAGACTGGGCAGTTAAATTGCAATTGACCTTGAACATAGATAAATATGGTGAAATGTCCCGATTGGAAAAAAAACTGAATCACAAATAAAATGAAGAACTGGATGGACAAAGTACATGTTGAACAAATCATTAAAAGCTGCTTAGCACTTCAGAAGAGCAACTAAAAATCCTGACAAAGCTCTGGGGTTTGTTTCAAGGTATAAAATTGAGAGATTACAGCCAGCGGGAAATACTGAATGTATTGAATGTTTCTCGAGGGGTTTAGGGGTGGCCCGATGCAGATTTTCAAAATTGAGTTGATCCCGCAGGATAGATGCGGGAAAATCCAGATGAATATGAAAAAAGGAAATAGAAAGATAATCTAAAACGGGGAGAGGAGTTGGATGGAATGGAAGGAGACTCATGGATCAAAAGCAGCTGTCGAGGCCAATGTGCTGTATATTCTATATATCTGGCCAAAGAGAAGCATTACTTTGAAATGGAAAAATATTCCAAGAAAACACTAACAGTTTGATTTTGGCAGTGAATAAATTATTAGAATAAATTCTGAGGGGCAGGATAAACTTGTCACCTAGAAAGGAATGGATTGCTCCTGTCAATGGTTTTGAGACATGGCCATCTCTCACTTATTTAACCAAATTTCTTAAGTAACAAGGAGAATTGGTAAGGGTAGATGTTGCTTGCATTATTTTAGTGAGGCATTCGATAGGGTTCCACATGGAAGGCTGGTCAGAAAAATAAAAGCCTTGGGACATGGGGGAATGTAACAAGCTGAATTCAAAATTGGCTCAGTGAAAGGAGCGGAGCAACGATTGATGGATGTTTGTGTGACTGGAAAGTAGTTTCCAGAGGGTTTAGTGTTACGTCCCTAGCTTTTGTTGAATATATTGGTGCTTTGGACATTAACACAATGGCCTAATGGTATTATCACTAGATTAATCCAGGAACTCAGCTAGTGTTATGGGGTCCCGGGTTCAAATACTACCAGAGCAGATGGTGGAATTTGAATTAAATTAAAATAATTTTGAATTAAGAATCTAATGATAACCATTAAACAACTGACAATTGTTGGAAAAACCCATCTGGTTCACTAATGTCCTTCAGGGAAGGACATCTCTACCTGAACTGGCCATGTGATTCCACAACCTCAACAATGTGGTTGATTCTCAACTGCCCTCTGAAATGGTCTAGCAAGCCACTCAGCTCAAGACCACCTTTTACTTTTCTCTTTACATAGGCGACACTGGTTAAGCCAGCATTTTTATTCTCTTTGATGTAGTGATGAGCTGTCTTCTTGAACCACTGCAGTCCATGTGGTGTAGTTATACCCAGAGTTCTGTTAGGGAGGGTGTTCCAGGATTTTGACCTTGCAAATGGCTATATAGTTCCAAATCAGGGAGGCTTGGAGGGGAACCTGTAGGTCATGGCATCCCTGTGCATCTCCTGCCTTTGTCCTTCTAGGTTAGAGGTCGCAAGCTTGGAAGATGCTGTGGAAGAAGTATTGATGAATCGCTGCAGCACATTCTACAAATGGTACACACTGCTACATCGTGTGTCGGTTGTGGAGGGAGTGAATATTGAAGATGATAGATGGGGCCAATCAAATGGGCTGCTTTGTGCTGTATAATGCCGTGCTTGGACTACTGTTGGAAATACACTCAAACCAGACAACTGGAATGCATTCAATCACAATTCTCAATTGTGTCTTGCAAATGCTTGGAGTCAGATGGTAAGCTATTCTTCAAACAATTCCCAGCTTCAGACCTACTCTTGTTGCTACAGTATTTATATGGCTGTTCCTGTTCAGTTTCTGATCAATAGTAACCCCCTGGATGTTGATGGCAATAAGCTGGAGTGATCATGATACAGTGCAGGTCATCACCTCCAAAGGCCAATTGTCAAAAGTGGTGATTAGGGTGACATATGTTTCAGAAAGGTCTAGTTAAGTTTAGGGATGCAACAATTGTGGAACATGCAGGAAAAAAACAATTGGAGATGGACAATAAAAATGCTGATCTAGCCAGCACTGCCTACGTTCCATGAAAAATAAAAAGGTGGGGGTGGTGAGCCACCGCCTTAAAACTCTGCAGTGCATTGTTTTATCCCATTCTGGATGGCATTCTGCAATGGTAATGCCATTGGATGTGAACAACGCCGTTGTTTAAGAAGGGTGGCAGGCAAAAGGCAGGGAATTATAGGCCGGTTAGTTTAATGTCTGTTGTAGGTAAAATGTTAGAATCCATGATCAAGGAGAAAATAGTGAGGCATCTTGAAGAGAATTGTTTGATAGAGCAGACGCAGCACGGTTTCGTTAAGGGGAAGTCGTGTCTGACAAATTTATTGGAGTTCTATGAGGATGTGTCTAGGGCAGTGGATAGAGGAGAGCCAGTGGATGTGGTCTTTCTTGATTTTCAGAAAGCGTTTGATAAGGTACCGCACAAGAGGTTATTACAGAAGGTCGGGGGCATGGAGTTGGGGGGTAGGGTGTTAGCGTGGATAGAGGATTGGCTGTCAAATAGGAGGCAGAGTGTGGGGGTCAATGGTGCTATTCGGATTGGCGGTTGGTGACTAGTGGAGTGCCCCAGGGGTCGGTGCTGGGGCCTCAGCTATTTACCATTTGTATAGATGATCTGGAGGAGGGAACCGAGTGTATGGTGTCAAAATTTGCTGATGACACCAAGATTGGTGGAACGGCAAATTGTGCGGAGGGTGTGGAGAGTCTGCAGAAGGATCTAGATAGGCTGGGCGAATGGGCCAGGAACTGGCAAATGGAATTTAATGTTGGCAAATGTGAGGTTGTCCACTTTGGTAGGAATAATGGTAGGAAGGACTATTACTTACATGGCGAAAAACTGCAGCATGCGACAGTGCAGAGAGACCTCGGGGTCCTTGTGCATGAGTCACAAAAACCCAGCCTGCAGGTGCAGCAGGTGGTCAGGAAGGCGAATGGGATGCTGGCCTTCATAGCGAAGGGGATTGAATATAAAAGTAGGGAGGTCTTGCTGCAGCTGTATGGGGCACTGGTGAGGCCGCAGCTGGAGTACTGCGTGCAGTTTTGGTCGCCGCACTTACGCAAGGATATTTTGGCCTTGGAGGGAGTGCAGAGGAGGTTTACTAGGCTGATACCGGAGTTGAGGACGTTGAGCTATGAGGAGAGGCTGAATAAACTAGGCTTGTACTCGTTAGAGTTTCGAAGAATGAGGGTAGATCTCATCGAGACATATAAGACGATGAATGGGATGGATAGGATAGAGGTGGAGAGGCTCTTCCCGCTCAGAAAGGACAGTAGGACTAGAGGGCACAGCTTCAAGATAAGGGGGGGCGGTTTAGAACAGAGTTGAGGAGGAACTTCTTCACTCAAAGGGTGGTGAATCTCTGGAATTCTCCACCGTTGAAGTGGTGGAGGCTGCCTCACTCAATATTTTTAAGACGTGGGTTGATAGGTTTTTGATAGGCAAGGGAATTAAGGGTTATGGGGAGAGGGCAGGAATGTGGAGCTGAGACACGACAGATCAGCCATGATCTTATTGAATGGCGGGGCAGGCTCGAGGGGCTAGATGGCCTACTCCTGCTCCTATTTCTTACGTTCTTATGAAAGAGATAGTTGGATTCTCTCTTGGAGATGGTCATTCCCTGGCTTGACTGTTACTTGCCACTTTTGAGTCCAAGCCTTGCCAGGTCGTGCTGCACATGGTCACAGACTATCCGAGATGTCACGAATGGTGTTGAACTGTGCACAAGCATGAGCGAACATCCTCATTTCTCACCTTGACATAAGAACCAGGAGAAGTAATTCAGCCACTCGAGCCTGCCATTCAAGATGATGGCTGATCTCATCCCAGCTTCATCTCCACCTTCCTAGTGGCTCCTCATAACCCTTCATTCCCCTAACTAAAAATCTATCTCTTCCTGAAATGTGTTCAGTGTTCACCACACTGAGATAGAGAATTTCACAGATTCACAAGTGAAGTAATTCCTCATTTCAGTTTTGAATCTGCCACCCCTTAACCTAAAACTACAGCCTCTCATTCTAGAATGTCTAGCAAGGGAAACAACTACTCTACATCTACCATCAATCCCCTTTGGCATCTTATGTACCTCAAGATCTCCTCTCATCCTTCTAAACTCCAGAGAATACAAGCCCAAACTGTTCACTCTCTCTTCATAAGACAAGTCCTTCATCAATCCTGGAATCAATCTAGTGAACCTTCATATAACATCCTCCAATACATTTACATCCTTCCTCAAGTAAAGGGGTTAAAATGGTTTCATCAATGCTCTATACAATTAGGACAGCATTTCTTGACTTTTATTCTAAATTTGTGATTCATGCATGAGGACACCCAGATCCCTTTGTGCCAAAGCATTTTTAAGTTTCCCTCCATTTAGATAAGCCTTTTAATTCCTCTGATCGAGTAACCTCACATTTATCCGTGTCAAATTCCAACTGTCATAATTTTGCCTAACCTATCTGCATCCATTTGTAAATTTATTTCCTCATCACAACTTGCTTTGATTTGCTAACCATTTCAGTGTCATTTGCAAATTAGACTGTTATACATTCTATCCCTGCATCTAGAATTTAGCATCTCAGTGCAGGAGGCGGCCATTTGGCCCAGCAAGTCTGCACCGATCACAATCCCACTCCAGCCCTATCCCCATATTAAGTCATTACTATAGACTGTTATTAGTTGAGGCTCATACAAGATGCACAGGTTAGATTGATTGGCCATGCTAAATTATCCCTTAATATCCCAACTTGTGTGGGTTAGCAGGATAAATATGTGGAGCTACAGGTTATATCCTTGGTAAAATGTTCTGTCAGAGAGTTGCTGCGGAATTGATGCGCCAAATAACCTCCTTCCGTAATGTAGGTATTCTATGATGCTACGAAAGCTGAACTCTTGTGACACACTAGTTACAGCTTACTAACCAGAAAAAGACCCATTTATCCCCACTCTACTTTGGGTTAGCCAATCCTCTATCCAAGCAAATATATTACCCTTTGTCAAAGCTTTGACAGAGAGTCATCCGGACTCGAAACGTCAGCTCTTTTGCCTCCTTACAGATGCTACCCGACTTGCTGAGATTTTCCAGCATTTTCTCTTTTGGTTTCAGATTCCAACATCCACAGTGATTTGCTTTTATCTAATATTACCTGTAATCCCATGGGATTTTTAAATTCTTTTATGGGATGACTGTCGCTGGCATAGACCAACATTTGCTGCTCATCCTTAACTGCCCTCCAGAGGTGTAGTGAGCTGCTTTCTTGAACCGCTGCAGCCCCGAGGTGTTGGTGCACCCACAGTGCTCTTGGGGAGGGAATGCCAGGATTTTGGCCCAACATAGTGAAGATAGTGGTGATAGAATTCTAATACTGAGAGTGACTTGGAGGGCACCTTCCAGGTAGTGGTTTTTCCACATGTCTGCTACTCTCGTCCTTCTAGATGGATGGTGTTTGGAAGGTGTTGCTTAAGGCGCCTTGGAGTTCCTGCAGTGCATTTTGTAGATCATACACATGACTGTCACTGTTCAGTGGTGAATGTTTGTGTAAGAGGCAGCAATCGGCGATGCTGTGTCTCGGAAGGTGTCAAGCTTCTTGGGTGTAGTTGGAGCTACACTCATCAGGCAAGTGGAGATTATTCCATTACACTCCTGACTTGTGCTTTATAAATAATGGATAAGCTTTGGGAGACAGGAGGCGAGCTATTCACTGCAAGATTTGACTGCTCTGGTAGCTACAGTATTATAGAACTAGTCCAGTTCAGTTTCTGGTCAATGATAACCCCCAGGATGCTGATAGTGGGGGATTCAGCAGTGGTAACACCATTGAATGTCAAGGGGCAATGGTTAGATTCTCTCGCTGGAGATGGCATTGCCCAGCACTTAAATGGGGTGAATGTTACTTATCACTTGTTAGTCCAAGTTTAGATCTTATCCCAGTCTTACTGTATTTGGACGTGCTTCAGTATGAGTCATCGCAGATGACACTGAACATCGTGCAATCGACAAACATCCCACTTCCGACCTAACAATGAAGCAGCTGAAGATGATGTACATCACATCTACAGGAGCCCCATTATCCACATTGCTTGTTACATCTTCAAAGAACTCCAGTAAGTTAGTAAAACACAATTTACCCTTCATAAAGCCATGCTGATTCTGAAGGATTACATTTTGACTTTCCAAGTGTCCTGTTACTATTTCCTTAATAATGAATTTCAACAGCTTCCCAATGGCAGAAGTTGAACTAACTGGTCTACAGTTTCATACTTTATGCCTTCCTCCCTCTGAAAAGAGGCGCCATATTAGCCTTTTTTCAATCCACTGGAACTTTTCCAGAATCCAGGGACTTTTGGAATATTGTCACAATAGATCCATTATTTCTAAATGCCACTTTCATTAGGACCTTAAAATGTAGGTGATCAAGCCCTGGGGCCTTGTCTGCTTTAATCCCAATAGCTTGCTCAGTACTTTCACCTAGTGACGGCAGTTGTTTTTAAGTTCCTCCTTTTACCTATTACGAGAATCTATGGTTCTGGTGTGGAAATGAGAAAATCAGTTGGACTGGGGTAAACACAGCAAAAAGTCTCAACACCAGGTTAAAGTCCAACAGGTTTATCTGGTAGCAAAAGCCACTAGTTTTCGGAGCGCTGCTCCTTCGTCAGGCAAGTGCGAGTTCTGTTCACGAGCTCGTTCTGGTGTTTACCACATTGGAAACCAAGGCTCAAAACTGAAGTAGTGTAGGGACCAACACTGATTTTAGCTACTCGCTTCTTTTATATATACTTAAACAACCTTTTGCAATAATTTTTTTTTGCTTTTTTTCGTAACCATATGTTGGTCTTTAGTTTCCCAATTCTCCAGCCTGCCACTGACCTCTGCAATACAGCATACCTTAGGTTTCATTTTTAAGTAATATTTAACCTCCTTGCTTACCACAGATGCATATTCCTCCATTTACAGTATTTGTTTCTCTCTGGAATATATCTTAGTTGGGAGGAATTGAATCTCTCCTTAAATATCTGCTACTGTTCATCAACTTTCTTCCCTTGTAGCCTTTCTGCTCAGTCCACTAACGCCAAATCTGTCCCCACGTATCTGGTTTAACACCAGAATATCAGTTTGGGATTTGTTTATTGGCCAGAAACTAATTTAAAATTCAAGCATTCACTGATCACTCTTCCCTCGAGGACCCTTTACTACAAGATCACTAATTAATTAATCCCATCTCATTACACAATACGTAATCCAAAACAGCCTGCTCCCTGGTTGGTTCGACAACATCTTATCCCAAGAAACAATCTCTAATACACTCAATGAACTCTCCCTTTAGGCTATTCTTGCCAATTTGATTAATTCAGTCTTTATGCATATTAAAATCACTGATGATTACCATAACATTCTTACAAGCCCCTGGGTTATGCCATGTCCTTTGAAACTATTATTAGGGCACCTATAGATTACTCCCATCAGGGATTTCTTATTCCTACCCAGACTGATGCTACATTTATATCTCCAGTTTCTCACAACAGCACTGATCCTTTCCTTCATTAATAAAGCTACACCACTCCTTTTCCTTCTGAAACACCAAGTACCCTTGGATATTCAACTCCCAGACCTTGTCTCCTTACAACCATCTTGTTGTCTCTACTTGCACTGTTAACTCACTCCATTTTATTCCAAATACTACACACCTGATACAAAGCCAGTATATTCGATTATTAACTTTGCAGTTTTGGTCACTAATTACAGGAAGGATATTAATAAGGTTGAAAGAGTGCAGAGAAGGTTTACAAGGATGTTGCCAGGACTTGAGAAACTGAGTTACAGAGAAAGGTTGAATAGGTTAGGACTTTATTCCCTGGAGGGTAGAAGAATGAGGGGAGATTTGATAGAGGTGCATAAAATTATGACGGGTATAGATAGAGTAAATGCAAGCAGGCTTTTTCCACTGAGGCTAGGGGAGAAAAAAAACTAGAGGACATGTGTTAAGGGTGAAAAGTTGAGAGAGAATATTGGGGGCGGGGGGTTCTTCACACAGAGTGGTGGGAGTGTGGAATAAGCTGCCAGACGAAGTGGTGAAAGCGCGCTCACTTTTAACGTTTAAGAAAAACTTGGACAGGTACATGGATGAGAGCGGTGTGGAGGGATATGGTCCAGGTGCAGGTCAGTGGGACTAGGCAATAAAATGATTTGGCACGGCCAAGAAGAGCCAAAAGGCCTGTTTCAGTATTGTAATGTTCTACGTACGATTGTAAGATACACACGCTCTGTCTCATCTGTTCATTATCTGGTAATAATTAGCCTCATCATTAACATAATCGATATTATGGGCTGTCACTATCCTCACTGCTGGCGTTCAGCTCTTTTGACCAGGTTTGGTCTAAAGCTGTAATGAAGTCAGACACTGATTGGCCCTGGTGGAACTGAGCATCAGTGAGCTGGTATTGCTGAATAAGTGCTGACTGACACCACTGTCATATTGCTGATGATCAAAAGTAAAATTATGGAGTGGGAATTGGCCAGGTTGGGTTGGATTGGATTTGTTCTGCATTTTGTCAACAGGACATACCTAGGCAGTCTTCCATATTGCCAGGCAGATGCCAGCATTGTAGCTGCCCTGGAACAACTTGGTTAAGGGCACAGTTAATTCTGGAACAGAAGTCTTCAGTACCATTGCTGGAACGTTCAGGGCCCATAGCCTTTGCAATGTCCAGTGCCATGGGGAGGTGACAGCTTATCCCTATCCTAGGGAATTATCACTCGCCTATTAATCCAAAAACTCAGCTAATGTTCAGGGGATCTGGGTTCAAATTCCACTACGGTAGTTGGTGGGATTTGAATTCAATAAAAAATGTCTGGAATTAAGAATCTACTGATGACCATGAAACCAGTGTCAATTGTTGGAAAAACCTACCTGCTTCATTACTATCCTTTAGGGAAGGAAATCTGTTTTCATTACTTGGTCTGGCCTAAATGTGACTCCGGAGCCAAAGCAATGTGGTTGATTCTCAACTGCCCTCTGAATAAGGGCAACTAGGGATGGGTGATAAACGCTGGCCCAGCCAGCAACACCCATGTACCGTAACTGATTTTTAAAAAACAAAATCAATTTTTTTTGATATCATGGGGAGTGAATGAAATTGGTGGAAGACTGGCATGTGATGCTGGGGATCTCAGGAGGAGCCTAAGGTGGATCATCCACTAGGCACTTCAGGTTGAAGATTATTTCAAATGCTTCAGCCTTGTTTTTGCATTGAAGTGCTAAGCTTCCCCATCATTGAGGGTGTCAAGCCTCCTCCTCCAAATTTTTTTTTTTAATTGTCCACTATCATTCATGACTGGATGTGGCAGGGCTTGGATCTGATCAATTGCCTGAGGGATCACTTAGCTCTGTCTACTGCACATGCTGTTTTGTGTCCATGCAGTCCTTTATCGGAGCTTCACCAGGTTGACAAATTTTAGGTATGCCTCATGCTGCTCCTAGCATGCCCTCCTGCATTCTTCATTGAACCAGGTTTAATCCCTGTGCTAATGGTAGATTGGAGAACATGGCAAGCCATGATGTTACTGATAGCATTTGTATACAATACTACTGCTACCCCACAGCATTTTATAGGTGTCCAGTTTTGAGTTGCAAGACCTATTTGACATCTATCCCATTTAGCATAGTGCTAGTGTTACATGATGGAAGGCATCCTCAATGTGAAGACAAGGATTGCAATGGTCACTCCAAACAATATTTTCGTTAACAGATGCATCTGCAGCATGTAAATTGGGAAGGACGAGGGCAAGCAAGTTTTTTCCTCTTTTTGGTTCTCTTGTAACCTGCTGTGGACCCAGCCTAGCAGCTACATCCTTGAGAACTTGACCACCTCGGTCTGCAATGGTGCTACCAAACCACTCCTGGTGATGAATGTTGAAGTCCATCACCCTGGTTCCATTCTTGCCTTAATCACCTTTCGTATTTCCTTCTAGTGGTGTTCAAAATGGAGGAATACTGATTGGAATTCCAGAGGCAAGAGGGGGGTGACAGCCCTTGACATTAAGGAGCCCTAGCAAAACTGGAGTCAATCGGATTCAGGGAGAATACTATCCTGTTAGAGTCATACCTAGCATAAAGGACGATGGTTGTGGTTGTTGGAGGTCAATCATCTCAGTCGGGTGCTTGGATTTCTCCTCAGAGTCCTCCCCCAGACAGTCAACACATCGAAGGACTGGGAAGACTTTTGCCTATCAGAAGGGTAGGCTGCTGCTTATCTTGCTGGTAGAAAATCAAAGATACCTTTATTACATCTCTACTGACATGTGCCCTCATGCCCAATATTTAAAGGCTCCATTTAGGGATGACAATCTGGACAGAATGGAAATGACTGAGCCATTCCCCCAACAATTACACCTAGAGTCTAGTAATTCTGTTTAGTAACTAGGCTTGATTTTGTGCATCTAATGTGTATGAGGTAGCTATTCTTCATTTAATGCATCTTGCAGGAGAAATAATCCTGTTGTATACTGCTCCTTTGTTCAAAAAGTTCAGGGTGTGTCCTGCTTAGTTTACAGGAAACATTCTATTTGCATTTTAAAATAACCCTATCCCTGGGTTTTTGTATGTAGTCAATGTCAAACCAGACCTAAGGTTTTCTTTCTTCAGTGGTTCCAGATTTCCATGAGCTATGTAAATCAGAGCAACCACACCCATCACACAGTAGATTGAAATGTCCAGTTTAACTAGAAGTCCTGGCTTAATTGAAGTGATTATGAAAATATTATCATTTTCCAAGATTTCAATGTTATAATTAATATTGTGCAATAAAGAGTCATAAGAAAAACAAATTTTATATTCCAAGAACACTGCTTTTATAATATATACTCAGCTAAGGGAGAAATCCTTGTAAATATTTATTCTTAGGAGGGGGTTAACAAAATTTAGCATTTTTGAGAGGAGTTCACAGGATGTCAAAGTTTGGAAACCACTGCTAGGTTACAGAAAGAGGATGTCCTATTTAGAGGAAAAAAAGCAGTTGCAAAACTTGACTGGCCCAGGAGGCCATCTGGCCCCTTGAGGATCATTTAAGACTTATCTTGATAGCCGCATGAACAGACTGGGAATAGAGGGTTACAAACAGATGGTCTAGTTAGGAATATGTGATTGATGCAGGTTTGGAGGACCTAAGAGCTCATTCCTGTGCTGTATTGTTCTTTTACAGCTGCACATAACCTTGCTGTTTTTAAAGTCCATCCCTCTAGCAATAAAAGAGGGAAATTCTATTTGCCTTCTTAATAACACGCAAACCAACATTTTGGGTTTCATGCACAAGGATACCCAGGTACCTATGCACAGCAGCACGCTACAATTTTTTACCATTTAAATAATAGTCCATTTTGCTGTTATTCCTACCAAAATGGATGACTTCAACATTTACTAACTCCATCTGCCAGACCCTCGCCCACTCAAACTATCTATATCCCTCTACAGATTTTCAGTGCCCTCTGCACACTTTACTCTACCACTCATCTTTGACACAATACACTTGATCCCCAATTCCAAATCATCTATGTAAATCGTAAACAAGTGCACTCCCAACACTGATCCTGAACCATACCACTAATCACTGATCGTCAACCAGAAAAACATCTATTTATCCCCACTCCTTGCTTTCTGCTAGTTAACCGATCCTCTATCCATTACCTGTAACGCCATGCACCTTATCTTTTGCTTTTTGTGCAGCGCCTTGTTGAATGCCTTTTGGAAGTCCAGATATACCACATCCACCGGTACCCAATGTCCACCACGCTCGTAATGTCCTCAAAAGAATACCAATAAGTTAGCAAACTCATGCCACACCTGCCAAATGAGACAATTTCTATCCAGATGTCTCGCCATTTCTTCCTTGATAAGATCCAAGCCTTTTCTCCATTACAGAAGTATATAGGCTAACCGGGCTATAGTTACCCACCTTTCGTCTACCTCCTGTTTCAAATGCTCATCCAAATGCTTTTAAAAGGTTCTAAGGTTTCCAACCTCCACTACCTTCTAGGCAGTACATCGCAGATTTCCACCATCCTCAAGTGAAAATAACGTTTTCTCAAATTCCCTATAAATCTCCTGCCCCTTACTGTAAAACCATGACCCCTCAATATTGACTCCCTCAACAAAGGAATAGTGGCTTCCTGTTTGCCTCTCCATGCCCCTCAATCTTATACACCTGTCTTGTTTCTTCCCCCCCCCCCTTTAAGTTCTTTTAACTTTGAAGCAAATTACCTACTCAGTTCAAATTTTAATTATAGTCCAGGAATTCAATCTTTGCTGGATAATGCTGTCAGTCAATTAAACGGATGTTCAAAATATCACATTTTGTGAACTGAAAATAATACATTTGTGCTTTCTGAACTGCTCAAATGAAACATCACTTAAGCATACATGTTTCAACTCCACTAAATTTGAAATAGCCATAATTCTTCAGTATGGACATCAACATTCCAATTTTCAAATTTATAGTATCCTTGCTTACATGCATCTCTCAGACCATTTGAGAAGAGACTGAATGGGAAACTGAACACAAAGGATTTTAACCAGGCTTTCAAAGAAGGGGAGAGGGATAGCAGGAAGAATAGTTTAGGTAGAAAGTTCCATAGAACAGGACAATAAAAGAACAGGCCTTCCAACAGTGAGAAGGAAGCCAGAGTCAGAGGAGTGAAGGCTTAGACGTAACAGCTGGGGACATGTGCTCAGAAATCAGTGTCAATAGGGCAGATGGCCATCACTAATCACACAAAACATCTGAGCCACATTACAGTAACTGTTATTGGTGTTATAGAGTAAAAAAAACACAAAATGTGCACCAAATTCCATAATTTTACATTTTCTTAACGTGTTAAATTATCTTAAATATGGTGTGAATAAATACATAGGAATGATATATCACTTGAAATTAGGTCTACGAAGTAGGATAAAATACTTATCCATCTTCTTTCCATCCAGAATCATGTTGACATATGCACTGCTGAAGGTTCCTTATTAAATCAAGAGCGCCAGCTCCACTACAGTATATATTTTGGTGAAGAATGCACTGGAAAGGATTCAGTTTGCACTGTTTTCAAAACTGTATATTAATGACATTGTTGGAATATCTTGTGCAGGACCGGCATGAGCCCAGAAACAAATGACAAAGAAGTCAGTATCGATACTGACTTGTGAACTACTTTCTTGAATCCTCTCATTTCCCGCCTCTTCCCCTCTCACCCCAATTCTCCTACCAGAGATCTACACCATTGTTAATGCTAATTTTTGAAAGACAGACTTTGGCTGCTCTACATTCAAGTCCATGTTTGCAACTAGAATGGATGATTCTGAGATTTCAGTGATGCGGCTTTCCAAATGAGTCTTGCTAACTCTCACTGCAGCTACTGAATTTCACGTAGTTAATTTTTTTGGATTCTCTAGGCTCACACAACCTATTAAGCATTTGCAACTGGACCATAATTTTTGAGTCAGACAATATCTGACCGTCTCTTACAGAAGACAGTTTTAATGAGTTAAAAGACTGAAGACAAAATACTTACTTTAACGTGGGAATTGCACTATGACCCGATTTTCCTGACCGTAACCGGTACCATAAGCAATTTCTATGCACTTTCCCCAACGTCTTTATCCTGCGTTCCTCTGTTAAGAAATAAAAGAGAAAAAGTTACTTGTCTGTGCACAAAAACAAATTCCTTTCAGACCCAAGGTAACGAGCAGGCAATAGATTCAAGCTTCATACCCTGCGACCTTTAAACCTGACTCTAACCATCCTGCCCAGCAAGTTTTTTTTGTTGCTAATATTTCCAGAAGAAATCTTGGACTTCTTTATAACTTTTGATCAGATGGGACTTAGCATCAGATTTATCGGCTCTGTTCCTTTTTTTCTAACCTCAGATTTCAGTGTCCTCCAACCCCCACCACTTGACACAACTGGAGTCTGAACCATAGAAATACAGGCTTCCAAACCAATGTCCTTCTACCCAAAACTGAGTATTCATGTTTCAAAGCTAATTATCATTTCAGTACAGGCAAGATCAGAGGTGATTTTGTTGCAAGTCACAAGCATTAAAGCTCAGTAGCAAAGCCAACAAACGTACTGAACCATTTACTGGTTTTAAACATTACACCTTGAGCAAGTCATGCACTCAATATAATAAGAACATGCATTTATATAATACCTTGCACCATCTCAGAGCTTCTAAGACATTTAACAGCCAATAATGTAGCTTTTGAAATGACACTGCTGCAAACCAAGAAATACAGTGCATTTCATAATCAATAATGAGAACAGCTACATTTTCCTTTCAAGTTGCTGTTGGTTGAGGGATCAATATTGATCAGCAGCCTCCCCAGCCCTTCACAGTTGTGGCAAAGAATTGTAGTTCAACATTAGGTTACTGCAGATCACAGCATACAATATGATCCTATTTTCTCAATGATAAAAATATACTTTTACAATATAAAGTTGCTTTTAAACTGTAAGTAATTACATTTGATAACTTGTCGAGTAACTCCACTGCACCAAGAGAATTCAGTGTTAGTGAAAAAATGATGCAAGAAACACATGTTGAAGATGCCCATGACCAAATGAGCCATTAGAACAAGTTTTAGCCAGCGGTCTGATCTTCAAGAAGCACATACCGAAATGGGTCCTTGAAAATCAGCACAGTTACCTCACCAGAAACGCAATGTGTATATGCGCACTGGCTTGCCGTAACAAATCCTGACTGTCACAAAGATTTCAGACCAATGGCTAGATGGCATAGTTGCTTTATGGAACAAAACAATCTATTGTTGCAAATGAAAACCAAGATCGCTCAGGGACCACCAGGAGGCTGCATGCGAAAACTACATTTCCAGTGGCCTCTTCAGACAGCCATTGTATCACACTAGCAACATGGATGAAGCACCATGGATTTTAAAATGTCCAGCTGCCAAACTAGAATAGAAAGGCTCAAACAGTTCTTGTGAAAATGACATGATTCATGGTGACACTAGCTTCATGACTGATGGAACAAAGTTAAGACCAATGGTACCTTTCAAACGTAAAAACATGCAGAACATCAAATTCTCTCTTTTGTGCATGTCGACGACAGTGGAGGATAAGAGGGGTGAAGTTGTGTGTGGAACAAATGTCTGTGATCTTCCTAAAAAAAATGCAGCTTATTAGCATAGGACATGTTCAGAACCCACACAACTGCTGAGATTAGGAAGTACCTGCATAAAAATATCAGCCACAATGCAGGTATACAGAGTGTCTAACATACATAGTTCAACCTTTGTACGTATGCCTCAACAAGCCAATAAATGATTATGTTGACAGTGAATAGAACAGGTTGGTTAACAGAGGAATAACCTCCAAAGTGGAAATACGCAAAATGCTTGTGTTTGTTCTGTGTATTTCAATACCAAATCACGGGAAGCACAAGTGTCATCAGATGGTTCAAAAAAAAGTACAGAATGGGAGGAAGATTTGTTTGTGGAGAGATTATTTCAAAAATGAAAGTGCCAAACCTGGTCCAGAGTGGGATCTAATAATTTGCCAGGTGTTAGCGATGGAAAGGTGGTAGGACTGGAGGGTCTCAATGACATTACTGTTACTAGAGAGGTGGTGCTCGACAGACTGGAGGGGCTGATTGTGGACAAGTCCCCAGGACCGGATGGAATGCATCCGAGGGTTCTGAAAGAAATGGCGGAGGTGATAGTGGATGCCTTGGTGGTTATTTTCCAGACGTCGCTGGATTCTGGGGAAGTGCTGGATGATTGGAAAATGGCTAATGTTACGCCGTTGTTTAAGAAGGGTGCCAGGCAAAAGGCGGGGAATTATAGGCCGGTTAGTTTAACGTCTGTGGTGGGTAAAATGTTAGAATCTGTCGTCATTAAGGAGGAAATTGCGAGGCATCTTGAAGGGAATTGCTTGATAGAGCAGACGCAGCATGGTTTCATTAATGGGAAGTCGTGTCTAACAAATTTACTGGAGTTCTATGAGGATGTGTCTAGGGCGGTCGATAGAGGAGAGCCGGTGGATGTGGTCTTTCTAGATTTTCAGAAGGCGTTTGACAAAGTACCTCACAAGAGGTTATTGCAGAAGGTCGAGGGACATGGAGTTGGGGGTAGGGTGTTAGCGTGGATAGAGGATTGGTTGTCAAATAGGAGGCAGAGAGTGGGGGTCAACGGGTGCTATTCGGATTGGCGGATGGTGACTAGTGGAGTGCCCCAGGGGTCGGTGCTGGGGCCTCAGCTTTATACCATTTATATAGATGATCCGGAGGAGGGAACCGAGTGTAGGGTGTCGAAATTTGCTGATGACACCAAGATAGGGGGAACGGCAAATTGTGCGGAGGGTGTGGAGAGTCTGCAGAAGGATCTAGATAGGCTGGGCGAATGGGCCAGGAACTGGCAAATGGAATTTAATGTTGGCAAGTGTGAGGTGGTCCACTTTGGTAGGAATAATGGTAGGAAGGACTATTACTTACGTGGCGAAAAACTGCAGCAGGCGACGGTGCAGAGGGACCTCGGGGTCCTTATGCATGAGTCACAAAAACCCAGCTTGCAGGTGCAGCAGGTGGTCAGGAAGGTGAATGGGATGTTGGCCTTCATAGCGAGGGGGATTGAATATAAAAGTAGGGAGGTCTTGCTGCAGCTGTATAGGGCATTGGTGAGGCCGCAGCTGGAGTACTGTGTGCAGTTTTGGGCACCGCACCTGCGCAAAGATATTTTGGCCTTGGAGGGAGTGCAGAGGAGGTTTACTAGGCTGATACCGGAGTTGAGGGGATTGAGCTATGAGGAGAGGCTGAATAAACTAGGCTTGTACTCGTTAGAGTTTAGAAGAATGAGGGGAGATCTCATTGAGACTTATAAGATGATGAATGGGATGGATAGGATAGAGGTGGAGAGACTCTTCCCGCTCAAAAAGGACAGTAGGACTAGGGGGCACAGCCTCAAGATAAAAGGGGGGCGGTTTAGAACGGAGTTGAGGAGGAACTTCTTCACTCAAAGGGTGGTGAATCTCTGGAATTCTCTGCCCGTTGAAGTGGTGGAGGCTGCCTCGCTAAATATTTTTAAGACGCGGGTTGATGGGTTTTTGATAAGAGAGGGGATTAAGGGTTATGGGGAGAAAGCGGGAAAGTGGAACTGAGCAGCGACAGATCAGCCATGATCTTATTGAATGGCGGGGCAGGCTCGAAGGGCTAGATGGCCTACTCCTGCTCCTATTTCTTATGTTATGTTCTTATGTTATCTTTACGATGATACCATAGCCAAAGTGACTCGATAAACTTGATCTCTCGGCATCAAAAATGCACAGATTGTACAATTAATTCAAATTGTACCACATAAATATGAATTTCTGATGCTTATGTTTTGTTTCCCATTTCAACCAGCAGTTCAAATGTATACTCAAAAACTTTTGGAAGCTTTTATGGTCAATTTATATGCTGTGAACTGGAGGGACATCAGCCTCAATTATGTGGTTACAGGTTGTATATGGTCAAGGCTCTGCAGTGGGACTTCAACTCAACCTTCAAACTTGGAGGCATGAGTGCTATCAATACACTAAGGCTGACACCATACTCAAATATACACACAATCTTTGGAACAATTGAAGTTCCTTGCTTTAAATTTTAAATTTGCACACCAGGAGAGTAAGAGATTCTCAGAACCAAACAGTTGGAAGTCTGAAGCATATTACCAGTCTGTTCAAGATTCCTGTTGCATGACCTTTCTAATTGCTAACTGAAATCATGATTTATTTCCCCAAGCAAAGACAAGGGAGTAATCAGAGCTTCTTCTGTGAATTTGCTTTGACTGTTATACCTGCAATGCTGTAAAACAGACAACATTCTTGACCATTTTTTGAAAATGTCTTAAGTACATACCACTTTTCACCCTTTCAATATGAATTGAGCATCTAATTTAAAAAAATCAGGATTCATCTAGTCCTTATAACTATTACAAGCTGGTGAATTCCTTTCTTTCAAATGGATCCTCGCACCTCAGAACAGCTATCCACCTAGTCAATACTGTAAATGATCAGTGTTCAGAATAACAGCAGTTTGGCCATTTCTATTCCTGTTCTTGTGTCTTTTTAAAAATTCTTTCAGAAGACGTGGGCATTGCTGGCTAAACCAGCCTTTAACGCTCTTGACCGACTAATCTCGAGAAGATGGTGTAAAGCCACCTTCGCAAACCTCTACAGTCCTTGCATTGTAGGTACACCCACAGTGCTGTTCCAGGATTTTGTCTGTGACAGTGAAGGAAAGCCATATAATTCCAAGTCAAGACGTGCGGCTTAGCAGAGAACTTGCAGGTGGTGGTCCCATGCAATTTCTGCTCCTGTTCTTCTGGATAGTAAAGGTCAAAGGTTTGGAAGGTGCTTTTGAAGGAGCCTTAGTGAGTTGCTGCAGTGCATCTTGTAGATACTCGTGATCGTTGATGGAGGAAATGAACGTTCAAGGTGGTGGATCAAGTGGGTTGCTTTATCCTGGATGGCACCAAACTTCTTGTGTTGTTGCAGTTGCAACTCATGCAGGCAAGTGGAGAACATTCCAACACAATCCTGACATGTAACTTGTAGAGACAGGAGATGAGCTACCAGCTCACGTAGCTACTGTATTTACATGGCTTGCTGTTTTCAGTTTCTAGTTAATTGAGAGGTACGATGATAAAGTTTTCACTTGTTAGGAATGATCATTGCCTGTCATTTGTGTGGTGTGAATGTTACTTGTCACTTATCAGTCCAAGCTTGAATACTGTCCAGATTGGACACACATCACTTTAATACGAGTCATGAATTGTAATCCCACTTGCTGATCGTATTATAGAGGGAAGGTCATTGGTGAAGCAGCTGAAGATGGTTAAGCCTACAGACATTACCCTGAGGAACTTTTGTAGCAACATCCGAGGACGAAGGTGATTGACCAACAACCACAAGCATCTTCCTTTGTGCTTAATGACTCCAATCAATGGAGTTTTCCTCTGGATTTCCATTGATTTTAACATCGCCAAGTTTCCTTGATACCGCATTGTGACAAAAACATGAAGATTCAGTATTTGGATTACTCAATTTTATTACTGCTTTATATTACATAATTTGGAGTTGACAATTCTCCCTCCCTTCAGCCTGCTCTGCCATTCGATAAGATCATGGCTAAGTTGATTATGGCCTCAACTCCACTTTCTTGTCTCTTAAGACCCTTAAGATTCTTGACTTACAAGGGAGTCATCTACCTCTGCCTTAAAAATATTCAGTGATTCTGCATCCAATGCTTTCTGGGGAACAGAATTCCACAGATTCCCAAACCTCAGGAAAAAAGTTCTCATCGTCATCTTAAATGGGAATTTTTTTTTAAAAACGTGTGCCCTAGTTCTCATCTAATGTTTTATGTTTCAGGTAAACATTTATGTTTATGGTGTTTCCTGGTTCACATGTTAAAATATTTTAGCATCCTTCCATGATGTGGAAAATTCTGAAATTCTAAAGTGACTCGGCACCAAACATTCTGGAGAGGTTAGTCTATTTGACTAACTACAAGCCGGAAATGGCAATCATCCAATATACAAAACAAAATAGTTCCGGTGTATGTGTAGATCAACACTGCGCACTTTTTTGTCTAAAATTTGCCGTCCCCAAGACATATGCATGTCTTCAAGTAGATGAAATCAAAACATCATTCAATTTTCTTCCACTCAAAAGGTACTGTAGTTTATTGACCCCAACAGGAGAATGCAACTAGACTAATTTGAGTGGAATATGAATACTGGGCCAAAAGCAATACATCCATTGAGCCACAAGCAAAGTTTCAACAACTTTCTCCTCAGGATCCTTTTTTTTATATACAGCTATGCGTATTGATGTACCTGTAATGTAATAAAGTATGCTAAGAAAATTCACAGGAACATTATCACAGCGAACCAAAAGGAGGAGCTATGTCAGATTGGCCAAGCTTTAGGTTAAGAGGTAGATTTTAAGGAATGTTTGAAAGCAGGAAATCAAGATAGATTTTGGGAGGGAATTCAAATGTAGGGCCTAGGCACTTTAAAGTGAGAATATTCATGAGGCTAGAATTGGAGCACAGGTACCTCATGGTGGTGGTGGGGAGGGGGGCAGTGGTGGAATTGGAGGAGATTACTGGAGGGAGAGGCATGGCCATGGAGGGATTTGAAAAAAAGGGCAAGAATTTGAAATCAAGGCACTGCTTAACTGGGAGCCAATGATGTCAGCAGACATGGAGCAAGAGTAATTGGGACTTGGTATGAGATGGAGAGCAGATTTTGGATCATATCAAGTCTGAAGAGGGTAGAATGCAAGAGGTCAATCACTAGTGCATTGGAATGGTCAAATCAAGAAGTAACAAAGGCATGAATGAGGGTCTCTGCAGATGAAATTGGATGAATTTACAGGAAGAAATTAGCCTTCTTAGTTTTTTCCTAATTCTTTCATAGAATGTGGATGTCAGCTGGCAATGCCATCATTTGTTGCCCATCCCTAACTGCCCTTGAGAAAGTAGTGGTGAACTGTCTCCTTGAATCACTAAGTCCATCTGGTGCAGGTACACCCACAAAGCTGTTAGGAAGTTCCAGGGTTTTAACCTAGCGACAGTGAAGGACAATAAAGTTTCAAGTTGAGATGCCTTGGAGGAGCACTTGAAGGAGGCGGTGTCCCCGTGTGTCTGCTGCAGTTTGTCCTACTAAATGGTAGAGCTTGAAAGATGCTGTAGAAGGTGCTTTGGTATGGTATATACTGCTGCAACTGTGCCCCTTGTGGTAAAAGGACTGAATTTTAAGCTAGCAAAAGGCATACCAATCAAGCAGATTGTTTTGTCCTGGATGGCATCAAACTTGAGTGTTATTGGAGCTGAAGTCACACAGGCAAGTGGTGAGTATTCTATCATGTTCCTGACATGTGCCTTGTTGACGATGGATAGGTTTTGGGGAGTTAAACAGTGAGATACATGCTGCAGAACAAGACTCTTGTAGCCAGCATTTATATCATTGCCCCAGTTCAGTTTCTGTTCAACGTTTATACCAGGATGCTGATAGGGGATTGTGGCAGAATTGCAGAGCTTTGATCTGATCCATTGGTTATGGGATTGCTCAGCATTTAAGCTTCCTCCGTTTGGCATGCAAGTATTCTGTATTGCATCTTCAACAGGTTGATATTTCATTTTAGTGCTGCTCCTGGCACAGTCTCCTGCACTCCACTGAACTAGAGTTAATCCCCTGGTGGACTGAAGGAAAAGCCAGGCCATGAGGTGGCAGATTGTGTTTGAAAACAATTCTGCTGCTAATGGCCCACAGTGCCATGTTTGCTTAGTCTTGAGTTTCTATCTCTGTTCTGAATATAGCCCATTTAGCACATTGTAATGCCAAACAACATAATAGTGGTGCCCTCAGTGCGACAATGAGACTTTATCTCTCCAAGCACTGTTGCAAGCAACCTCTACTAATACTATCATGCACAAATGCATCTGCAACAGGTAGCTTGGTGAGCATGAAAACAAGTAGGTTTTCCCTTTGTGTCCGCTCGCACCACCTCACACATATCTCCTTCGGGACTCAACTAGCTTGGTAAGTAGTGATGCTACTCAATCACTCTTATTGATGGACATTGAAGCCCTCACCCATAGCATATTTTGTGCTCTTGCCACCCTCAATGTTTCTACCAAGCAGTGTTCAAATGGAGGAATACCGAATTATCAGCTGAGAAAGGGCAGGAAGTGGTAATCAGCTTTAGGTTTCCTTGTCTGTGTTTGACCTGATAAGATGAGGCTTCATGAGGTGCAGAGTCAATGCTGAGAACTTCTAGGGTCACTCCCTCTCAACTATACACTTTATCACCACCTTTGGTGATTCTGTCCTGCCGGTGGGACAGGGCATAACTAGAAATTGGAGACTGCCTGTAAGGAATGCTTGTCAGAGTCATCCAGACTTAAAATGTTAGGTCTACTCTCTCCACAGATGCTGTCAAACTTGCTGAGATTTTGTAGCATTTTCTGTTTTTGTTTCAGATCAGCATCCACAGTAATTTGCTTTGAGTCAGATTTCCCTCCCTTAAAGACACTACCAGGAGGACGTGGAGGCTTTGGAGAGAGCGCAGAAGTGGTTTACCAGAATGTTGCCTGGTATGGGGGGGGTCTTAGCTATGAGGAGAGATTGGGTAAACTGGGGTTGTTCTCCCTGGAAAGACAGAATGAGGGGAGACCTAATAGAGATGTATAAAATTACGAAGGGTATAGATAGGGTGAACAGTGGGAAGCTTTTTCCCAGGTCGGAGGTGACGATCACGAGGGGTCACAGGCTCAAGGTGAGAGGGGTGAGGTATAACTCATATCAGAGGGACTTTTTTTTTGTTACACAGAGGGTGGGTGGGGGCCTGGAATGCACTGCCATGTAGGGTGGTGGTGGTGGACACGCTAGGATCATTTAAGACTTACCTGGATAGTCATGTGCAGACTGGGAAGGGAGGGATACAAACAAATGGTCTAGTTGGACCAATGAGCGGCACAGGCTTGGAGGGCCGAAGGGCCTGTTTCCTGTGCTGTATTGTTCTTTGACATTCAGAAACAAGACTAGTTTTTATGTTAATCTGGCACTGTCATCCTTAGTGAGACTAGCTTTATATTCCAGGTTAATTTAATAAAATCAATGTAATTGTTGGGATGAGAATTCATGTCTCTGGAGCATTATCTCAGGCCTCTGGACAATGAGTCCTGTGATATTACCACTATGCTACTGTTCCCTGTTGAGACAAGAGAGAGGATGCAGTACAGGATCATAAATTGCTGCTTGGTAGAAGGAAAAATAAATTCAAGAATTGAATAATTGTAACTATTTCCACTGGAGCAAGCAAAATCGAGATGGCAAAATGATGGGACATAAAATATCAGATATTGCAAGTTATGAGGAATCTAGAACAAAGGGATATAAATACAAGATTGAATGTACAATTTAGGGCAGCGAGGAGGAAAATATTTTTAAAACTGAGAAATTGTATTGCCAGAGCTAGTATTTGAAACTGAAGTCTTAATAGAATCATGGCCTCCTGCTGCACTGTAGGGATTCTATGAGGCCCATCGAATCTGCACTGATCTCAATCCCACCCAGATCCTATTCCCGCAACCCATAGGTTAAATAGGCAGTTAAAGGAAAGGACAAAAACACTATAGTGGAAAAGGAATATGGACATATGTTCCTATGGAGGACAGACACCAAAATGGACTGGTTAGGCCAAATGCCTGTCACCACAGTAAACTAATGATAGATAAGCCTTTGTATGCAATAAAGGTCCTTTGATTTCTAAAGAACCTTTTTACAAAGTTTTCTTGGATAAATTTTTTGCCAGAGTGATTGCAGTACCTGCATTTTAGTTCCCATCAGGTGGGTGGATGAACTTCATGATGAAACTGAGGCCCTGCAATAATCTTTGTATCAAACATCTTAGCCGGTGGTGCATCATATCATGGCACATGCCAAAAGCAACCAATCTAGAGCAATGCATCACGGTTCACTTTTTAAAAACTTTAGACATGAGAGCTCATGGCCTTCTGCTTCTGATGTAAAACCAAAATCTACAACATCAGTGGGCCAAGATAAAAGAAAAAAGATTACAAAAAAGGAGAATACCTAAAACTAAGTAAAGGTAGTGAAGATAATATTGGCATTTAACCGAATATTCAAGCAACATCATCTACTACCACCTTCTCATTTTACAGACAATCCCGACAGCGCTTGTAGCAAACACTAACAACTCTTATTTATTCGAAAGGCCAGGTAAATAGAGGGTAGTGATAAAACTCCTTAAAAGCAATATCTAATTGTCAAGCATTTGCAAAATAGGCAAGTTTTTCAGCTCAAGTGGTCCATGGCAGTGTTTAGACTTCACTACACAAGCCTCCTCTTCCACACTTTAAACTATGCTGCTGCTAGCACCCCCAAAACAGACATGTAACCACCAGTACTTCACCCTGTGGTTACATGATCCAAATTTAAAAGTCCAGGCAGAATTCAAGATTCCAATATCTTACCCATGGACAACATTTTAAATCTGAAAAGACCTGGTGTATACTGCAATGTAGATATCAAACCCCTTCCCCCACCACCTTGCATTTTTGGCAAATATGTTTCCAACACCCATACTGGTGCACTTGGTACTCAATTTCAGTTCTAGAATTTTAGCCTGAAATTCCTGATCAGATAAGTATTTGTTTATTTTCAAAGTGAACACGCATCAGCTGTCTATTTCACCTTCCTTCTAATTTTGCTCAACACCCAATAAGTTTGTTCTTACTGTCCTCTTTAGTACCAATTAAAGTTGAATAGTTATTAATTACTCCAGAAGTTTATTTAAAACTGGGAACAATCAGTTCTGATAAAAGGTCAAAATGAAAGGTCAAAATTCCAGATACTGCCTGACTGAGAACAACAGCTGGAAACCAGATGAAATGGAACCAATTGTGACCTACCCAAATAAGTTGCCTCAAATTAATCTGATAGGTCTGTTTAGATCTCATTACATTCGCTCTACATAACTGAAACCAGCCAAAACCCCAAGCGTAGCATGATCACCATTTATACTACAGGCAATTGCTGTGATGTGTTCGTCATTACCATAAAGAAAATCAAGGCATTTGGGGTTTTAACAAACCATTTTGTACCACAATAAATTCAGCATCTATTTACTCATTTCCCTGAAAATCACACCTCTCTGGACATCAACTGGTTGTTTTGATCATGAATGTTTGATTTTGCTGTTATCACATCCCACCTCCAAAAACAAGGTAACATGATAGCAAATATCCTCATTAGGCTACTAGAAATAGAAGGAAGGGCACTTTAATTACTAAACTAGTCTTCAGAAATTAACATGTTCCATGGCAGTTCCAATATATCAGCTTGTTTGTGCAATTAACCACTCGAGCCCAACGGCTTGCCAGTTCAGGGGCACATACAGCGTTTTAATTACTATTACTATTCATTAGCTGAAGCAGCGCTCGGGTGAATACTGGCTAAGAACAGAAACAACCCAGTGGTCAAGTGACTTGTCAACCTCACTATCAAGCTGCACTATTGAATGATCGCAGAGTGTAGAGCTGGGAGTCACCTTGCACACATGGAATCACAGTGCAGTAGGAAAGCATTTAAGGACTGGGCAAGGAAGAACCCAATGGCAGGAAGACAGAAAAAAACCATCAAAAATGGGATTTCCACATTCGATAAAGAAAATTGTACATCTCTCAAAAGCTTAAGCACTATTTCAGACATGAAAAAACTGTTACACTGCTGTTTCCAAGTTGTTTTAAGCAGGACTTCCTAAACTGGGTTCCATGGTAAGCCAGATGATGTATAATACTTGAGAAATGCTATAAGGCAGCTTGTCCAAAGGCTGGTTTCACCCTGCATCGGCTGCTGACAGACTCACTGCTGAGCCTATCAGCAGCCAATTCAGTGAGAAGCCAGCCTCTGACTGGACAAGCTATAGACAACGGGAAATTAAGACCCTGATAGTACAGGCCAGAGTGAAAGCATGATGTGGAGATGCCAGCGTTGGACTGGGGTCAACGCAATAAATCATCTCACAACAGGTTAAAGTCCAACAGGTTTATTTGGTATCATGAGCTTTTGGTGTACTGTTCCTTCATCAGGTGAGTGGAAAGTGGGGTTCACAAACATGGGTTATATAGACAAAGACTCAATTGCAATATAATGACTGGAATGCGTGTCTTTACAGATACAGACAATACGACTGAAGAGAGGGATCAAAACAGGTTAAAGAAGTGTGAATTGTTTCAAGCCAGGACAGTAGTAGGACTTTGCAAGCCCAGGCCAAATGTTACACAAGAACCCAAGATGCTGGTTGAGGCTGTCCTCATGTGTGCGCAGCTTGACTGTCAGTTTCTGCTCAGCAATTCTGTGTTGTCGTGTCTCTTGAAGGCTGCCTTGGAGAACACTTACAAAGATCGGCGGCTGAATGCCCTTGACTGCTGAAGTGTTTCCCGACAGGAAGGGAACAGTCCTGCCTGGTGATTGCTGAGCGGTATCAGTTTAACTATTGTCGTAGCGTCTGCATGGTGTCACCAATGTACCATTCCTCCAGTGTATGAGGTAGACAACATTGACTGAGTCACATGAATATGTACCATATACCTGATGGATAATGTTCTCATATGTGACGATGGCATCCATGTCAATGAGCCAGCACATCTTGCTGAGGTTGCTGGGTAGGGTTGTGTGGTATTGTGGTCACTGTTCTCCTGAAGGCTGGGTAGCTTGCTGCGAACAATGATCTGCTTGAGGTTGCAGTTGTTTGAAGGGAAGTACTGGGGGGGTGTGGGGATGGCCCTGGCAAGATGCCCGTTTTCATCGATGACATGTTGAGGGCTCCAAAGAAGATGTCATTGCTTCTCCACTCCGTGGAAGTACTGAACAAAGGGTACTCTGTCAGCTGTGTCCTACGTTTGTCTTCTGAGGAGGTTGGTACAGTTTTTCGCTGTACTGCATCGGAATTGTCGATCAATGATCACTCTCTCTACTCCCAGTGTTACGAGACGTCTTAGAGTGAGAGCAAGGAGAAAGCAGATTCGGGGGGGGGGGGGCGGTATGCATGTGTTAGAGACACAGAAAGGCATTTGAGGTCAGAATGTGTGTCGGACGAAAATCCAGCACTCCGCATCAGTCCTAATATTAAATAATCTTGTGAACAAAAGAAGCAGCCTCACTCCTCCCGTTAAAAACGGCAAAAGTTAAGAAATACTTTTAATCATAATAAAAGCATATTTAAGAAATAGGCATTTTATAAATAAGTTTTTGCATGCTTGTACCTATTGCACAAAAGCAATCAATTTTTTTAGTTTAACTCTATATAATTTCTCTCAGGGGTTCATCAGTACACTTGGGAAGTTCAAAGGGTTCCATTACCAGAAAAGTGTGGAAAACTGTCAGAATATTTAAAAATCATGCCTTTGGTTACTAAAGCTACATTTTGACATTCCTTCATAGTTTAAGTACCACAGTCCTAAACTAAGTACAATCATAGGCTTGATTTAAAAGATTGGTCAATAAACACTTCTAAGAATATTACACAGCTTATAAATAGTTAATGTCTGTCCAACATCACATGAGAATGCTCACAATATGTTGGTATTTGTGACCAATCCACAATTCCATATTGTGATCCTCAGATTTAATCCAATATATTGCATGCTCTTCTTGATCTCCTTGGGCCATGCAACTGTAGCAGAGGAATTGAGACCAACCCCAAGTATAAATCAAATGCATTGTGAAACCAGCTACTAGGAAAACTTCAAGGACACCCAACAGGCATTTTAACCTCTATTGCTCTTTCCTCCTTTCAACATTGGCAGAGAAAGTGCCCTGTGCTGACAGCAGTAAAGATCCCACTTTAGTGGGAGGTGGTGTCATATTTGAAATATCCCTGGATTAGGAGTCCAGGCTGATGCTCTGGGAACACAGGTTCAAAATCCACCACAGCATCCGATGGAATTTAAATTCAGTGAATAAAATCTGGGATTGAAAACTAGTCCAGTAATGGTGACCATGAAACCATCACCGATTCTTGTAAAAACTCATCTCGTTCACTGGTGTCCTTTTAAGGAGGGAAATCTCCCATCCTTACCCAGTGTGGCCTGTACGGGACTTCACAGCCACACCAATATGGCTAACTCATCTTGCCATCAAATCCCACAGCCCAAGAATAACCACTCACCTGATGAAGGAGCAGCGCTCTGAAAGCTTGTAATTCCAAATAAACCAATTGGACTTTAACCTGGTGTTGTGAGACTTCTTACTGTGCCCACCCCAGTCCAACACCGGCATCTCCACATCAAGAATAAAAAGAATTTGATTATCATCCTGACGCCCTGCTGGAAAATACATCAACGTGAATGATCAGGTGTGGAAAGGTTGCTGGATTACAAAGTCTTTTCCTTCAGGATATATCAGGCAGCAATCCTGAGAGCTGTTGCTAACTACAAAACTGTACCCCAAAAGAAAGTTAGTCCTTAAAGACAGAAGGGCAAAATATTGACTCAAGTCTCTACTTCCACTGAATAGCCACAGATTTATAGCTTCACAGCTCTATGCTTTTTCTTAAATACGATGTGCAAAACCAACTATAATCACAACAATGCAGTGAGTTCTCAGTATTTGAGCCTGGGCTCTACAGCAATCTACTTATTCTAATATCCTATTTGCCTTAACAATTGTTGTCATGCATTATCAGATACTAACATTAATAAAATCAGGACAAGGACAGAATATGCAAAATGTTCAAATTTGCAAACAATATCGAAGAGGAAAATAATGGTGAATCCTTATGTCTTTTTACGTAACAAAGTCAACAGGTCTTAATGTTTAAGAAATCAAGAGAAGGAAGACATTGTACAGCAAGCAAAGGTAGAGAAGGATTCCCAAAAGACAGACTTGCATTGATATAGCACTTTTCACTGCCTCAAAATTACCCAGTATTTTGAAGCATTCTGAAATGTAGTCACTGCTGTAATGAAAAAAAATCAAGATAGCCAATTTACAGACATCAAGCTCCCACAAACTGCCTGAAAATAAATGATCATCCATCGTTGGTGTTGGTTGAAAGATAAATGCTAACCAGGACATCTTTCCTCTTTGATGAGTGCCATCTGATTTTTTTGACTTGAGAAAGCAAAATATCTCATCTGAAGGATGACACCTGCATAGTGCAGCACTTCTTCAATACCACACTGAAGTGTAGTCTTGATTTTGGACTATAGCCTCTGAAATGAGTATGCAAACCCCATGACTCAAAAATGAGTAGAGAGGGGCTGGGATTGTTTATGGTACATGAATCAATGTGCCTAGCCACAGTAAAAATGTCAAAGGTAGTACGGGGTTACATGGGCAGGAGGAAAGTCTAAACCAAATGGTTGTACTATCACTGTAAAAAGCAGGAAAGTGTTTCCCAAACTTTCTTCTGGTCTGGCCCCATTTTAATGCCTTAATCTGGGAGAGTCCTTGGTGCAGTTCAGCATGATAGAGATTTAAGCTTTAGGGATTTTAAAAAACAAAGGAAACTTATCTTTTCACAGGTTTCTTTTGCAGCAATCAGGCCTCAAAGATTTGCCCATTACACTGTGCCCAACAGAATAAGAACACTGAGGATTCAAAGGAGTCTGCAACTGTCAGCATTCAGTTGGAAGTCAATGGCAGCCATTACTGACTGAGAGCACATGAATCGAAGACCTTGTCTTCGTAGGGTTGCACCACACACTTTGAGAAGCTTTACAGCAACATTGTGTAGTTCGAAGAATCTGGTGATGGAATTTAAGTTAAGAAAAGAAGTTGTGTTTATGACTGTTGGAAAATGTGACTGAATTGCTGTTTGAAAGTTTAAGAAAATGAAAAGAACAGATATTGTGAAATTCTTCAATTTGGGCACATAATCCACCAGATTAGCTATTGTTAATATCTGAAAAAAATATAACTAGATTAGTTAACAGTCTTGGAAAGATTTTTAAATAAAATTTACCAATTGCAGACCAGATAGAAACTTATAATGTAAATGGAGCTTGATTATTTCCCAATGCTCTTGAAGTTTTCCAAAACCTAAAAACTAGTGGATTATGTCTCAGTGTACAGGTGATATTGCTGGATATTAGCCTCCATTTTCATTGAGCTTGACAAGAATACCCTGCTTCAATTCCAGTGTTCATCTGAATATGGCAATCAACACAAGGAGGTAAACAAGCTAACCTTGATACAAGGAAATCTGTAGGAATGTTTCTACTGAATTCAAGCACAGCGATTCACAGAATTTTTTAAATTCAGTAAGTCACGAAGAGTAATCATTCCAGACACATGCAAGATAAGCTCGTGTATATTTACACACTGGAACTGTCTTCCAAAATGGCCCAAAGATAGTTGTTTAACCATTTTAGTTTTGATGCGGTGTAGAACTACGATATTACTCAAACTCATCTGCCAAGAATTCAAATTTACAGAGAGCAGTTCAATCTACAACCAACCCCTCATGGACTAAACCTTGGTGCATATCCCACAATATCAAAGTTTACAAAATCTGGAAGGATTGTGAACTGAGGATAGTGCAGAACTTCAAAAGATTATAGGCAAGTTGGTGGAATGGGAAAACACGTGGCAAATGATGTTCAATGCAGAGAAATGTTAAGTGATTCTCCTTGATGGGAAAAACATGGAGAAACTATACAAAATAATAGGTATAACTTGAAAAAGGGTGCATATGTATAAGTCACTAAAGGTGGCCAGACAGGTTGACAGTCAGTGAATAAAGCATTGGATTCTAGGCTTTATTAATAAGGGCATAGAGTACAAGAGAAAAGATGTTGTGTTAAACTTGTATAAGATACTAGTTCGGTTTGATCTGGTGTACTGCATCTAGTTCTGAACACTGCACTTTAGGAAAGAAGTGAAGGCATTGAAGAAAGCATAGAAAACATTCATGAAAACAGTATCAGGATGAGAAGCTTCAGAAAGCAACTGACAAAAGAGATATGAGAATAAAAATTTCCATGCAGTGTACTTAAGGCGCATGCAGGTTCAATCAAAGCATTCAAAAATGAATTAAATGGTTATCTAATAAGGAAGAATCTGAAAGATTATGGAAAAAAGGCAGTAAAACTTAGGAAATTACTTATTTGGGTAGCCAGTGCAGATGTAATGGGTCAGGAGACTAAGACAACTAAGGAAATTTGGCATGTCAGCTACAACTCTCACCAACGTTTACAGATGCACCATAGAAAGCATTATTTTTGGTTGTATCACAGCTTGGTATGGCTTCTGCTCTGCCCAAGGCTGCAAGGAACTACAATTGGTCATGAGTGAAGCCCAGTCCATCATGTAAACCAGTCTCCCATCCATTGACTCTATCTACACTTCCTGCTGCTTCAGCAAAGCAGCCAGCATAATTAAGGACCCCACGCACCCTGGACATTCTCTCTTCCATCTTCTTCCTTCAGAAAAAAGATACAAAAGTCTGAGGTCACATACCAACAGATTTAACAGCTTCTCCCCTGCTGCCATCAGGCTTTTGAATGGACCTACCTCGTATTAAGTTGATCTTTCTCTACACCCTAGCTCGACTGTAACACTATGTCCTGCATTCTCTCGTTTCCTTCTTTATGAACGGTATGTTTTGTCCATATAGCGCTCAAGAAACAATACTTTTCACTGTATGTTAATACATATGACAATAATAAATCAAATCAAAGATAGCTTCCTTCTGCACTGTAGTATTTGAGGTTCCATGACTTATGATTACCCATCTGCATAACTTAAATGTGGTCGAAAGAGGCAGGTCATGAAAGAGGCTTAAGTTACTTGATACCGTTCATGACAAATATTTCAGGTCTGCATCGTTCACCATTTCTAAACCATGCAGAACTGCAGATGAGCTTGGCTTTGACTTGAGGCAACAGTTCAACCAGTTATGAAATTGTTTTGTGTGCCCATGCAGACATTGCAATAGGATATAGAATTTGTAATGGAATAGGGCAGAGGATCTAAATAGATTAGTGGACTTTTTGGAACATTTTAGTCACTGGATTTAAAGTTGGAAAAAGATCAGAAGTCCTCTTTAACAGTTGCAGACAGCAACTTTAATAGTGCATTTAGAATATATTTAACACCAGACTGTGACTTGGTACTGTCCCCTTTAAACAGTGATGAAATAGACAAATGAAATTTTGGATCTGAATTTTACATATTAAGGATGCCAATCATGGCATTTAGCCCATTTGTGCAATCATTCACTCATTGTCATGTTAAGGCAACATCAGTATTCAAATCATTATCCAAAATAGTCACTCATTTCTTCATTTACTAACTATGTTGAATTCGTAATGATTTTGTTAGCATAAATCCTGGAACTATGCATCAAATCTGCTATTACACATTAAAATATGCCCATAGTATTATTAATAAATGCAAAATCTGTCTGTACTTTGATTCTCATGTACACTTTCTTCTCACATTGAAGTCCTAGAAATTGTTTCACATCATCATAGTCCATTAGAATGAGTTACGAAAAATTTATAACATTGAAGGCCCATCAGCATCTATACAGGTAAACGTCACCTTAACATTTCAGGTACAGCTTTCAACAAATTAGAAACTAGTAGTTGTCTTTTTTTTCACCAATTTGAGTACTTCTAGTATTAAGATTCCCAACACTGAAATACTTAAGTATTTTGATATCTATTTAAGTCGGGATAAGAGAAAAGTCGGATGTCGCCCCGCTGGAAGCCCAGACGTATTAAATTTCCTGGGCAAAAACATATGGTGTGGCAAATCGCAAATAAATGCAGTCGGCACCGCTGGAAAAGATTTGTTCAGTAACACGTCAGTTGTCTTCACCCACTCTCACCCTCCAAATCAAAAGTTGCAACATTACTGAGCAGCTTTTCCGAGGGCAAAAAAAAGAGTTAAGAAGTCGATATTTTGGTAACTTTCCGTTTCAATAAGCGCATTACAACATTGATTTTTTTTAAAAAAAAACAAAAACTCTCAGAAACCGGCACGGCCACAGATGAGCAGAACAGAAACTTTTAGGGCAGTGATTCAAGTGGAGGAGCATCACCAGCACCCCCCGGGTTGAGGAGGCAGCACCTTGGGGTGCAGGCAGGCAGGCAGGTTGGTTGTGTACCCCCCCCCCCTCCTCCCGCCTCGATACAGCAGGCCCCGCAACATGCGCTTTGCTTGAGGCAACTCTTGAGCGTGTTGAGCGGGCAGCGTGAGCCCATGTTCCCCGTGTGTGTGTGTGAGAGAGAGACTGGACGAGAAGGGGGAGGGGAGGAGGGAGCGTGTCTCATTGCTGTTATAGGGGAAAACAGATTGCATTTTTTTTATTGTATTCATGTGAACTCCAACAAACCCCCCCCCCCCCTTCTCCCTTTCTCTACTCGAGACTCACCGTCGTTCTGATCTTTGGGCCAGAGGTAAAAAGTAGCCGGGATGACGAGAAGCCCCACGAACGAGGTGAGGAAATAGAAGGAGGTATTGCCGCTGTCGTCGTACTGGAACTGCTGGCCGGCCATTGCTGGCTGCCGCTGCTCCTGCCGGGCCCTCGGCTCGGCTCCTCCAACTCCAGCACGGACGTGGCACTGCGCACGCGCAACGGGCGGCAGCGAGGAGACGTCTCACGTCAACGGCGGCGGCGGCGGCAACTGCCTCTCTTTGGGGGGGGGGGGGGGGGCGGCAGGGGCCGAGGGTCATGTGGGCCACGCATTGTTGAGCCAGCCTGGGACTTGTAGTCACGTGCTCCCATTCTTTGATCAGCCAATGCTCAAGAGTGGAGCAGGCCAGCTCAAATCCATTCCTGGCTTGTGGGGGTGATGATGATGTGGAGATGCCCGCGTTGGAATGGGGTAAACACTGTAAGAAGTCTCACAACACCAGGTTAAAGTCCAATGGGTTTATTTGGTAGCAAAAGCCACTTGCTTTCAGATTGCTGGCTGCCCCTTAGTCAGATAAGTGGGAGTTCTATTCGCAAACAGGGCATATAAAAACACAAACTCAATTTACAAAGTAACGGTTGGGGTGCGAGTCTTTACAGGTAATCAAATCTTAAAAAGGTATAGAAAATGTGAGTGGAGGGAGCATTAAGCACAGGTTAAAGAGATGTGTATTGTCTCCAGACAGGACACATAGTGAGATTTTGCAAGCCCAGGCAAGTTGTGGGGGTTACAGATAGTGTGACATGCATCCAAGATCAGAGACTGATAGCCAAGTTCCACACACATGAGGATGGCCTCAAGTGAGATCTTGGGTTCTTGTCCCACTATCTATAACCCCCCACAAATTGCCTGGGCTTGCAAAATCTCACTAACTGCCCTGTCTGGAGACAATACATGTCTCTTTAACCTCTGCTTAACACCCTCTGCACTCACATTGTACCTTTAAGACTTGATTAGCTGTAAAGCCTCGCATTCCAATCATTATTTTGTAAATTGAGTTTGTGTCTTTGTATGGCCTGTTTGTGAATAGAAATCTCACTCACCTGACAAAGTGGCAGCAAGTGCTCCGAAAGCTAGTGGCTTTTGCTACTAAATAAACCTGTTGGACTTAACCTGGTGTTGTGAGGCTTCTTATTGTAAGGGGTGGCACAATGGTTAGCACTGCTGCCTCACAGCACCAGGGACCCCAGATTTGATTCCTAGCTTGGGTCACTGTCTGTACGGAGTCGTCACATTCTTCCCGTGTCTGTGTGGGTTTCCACCGAGTACTCTGATTTCCTTCCCCAGTCTGAAAAGCATGCTGGTTAGGTGCATTGGCCATACTAAAATTCTCCCTTGGTGTATCCGAACAGGCACAGAAGTGGTGTCTAGGAAATTTTCACAGTAATTTCATTGCAGTGTTGGTATGGCTCCTGCTTTGACCAAGACGGTAAGAAACTACAAAAGGTTGTGAAGGTAACCCAGATCATCACGCAAACCAGCCTCCCACCCATTGAATTCATCTACATTTCCTGCTGCCTTGGAAAAGCAGCCAGCATAATCAAGGACCCCAAGCACTCCGGACATCCTTTCTTCCATTTTCTTCCATCGGCAAAAAGATACAAAGGCCTGGGGACATGTACCAACAAACTCAAGAGCAGCCATCAAACTTTTAAATGGTCCTACCACACATTAAGGTGATCTTTCTAAGGAAATTTGGCATGTCAGCTACGACTCTCACCAACTTTCACAGATGCACCATAGAAAGCATTCTTTCTGATTGAAACACAGCTTGGTATGTCTCCTGCTTTACCCAAAGCCGCAAGGAACTACAAAAGGTCATGCATATAGCCCAATCCATCAAGCAAACCAGCGTCCCATCCATTGCCTCTGTCTACACTTCCCACTGCCTCGGCAAAGCAGCCAGCATGATTAAGGAACCCTGCACCAAGAACATTCACTCTTTCACCTTCTTCCATCAGGAAAAAGATGCAAAAGTCTGAGGTCACATACCAACTGACTCAAGAACAGCTTCTTCCCTGCTATTGTCAGACCTTCGGATAGACCTACCTTGCATTAAGTTGATCTTTCTCTACAGCCTTGCTGTGACTGTAACACTACATTCTGCACTGTCTCGTTTCCTTCTCCATGAATGGTATGTTTTGTCTGTATAACATGCAAGAAACAATACTTTTCACTGTATGTTAATACATGTGACAATAATAAATCAAATCAAATTCTCTTCACCCTGTCGGCAACTGCAACACTATTCTACATCCTATTCTTTCCTTCTCCCCTATGTACTCTATGAACAGTATAATTTGACTAACAGCTCATAAGAAACAATACTGTTCACTGTATCCCAATACTTGCGACAAAAGTAATTCAATTCAATTCCTACTCCCCCCCCTCCTCCCCCCCACATCGTGCTGCTTCTCTCCTTCTAGGTGCCAAGCTTGGGAAATTAGCAGCTAGTAATTTTCACTAAAGTTATGACAATAACTCTTGAGATTTGGAAATCTACTGAATCCTATTTATATAGCAAGCAAAAAGAATAGCCAGCATTCTTCGATACATAATGTAAAAAGAGAGTATCAGCTAGAAGATCAACATTCAGGCCAGTTTCTAAGTGAAGGGAGGAGTACTGTTGAACTGTGATTCAATGATTTGGTCCATTTTAGCTCATCCATTTAAAACACTACCCTTCCATTCACATAAACCAATCATTTCTTAAACAGTTTCTAAGATTTTCATTTTTGGTACTTGACCCACAGGACCATTCCATTTTCTACAAAGAATTTCCTGATATCAATCCTAGATTTGCCGTTCGCTCCTGCTTTCCTTGTTTAATTTGTAATTTTCCAGATTTATATTTTCTCTAATATGGCTATTTTAGTTACAAATATCAGGCCATCTCTCAGCCATTTCCTTCCAAGATGAAAAGTCAATTTTTTTCAAACTTACCCCATAATGTTAATAATTTATTCCTTTGGTACTATAGAGAAGTCCCTTGGTGCTGTATCCAGAGTTTAGATATATCTATTACAGGTTTCAATCATGCTTTAGATGTTCTCTCAGGTACAGTGATTTCATCACTCACATCACAGAGTGGATTTACATTGACACCAGAGGGCAAGTTACAGAGTTGGGGAATACACATAAAGAGGAGGAAAGTGGAACTGATATAAATGTTCCACCAGCTTCTTATTGAATGGCAAAACAGGCTTGAGAGACTGTACACTTACTCCAGCCCTATTTATTACGTATTCATTTCTTAAATAAGTATTTTAAGCATTTTACATTATGGAATGTGGCACTCTGCCTAATATCTAATTCTATGATAACATAACTCAGAGACGTAACAATAGGTCCTCCCTTGTGATAAATAGCCTTTCTCGTCTACTTTCATGTGCTTCTTCTCCGAGATTGGAAAGCATTTGCAAGATTGAGCCAATGCAAATCATTCACATTCTATTCACAGAAACATTGCCTAATTTTGGAGATGAGTGTGAGACCCATAACCCTCATTCCGACCCCTTCCATCAACACTTCATCCTTCATACACCTGTACGTCTTCTATCACCATCAAACCCTGACCCTTCCCCTACTCCCAAACATCCCATACTTCTTTCACCCCCTTCCCCCTGACCACTCACCCAGTATCAGCTATATACAGATCTCACAGGCTCTATAATAACATTGGGAAGTCTTTGAGAAGCTCATAAATCTGTTACAATAAACAAACAGCACTTCAGCATCCTCCTAAAAAATCCTCTGACCAACTCATAGATCTGTCAAATTAACAAGCTCACATTTCCCTTGACATACCTGTCTAAAATCCCTACTGAGCTGAATATATTAATGGATTTGAAGTTCAGACAATTCATAATGCGTTCTTAATGAACAACCATGTTCACAAAATCTTCTGAGCTGAATGCATTAAAGCCTTTGAATACAGCCAGAAGCTCAGCTATTGGACAAGGCTCTGAAACAGCCAAACTGATGACTGAGCTGAATTTTAAAGGTAGTGAAAGTTCAGCCTTCTGTCAAAGCTTGAAACACCCGAACAGGCAGATGAACTGAACTTCAAGGGAAACATGGAACCGAAGGTGACATTTTACATAATTAAATCTGAATTGCATGATTGTGCAATGCACTGTATCATTTTACCCAATGGATAATATACTGTAATGCTGAAGATATTTCCAAATTTATAAGATTGTTCAATTGAATGGTCTTTTACAAAGCTCTATCAACAATCATTGTATTACAAACATATAGAGCCTATGGTACAACTTTTCATTATAACATGTGAAGCAGGCAACAACTTTTGAAGTTTTTGTACAGTTCCTGACTTCAAATCATGGTTCACAACATCTCTGAGCTGGTGTGATTCAGGTCGCCTTTCAAAACTAACCTGACTCCTTGAAAATTGCAGAAAGGTTGAAATGCCCACTCCCATATTGAAGCCAGCAAGGTTGAACAGCTGTCTGAGGATTCATAACCCACCCCTTCTCCTGCACTGATAAAAATTGTCGTTGCCTAGAGTGAGAGCGAAAATCCTAGAATTGGATCCCACCCATCATTTTTAAAGCCCACCTGATACAATTCAGCCTCACATCAGGAGAAAGAAATCCAGCCCCAATACATCTGACATCTGTGTCCATACAAATAAAATTGTCCCCCTCATAATGTCTTGAATATCAGTTGGCCACTTGTGATAAGATTTCATGAGATGACAGACTGCTTAACATCCCTAGTTTTATATTGGGCATATCTTCATCGCATCAGTTTGACTTAAACTGTGAGTCAATTATATTATCAATGCTGTATTCTGGCTTCAATATACATTTTTCGGGTATTGTTTTTAATTAGTGCACATAATTCAAACACACAAACCTTTGAAAGTTAAGAAGATCTCAAAATGCTGAAAGTTGGCAACTGTGGCACAGTGGTACAGTGGTTTGCAATGCTGCCTCACAGCACCAGGGACCCGGGTTCAATTCCGACCTTGGGTCGCTATCTGTATCGAGTTTGCACATTCCCCTTGTGCCTACTTGGGTTTCCTCCAGGGCTCCAGTTTCATCCCACAGTCCAAAGATGTGTGGGTTATGTTGACTGGCCATGCTAAATTGCCCCTTAACATCAGAAAAACTGGCAGGATAAATATGAGGAGATAAATATGAGGGGATAGGGCCTGGGTGGGATTGTTGTCAGTGCAGGCTCGATGGGCTGAATGGTCTCTTTTGGTACAGCAGGGATTCTATGATTCTTCGATATGACAAGAACCAGGCTTGTGTAATTTGTAATATGAGTGGAACACTGTACACTTGTACTTTATATAATTCAACATTTACTTGCCTTGCAGCTCATTGTTACTTTGCAATGATTGGACATGTTAGTTAACAGAAATAAACTGGTCCAACACCTATAACTTAGCAGCATGTCATATTAGATAAGTATTTCAAAGCTGCAAACAATTTACTTTCAGAGGACCATGAAGAAAATTTGCAAAATTTTCCTTAGAAGTTTAAATTGATTGGCCAGGCTCCAGAATGGAGCAGTTTATACACAGGCTGGCATATAATAAGGTAACGATCAAGATATATTTCCTCAATTTCTTGCTTCCTTAATGTCTTATTTGAAACAAGATGGCTGCTTCGAGAGAAGGAAAGCAGAGGTGCCATACACACTGTCATTGGCACAATATGAGAAGAGATATGCTTTATATTTCAGCAAATGAACAATAAGGCTAATTCAGTGCTCCCAGCATTTGGCTGTGCTCAGAGGGAATAAACAAAGAACAAAGAGCAAAGGGAGCAACAAAATTTACCGCACAGGAACAGGCCCTTCGGCCCTTCAAGCCTGCACCGACTATGCTACACTACTGAACTGAAACCTCACCCTTCCGGGGACCGTATTCCTCTATTCCCATCCTATTCATGTATTTGTCACTCCGGGGACCGTATCACTTTATTCCAATCCTATTCATGTATTTGCCTCTTAAATGTCACTATTGTATCTGCTTCTACTACTCTCCCAGCAGTGAGTTCCAGGCACCCACCACCCTTTGTATAAAAAACTTGCCTCGTACATCTCCTATAAACCTATGCCCCCTAGTAATTGACTCTTCTACCTTGGGAAAAAGCTTCTGACTATCCACTCTGTCCATGCCTCTCATAATCTTGTGGACTTCTATTAGGTCACCCCTCAACCTCTGTCATTCCTGTGAGAACAAACCAAGTTTCTCCAACCTCTCCTCAAAGCTGATGCCCTCCATACCAGGCAGCATCCTGCTAAATCTTTTCTGTACCCTCTCTAAAGCCTCCATGTCCTTATGAATATGGGCTACAGTGTTGATGCTTCATCTCGAATGAACCCTTACTCTATTTGGGTGTATCATAACACTCAGGGAATCTGATACATGGATTTGTCTGAATATATAACAGACAAGCTCCTACTGAGAAAAAATATCATTGAAGTGACAGAAACATGACTGGAATATTTAGAACAGAACATTTTTCCCGAGCTGTGTCAAGGATTTGATCTGACATTCATCAAAACCATTGCTATTTAAACATTACAATGCTTTTTCTCATTCTGCCAAATTGGTCCCTGTTGATGTATTGGAATGTGTGGCAATGGCACAGCAAGGATGAAAAATAATTAAATAAATAACCCTTACATGCCATATCAAGAACATCAAATTCCAAAAAAGCCCATCTCAAATGATGGAGAGCCCCCGGGAAAGCATTAATACACAAGCCTCCATAGACTAATTCATCTGAAAAAAATTGAAAATAGCTGCACTCTCTACTGTTTTGCACTTGTAATTTTCAACACATGATTCATTTGTTCATGCCACAGGAACACTTAATCCCATAACAGCAAACATTAAGTTTCATATGTCTGGAGATGGCACTGCTGCACATACTGATGAGCTCAAGTCTTGTAGCAGTTCGCTTGGGGAGCCTGGAGGAGTGATAAAGTATCACAGTGGATCCCAGCTTGAACACAGGGCTGCACAAAAGACATAGAATACAAATCTACATCAGTGATTTTCCCAACAGTGAATTTGTCTGAGTCATGGGAAATTCCCAAGCTGACACCAAATGCTTCCCAAAAGGGAATGAGTGGAAATTGGAATGGTGTTAGACCTAGATTGTCCTTGTGCATGACCTAGTGGTCACTCATAGCAATGGCACTAACATAGTGAGAGTGGCCTTTTCTCTTCCAGAGAAACCAAATGCCGTAAAAAAATTAGGAAATACCCTACGTCGCAAAAATTGGAGAAGTATGCTTGCAAGAATGAGATGAGTGTGCATTTGATTCAAATTGTATAATTTCCAGATATCTCTGCTGCATTTATGTGCTTTTACTCATTGGACCACAAGCAATATTTATTTTTGATCTAATTTATTATTGTGACATATATTAGGATACAGACAACATATACCATTCATAGAAAAGGAAATGGGGGACAGAATGCAATGTTACTGTCTTAGCATTGTTAGAGAGTTTAAAAGATTGAAAATAGAGTTTCAGAAGCATAAAACAAGAGTAAAAGATAGAATTAGAGAATACGCTGGGCACAGCTCACAATAAGTCACCACACTCCGGCACACCCAAGTGGTTAATTTATTCTCTGTAACCTGGACAGTAAATCCATAATATTTGGCAGTGGAGGGCCTCACAAGGGTCATCACAGTTAACCTCACACCTGTTCTCTTTGTAAATTTCACAAAACCTACACGTTTTCAGCAAAATGGAGTTCAGGTCAAGCTGAGATTAGCCACGATTGTATTAATTGATGAAGCAGGCTCAAGGGGCTAATATGACTATTCCTACTCCCGATTCTTAAATTTCCAGCAGAGATGAAAATCTATCAACATTCTGGGATTTATCGTTGATCAGAAACTGATTTGGACCAGCTATATAAATACTATGGGTACAGGAGCAGTCATTATGTGGAGATGCTGGCGTTGGACTTGGGTAAACACAGTAAGAAGTCTGACAAGACCAGGCTTAAGTCCAACCGATTTATTTGATAGTAAACTCTATCTAAATTGAGTTTACTATCAAATAAATCAATTGGACTTAAACCTGGTGTTGTCAGACTTCTTACTGTTGCTACAAGAGCAGGTCAAAGTCTGAGAATTCTGCAGAGAGTAACATTACAATGACTTCCCAAAGCCTGTCCACAACTGACAAGGCACAAGTCAGGATTGTAGTGGCATACTCTCCCCCAGCCTGGATGAATGCATCTCTGACAATCCTTAACATTGTACAGGATAAACTGGCCCAGTTGATTGGCACCCAATCCACCAGCTTAAACATTCATTCCCTCTACCACCAATGCACAGGTTCACCTGATGAAGAAGCAGTGCTCCGAAAGTTCATGATTCCAAATAAATCTGTTGGACTTTAATCTGGTGTTATGATACCTCTTACCAATGCACAGAGGGAGCAGTGTGTACCATATAAGAACATAAGAACATAAGAAATAGGAGCAGGAGTAGGCCATTTAGCCCTTCGAGCCTGCCCCGCCATTCAATAAGATCATGGCTGATCTGTCGTGGCTCAGTTCCACTTTCCCGCCCTCTCCCCATAACCCTTAATCCCCTTGCCTATCAAAAACCTATCAACCCGCGTCTTAAATATATTTAGCGAGGCAGCCTCCACCACTTCAACGGGCAGAGAATTCCAGAGATTCACCACCCTTCGAGTGAAGAAGTTCCTCCTCAACTCTGTTCTAAACCGCCCCCCCTTTATCTTGAGGCTGTGCCCTCTAGTCCTACTGTCCTTTCTGAGCGGGAAGAGCCTCTCCACCTCTATCCTATCCATCCCATTCATCATCTTATATGTCTCAATGAGATCTCCCCTCATTCTTCCAAACTCTAACGAGTACAAGCCTAGTTTATTCAGCCTCTCCTCATAGCTCAACCCCCTCACCTCCGGCATCAGCCTAGTAAACCTCCTCTGCACTCCCTCCAAGGCCAAAATATCCTTGCCTAAGTGTGGCGACCAAAACTGCACACAGTTTAGCTATCCCCATAGCTCAAGTATTTACTCTGCTAATTCCCCCCGATACTAAGGAGCAATTTAGCAAAGCCAATCAACTTAATCTGCATATCTCTGGATTGTGGGAGGAAACTGGAGCAACATGGGGAGAATGTGCAAACTCCACACAGACAGTGACCAAAGGCCAGAATTGAACCTGGTCCCTGGCGCTGAGAGACAGAGTCAGAGGTTTACAGCATGGAAACAGGTCCTTCAGCCCAACTTGTCCATGCTGCCCCTTTTTTTAAGCCAGTCTCAATTGCCCACATTTGGCCCATATCCTTTATACCCATCTTACCCATGTAAATACAGAGTCATAGCAGTGCTAACCACTGTGCCACCCTATTAGTGAATCGAATGGGTTTTTACGACAACTGACAATAGTTTCATGGTCATCATTCAACTTTTAATTCCTGCTATGGTGGGATTCAAACCCTGACTCCCAAAGCATTACCCTGGGTCTCTGGATTATTAGTCCAGTGACAATACCACCAAGCCATTGCCTCCCATGAACCAAGTTTCACTTAAATCCATCCATTTATCTGTAGATAAAATAACCGATGCAAAAATGTTACTTCCAGCCACTTACAGGGCAGTGATAGTAAAAAGGTAAGCTTCCTCTGCTAGCAACAAGGATACTACAACAGAGTTTTGGTAAGACAGCTGAAAAAGCAGTTGTCCAAGGTAAGGAAGACATCAACTAATCTAAAATTGGTAACTAATTATGTTGACAAAGTTACAAACAGATGACATTTCATCTGAAGCATTCAGACCCATCAATTTCTTTAGGTACAATAAACCAAATTTTAAAATCCACAATGTACTACTCAGACAAGCTATAAAATGAAAGGTAGCACAGAGAAATTAGATTAGCAGTAATCAACCAGGGCCAAGTGTTGAGTGGCATAGACAAAAAAGTCAAAAATCCACATTTTGGATTCAAGAAAAGCAAAGAATCCTTAAATGCCACACCTTTTGATTGACATTGTGCCAAAAAGACAAGACTAGTTGTTTTGTTTGACCGTGGAAGTTGTTCCACAGCATCCTGCAATAAGACATATGAGCTACGAATCAAAGACAGTTAGAAATTTCAGATTACAGCAGAAAGATACAGTACATTTTCTATCAGGACCAACTGACAAGCCGAAAGGTGATTCAATCTTTTTGCTGTTATTAGAAAAAGATTAGCAGAATTTTCAGCTTCCAAGTTTGAATTTTAGATTCAAGCAACAGCTGATAGTATGCACATAAACAACAAAAGCGCAGCAAAACTCAGAAGCTAAAATGGGCAAGGTTCAGAAGCAGAAGTCCAGGAACATTTTGGCTCAATGCTGCCTCAGCTGGGACCTATTTTCCTACATTCTTTCTAGCCTTCCAGAAAGGAACAGACATTCCAAAGCAAAAGTGTTGATAGCTGTGTTCATTGGCTTTAAGCAGACTCAAAATTGGGTTAATAATGAAAAGACTTTGAAATAGATCACCTTCAATATCATTATACGTAAAGCCTTCAGATCTTTGATCCACTTTATTACTTATTGTATTTTCTTTTAAACCCATGAAGTCAATGCATCTGAAGTTACCAACATACTCAAAGATCAAAAGGCAACTTAATAAAGAGGTTTACTGACAATAATGGGTTACATTAAGGTAAATTGTGATCTAAGTGACAAACTTAAGGCACTCAAAAAATTAAATAGAAGTTTGAAGAAACATCTTCATAGAGAAATGGCAGAATTTTCTGCTGGTATAAACTATTGCTGGAAACCAATAAAATCTTGAGAATTATCTGCTTGAAGATGAAACACAGTGTACAGAAAACATTAAGATGAAATGGGAAATGTGGGGGGTGAGATTAAAGTATACAAGACATACTACGGCAACTCACTGAGGATCCTTCACAGCATCTTCCAAACCATAAGATCATAAGACCTAAGTGCAGAATTAGGCCATTCAGCCCATCAAATCTGACCCACCATTCAATGAGATCATGATTGATGTGGCCTGATAATCCTTAACTCCACTTTATCAACTTATCCCCATTACCCGATGGCTCACTAATTCATATTTATTATCTCCCAGTATTGCAAAATTGTTACAGCACAGAAGGAGACCATTCAGCCCATCATGTTTGTACTGACTCTCCAATTGTGCAATTCACTCAGTGCCATTCTCTTGTCTTCTTCCCCTGCACGTTCTTTCTTTTCAGAGAACTATTTAATTCCATTTTGAATACTTTGATTGAACCTGCCTCGACCACAGTCTCAGGCAGTGCATTAAAGCCCTCAAACACTTGCTGCATGATAAAAGGTTTTTTTTATTGTTTTTGCTTCTTTTGCCAATTACTCTGTACCCTCTCCTTCTTGATCCTTTCATTAGATTTAACAATTTGTCTCTATCTACTCTGTCCAGACTCCTCATGATTTTGAATATATCTATCAAATCTCCTCTCAGCCAGTCCCAAGTTCTCTAATCTATCGCCATAACTGGTATTCTTCTTCTCTTGAGCCATTCTTGTGAATCTTTTCTCTCAAATGTCACATTGTTCCTAAAGTGTGGCAACCAGAACTGTATACAATACGGCAGCTGAGACTGAGCCGACGTCTTTTACAAGTTTTACATAATCTGCTTGCTCTTGCACTCTATGTCCTTATTAATAAAGCTGAGGGTACCACATACATTACTAACTGCTCTTTCATCCTGCCATCTTCAAATATCCTTTGCACATATATATCCTGGTCCCTCTGCTCCTGCACCACCTTTGGAGTTGTGTTCTCTTTTGTACTGTCTCTCCACGCTCATACTACCAAAAATAATCACTTCACATTTCTCTGCATTCAACTTCTTTTACCACTGGCCACCCATTCCACCAACTCTCTATGTCCTTTTGAAGTTCTACTCTATCCTCCTCACGGTTCATACGGCTGTCAAGTTTCATAACATGTAATTCTTCCAGTGCAGAAGGAGACCATTCGGCCCATCAAGTCTGCACTGGCTCTCATAAAGAGCATCTTATCCAGGCCATACCCTGTCCCCTTGCCCTATCCCTGTACTGCAGAGCATTTACCATGGCCAATCCACCTAACCTGAACATCTTTGGACTGTGGGAGGAAATCAGAACACCTGAAGGAAATCCAGCATCGCAAATTTTGAAACAGTGCCTTGTACATCACGTTCTAGGTCATTAATACGTATCAGCAAGAGCAAGGGTCCCAACACTGACTCCTGGAGAGCATCACAACAATCTTCAGACAGAAGTGCCAAGTGGACAAGCCATCTCGGCCTCCTCCAGAGGTCTCCACAGATGCCAGTCTTCAGGCATTCCATTCATTCCACATGATGTCAAGAAATGATTGAAGGCACTGGATACTGCAAAGGCCCTGACAATATTCCAGCAATAGTGCAGAAGATTTATGTTCCAGAACTTGCCACAGCTCATGCCAAACCGTTCCAGTACAGCTACAACACTGGCATCTACCTGACAATGTGGAAAATTGCCTCAGTACAACCTGTGCAAATGAAACGGGACAAATCCAACCCTGCCAATTACTAACCCATCAGTCTACTCTCAGTCATTGGTAAAGTGGTGGAAGTGATCACCAACAATGCAATGTTCACTGATACTCAGTTTGGGAACTACTCAGGGTACTCAGCTCCTGACCTTGCTATGGCCTAGGTTCAAACACGGACAAATGTGCTGAATCCCAGATGTGAGATTACCCTTGACATCAAGACAACATTTGACTAAGTGTGGCATCAAGGAGTTTTACCAGAACTGGAGTCGATTGGAATCAAAGGGAAAATTCTCCACTAGTTGGAGTTATCTTTAGCACAAAGGAAGATGGTTGTGGTTGTTGAAGGGAAATCATCTCAGCTCCTGGACATCACTGCAATTCCTCAGGGCAGTATCAAAAGCCCAAATATCTTCAGCTGCTTCGTCAATTACATTCCTTCCATTTTAATGTCATAAGTGGGGATGTTTGCTGATGAGTGCAAAATGTTCAGCATGATTCGTGACTCCTCAGGTACTGAATCTGTCCATGTCCAAATGCAGCAAGACCTATACAATATCCGGGCTTGGGCTGACAAATGGAAAGTATCATTCATATCTCACAAGTGCCTGGTAATAGCTATGTCCAACAAGAGAGAACATGTGACCATCACATTACCACCGCTGAGTCCTCCACTGTTAACACACTGGGAGTTACCATTAACCAGAAAATGAAATGAGTTGCCATATGAAAACTGTGATTACAACAGTACATCAGAGGTTAGGAATCCTGCGGCGAGTTAACTCATCTCCTGATTCCCCAAAACCCATCCAACACCTATGAGGCACAAGTCAGGAGTGTGATGAAATATTCCCACTTGCCTGAATGATTGCAGTTCCAACAGCACTCAAGAATCTTGACACTCTCCAGGACAAAGCAGCCTGCTAGATTGGCACCTCATCCACAAACATTCACTCTCTCCACCTCCAATACACAATTGTAGCAGTGTGAACCCCCATTTACAAAATTCACTCTTGATACTCATCAAGCCTCTTTAAGGCAGTGCCTTCCAATCCCACAAATACTACCATCTCAAAGGACAAGGGCTGCAGACGTGTGAGAATACCAGTATTTGCAAATTCCCTCTCAAGCCACTCACCATTTTGACTTGGAAACATATTATTGTTCCATCACTGTCGCTGGGTCAAAATCCTAGAAATCCCTCCCTAACAGCACGATGGATGTATTTACACTGCATGGACTGCAGTGGTTCAAGAAGACAGCTCGCTACCACTTTCTCAACAGCAATTAAGGATGGGCAAGAAATAGCCAGTGATGCCCATTTCCAATAAAGTATTTGTTTTTATAAAACCTTGTAAAGAGCTTGAACTTTACATTGAAAACTGTCAGGAAGTACCTCCAGAAAATCTCTCTAACCTTGATTTGATTTGATTTATTATTGTCACATGTATTAACATACAGTGAAAAGTATTGTTTGTTGCGCACTATACTGACAAAGCATATAGTCCATAGAGAAGGAAATGAGAGACTGCAGGGTGCAGTCTTACAGCCATAGCTAGGGTGCAGAGAAATATCAACTTTAATGGACGGTAGGTCCATTTAAAAGTCTGATGGCAGCAACAAAGAAGCTGTTCTTGAGTCGGTTGGTCGGTCGGTTGGTATCTGACCTTATACTTTTGTATCTTTCTCCTGAAGGAAGAAGGTGAAAGAAAGAATGCCCGGGTGTGTGGGTCCTTAATTATGCTGGCTGCTTTGTTGAGGCAGCAGGCAGTGTAGACAGAGTCAATGGATGGGAGGCTGGTTTGCGTAAAGAATTGGGCTACATTCACAACCTTTTGCAGTTTCTTGCTGTCTTGATCAGAGCAGGAGCCATACCAAGCTGTGATACAACCAGTAATAATGCTTTCTATGGTACATCTGTAAAAGTTGGTGAGGGATTTGAATAAGATGTACAAATTTGTGAGAGGCCTTGGAGGAGTGGATGGGAAGAGCTTATTTACTTTAGCAGGGATGTCAGTAACGAGGGGGCTTAGATTTAAAGTGAATTGCAGAAAGATTAGAGAGGAAATTAGGATTTCTTTTCATCTAAAGCGTAATCAGAATCTGGAATTTACTGTCCAAAAGAGTATTAGAGGTGCCTGGAAATGCACATCAAATGCGTTGACCTGCAGAACTACAGCCCAAATACTGAAAAGTGGGGTTAAGCTGGGTGGCTCATTTTTGGCTGGTGCAGGTATGATGTGCCAAGCGGCCTTATTCTGTACTATAAATTTTCAATGATTTCTAAGACTTCCATGTCACCTATTTACACTATTTCCCAAGTTAAAAAGACTCCCTTTGTATTTCTACCTTGTGGTTACTGAGAACATCAAGAGAGGCAAGGGAAAAAATTGCTGGGGCCTTGTACCAAATCTTTGTATCTCTTTAGTCATTGGAGAGGTCTCAGAGGCTGGAGAATAGCCATTGTTGTTCCTTTGTTTCAGAAGGACAACAGGGATAATCCGGGAAATTACAGACCAGTGAGCCTTACTTCAGTGGTAGGGAAATTATTGGAAAAGATTCTTAGGGTCAGGGTTTACTCACATTTGGCAAAATATTGACTTATTAGTGATAGGCAGCATAACATTGTGTGGGGAAAGTCGTGTCATACAAACTTAATTGAGTGTTTTGAGGAAATGACAAAGATGATGAGGGCAGGGCGGTGGATGTTATCTACATGGACACTAACATGGCCTTTGACAAAGTCGTTCATGGCATGCTGATACAGCAGGTGAGGTCACATGGGATCGGCATTCACCCCAATCTCGACCCCTCATAATTTTGTGCACCCAATTAGGTCACCCCTCATCCTTTTCTATTCTAAGGAAAATAACTCTAGCCGAAAAACTTTCCTCATACCTGCAATTTTTAAACCCTGACAACATTCTTGTAAATCTCCTCTTTGTTCTCCAGAGCAATTGTTTCCTTCCTGTAATAAAGTAACCAGAATTGTGTGCAGAATTCTAGCTGTCGCCTAAGCAAAGCTTATACAGTTCCAGAATTACATCCCTGCATTTGGATTCAATACCTTGTCCAGTAAAGGAAAATATCCCAAATGCTTTCTGTACTGCCTTATCCACTTGGAGTATTAGATTGCAGCAGCATTAGCAGTGACCTTTCAAACAAATTTATAATTGCACTCTCTTACATTAACCTTGAACTTCACAGATAGGTTGTGCAGTGGTGAGAATTAAGTAGGTCCTTACAAATGAGCTCAAAGCAAGCTAAGTACAGGTTCTGTCACTGATGTGATTAATCAACAATGTAAGAATGAATAAGGGCAAATGTCTTGATTAAAGGGAAAGGAGCTGAAAAAAATGAGATGAAAGAGTGAGCCACAGGATTTGGACTGACTGAGTAAGAACAGGAGAGACACTGTGAATGAATGAACAAGGGGAACAGTGAGGCAAGAGGATGTTGTTTTTAAACTTGAGATCAACTGGTCGTAAATTCAGTGACATATTTTTCATGTTCAGCTGTCAGCCTAACAGGTAAACTATAGCTGCTAAATGGGCACTTCACTGCAGCTTTAGAAATGAAAAGTCAGTCAGGAGTTGGCCGGTCCTAGTGGAGGGGTGGGTAGAGACGATCGTGTTTGGAAGAGCGCAAGAACACTTTGGAAGTGATCAGCTGTAGTTTAGAGGAGAAGCATTCCTGTTCCCTTGGGCCGACTGCAATTTTTCCATGCAGGTTTGGAGTAGTATCCAGTGCTTTTTATAAGAGCCCCTCATTGGGCTGTCCAATGCCTAGGACAGCTCGACTCAGTGTTCACAGTGCACACTCCACCAGTCTGTTTAGAGTGACAATTGTGGTCCATAGCATCACAAGTTGCACATTTAAACAGCCTGTCAATGGTTTTAGGCTGTACTGGTAGGTGCTCTTTTAAAGGACTGTCTGAAAATGGGATCAATTGTGTAAGCCCTGGGCATCAAAGGCACATCCTCTGTTGGTTGCTTGTTTTGCAGATGAGAAACATTTTGTGACCATTCTTTTACTGTATATGTGATTGACCTCCAAGAGCTGCATATAAAAAATAATTATTTGACATTTTTTGTTCAGTTTTCTTGTTCAGACGAAAGACATTGCAAACTTAAGCTCTGGATCAGGAGAAAAAGCTTCATTTATGAATAAAAGATTTTTTGACAAATGCAATGCAATTATGTAGGCTCTCAGTACTGAACAGCTTCACAGTCTTTAGAATATGCTCACATATTCCATTTTCTTTGCAGTGTTTGCTAAGCATTACACGTAGAGGTCTCCTCTTCAGTAATAACAGTTACACAGTTCACAACAGCCACTTACTTTGTCACACCACCACATTCACAGCTTGAGCACAAAGGAACAGCATTGGATAGGAAAGTCATTTAACATGGTCGTTTGTGTCAGGTGCCAAAACTTCTGTTGTAGATTTTAATTGGTGTGCAAAACCATTTAAAAATTGAGTTTCTGAAGAAACGTCCAACTCTTGCTATGAGTACAGATTTATCACCCTGTTAAACTGTTTAAGTGCATGAACATCATGTGCGTGTTTTCTCTCTTAGATGGGAGTACTGTTTGATTTTATCATCATCTTTCTTTGTGCATGAAGGAGGTCAATATGCCTGCTGATAATATACTTTGGTTCTTTGTTGTCAACTCTGAATTACTGTTGGATTGTTATTTGAAAACACTGAAGTGCTGTGCCAAGGATTTATTTTTGAATACATTCAGTTGTGAGTTCTCTACTCAATGACATGGTTTCTACTCTGTGAACAGTTGTTGCTCTCCCAGGTTTTGGCTGTGTCTTGCTTTAGTCATTTCCACTTGTGAGTCATTTTTTGCTAGAAGGAGCTTTTTGGCAACATCAGCACCCAGGGAGTTCTCAGCCTTGAACTTTTTGGCCTAGTGGGCCTGATTTTTCTGGGACAATAGTGGTGTGTCAATGTCCTTGTGCAAATGTATAAATCACAGACAAAAAAAAAGATATGGATGGATACGCCTACTCAGGGGAGCACAAGATTAACTCATGGGTAACGAATGGTGAAATGGTAGAGATGTTGAATAGTTGCTTTGCCTCAGTATTTACCAGAGAAACTAACATGGCGGGCATGACTTCAAAAAAAGAGATCAATAAAAATAGAACGACATGTAAGGGGGAAATGGGTGAAGGAGTATAATTGATGAAGTAATGAAACATAGAGAGGAACCCTAGCTTTCTTCTGGGCATATTAAACGAAATATGGATAAAAGCAAATTACTGCGGATGTTGGAATCTGAAACCAAAAGAGAAAGTGCCAGAAAGTCTCAGCAGGTCTGGCAGCATCTGTGAGGAGAGAAGAGAGCTGATGTTTTAAGTCCAGATGGCCCTTTGTCAAAGCTTTGAAACATCAGCTCTTTTCTTTCCTCACAGATGCTGCCAGACCTGCTGAGATTTTCTAGCACTTTCTCTTTCAGAAACAAAATATGGAAATTGATAGCAGAAGCAATTTTACATATTACCATCAGATGAATGATGGCTGGCTATCCAGTTATCTTCGATTTGGTAACTTGGTTCCTGATCCCCAGGGTATCCATGCCTCCACTACAGGGAAGTGAAATATGAAGATGGCAGTCATTGACACTGACAATAGGACCCTGACGCCTGGAGACTGGACAAGCATGAGAAGAGATGAGCAGAAACACAGAACTCGGCTGGCCAAGAAGTGAGTCCAGCAAAAACAGAGGCCAGCAAATTGTGCATCTTCTCAGTCCCACTGTCTGGCTCTGCAGCAGTGCCAGAGCGGGGTTCTTGAGCCGCAGCAGACCATGCTTCACACAGAGTTGACCACCAGGATGCAAACCATCGACTTACAAGATGGAGGGCTATCACACATATATTCAAAATTCATTTTACTGGATGTGGGCATTTATTGCCCATCCCCATCCCTAGTTTCCTTTCATAAGGTGGTGGTGAGCTGCCTTCTTGACACTGCAGTCCAGGTGGGGTAGGCACACCCAGAGTACTGTTGGGAGGGAGGGGGGAATTACAGGATTTTGACACAGCAACAGTGAAGGAATGGTGATTTATTTCCAAGTCAGGGTGATGGGTGACTTGAAAGGAACTTCCAGTCGGTGGTGTTCTCAGTTAAATGCTGCCCTTGTCCTACAAGATGGTAGTGATCATGGGTTTGGAAGGCGCTACCTAAGGAACCTTGTTAAGTTCTTGCAGTGCATCTTGTAAATGATGCATACAGCTGCCACTTTTCATCAGTGGTAGAGGGATTGAATATTTGTGGAAGGGTAGCAGCGCTTTGAAAGTTTGTGATTCCAAATAAACCTGTTGGACTTTAACCTGGTGTTGTGAGACTTCTTACTGTGTCCAATCCAGCCAACGCTGACTTCTCCACTTCAAGTCTGGAGTGCAATGGAATAGACTTGACTGGATGAATGCACCTCTAAGAACAGTCAAAAAGCTTGACACTATCTAGGATAAAGTAGCCATCCACCACCTTCAACATCCACTCCCTTTACCACTAATGAACAGTGACAGCAGTGACACCAACAACCTGTCCTGGTCCCCCCATGCTGGAACTATAGTTAAGAAAGCCCACCAACACCTTGACTTTCTCAGAAGGCTAAGGAAATTTGGCATGTCAGCTACAACTTTCACCAACTTTTACAGATGCACCATAGAAAGTATTCTTTCTGGTAATATCATAACTTGGAATGGCTTCTGCTCTGCCCAAGACTGCAAGGAACTACAATTGGTCATGAATGTAGCCCAATCCATCACGCAAACCAGTCTCCCATCCATTGACTCTGTCGACACTTCCTGCTGCCTCAGCAAAGCAGCCAGCATAATTAAGGAGCCCACACACCCCAGACATTCTCTGTTACATCTTCTTTCGTTGGGAAAAAGATACAAAAGTCTGACGTAATGTACCACCGACTCAAGAATAGCTTCTTCCCTGCTGCCATCAGACTTTTGAAGGACTTAGCTTGCATTAAGTTGACCTCTCTCTACACCCTAGCTATGACTGTAACACTACATTCTGCACTCTCTCATTTCCTTCTCTGTGAACAGAATGTTTTAGCGCGCAAGAAACAATACTTTTCACTGTACGTTAATACATTTGACAATAATAAATCAAATCAAAGTGAGTGTGCACCATCTACAAGATACACTGCCAAGGTTCCTTCTAAAGCATCTTTCAAACCTGCAACCTCTAACACCAAGGAGGACAAGGGCAGCCGATGCATGAGAACATGACAACGTGGAACATAGAACATGGAACACTACAGCACAAACAGGCCCTTCGGCCCACAAGTTGCGCCGATCACATCCATACCTACCAGGCCTATCTATAACTCTCAATCCCATTAAATCCCATGTACTCACCCAGAAGTCTCTTAAAAGACCCCAGCGAGTTTGCCTCTACTACCACCGACAGCCGATTCCACTCACTCACCACCCTCTGAGTGAAAAACTTACCCCTGACATCACTTCTGTACTTGCCTCCCCGCACCTTAAATCTGTGTCCTCTCGTAGCGACCATTTCAACCCGGGGAAATAGCCTCTGAGAATCCACCCTATCTATTCCTCTCAACATTTTATAAACCTCTATGAGGTCGCCTCTCAACCTTCATCTCTCCAGGGAGAAGAGACCTAGCTCCCTCAACCTATCTTCATAAGGCATGCCTCCCAATCCAGGCAACATCCTTGTAAATCTCCTCTGCACCCTCTCAATAGCTTCCACATCCTTCTTGTAGTGGAAGTCATAAATAATCCTGCTTTGAAATGTATCACCATTCACATGGGATTTAATGGGATTGAGAGTTATAGATAGGCCTGGTAGGTATGGATGTGATCGACGCAACTTGTGGGCCGATGGGCCTGTTTGTGCTGTAGTGTTCTATGTTCTATGTTCCACGTTGTCATGTTCTCATGCATCGGCTGCCCTTGTCCTCCTTGGTGTTAGAGGTTGCAGGTTTGAAAGATGCTCTAGAAGGAACCTTGGCAGTGTATCTTGTAGATTGTGCACACTGATTTTGATCCACTATTGCTAGGTCAAAATTCTGGAACCCCCGTCTGAGCAGCACCACGAGTGTATTCACCGCACATGGACTGCTGTAGTTCCAGAAAGTAAATCAGCACCACCATCTCAAGGGCAGATAGACATGGGCAATAAATGCTGGCCTAGCCAGTGTCACCCATATCCCATGAACAAATACAAAATGACAGTGATTAATAGCAGTAACTCAGATTCATAAGAACATAAGAAATAGGAGCAGGAGTAGGCCATCCAGCCCCTCGAGCCCACCCCGCCATTCAATAAGATCATGGCTGATCTGTCGTGTCTCAGTTCCACATCCCCGCCCTCTCGCCATAGCCCTTAATCCCCTCGCTTATCAAAAACCTATCAACCCACGTCTTAAATATATTTAGCGAGGCAGCCTCCACCACTTCAACGGGCAGAGAATTCCAGAGGTTCACCACCCTTTGAGTGAAGAAATTCCTCCTCAGCTCCGTTCCAAACCGCCCCCCCTTTATCTTGAGGCTGTGCCCTCTAGTCCTACTGTCCTTTCTGAGCGGGAAGAGCCTCTCCACCTCTATCCTATCCATCCCATTCATCATCTTATATTCATCTTCATTTTCTACATGTCTCTCAGTAATGCTAAGGCCAATTGTAGCATCTCCATATTGCGGACCTTTGATACATAAGAGGACAAAAGCATCAGATGCTTGAGAACATCACCACCTGGAAGTTCCCCTCCAAGCCACACACTACCCTGACTTGGAACTATACTACCTTTTCTTCACTGTCACTGGGTCTAAATCCTGGAAATGGCTCGAAGAGAAGGCCTTGTTTGTAGTAGCAAAAAGTGCAAAATAAATGTAAACCGCATCAATGCTTTGATTTGATCGATTGTAACATTGGGATTTGACCAGACCCAAACAAGATAGATGTTCTCAAAAAGAGAAGTTTTGCAGCAATGCCTAGGTCTATTTAGTGTTTTTAACTCATTATGTATCCAACTTTATTAAGGAAGCATCATCGTTATGGGAGCTGCTAAGAAAAGGTGTTCCATTTGTGTGGCAAAAAGACCACCAATACGCATTTGAATTGCTTAAACAATCGTTATCTGAGAAAATTTACCTTCTTCCCTACAATGCCCCAGGACAGGAAATTATTTTGAAAGTGGATGCTTTGCCACAAGGGTTTGGAACATGCTTTAAGGAAAACCAGCAGTGTTTGATTCAAAAATCATTTCACCAATACCAACTAATTAACTACTCTAACACAGAGCACAAAACCACTTGCTCTGGAATCATGAGATTTGACACTTTTTGGAAAACGTTTTATTGTAAAAACAGATCATAAGCCATATGAAATGAAATGGAAAGAAACCTATTACAGCACACTGCCGTAATTACAACAGTTACTGATTAAATTCAAAGAATATGATATAAACCTGGTATCGGATGGTTACATTGGACACAGATTACCTAACCCAAAGAAGATAGAAGACATCTTCTTAGATCAGCATGTTGATGGTATGGATGTAGTTGCTGAAGGCAGATGTAATATTGCTAGATGGGTTTCAGACAATATAAGTGCGAACAACGCAGAAAAGAAACAGCCAAAGATCGCCTATTAAGTACATTGTGGCAAGTTAATATCAACAACACAATGCAGGAAGTTCATGATAATCTCAAATCATTTTGAACAGATGGCAATGCGCTTAGAATCTCAAGCAGCATAGAGTAATCTTTAAAGGGAGACAAGTGTTGGTTCCAGAAATGCTTCATCTGGACATTTTTATATCAGAGCCAAATGGGAGAGATTAAATAGAGTGGGTAAGTTAGCTAGACAGCATTTAAAAGTGTTAAAGCATATGATGAAATAGGAAGCAGATAAGGAATCAAACATTTGTAGTTTTACTAGCAGGGAGATAGCATTAAGTATTCAATGGTAGGTGAACCTTTAAAAGCAAAGTTTTGTGGGCCTTATCAAATTGAAAGGAAATTGAGTAAGGTGAATTACTTGATAAGAATGCCAGATAGAAGGGAAATTCACAGAGTGTGTTATGTGAACATGCTCAAACAATGTCTTGATAGGGAAGAAAAGCAGAAGTAAGATGTATCCGTGGTTACAACACAAAATGAAGAACCAAATGCACATGATTCTGAATTTGACATTCCTCAAATTAAGTTGGATAATGAGGAAGTTATCAGAAATTGGAATAAATTATTGAGTTACCTTCTGGAGGAAAATCAAAATGACTCAAAAGAGTTATTACAATCATATGGAGATATATATGGGAATAAACTAGGAAGTACTCAAATAATTGTGTGAGATCATTGTAGAAAATGTTGTTCCAATTGAACAATATCCATATAGACTTAACCCTCTCAATGTTGGCATAGGTTCAGAAGGAGAAGCTGAGGTTTACTTGGTCTGTGATGCAGCAGCCAAAAGTCTTGATCATTCATCTAAAACTGGTGAAAGTGGGAAGGGAGAACCAGTTACTGGACAACGATGTGAATAAGGATAGTGAGCAAGTGTGGAGAAGATGCAAGACAAATTGACTGGACTGGACCCTATTCCTGAGTTGTTGAAATTACCTGAACATAAATTTCAGGATTGTCAAAAACAGCTCATTAGCTATGTGAGGAAAAATGTAGATGATTCAACAATCATATGTGATTTCAAAATGGAGATCGAAAAGAAGAAGTATTTTACTACTGCAGATAAAAGAAAATGACAACAATGTGAAATGAGACTGTTTGATGAAACTGTACCATTATTCCAAATGAACTGCTGAGATAATGAATCAGTACAATTTTCCCAGACATGAATACCCAGTGAAACAATACTGTTCATAGCTGGTGTTCAAGTAAATGACACTGGTTTTGTTCAAAGTTACTCGAGGTTATCCTCCAAAGCTACCTCCAATTTCCTCTACTGAAAGTTAGCAGCTTTCCACCAGCAGCCACTGGAGTAGTACAGTGTAGCAGCAGTCGGAAACACAAAGGAACATGTAAAACAGGTAATTAAGGAATGTACAGGGATGATTAGTTGATTTCTGTTTCTAACATGGAATAATTCCGGTTATAAATTTAGTTTGAGATGTTTATTCTTGCATCATGACCAAGTAGACATTGTAATGATCAGTGGCAGAGAGTGGGGTTATATGTGGAACTGTTGTTGTGTTGCAGTTACTGGTATCACACCTGGATGAATTCTTCATTAATATCACAGGCAGGAAGGGGCTCTCTATGTTGCCTTCTCCTCTCGTCTTCCTCTTCTGCCTCATCCTCCACATACTACTCGCTGCTTGTCTTATAGCCAGTGACAAAGGCTGCTATTTATACTGGCAATGTTGTGCAGCATGCAGCAGATCACGATAACTGTTAGTGCCCACTCTACCAAGCCATGCACAGCTTCTCCAGAGTTGCCTAGGTGGCGGAAGAAATGTCTAAGCATGCCAAAGATCCGCTCCATCATATTTCACAGCATGGCTTTCATTGTGTGCACCTTCATGTGTGTGTGCGAAGGTTGCATACTGGACTCATTAGCCATTGGTGGTCACCCTTATCTGAGAAAACATTCTTTCATTTAGCATGGTTATACTGTAGAGTGTCACAGAATGAAAACATCATAGCTGCTGCTAGGATATCAAGCATTGACCTGAACGAGTTGTTCCCCTTGATCACGTACAAGCTGGATGTTGAGGGAGTGGAATCTCTTTTTGTTCCACTGAATGGCATTTGCAGTGTCTGTAAAATGAGGTGTGTGTGGTATCCTATGCCACAGGGAAGTTCGTAATCCCATCAAAGCTGTTTGCCTGCACTAGTTAGTTCTCAATATATAAAGAGCATCAGTGACCTTCCTTATGAAACAGTGGACAGCAAAGATGTTGTTAAGATCTTCAGTTCCAACCTGGGAGGAGACTAATGCATAAATGTCCATCACCATGGTCACCTGTACACCTCAATGTGCCCCTCATCCTGATGTAAGATTGCAGTTGTGACCACAGCAAGTGGCAGATTTCATTAACGACATCCTTATTGAAATGCAGACATCACACACACTGTTCCTTTTGAGGAAAATTGTTCCCTGGCCACCTGGTAGATATGGCCTCTGCTTAGAGCCATTCTTCAGCTCTCTAACGTCCTCTTCCAGCCTTTCTTCATTCTGCAAGATATGCCAGACATTCCAAGGGTCCATCTGTTGGTGCACTAAGGTTTGTGAGTAACTAATTTGTGTAGAAGCTTCAACACCAATGCAAAGTCCTTCAATGTCTGCCACACCACTCCCTGTCCACTTTGGCAACTTAAAACATACGAATTATAGGAAACATAAAATACTTGTTGAATTATAGGAACAGCCGGAAGGAATTGACCAGTAGCTTACCTGTAAGAAGTTGAGTATCCCATCTAATATCTCCATTGCAGGAGGTTCCTTCCTGCTGCTGAACATGGTCAATATTGTGATGTGTGAGTCTTGAGGCCATACGGTAATGTCTTCAGCGTAGGTTTTGCCCTCACTTAAACAAAAGAAATCTCACAACACCAGGTTAAAGTCTAACAGGTTTATTTGGAATCACGAGCTTTTGGAACGCTGCTCCTTCATCAGGTGAGTCACTCTCCCCAACCCCATCACAAACTCTCCCTCCAAAATGCAGCCCTCACACATATCTCCCTCTATGCAAGTCTGCACCCTGGCGTCATAACCCCCTCATACACGCTACTCCCCCCATGTCCTTAAACTCTTTCCCTCCACCTCTGCTCCCCCCCCCCCGCAAACCCCTCACACTCTCTCATTCTCATAATTCCACTCACTTCGCTCGCCTGGGGTCTTCAAAGTAAACTCCTGCTTCACTCATCGTGTCCACAAATCAAGCCTTTGAGGCTCGATTTGGGGAATTTTGCCTCATGACTCACAGTTGTTGGCCTGCTCTGCGTCAAGCCACAAACGTGCTCCCCTTTTGCAAAACTGGTAAAACCTCAGCAACCGCAGCTTCCCCCTCCTCGCCTAGCCACCTTTCTTCGATCGTGCGCACGCATCTCAAGTTAACCATTTCGACCAATGTTTTCTCGTTCTTTCAGACTCAGCAATCAGGGTCTGATTTTGCTCTGCATTGCCTGCTGATAAGCTCATTTGTATATGTTGAGCCTATCAGCAAATGCAGAGTGATTCGGCCTTGATGGAATGCCCAGTGCTCTGGCTGGAGTACCCCCCCCCCCACCCCCCGCCCTCCCCATCCATTGGTCAGGGCCCTGTGATGAGAGGGTGTTTTTCAATGTAAATCAGCCTTTGTCCACCTATTCTTCAGATAGCAGGCTCCAAACGTCAGACAACCTGAAAATTCTGTCCACAAGATTTATCTCTCGCCTTTGAATAGACCTGGAAACTATACTGACTGTAGTGAGAAAGGTCTTCCTGAGTCACAGTCATGGAGCTTTGTCAATCAAGTAAATTCAATAAGTGTTCAGTAATGTGATTAATCATAGAATATCTGGCTTGTTAAAGATCAATCTTCTGTATGTTATTCTGTAGTTAAATCTATCCAATTGGCTAACCTGGAGCCATAACAAGCAGCAGCTGCAGTTACACAGTATTCTTGTTTCCAAAAATACACAGTCGGAATAGTTATTGCAAATTAATGTTTGTGCTCCTACAATTAGTTTTAATTAAAATCTGATGATTGTTGGAACCGCTGCTCAGCCAGAAATGACCCCACAGTACAATGTAACCTCAGCTGATGCTGAACCGCCACCAGATGGCCACAAAGTTCAGTACATTTTCTTCACTGCCAAGTGTTGTGAGTACTGCCGTCAGGCAGGAGAACTTTGTGTACAAAAGAAACTCAATTACAGCACTGGGGTTTTTATTAACAATAATAAAACCTCTCTTCTATGGGTTTAAAAACAAAATAAAGTTCCTGGATAAACTAACAACTTCAGCACCCAAAATATGTTTCTATTAAAGAAAAACAGAGGTGCTTTTCTTCTTTACATAAGAACATAAGAAAAAGGAGCAGGAGTAGGTCATCTAGCCCTTCGAGCCTGCCCCACCATTCAATAAGATCATGGCTGATCTGAAGTGGATCAGTTCCACTTTCCCGCTTTCTCCCCATAACCCTTAATTCCCTTGTCTACCAAAAACCTATCTACCCGCGTCTTAAATATATTTAGCAAGGCAGCCTCCACCACTTCAACGGGCAGAGAATTCCAGAGATTCACCACCCTTTGAGTGAAGAAGTTCCTCCTCAACTCTGTTCTAAACTGTCCCCCCCCCTTATCTTGAGGCTGTGCCCTCTAGTCCTGCTGTCCTTTCTGAGCGGGAAGAATCTCTCTACCTCCACCCTATCTATCCCCTTCATCATCTTATACGTCTCTGTAAGATTCCCCCTCATCCTTCTAAACTCCAATGAGTACAAACCCAGCCTATTCAGCCTCTCTTCATAGTTCAACCCCCTCAACTCCGGTATCAGCCTAGTGAACCTCCTCTGCACTCCCTCCAAGGCCAAAATATCCTTGCGCAAGTGCGGCGACCAAAACTGCACACAGTACTCCAGCTGCAGCCTCGCCAGTGCCCTGTACATTTGCAGCAAGACCTCCCTGGTTTTATATTCAATCCCCCTCGCTATGAAGGCCAGCATCCCATTTGCTTTCCTGATCACCTGCTGCACCTGCAGACTGGGTTTTTGCGACTCATGCACAAGGACCCCCAGGTCCCTCTGCACTGTAGCATGCTGCAGCTTTTCGCCCTTTAAATAGTAATCCCTCCTACTATTATTCCTGCCAAAGTGGATAACCTCACACTTGCCATGTTATACTGAACATGAACAAAATAAATAGTTCTTACGATCCTATTAGGGACCATTAACATTTACATAAAGAACATAAGAACTAGGAGCAGGAGGAGGCCATCTGGCCCCTCGAGCCTGTTCCATCATTCAATAAGACCATGGCTGATCTTTTTGTGGACTCAGCTCCACTTACCCACCCGCTCACCATAACCCTTCTTTATTGTTAAAAAATCTTTCTACCCTTGCCTTTAAAACATTCAATGAGGTAGCCTCAACTGCTTCACTGGGCAGGGAATTCCACAGATTCACAATCCTTTGTGTGGAAAAAGTTCGTCCTCAACTCAGTCCTAAATCTGCTCCCCCTTATTTTTGAGACCGAGAGTGATTAAAGTATAACTTTAGTGATTAGTATAATAAGCACAGGCAAAAGGGATTAATTAGCTTTAGTTTAGAATGAATGCCTGTTACAATTTAAGCTGTCCTGGGGAAGATCCACTGAACAGATAAATCATGAAGTATTAAATTTACAGTAAATGACTAGGATATTATTGCTTAATTAGCTTTATAGATATTTGATGAATAATAATAGATACAGATTCTTCCCACATTTGCTTGAAGTTCCTTTTTCTGCAAGAAATGTTAACTTACTTAAAACCAATAAATTACTAAATCGGCATAGAGGCATTTCAGATTAATGCATCATTTTTTTAGTTGTTGTGTTACGGAAAAGGGACTGATGGTTGGATTTTTCCAGCCAATTGCAACAAGATGTTTTTCTTAAAAAAAGGAACCATGTTCAATTTCAGCCCTGAGTCACTGTCAATTCCAGCCACTGTCTCCCGATGTCTGCATGGGTTTCCTCCGGATGCTCCAGTTTCCTCCCACAGTCTAAAGATGTGTGGGTAAGGTTGATTGGCCATGCTAAATTGCCCCTTAGTATCAGGGGGACTAGCAGGGTAAATATGAACAATTACTGGAACAGGGCCTGTGTGGGATTGTGGTTGGTGCAGATTCAATGGGCCAAATGACCTCCTTTTGCACTGTGGGGATGCTATAATTTTGATCCCTTTAGTGCTGTGACTTTAAATGGCAGACATAAGACAGTTTCTTTTCTTAGGTTTAAATTAAAATAATAAACTTTTATTTTCTCAACACATTGTACTCACAGCAGCACTCATTTACACAATACACAATACATACTCATTACAAACGACGTAGGATGCACTTAAATTTTAGGAAGAATCTAACAAGTCAATGTTACTATTTGTTGACAAGATGGTAGTCAGAAATGTTGTAGACCTGAGGATCCTCTCTTGGTTCACAGAAGGCAATGGAGATGGAAGGTTTCTGATGATGAAGTCTCAGTGGATTGCTGCATGCAATAACAAGTTTCTAGCTTTTACAGTCAATATTGTGGTTGAGTCCCTATAGAGAAGATTCAATCTGCAGGTGAAAAAGATAACTCCACTTCCCTGCCTATGGTGAATCTCTGGACCAGGGCATTTCTTTTCCTGATTGAATTGTCTTCCATTCCCTTAGTGGTGTTCATTCCAAACTGACTGACTTGAGCTGTCCTTGTGAATTAATAAGGAGATTCCTGTCCAGTTTCAATTTTGTTGCCATTGTCCATAAAAAAAGCAATTGACACACAGTGAGAAATGTATGATGTTCTCTGCAACAGCCTGGTTATGAATAGCTCCTGCATAATATTATTTCCATTTCCATTTCCAATTCCATGAGTCTGCATTGTCACTCTGAATCTCTTTAGTTGAAATAAAGAAGGGCAGTAATCAGCATCTGGGAAGATTCTTTGCATTTTAAGTTGCTTCCCAGAGACTTGTCCAGACATGAATAGTCCCTGTATCTGTAGAGAAAACACAAAACACCTGACCCTCCTTGGAACACATCTTCTCAATGTAAGTTGCCCGTATTGGGTGACTTTAACTTCCCCATATTGAATGGGAGTTCCTTACAGTCAGTGGCTCAGATGGAGAGCAATTTGTTAGGTGTGTCCAGGAGGGATTTTTGATACAGTATGTTGATAATCCAACCAAGGAGGGGTCATACTCGACTTGATATTGGGGAATGGGCCGAGCCAGGGATCGATATTTCAGTGGGAGAGCACTTTGGGCTTAGCGACCATAATTCCATAAGATTGCGAGTAGTCATGGATAAGGACAAGAGTGGCCCTCAGGTGAGGGTGCTTAATTGGGTGAGGGTCATTTCCATCCAAATTAGACAGGAATGTGAATTGGGATCAGCTATTTGAGGGCAAATCCATGTCTGGCATGTGGAAGGCTTTTAAGGGTCAGTTGATTGAAATGCAGGACAGGCATCTCCCCACAAAAATGAAGGATAGAAATGGCAGGATTCGGGAATCATGGATGATAAGGGAAATTGTAAACTTAGTCAAAAGGAAAAAGGAAGCATACGATAGATCTAAGAACCTAAAAACTGACAAAGCCCTTGAGGAGTATAATGAAAGTAGGAAGGAACTTAAATGTGGAATTAGGAGGTTAAAAAGAGCGATGGAATGTCTTTAGCTAACAGTGTCAAGGAGAATCCCAAGCTTTTTGTGTATATATTAGGAGCAAGAAGGTAGCAAGAGAAAGTGTAGGCCCACTCAAGGACAATGGAGGGAAGTTATGCATGGAGCCACAGGGAATGGGTGAGGTCCATAATGGGAACTTTGTAATGATATTCACCAAGGAGAAGGACATGACAGCTGTTGAGGTCAGGCATAGATGTGTGAATGCTCTAGAGAATGTCAGTATGTGGAAGGAGGAAATGTTGAGGATCCTAAATTGCGTTTAGGTAGACAAGTCCTCTGGGTCAGATGGGATTTATCCCAGGTTACTGCAGGAGACAAGGAAAGAAATAACTGAGGTCTTAACAGATATCTTCACATTCTCTTTGACCACAGGCGAGGTTCCAGAGGGCTAGAGAATAGTCATTGTTGTTACCTTATTTAAGAAAGGAAGCAGGGATAATCCAGCAAATTATAGACTGATGAACCTGACATCAGTGGTAGGGAAGCTTTTGGAGAAGATACTGAAGGACAGGTTATAAGCACATTTGGAAGAAAATGAACTGGTTAATGACAGGCAGCATGGTTTTGTAAGGGAAAGGTCATGTCTCACCAACTTGATTGAGTTTTTTGGAGAGGTGACAAAGATAATTGATGAGGGAAGGTGGATATAGTTTATATCAACTTTAATGAGGCATTGGACAAGGTCCCACATGGCAGATTAGTACAAAAACTAAAATTGCATGGGAATCAGGGTGGGCTTGTTAGATGGATACAGAACTGGCTTGGTTGTAGAAGACAGAGATTAGCAGTGGAAGGGTGTTTTTCAGAATGGAGATCTGTAACTAGTGGTATTCCACAGGGATCAGTGCTGGGACCTCTGCTTTTTATAGTATATATAAATGATCTGGAGGAAAATGTGGGTGGTCTGATTAGTAGGTTTGCAGATGACACAAAAATTGATGGAGTTGCTGATAGTGTCTGGGATTGTCAGAGATACAATAGGATGTAGATAGATTGGAGACTTGGCACAGAACAGATGGAGTTTCAGCCAGACAAATGTGAGGTGATGCATTTTGGAGGATCAAATTTAGGTGTGAATTTTACTGTAAATGGCAGAACCCTTGGTAACAACACAGAGGGATCTAGGCATGCAGGTCCACAGTTCCCTATAAGTGACAACACAGGTGATTAAGAAGGCATATGGCATGCTTGCCTTCATCAGCCAGGGCATTAAGTACAGGAGTTGTACTGTTGGTGGCATTTCCTGCCTTTCAACACTGGGAACATTATTATAATTGTTATATATTTAAAAGGGTTGCATGGTTTCTTTAGAACTGATTACATGATTTGATGCTGATGTCACTTGGGTGTTTCAGGCTTTACGTTCAGTTTGTCATCTGGACAATGCAGCACAGAGAACCTTTCCCAGAATAAACTTGTTATATCTTAGTTTGAATCGACATGTGCAAACCACAGCTTTTCTTTTTGTTAAAACCCACAACCCCTAACATAGCTAGGACATTATAATAATATATTTGCATCTCATTATCAGGCCCACGCACCAAAATCATTAAACTATTTTCACATTAAATTGCTGAGCATTGCCGTCCCGGACAACTTACGTCTGTGGCTTCTTTATTTCACCTGTAGGGTTCTTCCTCCTGTCTCGTAAGGAAGTGTACTTCCATGCAACCCCAACAGCATGTTCTGGGAGATGTCATTAAACAAAGGTACTGCCTTGTCTGGATTCCATTTGCCAATTCTTCCTGTTGTACATCCAGTTCCAAACACAATCAAATTACATTTTTGGGTGTCCCTTTGAATACTAATTTGGAAATTTCCTTATGCAGTCCTCATACCTGATCACACTAATTGGTTGGGGAAAAGAAAAGCCCCCACAGATTTTACTGGAACTGTCAGTCAGCGATGACTCTTCACTCCCCCCACCCATCTCAATCTCTGCTGCAATGAATTAAAATCCTGCCAGGTGACTGAGGGTTGGAGGAGGGGCGCATACAGGTTAAAGTGACCTGGCTACTTCTGAACTTCCACAGGACTCTTAAATCGGCCTCGCAGGTGGAGGATGTGGTCAAGAAGGCGTATGGTGTACTGGCCTTCATTAATCGAGGGATTGAGTTTAGGAATTGGGAGGTAATGCTGGAACTTTATAAGACCCTTGTCAGGCCTCATTTGGAGTATTGTGCGCAGTTCTGGTCGCCTCACTATAGGAAGGATGTAGAAGCTATTGAAAGGGTACAGAGGAGATTTACAAGGATGTTGCCTGGACTGGGAGGCATGCCTTATGAAGTTAGGTTGAGGGAGCTGGGACTCTTTTCCCTGGAGAGACGAAGGTTGAGAGGCGACCTGATAGAGGTTTATAAAATGTTGAGAGGAATAGATAGGGTGGATTCTCAGAGGCTATTTCCCCGGGTTGAAATGGTCGCTACGAGAGGACACAGATTTAAGGTGCGGGGAGGCAAGTATAGAAGTGATGTTAGGGGTAAGTTTTTCACTCAGAGGGTGGTGAGTGAATGGAATCGGCTGCCGTCAGTGGTGGTGGAGGCGAACTCACTGGGGTCTTTTAAAAGACTTCCGGATGAGTATATGGGATTTAATGGGATTAGGGGTTATAGATAGGTCTATAGATTGGTAGGTGTTGATGTGATCGGCGCAACTCGTGGGCCGAAGGGCCTGTTTGTGCTGTAGTGTTCTATGTTCTATGTTCTGTACACAAAAGGCAGAACAGATTCAGCCCAATCAATTACCACCCCATCAGTCTACTCTCGATTATCAATAAAACGATGGAAGGGGTCATCAATCATGCTATCAAGTGGCACTTACTCAGCAATAACCTGCTCACTGACACTCAATTTTGGGTTCCGCCAGGGTTGGTTTCTGATCATTACAGCCTTGGTTCAAACATAGAAAAAAAAAGCTGAACTCCAGCGGTGAGGTGAGAGTGACTGCTGTTGACACCAAGGCTGCATTTGACCAAGCATGGCATTAAGGAGCTGTAGCAAAACTAGAATCATGCCTAGCACAAAGGAAGAGGTTATGGTTGTTGGAGGTCAATCATCTCAGTTCCAGGACAGCATTACTGAAGTTCCTCAGGGTTATGGAGGCTTTGACAAATGTACAGAAAAGATTTACAGGATATTGCCTGGTTTGGAGGGTATTGGCTATGAGGAGAGATTGGACAAACTTGATTTGTTTTCACTTGAATGTCGGAGGCTGAGGGGCGACCTGATAGAAGTTTACAAAATTATGAGAGACGTGGATAGAATGGATAGTTGGAGTCTTTTCCTAGGGTAGAAATGTTACTATGGGTTTAAGGTAAAAGGGGGAAAGTTCAGTTTTGTCTTGGCAGGACTGGGCCGTGAATGGGAGTCTGATCAAAAACCTAAGAGCCCATGAAATCCAAGGCAATTTAGCAAATTGGCTTGGTGGCAGGGGGCAGAAGGTAGTGTTTTTGTGACTGGAAGCCTGTGCCCAGTGGTGTACTGCAGGGATAGCTGCTGGATCCCTTGCTGCTTGTAGTGTACATTAATGATCTTGCCATGAGCAGTGGGTTCACAGACGACATGAAACTTGATGGTGTGGTGAATAACGAGGAGGAAAGTCTTAGATTACAGGACAATGTAGACGGGCTGGTTAGATGAGCACAACAATGGCAAATGGAATTTAACTTTGAAAAGTGTGAGGAGATGCATTTTGGGAGGACAAACAAGTCAATGGAGTACCCAATGAACAGAAACACATAGGGCCAGAGGACCTTGATGTGCATGTCCAAAGATCCTTGAAAGCAGAAAAACAGGTTGATAAGATGGTTAAAAAGCCACAGGAGATACTTGCCTTTATTAGTTGAGGCATAGAATATAAGAACAGCAAGGGTAAGATGGAACTATATAAAAAAGCTAGAGTGCTGTGTGCAGATCTGGGCACAACACTACAGGATGGATGTAATTGCATTGGAGGGTTGCAGAGGAGTTCACCAGATTGTTGTGTGGGCTGAAGCATTTAGCTGTGAAGAGAGGCTGGCTAGGCCGGGGTTATTTTCCTTAGAGCAGGGAAGGCTGAGGGGGGAATCTCATTGACTTGTTCAAAATTATGAGGGACATAATGTAGATAGGAAGAAACATTCCCCCTTTGTAGAGGGGTCAATAACTTGAGGGCACAGATTTAAGGTTAGAGGCAGGAAATTTAGAGGATATTTGAGGAAAATCTTTTGCACCCAGAGGTGGTGGGAATCTGGAACTCACTGCCAGTGGGGGAGGCAGAAACCCTCACAGCATTTAAGATGCATTTAGATGAATATTTCTCCCTGGAAAGACAGAGGCTGAGGGGTGACCTGATAGAAGTTTATAAAATTCTGAGAGTTATAGATAAGGTGAACAATTGGAAGCTTTTTCCCAGGGCAGAAATGACAATTACAAGGGGGCACATGTTCAGAGATAAGAGGGGAAAGGTTCAGTGGAGGTGTGCAGGGGAAGTTTTTTACACAGAGGGTGATGGGGGTCTGGAATGCAAGTGAGGTAGTTGAGGCAGTTATGTTAGCCACATATCAAGACTTATCTTGATAGACATATGAATAAACGGGGAATGGAAGGATATAAGTAGTTGGTCTACATGATCGGCGCAGGCTTGGAGGGCCGAAGGACCTGTACCTGTGCTGTACTGTTCTTTGTTCTTATTTGAAACACCATAGCATCGGAGCTGGAAAATAGGATTAGAATAGATGGATGCTTGATGAGTGGCGCAGACACTATGGGTTGAAGAGCCTTTATTTTTGTGCAGTAAAGCTCAATGATGTATTTTTAAATTGTGAGATAGCCAGTGGATTGCTTTGAACATTCCTCGTCCTTCATATATATACATAATTAGAAGTAGTTTAAATCTGAAAAGAACAAAAAAAAACATTTTGCAGACCAAACATCAAGAGAAGGAAGAGGAGAAGTGGTGTCACATACAGTTATACCCTCTTGACAATGTGTTTGGTACTTATTAAGAGAGTGGCGCGGCACTGCACCAATTAGTGACCTCTTCAGGTCAGCTCCTGTTGCTGTTCTGGCTGCATCCCGCTCTTCAACCTTCCTCCCTCACGGAGTCTGAAGACGTGATGAGAGGTCAGATGGTGCACTGAGTGCTGCTACCTTCCTGCCAGTATCTTGGACCCCCTGCCCCGCCGCCCCCGTTCTGGGGAAGAGCTGTACTCTTGTGTCCGCCTCAGTAAAGTGAGCTGCTATCACCGGGAGGGCTGAGCGGATTGTCAGTGAAGAGTCTGTGCCCGTGACACAGACAAAAGTCAGGCGCTGCAGGTTTTGACATCTGATCTAACAGCTGCGGTGTCAGCAGCAGCTGAGATTGTCATGAGATCTTAGTTTGAAATGTCCCAGTCTCTGGTACACCAATAACCCCCTAGCCCTGCCCCCCACCCCACCGCCGCTTTAGAAATAAAAAGCTTAGCACAAGAGAGGACATTTTAAATCAGTCCTTAATACCATAAGCTACAGCCCCACACAACTTGACCTGTGCAGATATAACGAGCGAAAGTTCATTTATTCAATTGCACATGCTGTAAAGCCACAGGAGCTTTGCGTCTGTATAATCCAAAGCATATTGCACTGAAACAAAGCGCCATATTCATTGGTAAAGTCTGCTGCAGCAGTTTAAAACCTAAACATGCTCTCCTATTAGGGCAGTTAAATGATCCACATGCCAGGGTGTGCTTGCTGCACGGATGTTGTAGAATCAATGTTATTAATATCAGAATGCATGTGGAGTCTCAACAATGAGACTCACTAATAATTTTCTGATCCCCAATTAAAGGTACAGTATTTTCAGGAAGATGCATTTGGCAAAGATTTTTTAAAAATTTCTTCACAACGTCTTAAACCACGGTGGCACAGTGGTTAGCACTGCTGCCTCACAGCTCCAGGGACCAGGGTTCGATTCCTGGCTCCGGTCACTGCGTGAAGTCTACACGTTCTTACCGTGTCTGTGTGGATTTTTTCCGGGTGCTCCGGTTTCCTCCCACACTCCAAAGATTAGGTGGATTGGCCATGATAAATTGAACCTAATGTCAGGGGGATTAGCAGGGTAAATGTGTGGGTTTATGGGGGTAGTGCTAGGGTGGGATTGTGGTTGTTACAGACTTGATGGGGGGAATGGCCTCCTTCTGCTCTATAGGGATTCTATGTTTCAATGACTCAATGACGTTCTCCTTGTTTCTGCGTGGGTTTCTTCCAGATGCTCCGGTTCCCTCCAAACGTCCAAAGATGTGCAGGTTAGGTGCTAAATTGCCTCTTAGTGTCAGGGGGAATAGCTGGGATAAATGCATGGGTTTAGGGCCTGGGTGGAATTGTGGTTGGTGCAGCCTTGATGAGCTGAATGACTTCCTTCTGCACTGCAGGCTTCAATGAAATACACCCCTGTACATTTGATTTATTATTGTCACATGCATTAGCACAGTCAAAAGTATTGTTTCTTGCACTGTAGAGACAAAGCATACCGTTCATAGAGAATGAAAGGAGAGGGTGCAGTACGTGGTGTACAGTGATAGTGAGGCTGAAAAAGATTTAGAATACAGTTCTAAAAGTATAGAACAAGAGTAAAAGATAGAAATAGAGGGTTTGCTGAGCACAGCTCACACAAAGCCACCACATTCCGATGCCATCTTCGAAATATGTTTTCTTACAGCAGAAGTGAAGCACACCTCTGCTTAAAAGTAACAAACTACACTTGAGAAAGTGGCCTGCTCTTCTTAGAACAGGGAAGATGAAATCGACACATTCACAATTATGAGGGCCTTTGATGAGGGTATCGGTATCTTCCATCTACAAGGGATGTTGGAAATGAATCATGGAATGAGTCATTGAAACATAGAATCCCTACAGTGCAGAAGGAGGCCATTCAGCCCATCCAGTCTGTACCAACCATAATCCCACCCTAGCCCTATTCCCGTAACCCCACACATTTACCCTGCTAATCCCCCTGATATTAGGTCCATTTATCATGGCCAATCCACTTAAACTGCACATCTTTGGAGTGTGGAAGGAAACTGGAGTGCCCGGAGGAAATCCATGCAGACACAGGGAGAACGTACAGACTTCACACAGACAGTGACCTGAGGTTGGAATTGAACCTGGTGCTGTGAGGCAGCAGTGCTAACCACTGTTGTGCTGCATTGGGGTGGCACAGTGACATGCAGCAAACAATCCATTTAGGTGGCATGCCCTCATTTGGTGCACCTTTGCTGAAGACCAATCATTGAAGGCAGGTTGTGTTACAAGAGCCTCATAAGAGGCTGTCACGTGACATTGTGGATTGTTGTTCTCAATGTTGCTGCCTGTTGCTAAGCAGCTGTAGCCAGTAGTCATTTTCCCTTTTGCCAGCTAGTGACTCCCCAGTGCAATAGTTGTTGTTTAGGGCCTTCACTTCATTCCTTGCAAGCATCCTTGAAGAGGAGCCTTGGGTACCCCAGACATCATTTGACTCTGGGTATTTCACCTTACAGAGAGAGGATTCTTGGTATGGGACCATCTTCCAACCTGCATCTGTGCCAAGCCACTGAAGCTGCCAGTATTTATTACCCATCAGTAATTGTTCTAACAAGGTGGTGGTATGCTGCCTTCTTAAATTACCATGATGTAGAGATGCCAGCGTTGTACTACAGTGGGCACAATTAGAAGTCTCACTACTCCAGGTTAATGTCCAACAGGTTTGTTTGGAGTCACGAGTTTTCTGACCACTGCTCCTTCATCAAGTGAAAGTTTGTGATTCCAAATAAACCTCTTGGACTTTAATCTGGTGTTGTGAAACTTCTGCTTGAACTGGCAGTCCATGTATTGTAGGAACACCCACAGTGCTGTTAGGAAGGGAGTTTCAGGATTTTAACCGAGTGACAGTCTAATTCAAACAGCACAATGGTTAGATCAGACAATATGTAAGTAACATAAGGGGTGCAATTCTCCCAAAAATATTCTAAGTGTTGTCCCCAGCTGACATGTGAGATTCTTGCTGAGAGTGTCAGTGTAATTCAGTTCCAACTCAACCACACTTTGAAACTTTTTTGGAGCTGGGGGAGATTTTCATTGAATTCTCCCACACTTAGAATTTTTTTTAGCAATGGGAACCGAAAGACGCCAGTATGACCGGCTCCTCAGAGATCAGGGTCCAATTCTGATTGCCACACTACCAGAAGGATGTGGATGCTTTGGAGAGGGTGCAGAAGAGGTCTACCAGGATTTTGCCTGGTCTGGAGGGTATTAGCAATGAGGACAGGTTGGATAAACTCTGTTTGTTCTCATTGGAATAACAGAGGTTGAGGGGTGACCTGATAGAGGTTTATAAGATTACGGGTGGCATGGACGGAGTAGATAGTCAGATGCTCTTTCCTAGGGTAGAAAAGTCAAGTACTAGGGGACGTAGGTTTAAGGTGTGTGGGGAGAAGTTGAGAGGAGATGTGCGAGGTAAGTTTTTTTTCCACAGAGGGTGGTGAATGCCTGGAACGCGCAGCCCAGGAAGATGGTGGGAGCAGGTACAATAGTGGCATTTAAGAGGCAAATAAATGAATACATGAATAGCATGGGAATGGAAGGATACGGATTCCATAAGTGCATGTGGTTTTGGTTAGGTAGGCATCATGATTGGTGCAGGCTTGTAGGACCCCAGGGCCTGTTCCTGTGCTGTAATTTTCTTTGTTCTTTGTTTGTTCAAGGATGCACTTTTTAAAGGGCAGCCTGAGCTCCAAGTTCTTCCTGGCCCTAAATGCGCTTTGGCCCCTTTCCTGTGATTCTCTGGTCCAGCACAATCTGCACGTGATCACAGCCATGGTGTCAAGCTCAATCCCCAATAATTATTGAGTTAACTGATGGCTGTTGGGCCACTTGTCTGGGAAAATTGGGCCCTGGTAAATTCCTGCTAATCCCCACATTTAAGAATCAGTTGTTAATCCTGCTTCCTTTTAATAATACAGCCAAGCTCCTGGCACAGCTAATATGAATAAGTTAATTATGTTACACGAGGCTGTCACATTAAATCATTTTATAGTGTCACATTAATTTTTTAAGTAATTTCTCATTTGGGAAAGAGGTACTCAATGCTGTCAAAATTGTTTCATGGAAATTTAAAAAGATCAGACTGATGGGAACATTGCCCAAGAAGCACATTAGGAATAATTCCTCCTGATTCTTATACTAACTGTCTGGCATTGCTACGGAGCAAGATCTCTCTATGTTATTAGAATCGTAGAATCCTATAATGCAAAAGGAGGCCATTCGGCCCATCAGGTCTGCACCGACCACAATCCCACCCAGACCCTATCTCCATAACCCCATGTATTTACCCTAGCCAGCCCCCCTGACACTAAGGGGCAATTTAACACGGCCAATCAGCCTAACTTGCACATCTTTGGGAGGAAACTGGAGCACCCAGAGGAAACTCATGCAGACACAGGGAGAATGTGCAAACTCCACGTAGACAGTGACCCAAGCCAGGAATCAAAACCAGGTCCCAGGTGCTGTCAGGCACTGTGCCACCCTGCCACCATTGGTCAGAGGTCAGAACGAAGGAAACAATTTACAATTTATTTTGAAATCAATTCATTGGCAATCTGTTGTAATTCAGACTCTAAAAATCTAAAAAATGACAGCAGTGATTTAGGGATTGTGAATTCAGTAGCACTGCGAGAACAGAAGTAGAAAACTCAGCCTGCTTGAGCCTGCTTCCCCGTTCAATTAGATCTGTACCACAGCCCTATTTATCCGCCTTAGCATCATATCCCTGGATACCCTTCCCTAATTGTCAAAGCGATCGGATCAGAACTCTCTAAACTCACATTCAGCCAATGTTTGAAATAAACCTTCCAAGAATGAGCCGAATGGACTTGGAATAAGTGTCCCCTGCTCCCAACTGTGCACAACACTGAACTTAATGCTTAAATAGTTAATTACAGGAAATGTTTTCCAGATCCATGTGCTGTTACAAGCTAAACCCCCGGTTGATATTAACTAGGTTGATCTGAAACAATGGTTATGCAACATCAACACAATGGAAGCTGATTGCATAGTTTTAGGTTTTTGCAATACAGAACAAAAGGTAATGTTTACAGCATCTTAACTAGCCTTCCCCCCAAGCCCAACAAAAATATGCTGAACTCCAAACAATACTTCACTGCGAAACAGGGTCTGCTATAAATTTGTCCTTTGAGTTGCTTTGTTGTTTGAACTTTTCTCTTTCAAGTCACATGAATGTGTTCTTCGGGCTTAGCAGCCACTAAGGAACGGAAAGCCGCTTTCTTCACCACTTACAAACGTAATGTAATGACTTTCAGACCTACTTAACGTGAACGTGTTCAAAAAGCAATTGCTTACAGTATCAAAGCTGTCATTCTTAAACCCACCACATTAACTGGCTTTAGCAGAAGGAATGAATGATGGCTTTCAGGGACCCACAATCATATGATGCAGGATATATACATAATGCTATTATACATGGTATGATGGATAACAATTGTAATCCGTGAAGTAATAACCAGCAAAACAATCAAAAAGGCATGTCATTTCTTTTTCAGTGCAATAATCTATGCTTTTGCCCTCACTTTCCCAATTATAAATTAATGATTTATTTCAGCTGGGCAGCCTGCCGGAAGTTATTGCAAGCAGAAGGTGGAAAAGGCATTCAGCCTACATCATTCAGAGTCCATTGTTCCAGCAAAGACTGTGCCACCACTTCTGCAAGTTGTTCCACTACAGTAAAGAACATTAAACAGAATTTTCCTCTACATTTGCAGGAAACGTGTTCAGATGCCAGCCCTTTGTCTCCAAATGTTCCCACTGGAACTTAAATTTGCACACCATTGCCTCCCTTGATCGCTGCCACTTTATCAGACTGCTTGTTCAACAGCCAATCCTGGATAAGCTTTAATTTTGTTCAGTTAAAACACTGAGCAGACTGAAGCCACCTTTATTCCCAACTCAAACTCCACATGTCATCACTAATTCCATCCCCCTCCCACAGCTAGTCCTGGATTAAAAACACACTGTTCACAACCTTGGTGTCCTATCTGAGCTGAACTTTCAGTCCCATACCCTACATCTTAAGATCACCTATTTCCACTTCCATAGCATTGCCCAACTCTGGCCTCTGCTTTAGCCCAGCTGCTGGCAAACCCCTCAACCAGACTATTGCAGTTTTCTCCTGACCAACCTTCCAACCCCACCCTTGACAAATTGCACAATGCTTAGTACCATTCGTGATTCATCAGATACCAAAGCAGTCCATGTTGAAATGCAGCAAGATCAAATGGACAATATCCAGGCTTGAGCTGACAAGTGACAAGTAACCTTCATATCACACAAATGCCAGGCAAAACCATCACCAGTAAGACACTCTAACCACCTTGACATTCAGTGGTATTACCATCACTGAATCCCCCACTGTCGACATCCTTGCCATTACCATTACCATTCACCAGAAACTCACCACATAAACACAGTGGCTGCAAGAGCAGGTCAGAGGCTAGGAATACTCTGGCTCCCCAACACCTGTCCACCATCTTCAAGACTTAAGTCGGGAGTGTGATGGAATACTGCCCACTTGCCCGGAGGGGTGCAGCTCTAACAACACTCAAGAAGCTTACACACTCCAGGACAAAGCAGCCTGATTGGCACCTCATCTACAAACATCAAGTGCAGGTTGCTGGAGGAGCTCCAGCTCAAGGTGGATGAGCTGGCCTCTGAGCTACAGACACTGAGGCTCATCAGGGGGAGAGAGGGTGTCATTGTCAATGGGGTGCAAGTGACATCCACCCCCCCTAGACTGTCTAAATCTAAGGGTCAGGAACAAAAGGGGGCTGCTGGGAGGAGGAAGGGGGGTGAGGAGCGGAGGCCTCAACCTCTTAATCTGCATAACAGGTTTGAGGTTCTTGCTTCCAGTCTGGAAGAGGACGAGGCAGGTGAGGTTGGTGAGCAAACTGCACACGGTACAGTGATGCAGCAGGACATAGGCAAAGAGAAGGGGAAAAGGAACGTAGTAGTGATTGGAGATAGTGGGGTGAAGGGTATTGACACTGTCCTTTGTCACAATGACAAAGTGCACAGAAGGGTGTGTTGTCTGCCTGGTGCTCGGGTACAGGATGTCGCAGCTGGGCTGCAGAGGAATCTGGAGTGGGAGGGTGAGAACCCAGTTGTGGTGGTACATGTGGGTGCCAGCGACGTAGGCAAAGTGCGGACTGAGGATCTGGGGAGGGAGTATGAGAAGCTGGGAATGGAATTAAAAAGTAGAACCGACAAGGTGGTCTTCTCTGGGCTACTGCCTGAACCGAGTGCAGACGGGCGTAGGGTTGACAGGATAAAGGAAGTGAATGGGTGGCTCAGAGATTGGTGTGGGAGGAATGGGATCGAATTTATGGGGCATTGGCACCAGTATTGGGGTAGGTGGGACTTGTTCGGGCGGGATGGGGTTGGTCTGAATCGTGCTGGGACCAGAGTGCTGGCAAATCGAGTAAAGAGGACTGTAGACAGGGCTTTAAACTAATTAGGGGGGGGGAGGGTGCGAGGGTAGGTGATGTTAGGAGGTCTACAGTTAAGGATAGGGTACAGGTAAGGGAAGAGGCTGAGGATGTCCCAAGTGGTGGCGTTACGGCAAATAGGGTCCAGAAGAAGGCTGGGATGAAAGCGCTTTATCTGAATGCACGAAGCATTCGGAATAAAGTGGATGAGCTGGTGGCGCAGATCGACACAAATGGATACGATCTGGTGGCCATTACAGAGACGTGGCTGCAAGGTGACAGGGACTGGGAGATGAATGTACAGGGCTATCAAGTGTTTAGGAAGGATAGGCAGGAGGGAAAAGGGGGGGGGGCGTAGCTCTGCTGATTAAGGATAGCATCAAGGTGGTAGCAAGGGATGATATCGGAGCCAAAGAGCAGAAAGTGGAATCGTTGTGGGTGGAGATTAGGAACAGCAAAGGGAGGAAGACGCTGGTGGGTGTCGTCTATAGGCCCCCGAATAATGATCTGGAGGTGGGGCGGGCTGTTAACGCGCAAATAAGTGCGGCGTGCAGGAATGGGACGGCAGTAGTTATGGGGGATTTCAATCTGCATATTGATTGGTCGACCCATGTTGGACGAGGTGGGCTCGAGGAGGAGTTCTTGGAATGCTGCCGGGATAGTTTCCTGGAACAGTGTGTGTTGGAGCCGACGAGGGAGCGAGCTATCTTGGATCTGGTGCTATGTAATGAGGCGGGTAGAATTAGGGACCTTGAGGTGAAGGATCCTCTTGGAGAGAGTGATCATTGTATGGTGGAGTTTCTGTTGCAGATGGAGGAGGAGAAAGTGGGTTCCCGGACACGTGTCCTTTGTTTGAATAGAGGGGAGTATGGTAGGATGAGAGAAGAATTGGCGAATGTGGACTGGGGGAGCGCGTTGGAAGGTAGGTCTGCTGAGGAGCAGTGGAGGATCTTTAAGGAGATCTTTCTTGGTGCTCAGCAGAAATTTATTCCGATGGTTAAAAAGGACAGTAGGAAGAGAGGTAATAAGCCGTGGATAACGAAGGAGGTGAAGGAAAGTGTTAAATTAAAAGCGGAGGAATTTAGAGTAGCTAAGAGCAGTGGGCGAGAAGAGGATTGGGAAAGGTTTAAATGTCAACAAAGATTGACAAAAAAGTTGATAAAGGAGGGTAGAAGAAGCTATGAAGCTGGGCTAGCACTTAATATAAAAAAGGATAGCAAGAGTTTTTATAAATATATAAAAAGGAAGAGGCTGGCTAGGGTGAACGTTGGTCCCTTAGCGGATGAGAAAGGGGACCTAGTGGTAGGGGATGGGGATATGGCTAAGGTCTTGAATAACTTTTTTGTTTCTGTCTTCACGGAGGAGGACGTGAATAATTTGCCGGGTGTTAGCGATGGAAAGGTGGTAGGACTGGAGGGTCTTAATGACATTACTGTTACTAGAGAGGTGGTGCGCGACAGACTGGAGGGGCTGATTGTGGACAAGTCCCCAGGACCGGATGGAATGCATCCGAGGGTTCTGAAAGAAATGGCGGAGGTGATAGTGGATGCCTTGGTGGTTATTTTCCAGACGTCGCTGGATTCCGGGGAAGTGCCGGAGGATTGGAAAACGGCTAATGTTACGCCGTTGTTTAAGAAGGGTGCCAGGCAAAAGGCGGGGAATTACAGGCCGGTTAGTTTAACGTCTGTGGTAGGTAAAATGTTAGAATCCGTCATTAAGGAGGAAATTGCGAGGCATCTTGAAGGGAATTGCTTGATAGGGCAGACGCAACACGGTTTCATTAAAGGGAAGTCGTGTCTGACAAATTTACTGGAGTTCTATGAGGATGTGTCTAGGGCGGTGGATAGAGGAGAGCCGGTGGATGTGGTCTTTCTGGATTTTCAGAAGGCGTTTGATAAGGTACCTCACAAGAGGTTACTGCAGAAGGTCAGAGGACATGGAGTTGGGGGTAGGGTGTTAGCGTGGATAGAGGATTGGTTGTCAAATAGGAGGCAGAGAGTGGGGGTCAATGGGTGCTATTCGGATTGGCGGTTGGTGACTAGTGGGGTGCCCCAGGGGTCGGTGCTGGGGCCTCAGCTATTTACCATTTATATAGATGATCTGGAGGAGGGAACCGAGTGTAGGGTGTCGAAATTTGCTGATGACACCAAGATTGGGGGAAAGGCAAATTGTGCGGAGGGTGTGGAGAGTCTGCAGAAGGATCTAGATAGGCTGGGCGAATGGGCCAGGAAATGGCAAATGGAATTTAATGTTGGCAAGTGTGAGGTGGTCCACTTTGGTAGGAAGAATGGTAGGAAGGACTATTACTTACGTGGCGAAAAACTGCAGCAGGCGACGGTGCAGAGGGACCTCGGGGTCCTTGTGCATGAGTCGCAAAAACCCAGCCTGCAGGTGCAGCAGGTGGTCAGGAAGGCGAATGGGATGCTGGCCTTCATAGCGAGGGGGATTGAATATAAAAGTAGGGAGGTCTTGCTGCAGCTGTATAGGGCATTGGTGAGGCCGCAGCTGGAGTACTGTGTGCAGTTTTGGGCGCCGCACCTGCGCAAGGATATTTTGGCCTTGGAGGGAGTGCAGAGGAGGTTTACTAGGCTGATACCGGAGTTGAGGGGGTTGAGCTATGAGGAGAGGCTGAATAAACTAGGCTTGTACTCGTTAGAGTTTAGAAGAATGAGGGGAGATCTCATTGAGACGTATAAGATGATGAATGGGATGGATAGGATAGAGGTGGAAAGACTCTTCCCGCTCAAAAAAGACAGTAGGACTAGGGGGCACAGCCTCAAGATAAAGGGGGGGCGGTTTAGAACGGAGTTGAGGAGGAACTTCTTCACTCAAAGGGTGGTGAATCTCTGGAATTCTCTGCCCGTTGAAGTGGTGGAGGCTGCCTCGCTAAATATTTTTAAGAAGCGGGTTGATGGGTTTTTGATAAGAGAGGGGATTAAGGGTTATGGGGAGAGGGCGGGAAAGTGGAACTGAGCCACGACAGATCAGCCATGATCTTATTGAATGGCGGGGCAGGCTCGAAGGGCCAGATGGCCTACTCCTGCTCCTATTTCTTATGTTCTTATGTTCTTATCAATTCCCTCCACCACTGACGCTCAGTAGCAGCAGTGTGTACTATCTACAAAATACACTGCAGTAATTCACCAAAGACAGCATCCTGAGACAGCATCTTCCAAACCCACAATCACTTCCATCCTGAAGGACAAGGACAGCAGATAAATGGGAAGACCACCACCTGCAAGTTCCCTCCAAGCCACTCACAATCCTGACTTGGAAATATATCACTGCTCCTTCGCAGTTATTGGGTCAAAATCCTGGAATTCCCTCCCTAACAGCATTGTGGGTCAATCCACAGAACATGGACTGCAGCGTTACAAGAAGGCAGCTCACCAGCACCTTCTTAAGGGCAACTAGGGATGGGCAATAAAGCTGGCCAGCCAGTGAGGCCCATGTCCCATGAATGAATTAACAAAAGCTCTGCTTTCCCCCAGCTCTGACCTCTTCAGCATCCACACTCCTTTCATTCACCACTGGCAGCCATACTTTTGGCTCTGGAATTACCTCCCTTAGTCACTCCACATCGCTTTTTTCCTCATGGTCTAGCCTACACTTACTGTGTTCTTTCAGTTGACAGTTTTCACAGTTTGAATCCAGTTCCCTGTGCTTTTTCAATTATGGAATCAATTTTGTTTTAGAAGATGGTTTAGTCTCTGACCTAATACAAAGAACAAAGAAACGTACAGCACAGGAACAGGCCCTTCAGTCTTTCAAGCCTTGGCTGATCATGATGTCCTAAGTAATTTTTTTTAAAAAAGTCACGGCTTTACTCAGTCCATATCCCTCTATTCCCTCCTTATTCATGTACTCACCCAGATGCCTTTTAATTGTTGCTAATGTGCCTGCTTTCACCACCCCCTCTAGCAGCACATTCCAGGTATCCACCACTCTCTGTATAAAAAACTGTATGAAAACCCAAGGGCCACTCTACCTATGCGTAGTTATGTTGTTATAACTCTCCAGTGGAAACAACTCTTCAAACTTTGCTCTCCTTATTGTAATCCGGAGTCTGTGTCCCTGGTACCTAATTCACCAGCTGGTAGAAATAAATTTCACTATTTATTCTTGGAAGACCTTTCATCATCTGGAAATCCCGTTTGGCTACTCCCTACTTTTCTCAAACAAGGTGGGCAGAAAAGCTTCAAAACCTGTCGTAATAACATCTTATTCCTGCTTATTTGCTTTCTTCATTCTTAGGGTGTGAACATTCCGAATTGCCTTGAGAAAGCAGAGATTGATGCATCTTCTCAAATGTGACGTTTTAATGATGCTCCTCTAGCTGCTTTGGCTAGTAATTGCCAGGATTCTAACCCAGTGGTATATAGCCATCGGGATAGCCTGTGAATTAGAGAGGAACTTGGATGTGACAGTTTACATGAAATCATAAGATATAGGAACAGGAGTAGACCGTTCAGCCCCTTGAGCCTGCTCTGCCATTCAATAAGATCATGGCCAATCTAATTGTTGCCCTAACTCCACTTTCCTATCTGTCCCCATAACCTTTGACCTCCTTGTCGATCAAAAATTTGTCCAACTCAGCACTGAACATATTCAATGACCCACTTTACACTGCTCACTGTGACAGAGAATCTCTAACAACCCTCTGAGAAAAGAAAATCCATCTCATTTCCATCATAATTGGTGGACAACTTATCTTTAAATTGTGCCCCCTAATTCTAAACTACCCCACAAGGGGAAACATCCTTCCAGCATCTTCCCTGTCAAGTCCCCTCACAATCTTACGCTTCAATAAGATCACCTTTCATTGTTCTAAACTCCAGTAAGTATAGGCTTAACTTTCTCATTCTTTCCTTGAAAGACAACCCCTTCAACCCAGGCATCAGCCCAGTGAACCTTCCCTGAATGCAATTCCATTACAATTAGATCCTTACTTCAGTAAGGAAAGTGAACTGTGCACAGTACGCCAGGTGCAGTTTCACTAAGATCCTGCAGTGTAGCAAGACTTCACTTCCTTTATGCTCCATTTTCTTGCAATTATGGCCCGTGTTCCATTTACCTTCCATAGAGTCAGATAAATGCATACCCCACCCTATAATTAGCGTGGAATCATCTGGAAATTACTTTTCTTTCATTGACGGACATTTATGCTGCAAAAAGATGGCCACTGAAAGCCACCTGACTTGGACTGTGGATTAAACTGCCACAGTAACTCAAAAGGACAAAAGGATACATTGCAGACTAAGAATTGTCTCTATACAGATAGGTTTCTCTGACTTGAATGGGTCCTTCCAATACTAAACTGATTTTGTCTCAAACCCCCAAAGTGAATATCTGAAAACAATAGCCCAGGTTGTGGTTAATCCAATAAAGCATAATGCCATATTTGGAAAAGGAGACTGGAATAAACCACAAGGTGATGCTGCCATCTTTGTCTCTCTTTTAATCTTTAAGTCCTGTCTGCACAACTGCAGATACAGAATCAGCAGAAAGGGAGCTGGAGGTTGTAACATTGTAAGGTCTATGGGCCTGTTCCTTTTCAAGTTAACTAATACAGAAAACCAACCTCCAGAGACTACAAGCAAATAAGTTTGTGACCTACAGAAAATCACCTCTTTGAGAGAATCCTGCAACTACTTTGAAATACAACTTTGACTATTAGGAGCATCAAGAGTAGATCATTCAGCTAGTCTAGCCCGCTGTGCCATTCAATTTAAGCATGGCTGATCACCTCCCTCAATGCCATTTTTCTGCACAATCTTAATGTCCCCTGTTGTCACCGGTCGAGCAATATATCAACTTCTGTGTGATTTGATTTATTATTGTCACATGGTGACAAGTATTATTTCTTGCACACTATACAGGCAAAGCATACTGTCCATAGAGAAGGAAACAAGAAAGTGCAGAATGTAGTGTTAGGCATAGCTAGGGTGTAGAGAAAGATCAACTCAATGCATGGTTAATCTATTCAAAAGTCTGACAACAGCAGGAAAAAAGCTGTTCTTGAGTGGGTTGGTATGTGACCTCAGACTTTTGTATCTTTTTCCCGACGGAAGAAGGTGGAAGAGAGAAAGTCTGGGGTGCCGAGGGTCCTTAATTATGCTGGCTGCTTTGCCAAGGCAGCAGGAAGTGTAGACAAAGTCAATGAATGCGAGGCTGGTTTGTGTGATGGATTGGGTTACATTCACGATCTATCTTAGTTCCTTGTGGTCTTGGGCAGAGCAGGAGCCATACCAAGACGTGATACAAGCAGAAAGAATGCTTTCTATGGTGCATCTGTAAAAGTTGGTGAGAGTCATAGCTGACATGCCAAATTTGTTTTGAACAAACTCAATGATTGAACTCGCCTCTGAGATGGAGATACCCGAAGATTCACCATCCTCTGAGGAAATTCCTCCTCATTTCAGTCCTAAATGGACTATCCGTTATCCTGAGATGATGGTCCCTGGTCCTGAATTCACCAGCCTGTCCACCCTGTAAGAATTTTGTAAGTCTCACTGAGGCCACCCTTCCTCCACCTGACCTGCACCATGTGTTTTCCCAGCCGAGCCAATCACGTGATATGCAAAGTATTTTATTTACAACATGTAAAAGTGCATTACATCACCACCTGCAATTCTGCTCCAAGCCCCACACCATCACGACTCCACCACTGTACTGGGTCAAAATCCTGGAACCTGCTCCCTAACAGCGTAATAGGTGTACCCATGCCAGATGGATCTTACTACATAAGAACATAAGAAAGAGGAGCAGGAGTAGGCCATCCAGCCCTTCGAGCCTGCCCCGCCATTCAATAAGATCATGGCTGATCTGTCGCTGCTCAGTTCCACTTTCCCGCCCTCTCCCCATAACCCTTAATCCCCTCTCCTATCAAAAACCCATCAACCTTTCAGAACTGGCTCAGCCATAGAAGACAGAGCGTAGCAGTGGAGGGGTCTTTTTCCGATTCGAGTTCTGTAACTAGTGGTGGTCCGCAGGACTCTGTATCGGGACCTCTGCTGTTCGAGATATATATAAATGATTTGGAAGATGATGTAGCTGCTCTGATTAGTAAGTCTGTGGATGACACAAAGACTGCTGGAGTTGCAGATAGTGATGAACATTGTCAGAGAATACAGCAGGATACAGATAGGCTGGAAAATTGGGCGGAGAAGTGGCAGATGGAATTTAATCCAGATAAATGAAAAGTGATGCATTTTGGTAGATCTAATGCAGGGGGAGCTGTACAATAAATGGCAGAACCATCAGGAGTATAGACACACAGAGGGATCTGGGTGTGCAAGTACACAGATCCTTAAAGTTGGCAACACAGGTGGAAAAGATGGTGAAGGCGGCATATGGCATGCTTGCCTTTATTGGACGGGGCATAGAGTATAAAAGTTGGCATATGATGTTGCAGTTATACAGAACGTTGGTTAGGCCACATTTGAAGGACGTGGAGGCCGTGGAGAGATGCAGAGAAGGTTTACCAGAATGTTGCCTTATATGAAAGGTCTTAGCTATGAGGTGAGATTGAGTAAACTAGGGTTGTTCTCCCTGGAAAGATGGAGGTTGAGGGACGACCAAATAGAGGTTTATAAAATTACGAAGGGCATAAATAGGGTGAACATTGGAAGCTTTTTCCCAAGTCAGAAATGACAAACACAAGGGGTCACAAGTTCAAGATGGGGAGGGGGGGGCAAGGTTCAATGCAGATATGCGGGGGACATATTTTACACAGAGGGTGATGGGGGGCCTGGAATGTACTGCCAAGCAAGGTGGTTGAGGCAGACATGCTAGGATCATTTAAGACTTATCTAGATAACCATGAACAGACTGGGAATAGCAGGATATCAACGGATGGTCTAGTTAGGAACACATAACCGGTACAGGCTTGGAGGGCTGAAGGGCCTGTTCTGGTGCCATATTGTTCTTTGTACAGACTACCTACAATTTGTCCATGAGGTACATCAGCAATGTGGCTCAGGAAATATTTGGAAGAACGAGCTGCAGCCTGTATGTTGCAAACTATACCCAGCTGCTGTCCAAAGCATGCTACGCTCGACCCCAATGGACATCACCAAATCTACCACCACGTGCTTCAGGCTAAAGTTCCCGGGATTTAATTATGAGGGGCACTTGCTGGCTCAACTGGGCACAGAAAGGCACAACTGCCCATTTTATTTTCTCATTCTTTTATGGAATTTGGGTGTCATTGACAAGCCCAGCATTTGTTGCCCAACCCAAGTGCTCTTGAACTAGTGGTTTGCTGGGCCGTTTGAGAGTCAACCACGCTGCTGTGGGTCTGTAGTTACATGTAGTATTGGCCAGACCAGGTAAGAATGGCAGATTTCTCTTCTCATTGGACATTAATGAAACAAATAGAGTTCTATGACATTTGATGATGGTTTCATTAATGAATGCAACTTTCAGTTCCATATTTTTAATCGATTAGTTTTAATTCCCACAAGCTGCCTTGGTAGGATTTGAACTCATGGCTCCTGGATCTCTGGATCACAATCCCATTACTGGCTCCTCATTTCAAATGTGGGATGCAGTCACATTGAAGTCCACTTTCTCTCTCCTCAACGCCACTTTTTGACCTGTCCCATATCAGATTTCACAAATATATTACTTCCATTCTTGAAAACACATAACAGCACCCTCTCTGCTAGAGACACCAAGAGTGAAACAGGTGGAAAACATCAAGGCAAATGAAGAAATAGTGAATTGGCAGTGCCTTTAAACAGCCGGAACCCAAGGCATCATTGGAAGAAGAGCATCCTACATGTTATTCCAGTCATGTATTTTCCCATTTGAGTCTGAGCAATGAATTACACATACCACAATCATTTGAGCCATAGATTGAGGATCTCAGTCCATTACAGTAGAAATTTTGTTAAAAGTTTTATGGTCCACATGCTGTTGTTAGCTAGAGCCACATGGACAACATTGAAACTGAACCGGAGACTAGACAACAGCAGCTACAGTATAAATTATGGCTAATTCAAACAGTCCAAGATCTTCACAGATCATAGACATATACCAGACTAATTCACATAGGAGTTTGTTGGAACATCAAAAGACAATTTAGCTGATAATACTCTTATTTCTATGGCTCAATCTCACCACCTTCTGTTAATCCCCTCACCAACCAGATATGCATGAAGTTGGCTGTTGAACTCAGTTCTTTGCTCCGACAACCCTTTCTTATAACAATTATCACAACTCAATTATCTTCAAAAAAGTTCTGTCCACTTGAATTTTGTGCTGTTATTTTGAACCCGTGTCTAGTTAACAATATCCCGCAGATCAATTTTGTGACTTTCTCTTTCACTCGTTGCTGATCACATGGTCACACAGCCATCATGCACGGCTTTGTTTTTAAATATGCCTTTGCACACCAGTAAACTGAACTTTATACCATACCCCTGTAGGGGAAATGTGCTTTGAGTTACTCCGTTTACTTTCCTGCAGCTGGGCTGACATGTCACACCACCTGGTTATTGTTTGAAGGTATAACACTGGTCACACTGCAAACCTGAATAATGCACTGGAACCATATGGGTGGTTCTAGAACGCACTGCACAATGCTGTCAGTTAAGATGATTAAAACAAAATGTTCAGAAGGATACATGAAATGACAGCACATTTAATGCAGCAATATCAATAATTTGCATTTTTATAGCACCTTTAATACAATAAAGCATCCCATAGCACTTCTGACAATGTCTGACACCAAACCACACAAAGAGTTGTTACAAATGATCAAAAGCTTGATCAAAGAGGTAAGAGTTTTAAGGAGTGACTTAAAGGAGTGAGGGATAGAGATACAAAGCAACTCGGGGTGGGGGGGGTAATTCCAGACCTTAGGGCCCGGGCAACTGAAGGCACAGTTGCCAAGAGCAGGGTCAAATTGGTAGTGAGATTCTCAGCACAGTGGTTGCTGAGATTAGGAGCTGCAAATATAGCAACATAATCTGAAGTTGCTTATAGATGGTTGGCAGGTTTGCCTAAAGAAACAGTGCATCAAATATCAGATAGGTAGCAAGGAAAGTGCATCAGGAAGAGAATGCTAATTACTAGATTCACTTCCAGTCTCATTAATTTCATGAGAAACAAAAAAAATTGGAAGTTTGTCAGGCCATTTATACCCGTGAAGGAGCAGGTTAACATTTCAGATCCTTGTCCTGTTCTCACAGAGGGTCACTGAATGGAAACATTAAGCTGTGTTTTGCTGATCCTTAACACTGCTTGGCCTGCTGCTGTGATTCTGCAGCATTTTCCATTCTTATTTCAGAATCCTGGCACCCAGTGTATTGTACTTTTAAACATATTCTGGACTTTTTGATGTCAATAATTACAACAACAGGATCTAATCAAGTAATACTTAAATACTTGTACCTCTACTACGTTCAAGGGCAATAAGGGATAGGCAACAAATGCTGGACTTGCCAATGACACTCACATCCCATGAAAGAAATTTATAGATACTACATTCAAAGCAACAAGATGGTAAGGAACAGTTCTTGTATTTGTGACATACAACAAAAGGGTTTGCACGTTCTCCCCATGTCTGTGTGGGTTTCCTTTGGGTGCTCTGGTTTCCTCCCACAGTCCAACAATGTGCTATGCTAAATTGCTCCTTAGTATCCCTAGGATGTCTATGTTAGTGGATTTGTGGGTCAATACTTGCGGTTGCAGAGAACAGGTCTGGTTGAGATTGTCCTTTGGTGTCGGGGAGATTATGTGGGGTTGCAAGGATAGGGCCTAGGTGGGATTGTAGTTAGTGCAGACACAATGGCCTTCTTCTGCATTGTAGAGATTCTATTCTATGGAAAAGTGAAGAAAATTATTGTCTTTCATTTCAAGCTAGAGTATGTAAATGAACAGTTTACAAATATCATAAATGTAACAGCACATATTTGTCAACTTTGTCCTCCCAGTTTTGAAACAACATTGAGGAATGCAAAAGACAGATTACAAATCCAACAAATTGACCTTCAAGGAGGTGTCAATGGATAAATCAGCTAATCTTGGAAACTAGTACAGGTATGTGGTACCACACAGCCAGTAATAAATTTAAATCCTACAAATGTTTCTAAATTAAAGACATGGGAAAGATCAGTAATGGTTTCCCGACTAATATGTTGGTGAATCATAGAAACCCTACTCTGCAGAAGGAGACCATTCCGCCCCATCGAGCCTGCGCTGACAACAATCCCAGTCAGGCCCTAAACCCCTCATATTTACTCTGCTAATCCCCCTGCCACTAAGGGCCAATTTATCCTGGCCAATCAATCTAACCAGTATGTGTTTCATATTGTGGGAGGAAACCAGAACACCTGGAGAAAACCCACACAGACACGGAGAGAATGTGCAAACTCCACATAGACAGTGACCCAAGTTTGGAATTAAACCTGGGTCCCTAGCGCTGAGAGGCAGTTATCCAAACTGCTGTGCCACTGTGCTGCCCTTGTTCTGACAAAGAGGACGATGTTAACTCAATAGCTGCAGAAACAAAATGTAGCTTTATCACTAACACGGAGTACAAAGATGACACAGAAACTAGAAGCAGGAGTAAGCCATTCTGCTGTTCGAGCCTGCTCCACCTTCATTTTGATCAAATTCAATATCCTGATCCCATCTTCCACCCCATATCCCTTTAGCTCCAAGAGCTATATCTAATTTCTTCTTGAAATCGCACAATGTTTTGGCTTCAACTGCTCTCTGTGGTAGTGAATTCCACAGATGTACCATTCTCTGGGTGAAGAAATTTCTCCTCACTTCAGTCCTAAAAGGCTTATCCCTTATCCTCAAATTATGACCCCTAGTTCTGGAACCCCCATCATCAGGAACGTTCTCTGAATTTACCCTGTCTAATTCTGTTAGAATTTGATGTTTCTATGAATTTCTCTCTTTCTTCTAAACTCCAATGATTATAATCCAAACCAATTTAGTCTCTCATGACAGACCTGCTGTCTCAGGAATCAGCCTGGTAAACTTTCACTGTACTTCCTCTACAGCAAGGACGCCCTTCTTCAGATAAGGACACCAAAATTGCACACAATATTCCAGGTGTGGCCTCACTGATGCCCTGTACAATTGCAGTAAAACATTCCTACTCTGATACTCAAATCCTCTTGCTGTGAAGACCAACATAACATTTGCCTTCTTTATTGCCTGCTGTACCTGTGCGCTTACTTGCAGTGACTATGCATGAGGATACCAAGGTCTCACTATACTAACACAGCAGAACACAACTACGGACCTTGTTCTAATAGGCATCATTATAAATGTACAAGGATAAGGGTAGCCGTAATGCAAGAGGATATAGGTCTTAAACAAAATTAAGACTTGTCAGATCTGGGAAATGGTCTCTAGGTGCAGTACAATGCAATGAGACAGAGGATTTCATTGAGTGATTTGACACAAAAGGGAGGGAACTTTGCATTTATAAAATAATTGTATACCTGTGCCGAATTACATTAGGGCATAGTAGCTGTAAAACTATTTGGTTCTCATATTACTAACGGTCTATTCATCCTAATGAGCCATCACTGGACTTTCTCCAAGCCTATAATTTTAAAAGGATTTAACAACAGTTCATGTGCAGCACTATTCCTATTAATCAAGAGATTGTCCCCATAATCCATGAGTTCTTTCCCAGTTTTGTACAACCTGGACCATATATTGCAGCATTGGGTACAGAAGATTGCACACCAGTTATGCACACTGCTTGAATCCTTTTCTACTAATTGCTGGAACAATTAGAAGATGGAGACTGCAGAAGTTTTGAGGGTCATCATTCAAAAGTATTCGTAGAACAATCAGCATTTGGCAAACCATGCCATTGAAAAACTTGGATTAGGCAAGAGAAAAGCTTTGACAGTCTGTATAAATTCAAGGTCTTTAAAGGAAATTAGACATCAACTGGGTCAATACCCTGAGATATTTCACCTCATGGTATGCATCTTGCTACCCTTAGAATAGAAAATTAATTCATCACTCATCTAATATTGCAGCAGATTAGCCCGAGCTAAATGTAGCTAACATAAGAACATAAGAAATAGGAGCAGGAGTAGGCCATCTAGCCCTTCGAGCCTGCCCTGCCATTCAATAAGATCATGGCTGATCTGTCGTAGCTCAGTTCCACATTCCCGCCCTCTCCCCATAACCCTTAATCCCCTCTCTTATCAAAAACCCATCAACCCGCGTCTTAAAAATATTTAGCGAGGTAGCCTCCACCACTTCAACGGGCAGAGAATTCCAGAGATTCACCACCCTTTGAGTGAAGAAGTTCTTCCTCAACTCCATTCTAAACCGCCCCCCCTTTATCTTGAGGCTGTGCCCCCTAGTCCTACTATCCTTTCTGAGCGGGAAGAGTCTCTCCACCTCTATCCTATCCATCCCATTCATCATCTTATACGTCTCAATGAGATCTCCCCTCATTCTTCTAAACTCTAATGAGTACAAGCCTAGTTTATTCAGCCTCTCCTCATAGCTCAACCCCCTCAACTCTGGTATCAGCCTAGTAAACCTCCTCTGCACTCCCTCCAAGACCAAAATATCCTTGCGTAAGTACGGCGTCCAAAACTGCACACAGTACTCCAGCTGCGCCCTCACCAATGCCCTATACAGCTGCAGCAAGACCTCCCTACTTTTATATTCAATCCCCCTCACTATGAAGGCCAACATCCCATTCGCCTTCCTGACCACCTGCTGCACCTGCAAGCTGGGTTTTTGCGACTCGTGCACAAGGACCCCGAGGTCCCTCTGCACTGTCGACTGCTGCAGTTTTTTGCCACGTAAGTAATAATCCTTCCTACCATTATTCCTACCAAAGTGGACCACCTCGCACTTGCCAACATTAAATTCCATTTGCCATTTCCTGGCCCATTCGCCCAGCCTATCTAGATCCTTCTGTAGACTCTCCACACCCTCCGCACAATTTGCCGTTCCACCAATCTTGGTGTCATCAGCAAATTTCAACACCCTACACTCGGTTCCCTCCTCTAGATCATCTATATAAATGGTAAACTTTGGTATTTGTTCAAGGTTTTAATACATGAACAAAGCTTTTACAAAACTTGTTTACTAGCATTTATAAATTATCTCAAATAATGCATCTGCATTTTAGTTTATAAAGTGAGGATATATGGTTAAACATTTGCTAATATCTTCAAAATTGAATTATATAATTATCCAGATGAGAGATCCTATGTATGCTTAACCTTGTTTGTTTCAGTCTATGCAAAGACTTCATTAAGATATTTCTGCTTCTTCAATGAACTCTGCAAGCTTAAAAAAACTGCTAACTTGACTACATTTTAAAATCCAGGAGACTAAAGGTTAGCTGAAAATTGACTGCGTTCCCGAAGAGTACACAATTCAGGCAAACAGCAGCAGCTGCAAGAATTGTGTTTTCTAGATGGAAAGAGACCGTGAAAAACATTTTCAATAACGAGATCAGAATTGAAATATAGAAGTGTGTGTTCAGTTTTCAGTTTGTTTTTGAGATCTAGTTCAGTCCATTATAGTACAGTGACTGGCTTGCTTAAAAACCAGTCTCCAAAGTTTGCGTTTTTTGTTTGTCATGTTAAATTTCTTAAGTTCTGTTCAATAGAAGAAATTAATTTTAAAATCAGTGCTGTTCCCTCATCTGTTCAAAGGAATGAATGGACCAATACCAGCTCAGACCTCTAATGGGATATGTGGATTCACACACACAAAATGGATATTAAACTGAACCGTGTTCTGTACTGAGGTTGGACAGCTATGGTCAATTACTGACATCACTGGCAGTTTAACAGCCTCCTTCTACGCTGCAATGTCTGAAATAAGTTTGAAACTGTTAGCAATGAACACAAAGGCAGATCAGGACCTGACCGGAAACGTCAATCTCACTAGCATTCTCAGCACTTAACAGCATGATTTTTTTTTGAATTTAGTCCTATTTTGAAACATCAGACCAACTTCTGTGCATTTAATAAGCAAAACAAACTCATAATATTACCCAAAGATTTTAATTGAAAATGTAATATATTTGGTTGCTTCAATCCATAAGTTTTAACCACAAGAACTAAAGGTTACATGTTGAAGATTACTTAAATAATGGGAGAAAATGACACAAATGTCACATCATTCACAAGTCAGCAGGTGAACTAAAAAAGGGGAAATGGAATGCATCATTTTTACTTAAAAAAAGTGATCCAAAAACCACAAATATAGTAAACAGAAACAAAAACAATGTGTCCCCAAAGCAAGCTCCCAACTGATCCATTTTACAATTCCAAACATATAATCTTCAGACAAGCACTTAATGCAAGAACACAAGATAAATAAGTGAGGCAAGCTATTTGAAAGATCTGCTCACAAGGCCTTCCATAGAAATTCTCCAACCTCCACAATCACAGCATTCAATTGTATCTCAAAATATCTCAGGGATTTTATGGAGATCTCTATCCATGGCATGGATTTAACAGTGGGTGTGAGAAGAATATCTTATCACAAATGCGAAATGTGCTCTTAACCTGTTGAACTTCTGTTCTATTTTGGTTTTAATTTAAAGAAATTTTCTGAATTTTACCTTTACCATGTTATTTACATACTTAAATGCCAGATTGCTGTACACTGTCAAAATATAAAAATAAATCAGCAAATTAAATGCTGAATTAAAAAATATCACAGGCAACTACAGATCTACCACACATTGAAAAATTAGTGCATCACTTGATATCAGCAGGGTTAAAATATAAAGGCAGCATCAAACCAGGAAAAGGCCTTTCCTAGGACAACGTCCAGTGTGCTATAATTCAGCTGTGTTCCAGAAAGCTCCATTCTAAGTTATCAATTAATCAACAACAGAAAAAAAATCAAAATTGTTCAATTTTAAAAAACTTGCAATTCACTTAATGCTGTCTCTTTTTATCTTTACATGTAAACATTACAGCTGTATATTAAATCTAAAGTTGGGGTCTACCCAAACTTGGGGCAGTTCACAAAATTAGGTTCACGTGCGAAATCTTTCCTTAATAACAGAATTAAACTTACGACAGGAGGCAAAATAAAAAATGGCAATAATGAGCTAGAAAAGTGAATAGTTTTAGCAGTCTTGATATAGTTTGAATTCAACCTGAAGCTGCTCACTTGCCTGAATATTGACAAGATGCAAGTACAGGCATAAAAAAATGATCTGAACATTTTTCCAATGTGCAAATTTTCAGCAGACATAATTTCTTAAACACTGTTTAAATTACAAGGCATCAAGATGCATTGTGCAAAATCCACATTCTTAACACCAACATTGCTTCATCTTTTGATCTCTGCACCACATGACGATTCTGGTCATTTGTTTTTCTTATATAATGGGAGAAGTTCGGGAAGGTCTGTCTTCAACATGTGCTGCACTGCTGCAAGTCTTCAAGCGTTTTGCTACAGGTAGATATTAAAAAAAATTAGTGTAGCATTATTTTAATTGTAAAAGTAAAGTTTATTTATTAATGTCACAAGTAGGCTTACATGAACACTGCAATTAAGTTACTGTGAACACACTTGACACACTCCGGCACCTGTTTGGGTATACCAAGGAAGGATTTAGCATGACCAATCCACCTAACGTGCACATTTTTGGACAGTGGGAAGAAACTAGAGCACCTGAAGGAAACAGACGCTGGAAGAATATGCAAACTCCACACAGACAGTGACCCAAGCCGGGAATCAAACCAGGTCCCTGGCACTGTGGGGCAGCAGTGCTAACCGCAGTGCCACCATACCACCCCACATTTCACACGTTAAGTAGGAGCAAGAACAGGTGTATATGGCCCTATCAGCCTCTTCGTCATTCAATTAAATCATAACTGATTGTCCATCTCAACTTCACTTTCCCATCCTATACCAATATCTTGATTCCTTTACTGCTCAAAAATATATCAATTGCACCTTCGAATATACTCAGTTACTGAGTATTCACAGTTCTCTTCGAACAGGTTAAACAGGAGTAGGAATTCCACTCCACACAGTCCCATCCTCAGGAGCTGCCTGTCAATATGATTGGCCAGTGGCACCATCAGGCTTGACAGCGCCAAGAATATATTAGTGGGCACAGCTGGGATTTCAAGAGGAGGGGAAGGCCCAAGGATTCCCAGAAACAGATAGATGGGTGGCATAGTGGTTAGAACTGCTGCCATACAATGCCAGGGACCTGGGTTCAATTCCAGCCCTGGGTCACTGTCTGTGCAGAGTTTGCATGTTCTCCCCATGTCTGCATGGATTTCTTCCAGGTGCTCCGGTTTCCTTCCACAATCCAAAGATGTGTGGGTTAGGTTGATTGACCCTAGTGTCAGGGGATTGGCAGGGTAAATATGTGGGAACAGGGCCTGGGTGGGATTGTGGTCAGTGCAGACTTGATGGGTCGAATGGCCTCCTTCTGCACTGTAGGGATTCTATTTTTTATGTCTCGGGTCCTGGGCAGGGAGAGATGGGATGGGAGTATGGCTGCAAGCAGTTAGGAAGGATGGGCTCCATCTAAGGGGGCCGCCCTCAGATCAGCAAAGGGCAGCCCCTATGGACAGAACTTCCCCCTCCCCCCACCCCCCCTGCCACCCTTTGAAAAGGCTATTTATGAAAAAAGCTGCTCACTCCCATACAATTGTCCATGCCAAACGACTTATGGCGTAGGCAGCATATTACTAGTGTCAACTGTCTTGGTAACAAGCTTAATTGACCCTTCATTATCTACGCAAGTATCCTGCCAATCTCCACGCCTACCCCAATTTTACTTTATCCGGATGAGAAAATGCTCTCAGGGCATGTAAAACATAACACTCATTTGTGGACTGAGTCAACTATTCTAGTTCAAGTAAACATTTTCGAGCAGTTAGCAGCACAGTGGCAAAGTGTTAGCACTGCTGCCTCACAGCGCCAGGGATCCAGGTTCATTTCTGCCCTTGGAACACTGCCTGTATGGGTTTCCTCCAGGTGCTCTGGTTTCCTCCTATATTCCAAAGATGTGCAGGTTAGGTTGAGATAAATAAAAGGGTTACAGGGATAGGGCTTGAGAGTGATTGTTGTTGATGCAGGCTCGATGGGCCGAATGGCCTCCTGCACTGTGGGATTCCTATGATTCTATGATCATCTGATAACTGTCTCATTTACTGATCTAAAAGTGCAACGAGAAAACCAGGTACTCACGCTCCATTAGCTTCATTTTCTTCTGCTCAGAGTGAAGGTAGCTGCTGAGATAGAAGATAACAGGTAGAAAAAGAAGAAATGTTGATACTGCAATGACTGGAACAGTGTCGCTACAGGGGACAGTGCAGTTATAGGTTTTGCTCCACAGCTGCCTCGTCAAGTTCATCTGAAAAGCATCGAAACACAAAAGAACGCGAGGTCAAATTGTGTCTAAATTACATTTTGTAAATGATCATATGGGTAGCTTTTCAAAGTACTTAATAATGAAACATTTTATACATTTACTGATCAAGTCAAATGACTCAAAATTCCACAGATACAAATAATAATTTCTGAAGTGCAGTGATTCCATATGTAAATAAAAGTGGCACAGATTAGAAGATAATAATGCAACCCCCATGACCCCATTTTCCACACAAATAGCAATGAGGAGTTACTAGATAGTCTGAGCAGGAGTGTTCTGAACACTGGGGTGAATTCCCAGTTCTTCACTGTGATGGATCTTTAATGCTCATCTGAATTTCCAAAACAGACAGACAGGATCTTGGTGTAATGTCTTCTCCAAAAGGATTGCAACATCTAATAATGTAGATTAGCAGATGCAGAATATGGAGATCTGTCTAGCGTCACTGAAACCCAATTGGTTAATATGCTTTGAATGGAAATTGGAACTCAATCTAATCAAAGAACCAGTCTTGCATTATTTTGTCAATTCAACTGCTCACTGTACTGGCCTAATAAGGCATATATGATTAAAAGTAACAAGGGGCAGTCAATAAATGCAACATTGCCAATATGTCAATAAACTATCCTCTCCCTCAAACTGAACAAATTTAACATGCAACATTTCTTTAGAACTGTACTAGAATATCAATCTTTAACCTACAATCATCTGACCCACAGGCTTGAACGCTTCCATTAATTGAGACCTCTAGAAAGTGTGATACATTTTCCTTTACCAGGTTCTTACAATTTTCTAAAGCTGATACAAAGTAGAGTTGGACTTGAAAGCAGAAATGATTGTATAACACCTTGAATACAGCATCTCAACATTTTTACCAAAGGATGCTGGAACCAAAGGACCACTTTCAATATGGGTAACTGCACATTAAGATGACTAATAATATGTTGACCTTTACTGTAAGAGCACAAGAACATGAAGTCTAGCTGCAACCATACAGAGGTCTGATAAAAACATACCTGGAATATGACATTGAATTTGGTACCTCTAAGGAATTAGAGACTTACCTTAGAGGGGATGCAACTAAGATTCACTAGATTGAAATTAGAGGATTGCCCTATAAGGAAGGATTGCCTATAAATGGGACAATGTTCTCTGTAGTTTAGAAGGATGAGAGATGGTTTTTTTACATGCATAAAATGAGGGAGCTTAAAAGGGTAGATGGTGAGAGCCTGATTCCTCTGGTTGGAGAGAGACTAGAACTAAGGGGAATAGATAAGTCATCAACTATTATGGACTGAGGTGAGGTAATGTTTGATCCATGCTGGGGCACATTGGAGAGAGTTGACAGATATTTGAACTGTAAGTGAATGAAAGGATATAGCGGTCAGAAAAGAGAAATCGATACGGAAGATCTACCATCTTACCTAATAACACAGCAAGCTCGAGAAACCATTTAGTTTACAGAAACTATCTCAAGTGCACTATATGAACTTGTCTCCAAATCACTTTGGCCAATTTGATTTACCCAGTCTATATGAAGATCAATGTTCCTGCACTCCACTAACTTCTTGATTAAAACTCAGTCCAATGGCATAATTACTATTATGAAGCCAGTAAGCAACTCCCAGTGTCATGCTACCTTTATTTCTCATCTCTACCCTTACTGATTCTACTTCCTGCTCTTCTGAGCCAAGATTCTTCTTCAATACTGATCTCATCACATCCTTGATCATAAGGGATATCCCAACTACTTCCTCCATCTTGTCTGTACTTCCTAAACATATAAAGAGAAATTTCACAGTAACTTCATTGCAATGTTAATGTAAGCCTTACTTGTGACGAATAAATAAACTTTAAACTTTACTTTAGGTTGGTTCCTAACCTTGTTCACCACAAAGTTATGCTTCTATGAAGGCCTTTAGGTTAAACATTTATCTCCATTTAGTCAGTTAAATCTTCCCCATGCCTTTTTAGCACACAAATGTTATTTGCTCGGTTAGTTCCAACTTGCTGAAAAAAGCTCTAGATTAAGAACCAAATATTGTCAATGGCCCTTGCATCAAAGTAGGTTTAGATTTCTACTGAAGTTTGACAGCACTGCTGAGAGGATGCGTATTGCATAGCTTTAAATGTACTTACTGCATCATCGATATCTATACACGTGGTCTGCTCAACTGATATCTTGTTGTACCATTCAGTTAAATTATTGTAAGAAGCTTTACACTTAGTGCAAAGATCAGAACGGTTGCCATGACCTTGGTGTTTCTACAAAACAAAAATGCAAATCATTATATTTCACTTGTAGCACAACAGGTCATAAATACATTCAAGATAATGCATCTTGTATTCGAGATATCTAATGATACTTGAGACAAGGTAGAAGGTAGTAAAACAGGGTATAGGGCTTACATGAATGAGAGATATAGAACGTGTAGACATTATGGAAACAGCTTGTTTGTTTCTCAAACACGCTAAGAGCATTAAAAATACAACGCTGGAGGTAGAATATGTTATGTTAGTAGAGAATTACAATGTAGTGGGAACATCAGAATCATAGCTCAATCGCAATAATGGGAACACAGAAAAGGAGTAGGCCATTTGGCCTTTCGAGCCTGCTCCACCATTCATTATGGTCATGACTGATCACCCAACTCAATAGCCTGATCCCACCTTCTTCCCAAGGAAAAGAACATTAAGGGATATGGAATACCTTTAGATATGTCAAGGTGGCCAAAGTAGTGGTAACTGTGTCAGCAACACCAGGGAAGTAGAAGAATCAGTGCTGTTGAAATTAGTCGTTAGACATCTCGGATATCAAAATACACCAAGAGGTATGCTGCTGACCACTCGGTTGAACAAGGTGTGTGACAATTAGTTCTATGAATAGAAAGCATATGGGAGAACAGGCCTAAACTGTGTAAATGCAAATTTAAAAACAAAAAAATGCTGGAAATGCTTAGATCAGGCTGCATCTATCAGAGAAAAACAGCATTAATATTTAAGGTAGAAGTGACTTTTCACAGGAAATACAGGCTAGTAAATTTTACATTTTTATCTTTTTTCAGATGTGATAAAAATCATTCCAAAATTGACCCAACGCTATCTGACCTTAGCATTTCGTCTCTTTTTTTTACGTTTCCAGCATCTGCAGTATTTTACTTTTGTATTACTGCAAAAACTTAAGCGGCTTGGAGATAGTATTAGTAGATATAATATACAGGTGCTTCTTGACCCAGTGTATTGAAGTACTAATACACAGGCGCTTCTTGAACCTGAATGTAATTTTGGCATCTCTATTTCATAATCAGTTAGAGAACAGCAGAATTCTAAGACGCGAGAACGACACAAGGAAAGATCAACCATCCTGGATCTCTTCTCCATAGCAAAAATAAGACTGAATGGGGATATGCTAAAAGTGTCTACAATTTGTAAAGATTAGATCTAGCCAAGCTTTCTTGCTGTATACAGAATTTAAGCAGAAGGGACCATGTTATCAGATTAAGGAAAACAAGAAACAGAAAATTTAGGCGGAATTTGTTAACCGAAAAGGTGTTAAATACATGGAACAGATTACTAACACAGGTGGTGGAAACAGCAACCTTAAATTGCAAAGATGAGACAGGCTTCCATCAATAAATGGAATTCAGTTTTACTCGTAATGCACCAGGAATACTGTGGACAGGTGGATTATACGGACTCAAAGTGCTGCCTGCCTGAAATGGTATTAAGTCCTTCCTGAATGAAATATATTCCAGAAGTTATTACTTCACTGGAAGAATGAAAAGAGGCCACGATTGGAATCAGGTCAAGAAAGATGGCACGATTGGGGCTGGGAGGGGTGGGCTGGATCAAAGGAGGAGAGAGAACTGTGTATACCCATCAACAAAGCTAACTGAGCCAGAAAAACATTATTAATGTCAGAGGTAATAAATTCCTTTCAAATGAATGTGGAATCTCTGGCTTATGACTGCACAAGTTCAGGTGCTACTGTATGGGGAAAAATTAAAAAATTGTAGATGCTATTGTAATGAATATTTATATAATGTAGTTCTGAACAGTTTTATTTCATAAGGGCTTGCATTATTAGTTATGCATTTCACAAATTTGGGATTACTTGAGGTGCAGTGATTGTGAGGTGCAATCAGTCCCTCCAGTCTGCTCGACAGACTGGAGGGACTGATTGTGGACAAGTCCCCAGGACCAGATGGAATGCATCCAAGGGTTCTGAAAATGGCGGAGGTGATAGTGGATGCCTTGGTGATTATTTTCCAAATGTCGCTGGATTCCGGGGAAGCGCCGGAAGATTGGAAAACGGCTAATGTTACGCCGTTGTTTAAGGAGGGTGGCAGGCAAAAGGCAGGGAATTATAGGCCGGTTAGTTTAACGTCTGTTGTAGGAAAAATGTTAGAATCCGTGATCAAGGAGAAAATAGCGAGGCATTTTGAGGAGAATTGTTTGGTAGAGCAGACGCAGCACGGTTTCGTTAAGGGGAAGTCGTGTCTGACGAGTTTATTGGAGTTCTATGAGGATGTGTCTAGGGCGGTGGATAGAGGAGAGCCGGTGGATGTGGTGTTTCTTGATTTTCAGAAGGTGTTTGACAAGGTGCCTCACAAGAGGTTATTACAGAAGGTCAGGGGGCATGGAGTTGGGGGTAGGGTGTTAGCGTGGATAGAGGATTGGCTGTCAAATAGGAGGCAGAGAGTGGGGGTCAATGGGTGCTATTTGGATTGGCGGTTGGTGACTAGTGGAGTGCCCCAGGGGTCGGTGCTGGGGCCTCAGCTATTTACCATTTATATAGATGATCTGGAGGAGGGAACCGAGTGTATGGTGTCGAAATTTGCTGATGACACCAAGATTGGTGGAACGGCAAATTGTGCGGAGGGTGTGGAGAGTCTGCAGAAGGATCTAGATAGGCTGGGCGAATGGGCCAGGAACTGGCAAATGGAATTTAATGTTGGCAAATGTGAGGTTGTCCACTTTGGTAGGAATAATGGTAGGAAGGACTATTACATACGTGGCGAAAAACTGCAGCATGCGACGGTGCAGAGGGACCTCAGGGTCCTTGTGCATGAGTCACAAAAACCCAGCTTGCAGGTGGTCAGGAAGGCTAATGGGATGCTGGCCTTCATAGCGAGGGGGATTGAATATAAAAGTAGGAGGTCTTGCTGCAGCTGTATAGGGCACTGGTGAAGCCGCAGCTGGAGTACTGTGTGCAGTTTTGGTCGCTGCACTTACGCAAGGATATTTTGGCCTTGGAGGGAGTGCAGAGGAGGTTTACTAGGCTGATTCCGGAGTTGAGGGGGTTGAACTATGAGGAGAGGCTGAATAAACTAGGCTTGTACTCGTTAGAGTTTAGAAGAATGAGGGGAGATCTCATTGAGACATACAAGATGTTGAATGGGATGGATAGGATAGAGGTGGAGAGGCTCTTCCCGCTCAGAAAGGACAGTAGGACTAGAGGGCACAGCCTCAAGGTAAAGGGGGGGGGGGGCGGTTTAGAACGGAGTTGAGGAGGAACTTCTTCACTCAAAGGGTGGTGAATCTGTGGAATTCTCTGCCCGTTGAAGTGGTGGAGGCTGCCTCGCTCAATATTTTTAAGACACGGGTTGATAGGTTTTTGATAGGCAAGGGGATTAAGGGTTATGGGGTGAGGGCGGGAATGTGGAACTGAGCCACGACAGATCAGCCATGATCTTATTGAATGGCGGGGCAGGCTCGAGGGGGGTGTGGATGTCAGGTTTGCTGTGTATGACTGAATTAAGATGGGGTCAAACAGCCTTCATCATCCACAATTATCTTGTGTAATGCTACTATTTCTAACAGTCCTTGAGTTGCATTTCTTCTACATTTTCAGTGATCCAGGTATCACACTAAAGATGCTTGTGTTATTCAACAAGCCCATTAAATCAATAGCTATCAATTGCATTGGTGCCCATTTTGGATAATTTTGTTTCCTTTTTTCTATAACTAATAAGAAATCCAAACTTTCTTCCTAAACAAGATCATTCTTCCCTGCACATTGGGAAATACATTATAATTAACTTTGAATATTTGAGCGCTAATCTCTGCTTGATCGTGTTGAATGAAATAGATTTTTAATGACATAGATTACATTTGACATTGACACAAACAGCACAAGTGTCTTCTAAAAACTGTTAGAGGCTAGATAAACTTGGATTGTTTTCACTGGAAAGACACAGGTCTATAAAATTAAGCGAGGCATAGATAGGGTGGATAGTCAGGCCTTTTCTCCCCAGAGGGCACAGGCTCAAGGTGAGGAGGAGAAAATCTAGGGGTGACATGAAGGGAAAGTTTTTCCATACAGAGGATGGAACACACTGAGTGGAGGCGGTGGAAGCGGGCACATTAGCAATGCTCAAGGCATTATCTTGATAGCATCACACAAGTGGCATTACAAAGCTTCTAACAAATGTATATACATAGCATTGGGAATGGAGAACAGAAATGGAAATGCAATGGAAGAATAGGCTCCAGAAAGAAAAACGAAGCCTGAACGCTGTAATGTCAACATACTAAATGCAAAATCTTGCCCTAAGAATAAGGCAAGTTAGTGATATTGGGTTCCAAAATTTTAATTGATTTTTGTGTTTTGAAAGCATGGAAATTTACTGTAAAATAGGATTGCTGATACATTCTTTTCATTCCCAACCTCTTCTGATACATGCGCAGCAAAATGTGATTGAGAAGCAAGTTACCAAAGAGTAATGGTCAAAGCAATTCCGAGAATCGTTCAGCATCTTCATAAAGATTAAAGTGTCCATTGATGGTGCTGTTGTGTTACTATTTAAACAGGCTGTTGAAGGAAAGAGAGACACAAGAGGTTAGTAAATATAAACAGCTGAGCACTGATATATCTAGATTAAAATTGCAGAGAATATTTAAAACATTTAATACTTTTGTATCAAAAAACATGACAAAGTTAAAAAATAAAGCAATGCCCAGGCTGTAAAATAATCCAGAATCAAAGTTTTCTTCAAATTTATGAACAATCTGACCACTGTCACCCCTCCATGAAAGTTTAACTAAAATTATTAGCATACACAATTTTTTCCAATATTCATTCACTAGATGTGGGGTTCACCAACAACATTAGCATTTATTGCCCTCGAGGTGGTGGTGGGTAACTCACCTTCCTGAATCGCTAAAGTCTATTTGGGTGAGAGTAAACCCACTGTGCTTTAGGGAAGAGGCTCCAGGACTTTGACCCAGCAGTGAAAAAGGAGGAATATATTCACAAGTCAGAATGGTGTGTGGCTTTGAGGTTTCTTACGGGTGATGTTGTTCTCATGGTCAAGCTGCCCTTGTCATTCTAGGTGGTAGAGGTAGTGGGTTTGGAAGGTGGTGTTGAAGCAGCCTTGAGGAGGAGATCCTGTAGTTGATGCACAGTGCAGACAAGTGCACCAATGGTGGCGGTAGTAAGTATTTAAGGTGGTGAATGATGTGCCAATTAAATGAGCTGACTTTTCCTGGATGGCACCAAGCTTCTTGAATGTTGTTGGAGCTGTATTTAACCAGGCAAGTAGACAGCATTCCATCACGTACCTTGTCGATAGGGGAGTCAGGTGAGTCACTTGCCACAGAATATCCAGCCTCTGACTGGATCTTATAGCCACATTTGTGTGACTAGGCTAATTAAGTTATTGATCAATGGTGACAACCAAGACGTCGCTCAACACCAGGTTAAATTAATGCCTTCGCGGTTTCAGCCACTGAGTTTTGCCTGTATTTCTATTGATTTGTGTTGCCACAGTTCCTTAAATGGTATACCAGATCGGAATTCAGCTCTTTGCTCCACTTTTGGACCAAGACTTTAATGAGAGCTGAAGCAGTATCCAAATGGAGCATTGCTGAGCAGTTCATTGCTTTGTTAGTGTAGCCTGATAGCACTGTCGTTAAGTCTTTTCGTCGCTTTGCTGATGCCTGAAGTGAACCAACGGGGAGGCAAATTCATCAAGTTGAATTGTCCTTTTTTCCCAGACAGGATATATTTGGGCAATTTTCTATTTGTCAGATAGACTCTAGTGTTGTTGCTGTACTGAAACAACATGACTAAAGACGCAGCTAATTCTGGAGCACAAATGTTCAGCACTATGGCCAGGTCTTTCTTTTATCCAGTGTATTCAGCTGTTGATATCACGAGGAGCAAATTGAATTGATTTAACATTGGCATCTTGTGCTCCTGAGGGTCTCAGGAAGAGACTGAGATATTTCATACATTCAGTACTTCAGGCTGAAAATGGTAGCAAGTGCTTTAACCTCATCTTTTGCACCAACATGCTGGGCTCTGCCATCCTGAGGATGGGGATATTAAAACGATTAGTTGTTTAATTGTTCCCCACCATTTACAACTGGATGTGACAGGATTGGTTCAGATCTGATCCATTGGTTTGTGATTGCTTTGATCTGTCTGTAGCATGCTGCTTCTGCTGTTCAGTATACAAGTACTCCTGTTGTAGCTTCACCAGATTGACACTTAACTTTTAGGTACATTTGATGCTGCTCCTAATTTACTCTTCTTTTCTTATTGTATCAGTTTGGCTATGATGCTGGAGGAGTGAGAGATATGCTGAGCTATAAAGTTACAGATTGTGCTGGAACACAATTCTGCCATGATGGTCCACATCGCTTCATGAACTCCCCATTTGCACTGTTACATCCATTCTGATCTACCCCATTTAACTGGTGGTGGTGCGACACAACACAACAAAGGGTTCAGTGTGAAGATAGGACTCTTATTCCACCAGAATTGTGTAGTGGACACTGATACCATCAGTGACTGATACAAAGGTATATCTGCTATGACTGTATCAGGGTGAGAATGGGGTAATGGGTTTTCCCCCTCCTGCAGTTCTCTTGGCAGCTCAATGTTCTACGGTACAGATGTTATAAAATAGAAGGAACAGGAGGTAAGAGAGGAGGGGGGAGTTGAACTTTTGATGAGGTAAAACATCACTGCCTTACTGAGATGGGATATATCAGAGGGTTCGCCCACTGAATCTATATGGGTAGAACTGAGAAGAAAAGCGGGAAATCACTTTGATAGGGTTGTCCAATAGGCCCCCAAATAGTCAGCAGGAAATTGAACAGCAAATATGTAAGGAGATTACAGATAGCTCCAATGAAAAATTGGGTGGTTATAGTTGGAGATTTTAACTTTCCCAACACTGAATGGGACAGCCATCGTATTAGAGGGTTGGATGGAGAGAAATTTGTTGAGTGTATTCAGGAGGGATTTCTCATTCAGTATGCAGATGGCCTGACTAAAGAGGGGGGCAAAACTTGACCTCCTCTTCGGAAATAAGGAAGTGCAGGTGACAGAAGTGTTAATAAGGCATCACTTTGGGACCAGTGACCATAATTCTATTAGTTTTACGATAGCTATGGTGAATGACAGGTCTGGTAAAAAATTAAAATTCTAAATTGGGGCAAGGCCAATTTTGATGATATCAGGCAAGAACTTTCAAAAGTTAATTGGGGGAGTCTGTAGGAAGGCAAAGGGATGTCTGGTAAGTGGCAGGCTTTCAAAAATGTGTTCACCAGGGTTCAGGGAAAACACATTCCTCTTGGCCTCTTTTAAGGAAAAAGTATTGGTCAGGACATCAGGGATAGCTCTCCTGTTCTTCTTTGAAAGACTGCTGAGATCTTTTACAACTACTTGAGAGTGCAAAAAGGCCTTCGATTTAACATCTCATGTGAAAGATGGCACTTCCAACATCCAGAACTCTCAGTAAGGCACCAGAATGTCAGCTTTGATTTTCTGTAGTGGATATTGAAACTACGGCCCTATGACTCAGAAGCCAGCATGTTACCAACTGAGCCTGGTAAAGGAGGCGCTTGAAGGCGTTGCGTGTCTGCATAGGTGACGGGCTGGAGCCCAACAGATTCCTCTTGGAGTGAAGGGCAAGGCTGGCAGAAGTTGGGAACCCTGGGATATTGAGGTTCTGGTCAAGAAGAAGAAAGAGGCACATGACACGTATAGGTAGCTGGGATCAAGTGAATCCCTTGAAGGGTATAGTGGGTGTAGGAGTAGAGTTGAGAGAGAAATCAGGAGGACAAAAAGGTTGTTTTGGCAGATAAGGTAAGGGGAATCCAAAAAGCTTCTGCAAATACATGGAGTAAAAGAGTAACAAGGGTCAGAATAGGGCCTCTCAAGGATCAACAAGGTCATTTATGTGCAGAGCCACAAAAGATGGGCGAGATCCTAAATGAATATTTCACGTCAGTATTTACTGTTGAGAAAGGCATGGACATTAGGGAACTTGGAAAAATAAATGGCGATGTCTTGAGTGTACATATTACAGAAGTGGTGCTGGAAGTCTTAAAGCACATCAAGGTAGATAAATCCCCAGGACCTAATGAAGTGTATCCCAGGACATCGTGGAGGCTAGGGAGGAAATTGCAGATCCCCTGGTCGAGATAGTTGAATCATCGATAGTCACGGGTGAGGTGCCCGAAGATTGGAGAGTGGCAAATAATGTGCCTTTGTTTAAAAAGGGATGCAGGGAGAAGCCTGGGAACTACAGGCCAGTTAGCCTCACATCTGTGGTGAGTAAGTTGTTGGAAGGTATTTTCAGAGACAGGATCTACAGGCATTTAGACTTGCAAGGACTGATTCTGGACAGCCAGCATGGCTTTGAGAGTGGAAAATCATGTCTCACAAATTCGATTGAGTTTTTTGAAGGGGTAACCAAGAAGGTAGATGAGGGCAGTGCAGTTGTCTACATGCACTACAGCAAGGCCTTTGACAAGGTACCGCATGGTAGGTTGTTGCTCTAAGTTACATCCCACAGGATCTAGGGCGAGGTATCTAAATGGATACAAAATTGGCTTCTTAACAGAAGCTACAGAGTGATTGTAGAGAGTTGCTTTTCAAACTGGAGGCCTATGACCAACGGTGTACCTCAAGGATCAGTGTTGGGTCCTCTGTTATTTGTCATTTCTATTAATGATTTGGATGAGAACATAGGGGGCATGGTTAGTAAGTTTGCAGATGACACCATGATTGGTGGCATAGTGGACAGTGAAGAACGTCATCTCCAATTGCAACAAGATCTTGATCAATTGGGCCAGTGGGCTGACGAATGGCAGATGGAATTTAATTTAGACAAATGCGAGGTGATGCATTTTGTGGAACTGAACCAGGACTTACTCAGTTAGTGGTAGGGCACTGGAGAGAGTTACAGAACAGTGAGATCTAGGGGTACATGTTCATAGCTCATTGAAAGTGGAGTCACAGATGGACAGAGTAGCGAAGGAGGCATTCGGCATGCTTGGTTTCATTGGTCAGAACGTTGAATACAGGAGTTGGGACATCTTGAAGTTGTACAAGACATTGGTAAGGCCACACTTGGAATACTGTGTTCAGTTCTGGTCACCCTATTATAGAAAGGATATTAAACTAGAAACAATGCAGAAAAAGTTTACTAGGGTGCTACCGGACTTGATGGTTTGAGTTATACGGCAAGGCTGGATAGACTGGGACTTTTTCCTCTGGAGCATAGAAGGCTGAGGGGTGATCTTATAGAGGTCTATAAAATAATGAGAGGCACAGATCAGCTAGATAATCGATATCTCATCAATATTGAGGACTACATGGGATTTAATGGGATTGAGGATTATAGATAGGCCTGGTAGGTAGGGATCTGATCGGCGCAACTTGTGGGCTGAAGGGCCTGTTTGTGCTGTCATGTTCTATGTTCTATCTTTTCCCAAAGGTAGGGGAGTCTAAAACTAGACGGCATAGGTTTAAGCTGAGATGGGAGAGATACACAAGTGTCCAGAGGGGCAATTTTTTTCCACACAAAGGGTGAAAAGTGTCTGGAACAAGCTGCCAGAGGTAGTAGTAGAGGCGGGTACAATTTTGTCTTTTAAAAAGCATTTAGCTAGTTACATGGATAAGATGGGTATAGAGGAAAATAGGCCAAATGCAGGTAAATGGGATTAGCTTAGGGGTTTACAAAATAAAAAGCGGCATGGACATGCTGTAAACTTATGACTCTAGTCCACCTGCTGCAGACCCAGTCTGAGAGATCGATCCACTAGTTTGATCAATAGCATTGATTGCATGCCACTCTTGATGAACACTGAAGTTCCCTCAAAGTCCATTCTATGGACTTCCGAACTTCCATGCTTCTTCAAAGTAGTGTTCAACGTAGATGGGTAATTATTCATCATTTGCAGGAGGCAATCAGCAGCAAATTTCTTTTCTAATCTGACCTGATGCCATTAGACTTCACGAGGTCTGGAATCAATGGTGAAGACTCCCATGGTCATTTCCTCCCACTGTACGCCATCAGCTTTGTCTTTTCAGTCAGAAAGGAAGTGTTGGGGGATACTGATGAGAGGCAGCTGTAGCATTGATGAAACAAATGATTCTACAAGTATGATTACATCTGACTAATTTTGTGGGACAGATCTCCCAATTTTAACCTAAGTTTCTAGGTATTAATGAGGAAGTCAATCCAGGATTAAATGAACTGGGTGTGCATTTGTCACATCTGTTACTTAAATCAATGTTGGGTAGTTCATTTGGTTTTATTAATATAGTTCTGCTAAACAAAACTGGAGTGGTATCAACAACAGTTGCATCAATTTCATCTTAGAGGACAGCTAGCCACATTTCTGCAAATGTGTAGCCACATGTAGGGCCAGGACAGATCATGTTCCCTAAAAGACATTAGCAAATCGGAGAATTTTATACAATCCAATAATCCACCATAATCATACCAGATTTTAATTCCGGATTTATTTAATTGTGTCTCAATCTACATCCTTAATAGAACATGGTGCAACCCAAAAGCATTTAACATTATTTTTAAAAAGAGATGCAAATGAGCGTAACTATAAGTTTATAGCTATAAGTTAAAAAAAAATCAACCTTGTATATCTTAACACAAAATGAGCAGACATACCTTGACACTTGGAGTTGGTCCAGATGAATTGCAGACAGTCATGCATATGCTGGACTATTTGCAAACGGTCTGAACTCAAAATCTGCTTTGAACAGCTGACATTCCCTGAACTCTTCTGTAAAGGACAGAACATAACCGTTAACAAAAAGATTCAGCAGCAATGGAATATATATTAAGTCATACACATAATGAGATAAATAGTGAGGTGAATTCAAGACAAAGCTTATTTAGGTTTTGCAACAAGTATTAAAACATTATTTATGTCTATACTGCAAGGTAGACAGGAATTCATCACTTAACACGTAGCAGGACACAGTAAACATTAAAAGTACTCTTGAATGAATCAGCTTTTATGCAATGAAATACAAAACAATCCAAAAATTGCCAGCAGACAACAAGTGGCTCGTCTGCAATGCAAGGAGCACAAATGTACTTACTGCTTTTATTGCAAAACATGTATTCCTCAAAATAGCTTCCTAACTGAAACTACATATGTCCACTGGTCATATGGTTTACTGTTGTTGCTAAATGAAAATCATAAAGAGAAATATAACTAGAGTCAGAATACTCTGTAAAACCTCAAGCCTCACTTCCTGTCCTTGTGAAATGGGACACTTGCACTATATATAAAACGAAGAACTTCCCATATTGTCTGAGCTGAAGCAAATTGCTGCAGCTGCTGGTAATCCAAAAGAACAAAAAATGCTGGAAACCCTGAACAAGTCAGGCAGCATTTCCAGTAAAAGCATTAATATTTCAGACTGATGACCTTTCATCGCAGTCACACATTGTCCATGCATCCTGGCACTTAATTTCATGCTAACTACAGGCAGCTCAACAGCTGCAATTGTACTATTGTTATATGAGTGGATCCACAGTCATGAACAAAGAGTTTCTACATCAAGGAACGTCTAGGTGATATTTTGAACCACAGTACCATCTAATTGACTTAACAACAATTTGCAATTACATAACATCTTTAACACAATTAAAAATGTCCCAAGGCACTGCCAAAGTCAGGGCTGTTGTTGGCAGCAGCTTCATTAAGAAATGGAGCTACATCAATTTCATGTGTTTTTCAAATCATTTTCAAAATGACAAAGAACCTATAACCTGCTCTTGCCACGAAGGTAGCATTTAACCGACTAGAGCATCAAGAAACTCAAGTACTGTGTGAATGGAGTTGGGGCAGGAGAATCAGTAGCTGAAATCATCCTGACACAACAAGATGTTTGTATTGTTCTGAGGCCAGTCAACATTAGTGAAGGAGCTTCTCAGGAGAACTTTCACAGTCCAAGTATCTTCACTGCTTCATCAATGACTATCTATCATCATAAAGCTCAGGAATGAAACTGACAATTCCTATGTTTGGCTCCATTGGTAATTCCTCTACTAATAAAGCCACCTTTCACCAACCTGGATAACATCTAAATCAAGGTTGAAAGTAAAGTGTATCACAAGTGTCAGACTGTAGTCATCAGCAACAAGGAAATACACACAGTTTCTCTCACATCTCAACACCCTCGTACAGGAGGGCCTTTAACATAGAAAAGCACGCCAAGGAATTTCACAGATGTGTAAGCAATTTTTTTTTAATGTCAAAAAAAATTAGGATTGATTTTAAGAACGGTCCTAAAGTCGGTGAAGATACTGGAGATTTAGGGTGGAATTCCAGGACAATGAAGGCATAGCAATCAACTTTGGGAAAAAGAATGGGGAGTTGTACAAGAGGTTAGAGTTGAAGAAATAGAATCCTTGTTTTTGGGGAACAGGCGGTGAAAATGTGAAGTGCAGGAAGGCACTGAGAGAGGGGCAAGGAAAGAAAGAACAGCATTTAAAATTAGAACCAACATAGGTGAGAGAGGATGTTCTCCCCTTTGGAGGGGGAGAGCTGACTACTGGTGACCAGTAACCTGAGGATCACCACACCTCAGGCGAGGTTGAGAAGGTGGGCCAACACGAATAACCTCAGCTGGTACACAAATTAAACTGCTGCTGTTGCTATCACTCTGCATCATAAACCAGCTGTCCAGCCTATTGAGCTAACCTGATAAGTAATTCCCACAAGGCCCACAGATACTCCAAAGACCTGACGCTCCTAAATATACAGATAATTTCTTGAGAAGAAAACACTGGAGTTTATTCAAATGTTAACAGATAGGTTACTTAGCTTTCCAGCTGCAGCACATTTTGCCTGAGTTTGGGTGACAAAAGCCACAAGTTTTCATAACAATACATGCTACTAACGGGCCCCATTAAACTACTCATCCCTCGCGTCTACTTTACTGAACCACCCCACAGGACAGATAAAGGGAACTATGTGGAGAAATAGAACCTACTAAAGGCCACCCTGCAATACAGTACATCAAGGCATCAATATGCTCTGAACATAACAGCAATAATTATGGAAGTCAGTCAATAGAGTGATAAGCTTGCTTAGATTGAAAAGTCACAGGACAGAGAGAAATATGTACACAAATTCTCAGGCACAGCAGTCAGGAGCTATGAAGTTAGTCAATAGTGTCATGTGGTCAATCAGAACAAACAATATCAGCTATTATACTCCATACTGGCATCCACTATAAGCAGAAAACTAGCCAGCAAAATGCACTCTAGATTGTAATTAATCAATACATTATCAGCTCTCATGTTTGAAAACTCATGCTACTTGCAATTTATCTCAATTACTCTATTTAATTTTTAAAATAGAAGCTTTTTTCCTCCTTTAAATTTCCTTTCAAATTGGTTACTAGAGAGGTAGTGCTTGATAGACTGATGGTGGACAAGTCCCCAGGACCAGATGGAATGCATCCCAGGGTTCTGAAGGAAATGGCAGAGGTGATAGTAGATGCATTAGTGATTATTTACCAAACTTCGTTGGATTCCGGGGAAGTGCCGGAAGATTGGAAAACGGCTAATGTTATGCCGCTGTTTAAAAAAGGTAGCAGGCAAAAGGCAGGGAATTATAGGCCGGTTAGTTTAATGCCTGTAGTTGGAAAATGCTTGAATCCGTCAAAGAAGAAATAGCGAGGCACCTAGAAAAGAATGGTTTGTTAGAGCAGGCGCAGCACGGATTCGTTAAGGGGAAGTCATGTTTGATGAATTTATTGGATTTGTATGAGGATGTGACAAGTGCGGTAGACAGAGGGGAACCGGTGGCTGTGGTGTTTCTCAATTTTCAAAAGGCCTTTGATAAGGTGCCGCACAAAAGGTTGCTTCAGAAGGTTAGGGGGCATGGAGTTGGGGGTAACGTGTTAGTGTGGATAGAGGATTGGTTGTCTAATAGGAGGCAGAGAGTTGGTATCAATGGCTGATTGGCGGTTGGTGACTAGTGGAGTGCCGCAGGGATAGGTGCTGGGGCCTCAGCTATTTACCATTTATATAGATGATCTGGAGGAGGGGGCTGAGTGTAGGGTGACAAAATTTGCTGATGATACAAAGATGAGTGGAAAAGCAAATTGTGCGGTGGGTGTGGAAAGTCTGCAGAGGGGTCTGGATAGGCTGAGCGAGTGGGCGAGGACCTGGCAGATGGAGTACAATGTTAGCAAGTGTGAGGTTATCCACTTTGGCAGAAATAATAGCAGGAGGATTACTATTTAAAGGGCGAAAAGCTGCAGCATGCTACGGTGCAGAGGGACTTGGGGGTCCTTGTGCATAAGTCGCAAAAACCCAGTCTGCAGGTGCAGCAGGTGATCAAGAAGGCGAATGGAATGCTGGCCTTTATAGTGAGGGGGTAGAATATAAAAGCAGCGAGGTCTTGCTGCAACTGTACAGGGTACTGGTGAGGCCGCAGCTGGAGTAGTGTGTGCAGTTTTGGTCGCCGCACTTGCGTAAGGATATTTTGGCCTTGGAGGGAGTGCAGAGGAGGTTCACTAGGCTGATACCAGAAATGAGGGGGTTGGACTATGAAGAGAGACTAAATAGACTGGGTCTGTACTCGTTGGAGTTTAGAAGGATGAGGGGGGATCTTATAGAGACGTATAAGATAATGAAAGGGATGGATAGGGTAGAGGTAGAGAGATTCTTCCCGCTCAGAAAGGACAGCAGGACTAGAGGGCACAGTCTCAAGATAAGGGGGGGGACAGTTTAGAACGAAGTTGAAGAGGAACTTCTTCACTCAAAGGGTGGTGAATCTCTGGAATTCTCTGCCCGTTGAAGTGGTGGAGGCTACCTCGCTAAATATATTTAAGTCACGGGTAGATAGGTTTTTGACAGACAAGGGAATTAAGGGTTATGGGGAGAAAGTGGGAAAGTGAAATTGATCCACTTCAGATCAGCCATGATCTTATTGAATGGCAGGGTAGGCTCAAAGGGCTAGATGGCCTACTCCTGCTCCTATTTATGTTCTTATGTTAACAGAAGAAAACAGAAAACAAAATCTAAGAGAGAGAGAAAGCCATCACACTCACCCCTGGTCACACCTACATTCAGAACACTATTTTCTATTCTTCCTGCACCTGGAATAGGATATGAATTCACTACATGTGATTTTGTAATTCAAAAAAAGCAAAACTTAAGTTTAAGTTACTGTGTAACATGAAGTCAACTTGCATTTGGTTAGGCTATTTACCTTTCAACATTTAATCCACCAATTTAAAACGGTATTCTAAATTAATTTATTTCATGGCACTCTATATACCTCTAAATTTCGTTCCAGCCTGAATCATTCAGGTCTCTATTCTTTCACCAATATTGTGTGACCTTGTGCGCAGACTGGCTGTCACATTACAAATGATTAACCAAAGAAATCATTGCAACTGGGTCTTCAGTAATTTTGTACATTGCCAGGTATTTCCTTCTTTATGGAGTACTTTCCCTTTCTAAGTCTCTCCCTCTCCCCATTTAAGATGTTCCTTTAAACCTATCTCTGACCAAGCTTTTGGTCCCCAACTGTATCTTACTATTTCAGGTGGCTTGTGTCAAATTCTGTTTAAATGGTGCTCCTACAAAACATTTTGCACACTTTATGATGCTGAAGATGCTATTATTATAGATGCAAGTTGTTGTTTACACTAGCCCACAATAAATTTCGCCATCGTTCACATTTGGGCTGCCTCCTTTTGATCCCTCCTAGTTTTTTCTCAAGTGATAGAAATGATTTACATTGAATTTGAATCCAAATCACTGAATAAATTACAAACACCAACAATGCCAAAATGTGTTCAGGAGAATCTGACTCAGTACTTCTCCCAGCCCTGTAATGCCCTTCTAACGAGTACCTTTTTGCCTTAGCCTTAAGGTAATTTCTTACATTTACCCAGATATGGTCCTGAATCACTATAGCTTCAAACTGAATTCGTATTTTTTTAATGTGGAACTTTATCAAATGTCTTACTGAAGACATTTGGTAAAGTTCCTCATTAACAACAGATTTTTTAAGCAGTTGACTTGCGTGCCACTTCAACATCATGCTTTTAGATAGCACCTTTAATTGAATAAAGCATCAAACTCCTTCACAGGAGCAATACAAAAGGTGACACTGAACCACAAACTGAAGGCCTGTGACCAGTGGTGTGCCTCAGGGATCAGTGCTGGGTCCACTGTTATTTGTCATTTATATTAATGATTTGGATGGGAATTTAGTATGCATCGTTAGTAAGTTTGCAGATGATACAAAGATTGGTGGCATAGTGGACAGTGAACAGTGAAGAAGGTTATTTAGGATTGCAACAGGATCTTGATCAATTGGGCCAGTGTGTTGATGAATGGCAGGTGAATTTAATTTAGATAAATGCAAGATGATGCATTTTGGTAGACCAACCCAGGGTAGGACTTACTCAGTTAATGGTAGGGAGTTGGGGGGAGTTACAGAACAAAGGTCTAGGGGTACATGTTCATAGCTCCTTGAAAGTGGAGTCATAGGTGGACAAAGTGGTGGAGGAGGCATTCAGCATGCTAGGCTTCATTGGTCCGAACACTGAATACAGGTGTTGGGACTCCTTGTTGAAGCTGTACAAGACACTGGTAAGACCATACTTGGAATACTGTGTACAATTCTGGTCACTATTATAAAAACGATATTAAGCTAGAAAGAATACAGAAAAGATTTACTAGGATGCTACCAGGACTTGTTGGTTTGAGTTATAAAGAGAGGCTGAATAGACTGGGGCTCTTTTTCTCTGGAGTGTTGGAGGCTTAGGGGTGATTTTATAGAGGTCTACAAAATAAGGAGGGGCATAGATCAGCTAGATAATCAATACCTTTTCCCAGTCTAAAGGGAATCTAAAACTAGACAACATAGGTTTAAGGTGAGAGGGGAGAGATACAAAAGGATTGAGAGAAGCAAATTTTTCAGAGGGTGGTGAGTGTCTGGAACAAGGTGCCAGAGACAGTAGTAGAGGTAGGTATAATTGTCTTTTAAAAAGCATTTAGACAGTTACATGGGTAAAATGGGTATTAGAGGGATATGTGCCAAACATGGGCAATTGGGACTAACTTAAGGGTTTAAAAAAGGGGGCAGCATGGACAGGATGGGCAAGGGCCTGTTTCACTGCTGTAAACTAAAGGAGAAATTAGCACAAGTGAACAAAAGTTTAGTCAAAGAGGTGGGTTGAGTCAAGCTTAGAGGAAACTAACACACAGATGAGGATTTCAATATTTTGAATGAGGAAACTTAGAGAAGTGAAGAGATTTAGTGAGTGGATTCCAAAAAGGCCCAGGCAGCCAAAGACAAGATCACAAATTGTGGAGCAATTAAAATCAACACAGGGCATCAGTATTGGAAAAGTAGATGGTGGTACAGCTGAAGAATATTAGAGAAAGGGAGGGGATTTGAGAACAAAGATCAGAAGGTTTCCTCAAGTTACTTGAGCAGTCAATGCAAACATATTTACTGAACTGTACCAGCCTCAGACATAGTCCTAATAATCAGTATCTTGATGACATGAGCCACAATGTTTACTCCTTCATTCTTTACCACTGAAGATGAGCATATTTGCATCTTGGATGAAAAGGCTCCATCACATCAGGACTGGAGTAGATGGGAGCAGAGAAGGCAAGCTGGGCTATAACACACATCCTTTCTGTGACCATATTGAACAAGACGGGACAAATTAACATGCAGGAGAGGATGCGGTTCAACACACACAGGTTACTAGTGAGAAAGAACAGAGAGAGAGACACTTGGTATAACTTTGAGGCCATGAACCAGTCGCTCCCAAGGCACCTACTGAGATGTTACTGAACGCCTCCCAAAAGCTGCTGAACTGCGGGATGCATTCCTCACAGATTCGCACCGGCCGCGCGTTTCTCGCCACGCAGCCGACCAGAGCGGCGCCACTTCGGGCGAACTCCTGCAGTAGCTGCCGGCAGCTCTCGCTCAGCTCCAGCCGCTCGGGGCCCGAGGTCATCCACCAGGAGGCGGCGCTGTGCCAGTCAGGCGGCAAGCCGCCGGCTCCCCGCTCCCTGCGGGGCAGAGGCCCATCCGCCCGGTACTTGTCCCACCCAGCCGGCCAGAGGTGATCGTTCCTGTGGAAAGCCGCATCCCCCAGCAGGCCGTCGCCCCAAGCGGAAGAAGAGGAGCCCAGAGCGCCGTCGCTAAATAAACCCAACAAGATCGCACCCAAAACACTGGCCACCATCATCATCTCTGACCGCTTTGAGCCCGGCTCGGCCTGCGCCTGCGCACTCAGCCCAACCCAGATGGCCCGCGCCTGTGCACTCAGCCCAGTCCACTCCGGCCTGCGCCTGCGCATTTACCGCCGCCAGAGGACAGAGGCGCGAGTGATCATAACGTCATGAAGGGCCTGGCCTATCACGTGGGATAGTTACACTGCCCCCTTCTGGTTGTTTCCTTAGTAGTGTCGCAGGCAGGCTTACATTAACACGGCAATGAAGTTACTGTGAAAATTCCCTAGTCGCCACACTGCAGTGCAACTGCTCCTAGGCCTGGCGAAACACACCATTTACAGGTCTAGGCAGCGGGCAATGGAGGGGGGCTGTCCATCCTGACTACCTGCCCTTCTACCGCAGCTACGTTCACGGCCAGGTGTCCCTAGAGAGGAAGCATACGATGTCCACCGGTGCAATTGACACCTTACGTGCCCATTGGGCACCGCAGGGGCTAGGGTGCATTATCAACCCTAATAATCACACTTTAATGTGATGTTTTCAAGTTCCCTTTGTACTTTGATTTTGTTCAGGTTGTTCCCCCTCCTTCTGGGGGGCTGCCTCTTTTACTTTGTCCTGATTTAACTTGAGTTTGTTTATTTGGTTTGACCTTAAAAGAGGCCACACTCCGGTGCCTGTTCTGGTATACTGAGGGAGAATTTAGCATGACCAATGCACCTAACCAGCATGTCTTTCAGACTGTGGGGAGAAAACCAGAGAACCCGCAGGAAACTCATGCAGACATGGGGAGAATGTGCAGACTCCACACAAACTGTCACCCAAGCCAGGAGTTGAACACGTCCCTGGCTCTGTGAGGCAGCAGTGCTAACCATTGTGCCATCCTACTCGACTGAGTGTAACAGACCCCATCACTGCCCAGTATGAGGACCAATCCAAAAATGCAACTTAAATTGCAAATTTCAGATGGTTTCAGCTGTATTACACAAAGATAGAAGCAAAAGTTAGAAGAATAAAACTCTCTTCTAATCTCTGGGTAACAGACCCAGATCAACATCCCCCCCCCCAACCCCAATCAATGCTCCCCTGTAACCACAACCAAGCAAAGGAGTCCCCCTACCAGCAACCCCCCTCCAATCACCCATGGGATTCCTCCCACCACCTTTGATGAACCATTCCCCTCACAGTATTCTCCCCTGCCAGCCCAATCTCCTCAGTATCCACTGCATCCCAACCAAACTTGCTGTCACCAACTCCACCCCCATAAGCCCATCCCAACCTCCCCTACTACCTCCCATAGACCTGAACCCACATAATACCTCCACGCACTTGACCCATCCCAACCCCCACTTCCCAGTACAAGATCCATCCCAACAAACCATCCATCACAATCCTGTCCACATTGACCCCTCCCCCATCCCAATACTCCCTGCCCAAGATCTGACCCATCCCCAACCTCACTCGAAGTCCAACCCATCCCCTGCCCCTCTCAAGGTCTGACCCAACCTCCCTGTCTAACCTGATCCCACACCTCACCGAGGTCTGACCCTACACCCAACCCACTGTCCTCTGAGGTCCGCTGCTTCCGACCTCCTCAGGCCCTAACCCCCAAGGCCCATCACCCCCAATTTCCATCCCCTTCCCAAAATCTGATTTGATTTATTATTGTCACATGTACTAATATACAGTGAAAAAGTATTGTTTCTTGCACGGTATACAGACAAAGCAATCTGTTCATAGAGAAGGAAAAAAGAGAGTGCCGAATGTAGTGTTACAGTCACAGCTAAGGTGATCAACTTAGTGCAAGATAGGTCCATTCAAAAGTCTGATGGCAGCAGGGAAGAAGCTATTCTTCTGAGTGGGTTGGTACATGACTTCAGACTTTTGTACCTTTTTCCCGATAGAAGGAGGTGAAGAGAGTATGTCTGGGGTGAGTGGGGTCCTTGATTAAGCTGATTGCTTTTCCAAGGCAGCAGAACTGCTGCATTGGTACAGTGCAGCTGATACAGTGCATTCCACTGCACACCTAGCTGGTCTATCCCATTCTATCCTCTTGAGGTCATCACAAATTTGCTGCTCATATCCTACCTCAAGCAGTTACCATTTCCCTGTAACTCCTTACCTACATTGGCTCCTAGTCACGCAATGCCTTGAATTTAAAATTCTCATCCCAATCTTCCATGGCCTCACACCACCCTATATTACAATCTGCTCCAGCCTCACAACCCTCAGAGGTACCTGTGCTCATCTAATTCTGGACTCTTGAGTATCCCTGATTTTGTTGATCCATTGTGCCCTCAATTGCCTTGGCCCAAACCTCAGGAATTACCTCCCTACACCACTAAGCCTCCTGACCTTTCTTTCCTCCTTTAAGAGTCTCCTTAAAACCAACATCTTTCACCAAACTTTTTGTGATTAGGCCTGATATCTCCTTATATGGCTAAGTGTCACCCTTTATTCCATTATACTTCAGTGAAATTTCTTTGTGCATTTTGTTACAGTAAAAATGTCTAAAATGTTTGTTGAATCCATTGCTTATTTTAATGTTTGTTTATTAGTGTTACAAATAGTCTTGATATTAATATTGCCATGAAATGCTTCTTCTCATTTGGTATCATCTGCAAATTAGGCCAATTTACACTGAGATTCTGGATTCAAATTATTTATGTAAACTGGGAACAGTAATGACCCCAAAACAGAACCTTGGATACACCCCATGCAATGTGATCCTCCTGTCCTGACATTACTTCTGAAATTCACACTTGATGTTTTCTACCATTCAATTCCCTACCCTATCCTCAGGGCTTAACCTACAGTTTTGAGATTAACTATCAGCCTTTTGCATGGTTCTTTGATGTGGACTTGCCGGCTTTGGACTGAGGTAGGCTCAGTAAGTAGTCTCGCAACACCAGGTTAAAGTTAACCAGGGGCAACGCTCCAAAATCTCATGCTACCAAATAAACCTGTTTGACTTTAACCTGGTTCTTTGAATAATGCCTTTTGGAAGTTGATATTCACCAAGTCGTAGGGCTGACTACAATCCATTTGGATTGTCATTTCCTCAAAGAAGCTAAGGAGATTGATCAAGCTGAATCTTTGCCTCTGGATCCGTATTTTCTGCACTTTAGTTGGTCATTATTGTATAGGAATCACATTTCCTGTGATAAATTCTATTATGTTATATATATTGGAAATTAGATCAATGAGTTTGTGCCCACTGGCATCATTTCCAGTCTTTGGGTATCTCTCTATGACTCTCTCATAATGGTTGTTAAACAATATACTACTGTTGGTTTTAAATTCACAACACTGAACTAGCAACCCAGAAGCTATCACCTTTAGATTAGCTTACATATTGGCAGCTATATTTGGACTAGAACAAGAATAAATGTCACTTTCCTTATTCTCAGCAACAGTCATATTAATTACATGTGACATCCTAAGTATTTGCTTACTTCTGAGCTGAATTCTGAAATTTCTTCAGATCTTTATACATTTCTGAACTTCTCTTTCGCTGAAACTTTCTGTTAATCTAAATGTCTGAACCAGTCTAATTAAACTTCCTCTTTGTTGGATATTGCAAATACCATGCGGTGAATTTTAATGTGCTTGCTGTACCTGCATGCTAAGTTTTTGTATTCCTTGTACAAGTACACTCAAGTCTCTTTGAACATCAACATCTACAAGTCTCATGCCTTTTAAAAAAATTCCACTTTTCTATTCTTACAACCAAAGAGAATAACCTCACACTTCCCCACATTGTACTCCTGCCATTTTGTTGTCCACTCACTTAACTCACTAAAATCTTATTGCAGCCTCTTTATATTTTCCTCACAGTGAGCTTCCCACCTGCCTTTGTATCATCAGCAAACTCAAATACATTATTGTCTGCTTCTTCATTTCAGTTGTTCATACAGATAAGGGCTTATGGAGTTGAGGTTGATATGCTTGCATGGATAGAGAATTCGCTACTGGATAGAGTGCAGAGAGTAGGAATAATTGGGGCATTTTCAAGTTGATAAGCTGTGACTGGTGGAGTGCTGTTGGGACCTCAACTTTTGAATTGTAGTCACCGCATTGCACAGAATGTGACATGAGAGTAGGAATTTAATGGAAAGCACATTATGCAGACTTATACAGTTCAGCAAAGGTCAACATAAGGAGCAGTAACTGAAGTTTGGCCTTTCCCAAAGTATAATGAATTATGAATTACATGTACAATATCATGCACCTACTTATTAATCGGGATGAAGAATGAACAGGGAGGTTACCATTCCTTCATACAATAGCATCGTGTCTGCTGACAATAGGCCTTCTGTCCAGGATCTTTAATATAGTCTTTTCATCAGAGACGGGAAGCATAGGTTAGTACTGCCATTGCAATGTGCTTCATTCCATGTATAGTGTATATATAACTTTTAAAATGAAGAATATTTCTTCTGTCTTATGGCAGATAACATTAACCTAGCAAGTTAGTTTCCCTTTATGAAGCCCACCCTACTTCAGTCTCAATTCACATTGGAGGTAGTATGATGATACTGATAGCCAGTGTCCACCTGCTGTTTCACAACATGGTAAAGCTTGAGTTGTAATCTGGAGCAGCTAAACACTGCTGAATACTCAGACAGCACTAACATTTCCTTAATTGAATAACTCTTGGCACCTGCACCAGTCTTAAATGGGCAACTCGGTGGCACAGTGGTTAGCACAGCTGCCTCACAGGGTCAGGGACCCAGTTTGATTCCTGGCTTGGGTCACTGTCTGTGTGCAGTTTGCACATTCTCCTCGTGTCTGCAACGGTTTCCTCCGGGTGATCCAGTTTCCTCCCACAGTCCAAAGATGTGCGAGTTAAGTGGATTGGCCATGCTAAATTGCCCCTTAGTGTCAGGGGAACTAGCTAGGGTAAATTGTATGGGGTTATGGGGATAGGGCCTTGGTGGTATTGTGGTCGGTGCAGATTCGATGGGCCAAATGGGCTCTTTCTGCACTGTAGGGATTCTATTCTAAATGACAACTTCTGCATTATTTGATTTGATTTATTATTGTCACATGTATTGGTAAACAGTGAAAAGTTTTATTTCTTGCACGCTATACAGACAAAGCATACCGTACATAGGGAAGGAAAGGAGAGAGTTCAGAATGTGGTGTCACAGTTATAGCTAGGGTGTAGAGAAAGATCAACTTAATGTGAGGTAGGTCCATTCAAAAGTCTGATGTCAGCAGGGAAGAAACTGTGCTTGAGTCAGTTGGTACATTTCCTCAGACTTTTATATATTTTTTCCAATGGAAGAAGGTGGAAGAGAGTATGTCCAGGATTGTGGGGTCCTTGATTGTGCTGGATGCTTTTCCGATGCAGCAGGAAGTGTCAGTGGATGTGAGGTTGGTTTGTGTGATGGATTGGGCTTCATTCATTACCTGTTGTAGTTTATTGTGGTCTTGGACAGAGCTGGAGCCATACTAAGCTGTGATAAAACCAGAAAGAATTCATTATTGAGTTGAGCCTGGCTTCAATGACATTAAAATGAGCCTCAGTGCAAGTGGATGTGAAATAAGGCACTCTCCATGGGAGGGGGAAATAACTCACTAAGTTCAAGTATGAGTTTACAGTTTTACTGAGAAAAATATATTGGTAGATTGCCTCAGGACAAAACAATAATACAGAGGGGGCCCCTGACATATGTTATTATGACAAGGACAGATATCCCGATTGTGTTTAGCATGTGTTTCCTGTCCATCATATTAAAGGCTTACACCCAAGAAGCAATGCATGGTGTCATCAAATTTGTGTGGCAAATTCTTCAGTCTTCCTATGCACCATTCCAGGTAGACCAACCAACTGGCCTGTGGAAAATACATGGATGTTATCATTAAACATTTCTTGAAAGTAATAATGCTGTTTGAATGTGACATTTTGCTCATACACGTGAAGTGGCAGGATAGCATGGTTATCCAGTTTTACCTCAATCTGTGCATGTGAGCCAAAAATAAGAGAGACTGAATGGTTTCAGCCACTTAGTTTCAGAGCACTTGATCAGAATACCAATAAATCCACTGAGTACTGTTCATTTCTAAAGCACGATGAACCATGAAAAACATTGTTAATAATTAACAGCCTATCTATTAAATTGCTTAAATTGAAGCAAACGTACAATAAAATGAAACATCCAGCTGGCAACTGTTATGGGTCAGGCGAGTCTTATGTACAGTAAATGGGTTTGTTTTGTAATAGTGCTTTTGTCCCCAAATGATAATTGAGTTATTATAGAATGAACAACTGAAACCAAACCACAGACAGCGTAAGGCCGACAGTTGAATTTTTTTTTCCTGAACTTGAATTTGGATTACATTTTGATTGAAGCCTGTTTCATTACACTACAAGGAGTCGCATCCAGAAAAGAATACATAATTCAATAGGAATTCAATAAAGAACACCCACAGCCATTTTAACCAACATACTGACAAACCCAAATGTTAAGGGAAGAATACGGAGTTCACTGATGACGTGCTGTGTTTCAAAAAGAACTTATTTTTGCACCAGTTGCGAGGCTGTTGATCTAAGAAGCATTCTCTGCTGCTGGGTGGCATGAATACCATCAACAGTCAGTGACAATCCTGCATTCCATAAACGTGGCACAGAAAGCAATATCAAGACTCTGAGATACAAATGGCGAAAGAAAGTAATGAAGATAGCTCGCTGCAACCTCACCAACACGCTGCAAATTTGTTCAAGATGGCCCAGTATATTTGAGCCTTCAAAATAGTACATAGTTACTGGTATCAGCTGCAGGGGTTGTGGTGAGACCTTGAGCAAGACTATAGATTTTTATTTAGGAAAGGAAAGTAAAATCACCTGCCCTACACCTTCCTGGGAATCAGATTCCATGTGGTGCTCTTGAATTTGAGAGAGCAGCCTCCACACTTCCGTTCTCAGTAAGGCAATGGCATGTGGTTTAGGAAGGTTAAAGGGAGAAAGTAACTTCAAGCAGGCATGATTGTACCCGTGACAAAAAATAAAATGAAGAAAGTTTTTACAACATAGAGAGAGAGTACAACAGAATATGGATGGCTCACCACCACCTACTTGGGGGAAATTATGCATTCAGCATACAGTACAGCGGGGCGGTGGTGTAGTGGTTAGCACTGCTGCCTCACATAAGAACATAAGAAATAGGAGCAGGAGTAGGCCATCTAGCCCCTCGAGCCTGCCCCGCCATTCATTAAGATCATGGCTGATCTGTCATGTCTCAGTTCCACACACCTGCCCTCTCCCCGTAACCCTTAATCCCCTTGCCTATCAAAAACCCATCAACCCGCGTCTTAAATATATTTAGCGAGGCAGCCTCCACCACTTCAACGGGCAGAGAATTCCAGAGATTCACCACCCTTTGAGTGAAGAAGTTCCTCCTCAACTCCGTTCTAAACCGCCCCCCCTTTATCTTGAGGCTGTGTCCCCTAGTCCTACTGTCCTTTCTGAGCGGGAAGAGTCTCTCCACCTCTATCTTATCCATCCCATTCATCATCTTATATGTCTCAATGAGATCTCCCCTCATTCTTCTAAACTCTAACGAGTACAAGCCTTGTCTATTCAGCCTCTCCTCATAGCTCAACCCCCTCAACTCCAGTATCAGCCTAGTAAACCCCCTCTGCACTCCCTCCAAGGCCAAAATAGCCTTGCGTTAGTGCGGCGACCAAAACTGCGCACAGTACTCCAGCTGCGGCCTCACCAGTGCCCTATACAGCTGCAGCAAGACCTCCCTACTTTTATATTCAATCCCCCTCGTTATGAAGGCCAGCATCCCATTCGCCTTCCTGACCACCTGCTGCACCTGCAGGCTGGGTTTTTGCGACTCATGCACAAGGACCCCGAGGTCCCTCTGCACCTTCGCCTGCTGCAGTTTTTCGCCATGTAAGTAATAGTCCTTCCTACCATTATTCCTACCAAAGTGGACAACCTCACATTTGCCAACATTAAATTCCATTTGCCATTTCCTGGCCCATTCGCCCAGCCTATCTAGATCCTTCTGCAGACTCTCCACACCCTCCGTGCAGTTTGCCGTTCCACCAATCTTGGTGTCATCAGCAAATTTCGACACCGTACACTCGGTTCCCTCCTCCAGATCATCTATATAAATGGTAAATAGCTGAGGCCCCAGCACCGACCCCTGGGGCACTCCACTAGTCACCAGTTCCAGTGAGCCAAGTTCAATTCCGGCCTCAGGTGGCTGTCCATGTGGAGTTTGCAAGTGCTCCCCGTGTCTGCATAAGTTTCCTCCGGGTGCTCTGGTTTTCTCCCACAGTCCAACATGTGCGGGCTAGGTTGATTGACCATGCTAAAGTTGCCCCTTAGTGTCAGGGTAACTAGCAGGCTAAATATGTGGGGTTACAGGGATAGGTGGAATTGTTGTCAGTGCAGGCTCTATGGGCCAAATGGCTTCCTTCTGTAGTGTAATGATTCTATGAATACTGGGCCCATAGAAAACACTGAAAGGACTTTTGTTGTGAGGCTTACTGCTAAACTAATAATGTCATTATTCATGTTTCAAAATAATGTTGGCACAAAAGTTTCCTTTTGGGACCAATTTTTGGCTGTGTCAAGAATTGTAATACTGGAAACCCAGTTCAAGCATCACTAATTATAAAATATTTAAAGCTGTAATTTGATTGGCTAGGGTCAAACTGCAATTGTTTCATTGCAGCAATAGAGCAGTTACAGTTTCTTGACTTTAATTCATTTTGTGGCCTAGTATTGGCTACTATTAAACTCAATTAGAGATAGACAGCATTTAATGCAATAAAGCAACTCCTTGCAGTATAAAACATTCACCAAAACAAACATGGGGCCACCCTGTAGCTCGCCTGTAATTATTTGGGCTAAAATTCGCAAACTGTAGTATAGGGGAGAAATCAGGTCTTTTCAGTCAGTGAAGCAAAAATAGAAGAGACTGAGACTGAGAGAAACACAAAAACAGGCAAAAAAAGCAGAAATCTAAAGCTAAGATAGAAAGACAAGTACAAGTGAGAGATAGACAAGAGAAAGAACATACGAATTGGAAGACCTTCAAAACATTCAGTCATACAAAACTGTCTTCCAGACCAAACCAACTGATTAATCACCTCCTTATGAATCTAAAATTACATCTGTTGAGATCAGGATTTGCTATGTGAGCTGGCAGTTTAGCAACTAGTGAAATAAGGGTAAAGTTATTTCCTTCTTTCTGGGTGACTTGCTGGCAAACATGCCAACTAATCTGCCAGGAGAGTGCGCCAGTTAGCTGTTAAAGCTTGCAACGATGGGCTCAGTCCATTTTGAAGGTGGAGCCTCATTAGAGTTCTGCAAGTGCAGACAGAAAAGGAACTCCCAAGGACAGCACACTAGCTTGAGGCCACTGTAATCTCTGACAGACCTACTGGCCTTGAGCCAGAAGAAGGTGGGGAGAATTTTCCTGTCCCACCCCACCACGGGAATCGTAGCGGGTGGGAGGGTGGGGTGGTCAGATCATGTAAAGGTCTGTTGACCTCAGGAGGCATTTCCTGGTTTTGGGGTGAGCGCAGCCGAAAAATCCCACCTGGTATTTCAGTGATTTGTTTTTACTCAGTCATGACATGTGGGGTGTTGCTGGCTGGGCCAGCTGTTATTGCCAATCCCTAAATGCCCTTGGACTGAATGCATTGCTTGGCCAAAGGGCATTGAAGAGTTAACCACATTGCTGTGAGTGTAGAATCACATGTAGGCCAGACCAAAGAAGGACAGTAACTTTCCTTAGTGAATCAGATGGATTTTTGCAACAATTGGCAATGGACATCACAGGACTTTTAATTCCAGATTTTTAGTTGAATTCAAATTTCACCATCTGCATTGCTGGGATTCAAACCAGGTCCCCAGAGAATTACCCTGAGGTCTCCAGATTACTAAACTAGTGATGATAAAACTATGCCATCACCTCCCAAATAGAAAGGGACTCAGTCCAATCTCTGGTTTGGAAACTCGTTCTGTGGAGTTCTGAGAAACCTCTTTGCTCCTCCTAATCCCACAAGATTAAATACAAAACCTCTGTCAACTTTGCCTCAGCTGGACACCACATATTGGATACAGCACTTACAAAGTATGCTCTGCCAAGTTTAGGAATAATAGGAACAGGATTAGTCCATTAACCCCTTGAACATGTTCCACCATTCAATTAGATCATGGCTCATCTGTACTTTAACTCCATCTAGTTCTGTGATCCTTAATATAACTTTTGCCTAACAAAAGTCCATTAGTCTCAGTTTTAAAGTGAACAACATTTAAATTGCATGAGACAATTATCAATGACTAGCAGATCATATCAAACAGCACGTGTCTTTGGCTGTTTGCTGCAGGTAAATTACTGCCATGCTTGCAAAACTCAAAACATAGGGCTGGATTTTACAGACAGACATGGTAGCACAGTGGTTAGCACTGCTACTTCACAGTTCCAGAGACCTGGGTTCAATCCCTGGCTTGGGTCACTGTCTGTGTGGAGTTTGCACGTTCTCTTTGCGCCTGCTGTGGGTTTCCTCCGGGTGCTGTGGTTTCTTCCCACAGTCCAAAGAAGGGTTAGGTTGATTGGCCATGCTAAAAATTGCCCCTTAGTGATCTGAAATGCGTAGGTTAGAGGGATTAGTGGGTAAAATATGTTGGGATATGGGGGTAAGGCCTGGGTGGGATTGTGTTCGGTGCAGACTTGATGGGCCGAATGGCCTCTTTCTGTACTGTAGGGATTCTATTCGATGATTCATCCCGAAACCTAAAATCCCGCCCGAGGTGAATGGACCTTCCTACTGTCCACTCCTCGGCCGCTCCAATTCCCATGGTGGGCAAGACTGTAAAATTCTAGTGATAGTGTCCAATATTAATGTGAATCCATGACTGGACATCATTTCCAACTCCAAACATAAAGTCCAATGTTAGATGTGATTCCATGAATGGGCAACACTTGCTAAACAGTCCTAATTGTGCTGAGTGTTATATTGAAAACCAATTTAGGGTTATCAGCTGAACTCACAGTGTGGCTCATTTACTCATCCTGGAAGCTGTATATATTCACACACAGAACCTTGTCCTCAGGCAGAAAGAGCATATTCATATATTACCTCTTTCTCAACTAAATAATGGCTTGGAGGCAGCATTCACTTGTTCATTCCCCATAGCAATACCTTGACCAGTCAGAGTTGTCCTGCCTGGATTTCATTCAATTTAACTTAAACAAATTTTTGCACTGGTGCATTCTTCATGGTAATGTCTTCACCAATCAGATTCCATTTGCCAACCAATCAACTCTCTCTTCTCATGTCATAGAAATTGTTGTTCCCTTTGAGATTCAGAAGTCTTGCAAATCTGTCCTGATGAGTAGAAAATGAAAAGCTTTGACAACATGCCTCTTATTCAATAATACTAAAGTTCTATCCATTTTGAAATTTTCAATCGAATGAGTCACACTAGCTTCTTAGGGGGGAGAGTTCCAGATTCAACACTATCTTTTGTATGAAGATGTGCTTCCTGATATCACCACTGAATGACCTACTTTTACTTTGAAGTTATGCCTCCATATTCTGGACAACCTAGAATCATAGAATCCCCACAGTGCAGAAGGAGGCCATTCGGCCCATTGAGTCCAACCACAATTCTACCCTGGCCCTATTCCCGTAAACCTACATATTTACCCTGTTAATCCCCCCACACTCGGGTCAATTTAACATGGCCAATCAACTCAACACCTTTGGACTGTGGAGGAAACAGGAACATCCAGAGAAAACCCATGCAGGCACAGGGAGAATGTGCAAGCTCCACACAGACAGGTTCAATTCCAAGGCTGGAATTGAACCTGCATCCCTGGTGCTGTGAGGCAGCATTGCTAACCACTGTGCCACCGTGCCACCCTACCAAAGGAAATATATTTTCTCTATTTCTCTTAACAACTCCTTCAACCACATTTTAATTATCCTTTCACCTCTTTACTCAAATGCTTACAGACCTGGGCCAGGATTCTTTGGCCTCCCAGCTGCATGTTTTCCACTAGCGGGAGGCAACCTGCTGGTGGTGGGATCTTCTGACATTTATTTTTGAAAGAAAGATTGAAATGGTTTTTGGGAACTAGGAGGATAACTGTTTCAGAGAATTGACAAAAGTGCAATGGACTACGTAGCTTCCCTCCCTTTGTGCTGTAAAATTGCATGGGCTGAATTTCAGGGATGCTGCTCTGTGGAAATGGAATGACACAGTAAAACATCTGACAACACCAGGTTTAAGTCCAACCGATTTATTTGATAGTATCGGTTGGACTTAAACCTGGTGTTGTCAGACTTTTTACCCCAGTCCAACGCCGGCGTATCCACATCATGAAATGGAATGACAATGCTTTGAACATCTGAGGAAAGGCTGTGTGCATATTCTCACTGTGGATATGAAAATCATCCCCCTGGCTTCCCACTGGATGACATATACAGGACCCTAATTGCTAATTTAGGAGAGTATTGGGTGATGGACTTCTGGCACTTTGTCCAATAATAGCTGGCAGTTCAGTCAGAGGGTTCCACAGCTAAGACTGTGCCCATTTTTGTGGGGTCAGGCAGAGCAAGAGTGTTTCTCTAGGTGTCATGCGAATCTGGTAGGTCATTGATGGTGTGCCTTGGCTTCACCTCACTGAACTACTGAAAAGATATTATGCCACTAAACGGCAATTCAATTTCAGCTTCTTTGGCACAAACTCTCATTACAACATTCAGTTTATCTCTCCCTCCCTGTACAGAACCGATTTGGAAATCCCGCAGTTAGGGAATAGCAGTGTTTAGTGATGGATATTGTTACTGAGTGGTCTTGAGACACACACACACACACACACACACACACAGACTTCTGTTTCAGATTTACATGTAGATTATTATAATTGACACACACACACACCCACTGACTTCTATTTCAGATTTACATGTAGATTATTATAATTGACTCGGTGTAACATATTCCAGCACAACCAAGTACTGTTATTTAAGTGCCACTGTCATCTTGGCATCCAAAGTACTTGAAACCACTTGCATATCACAAGAAACTTTGGTTATATTCGAGGGACAACCTGATCCAAATAAGATTAGGAATTGCTGGAACGAAGACGAAGTATTAACTTTCTGTGGCCAGCAGGAGTCGCCTTTGTTTTACACATAAGGGACTGAGACATGCCCAAAGAAACATAAATAGCTACATACAAATAGAAGGCACACAAAACCACATACAACTACACATACACACAGACATATGTATACAGATGCACACACATATAAAACAAAGTACCACATAATAATGATATACGCATAAGATGGACATTATCTGCACATACAAACAACCGGACAAACATTTAAGACACAATAAAAACATACACAGATCATTAACCTAAATTGAACATACAGATAAGAGAATGGCTTTGCCAAGTGGGAATAATGCTGTAATAATAATCAATATCTGAAAGTACAGGTCAGGAATAAAAGATATAGATGAAAGTACAAGGAATTACAGAGGAACTCAATCACTGCTTCTTAAATCAACATATAAGCAAAGCGCTGGGATGGCTGCTACTGATTCATTATTGAGCAGTCAAGCAGAACTAATCAGTGACCTGGAGCAAGGCTTTTAGTAAACATTTAATAATTTCATTTTTTAATAAAAATGACAATACTTGTGAAAGAATTTAGAAGAGACAAGTTTGGAGTTATGAGAAGAGCTTAAATCTCTCATAAAGAGCATTAAGGGGCCTGTTATATTAGAGAAGATAACACAGCCAATTCAAGGAACATAGAAAGTAATGTCCATCAAAGAAAGGATAAGAAAAACAAAAATTCCAGAACCAGGGGAACTAAAACAAAGTCCTATATATTGATCATAAAACACACTAAGTAATTTTTATTTAAACCAGCCGGATGAATTATTGCACCAGGCAAGTTTAATCCCACTAAGATGCATTCAAATTTCAATCCTTAAAGAGATGACACCGGCAAATTTCCAGGAAGAATTTGACTTACCCAAATTGGTTTGTTAAACAAAAACTGATAATTCATTAAAATCGGGGGGGGGGGGGGAGGTGAGGGCATCGAAAAATCCATGAAATGCCTATTGGTTCCAAGAAATCAATAAATGAGTCTTAATTTGCGCTAGATCTGCTCAAATGTGAGGCCAGGCAATCCTGGCTCCATAAGAGCAAAATTAACTGTTTTCTTATGAAGGATGTGCAAAATGTTTGAGGGTCACCTGGTCTGATTTTTGAGGCATTAAAGGGGTGACACCAAACAAACTGGAACAACAAATCAAATCCCATATTAGGTCTGGGAAGTCTATGCTGTGCCAAGTAAACAGTGAATAGGATGAATGATTTCCATCATGAAGTAGGTAGGTGGAGCTCTGGGGTTGGGACACTGTGCAATGCTATAGGGATCCATCCAGAGTCTTACCTTAAGGGAGAAACAGGACTGGAATTTCAAGGAAGGTTGAGTCACCCTCACTGCTTTTGAACAGATTGAACCAAATCAGCAAATACATTTAAAGTGATTGCATTAAATTATAATGGTAAGCTCAGGAAATAAATATAAAGATACCAAATGGTGTCCACTGCTCACAGAAATGGTAAATGGGTATCCATTAGAACGGATGGAAAAGGAAAATAAGAGGGAAGCGGTTGTTCACTGCAAGAGTTCAGGGTGAAGCTATTATTAATGAATCTAATCATATACTCAGTTTCATGTCAAGGAGATTTGACAGTGTTAAAGTGATTTATTCTAACCTTGTGTGATTGTTGGTGAAATCACATGGTTTCACTGCACACCATTTCTGCTAACTGATTTTCAAAAGCAACACTTATATTGGGGAGGATTCAGAAAAGGACCAAAATGGGAATCTGGAGTTTATTCCCAGATTATAAAATGATTCAGGGATGAGGAGTTCAAGATGGAAGATAAAATCATAGAATTTCATAGAATACAGTGCAGAAGGAGTCCATTCAGCTCATTGAGTCTGCATCAATTCTCCGACAGAGAACTTTACCCAGGCCCACCCAACTGTCCTATCCCCATAACCCCATATTGTTACCCGGCTAATCCCCCTAACCTACACATATTGGAACACTAAGGGGCAATTTAGCATGGCCAATCCGCCTAACCCACACATCTTTGGAGTGTGGGAGGAAACCAGAGCACCTGGAGGAAACCCACGCAGACATAGGGCGAATGTGCAGACTCCACTCAGTCACTTGAGGCTGGAATCGAAACTAGGTCCCTGGCACTGTGAGGCAGCGGTGCTAACTATTGTGCCACCATGCCACCTTCTGATGCTTCAACTTTCCAAGCACTCAAAGGGAATTGATATAGCACTTCTCATAAACATAGAGCATCTCAAAGTTTTTTTGCAGCCAATGCAGTACTTTGACAGCACTGTTCTAATGTAGGAAACACTACAATCAGTATGCATACAGTAAACTCCCACAAACAACAATGTGCTAATGACCAGATAATCTGTTTTAAAAAGAATTACTGAGTCAAGGTCCTGTCCTTTGGTGTTATACTGAGGAAAATAGCCAGTGTATGCAAGATGCAAAATTAGATAGACTGTCTTGCGGTTTTTTTTACATAAGGAGTAACTTTTCAAACACTGTCCTCTGGAAAGAAAGTACATGACATGGTGGTATGGTGGTTAGCACTGCTGCTTCACAGTGCCAGGGTCCCAGGTTTGATTCCCAGCTTGGGTCACCTTGCGGAGTTGGCATGTTTTTTCTGTGTATGTGTGGGATTCCTCTGGGTGCTCTGGTTTCCTCCCACAGTCCAAAAGACTGCTGGTTGGGTGCATTGACTATACTAAATTCTCCCTCAGTGTAGCTGAACAGGCACTGGAGTGTGGCGACTAGGGGATTTTCACAGTAACTTCACTGCAATGTTAATGTAAGCCTACTTGTGACAATAACGAATAAACTTTGGGCATCTTTGACACTGGGATTTTGGATAGGAATGAATTTATTGATAATGATATTTTATTAATAACATTGGACCCTTTTAATTAATAAAGCAATTGAGAAACAAAATAAGCACCAAGAGGCTGGACTGCCATAGCAAGAGAGATGTTAAAACAAGCAATAGTGGTCGAACAAGGGGTGCTTGTTTGCAGTTATTAGGCTGTTGTTCATAACATATTTTAAAAATATTTGACGGAATAGGTGAACCAGAGGCGAGAACAAAACTGAAATCTTACTGTCAGTTCAGATTATATTCTCAGTCCTATTTTAATATATTAATAACTCAGAATTGTGAAAACAACATTTGCGTTAAAGCGCTGTTAACATGTAGTGAATACAGTTACTTGGATTAATTTTTAGGGTGACTTTTTAAAATGTTGTTCAGAGTCAAAGCACGTCACGCCATGAGACAGCATTGCTGATCGCACTTGAAAGAATCTGCAGACAAAAAATAAATACAAAAAAGAAAAGGATTCTGGAAATCTGAAACGAAGTAAGTTCAAGTATCAGTGACATAGAATTTGAGACTCGCCACATATTCTCGAGTTTCCTATTTGGGGTCACACCGAGGTCGTGTAGGGTGCGATAGAAATGCAAGTTCTTACCTTTTTGTTTTCTTACTTCCCGTTCCTTATTTACCTCGGGGGTGGGGACAATGCAGTGGAAACATTTCACCGGGAGATTAAATAGTATGTTTGAGTGTTCTGATGAAGTTACACACCCCATATATTGGTGTAGCGTTATATTTTATAACCGTCTTAGTCGTGGCTTTAGGAGATGTAAGTGGCGCTCACTCCCGGCCGGTCTTTTTCAGTACTGATGAAATGTCATTGCTCTAAAACATTAACTTTGTTTCTCTCTCCACAGACGCTGCCAGGCCTGATGAGTTCCCCCCAAATCCCGCCCCCTGCATTTTCTGTTTGGATTTCAGATTTCCAGCGTCCGCAACATTTTGTCTCTGTACTAGTATTTAATTCGCTGTCACTTCTTGTTCAAGAATGCCCACATTGAATGAATTCTGGCTTTTACCTTTGACAGCATCTCCATTTGTCAATTTTACATTGTTAACTCTTCCATTTTCAATTCTAATGCAAAGATCATTCTTTGTTTTCTCTCTCTGTCTCCATAGATGCTGCCAGACCTGCTAAATATTTCCACCAGTGTCTGTCCCCCGTATACCTGGCCTGCAGAGGCAATAGCACTAGACAAGTTAAAACTATTGGGTGAACCTAGTCCTGGTTGCTCTCTTAAAAGTCGTTGTAGACTCTCGCCACACTGAACTCAATATTAAAGATTCTCTTTCAAACTCCAGCGACCTGAGTGTATTTCCAAAGATGAAAGAATCTCGTTGTTTTAAATCAAACTTGATTTAATAAACACCATGTTACCCTAGAAGCATTCATAGACAATTTACATAGACAATCCCCAATCCGATGGACACAAACTAAACTCTCCAAAGACAAGAAGACTTGAATCACCACTCCTACCCTCCCCCCAACTATCCTGAAGGTTTTGGACCAATGTCCACCCTGATGTAATAGTATATGAAATTATAAGATGTCTGATACACCACAATGTCTGCAATGATGTACCTTTTCCCAATAAACTTGAGAATACGCGAACAGCTGCACCTTATTTTCTTTCTCCAAACAACTGCAATGAACTCTTCCCCTGCGCTGGAGTGGAGTTGGGGGTAGATTGGAGGTAGCTGTTTCAAGACATACTGAAAATTCAGGGGGATTCAAGTCTCACGTGCGACCATTCCCCTCAACCGCAGAAGGTAGCTGTAAATACCTTTACTGAGCGGTGAATGGTATTCACTAATGGGCACTATAGTGGGCACTGCCTGAGGATAGAAAGAGATGAAATGTTAGAACTAGAAGAGCAAAACACCTCTTTCCAACGTACGCCACAGACTGAAAGTTTCTTGTAACCCAGCTAGGCAAACGAAGACATTTCTTATAACCGAGCGTGCATTAATATTGTGATGGGATTCAGCTCCAACAGAGAAATGACCCGTTTGTGACAACCCACCTGGCACTTCCTCTTTCCCTTTCTAACGTTGTAACAAGTAGGCTCGTCGGTGTGTTTCGGTGTGCATTTTAACGTCGCGACAACAAACAAAAAGAAAACCCCTATTCGGTTCTCTTGAGTACAAGCGCCACTTCCCTGTCTGAGATCTGTGTGTTTAGCTTGGTGTCTGATGCTAACACCGAAAGAACGGATCATTGGGGAAGGCACCCTTTAAAAATAGACATCGCCGGGAAGGAGATGTGCAACGGGGAACTTTGATTCCTTTTTTTCAAAAAAAAATCAAATTTTAAATACGCATTTGAGTTTGAGTTTGTTTTTTAACTTTTTCTCATGGTGCATTGAGACTTGATCAATGGGAGT